>NC_135238.1:36348533-37041866 GCF_051348905.1 Ranitomeya variabilis
ACCTGGTCAATTGAAAGCCTAATTTGCATAGGAATAAAGCATGAAATTTGTTATAACGGAACACTGGATAATGACAAAAAAGGTCATGAAACCTAACTCTGCAGACACAAACTGTGGCTGGAAGCAATCGTCATAGCGGTCTGGGCCAGAGGAGAAAGATGGGAAAAGTGAAAAAGTCCATTAAGAAAGGAAATTGAAATAATTAGTTTAGGAACAGATTTACCTGTATTGTATTAACTTTTATGTCCTCATATAAGGTTTTTATTCAGAAATAGTAAGGTAATATTTTTAGTCACGGTGCAGTGGTATTGGTAATGATCAAGATGGTGCCAATATCTGGGTCTTGTATAGTGATTACAAATATAAATATTACTAAGGTTTAGTGATTTTTGTTCAAGGTCAGTATTGAAGGTAATATTTAATCACCATATGATGGTATTATTTAGCAATGGCATATTACTAATATATAATATCTGCATATGCAAATAATTAATTTTTATTGTATTTTTGGACTATAAGATGCACTCTATAGCATGAAAAAATCTTGTTAAAAATGTGTGCATCTTGTAGTCTGGAGGGAACTCAGAGACAGCATCTTTACTGATACTCTCTCTCATCTTCCTCCTATTTAGCATAGCTGTGTGTATATGTAGCAGAACTGTGTGTATGTAGGACAGACCTGGGCAAGATGCAGCGCCTGATGATTTTAAACGGCCCGCAGCGCATACAGTTCCAGGGTCAGGATGTGATTGACACAGCATCAGGAGCCATTGGCTCCCGGCTGTGTCAATCATTCTTGTGACCAGAGGCAGCATTATGCCACCGGTCACAAGAGGCTGAGCTCCTCATCGGCCCTGTACGTCACGTGCGGATGTCCAGCGCTGTGCGGGATGTGCTGCGGTGAAGCAAGTTGCTGGCTGGCGGTCTCCTTCGGGTGAGGGTGAGTATCCGCGCGGTCGGGGGGAGAGGGGGTCCCTGTGTTGCAGGGGAGTGTGAGGGAGGGGGGCTACTACATGGGGCTGCCGCAGCTATCACATACTGGGGGGGCAGGGCAGGGGGGATTGTTATCAGTGGGGATCACCTACAAGGGATGGCTACATTAACCCCTTCCCGATCTGTGACGCCATGTAGGCATCATGAAAGTCGGTGCCAATCCGACCTGTGACCCTATGTGGCGTCATGGAGGGATCGCGTCCCTGCAGATCGGGTGAAAGGGTTAACTCCAATTTCACCCGATCTGCAGGGACAGGGGGAGTGGTACTTTAGCCCAGGGGGGTGGCTTTGCCCCCACGTGGCTACGATCGCTCTGATTCGCTGTTGAAAGTGCAACAGCCAATTAGAGCAATTTGTAATATTTCACCTATGGAAATGGTGAAATATTACAATCCAGCCATGGCCGATGCTGCAATATCATCGGCCATGGCTGGAAAACCTAATCTGCCCCCCGCCACCACCACCGGTCTCCTCCCCGGTCCTCCGTTCTGTGGTCCGCTCCCCTCCATCCTCCTGTCTGCTCCACTGTCCTCCTGTCCGCTCGCCCCGTGCTCCGATCCCACCCCCCTGTGCTCCGATACCCCCCTGTGCTCCAATCCCCCCCTCATACTTACTGAGCCTCCCGGTGTCCGTCCGTCTGTTCCATGGGCGGTGCCATCTTCCAAAATGGAGGGTGCATGTGCAGTGCGCCCTCCGAATCTGCCGGCCGGCAGATTCGTTCCATGTACATTTTGATCACTGTGATAAAACTTATCACAGTGATCAAAATAAAAAAAATTGTAAATGAACCCCTCTTTATCACCCCCATAGGTAGGGACAATAATAAAATAAAGAAAATATATTTACTTTTATTTTTCCACTAGGGTTAGGGTTAGAACTAGGGTTAGGGTTAGGGTTAGAGTTAGAGTTAGGGTTAGGGCTAGGGTTAGGGTTCGGGTTAGGGCTAGGGTTAGGGTTAGGGCTAGGGTTAGAATTAGGGTTAGGCCATACTGTTTGTTTTTGAAAAGATAGCATATGTATACTACAGTATTGGGTAAAAATGAGTTAATTATATTAGTCCGGCCCTCTAAAACCATCCCAATTTCTCATGCGGCCCCATGGCAAAATTAATAGCCCACCCCTGATGTAGGAGATCTGTGTAATGTCGGATAGTGTGTATATATGAGAGCTGTTTGTGATGTGAAGATTCACAAGTCTGCAGTCACATAGACTGACTGCAGACTTGTAGCCTAAGGCCAGACAATCCCTTTAATTATATCATAAAGGAAAATTAGGTCAACATATGCACCATTATAGAAACGCACCTGTTCCTGCTTCTTAAGATATGCATCAATATATCCTGTGATGTCATTTGCGTCGAAATCCAATCGTCGATTCTTTGAAAAATTTGAAATAAAACTTTTCACATCTTGAATGTTCTGCTGTACTTTCTTATGTAGGCCAAGGAGTGATCCGAGGAAGGGATAATAATTATACAGCTGTGGAAATAAACAGTGCCTCATTAGATGTTCTTGGAACAAAAAGTACAGACCAGTTCAATAAGGCTTTATTCACACATCGGCATTTTTGATCAGTATTTCATCAGTGTTTGTATGCCAAAACTAAGGGTGCATCCAAAACACAAAACAGGTGGCAATCTTTAAATTACAGTTTTTCTCTGTGAGTTCCACTCCCAGCTTTGTTATACAAATACTGATGCAAAATACTGACCAAATACTGACGTGTGCATGTGGCCTTACATAGTACATTTTGGGAGCAGCTCTTTCAGTCAGTGGTTAGCACTCCACCCTACGTCACTAGGAGACTATGTTAAAATCCAGCCAAGTGTAATCTTTGAATTGACCTCTATTTGATTTTTCAACACAGTTTTCATCAGTGTAGTGGATTTGATTTCTATATGTTTTTGGTCCGTGTGGATTGAATTTTTTTTTACCATTCATGCGTGTCATCCATTTTTCTCAAGTTAAAAAAAATGATTGCGGTTTCATAAGCTTCTAGTAGCATTAGTCAGTGAAAATCAGATTTGCACAAATTCACTGAAATGGATGAATTTTATCTCCAAAATGGATCAAAATCAGACATGACTTTGGATGTGTGAAAAAGGCCATAGACTATAATAGGCGCATGTTCTATCTGCAAAGAAAAACAAAAATCACAAAACATATACACAAAACTTGTGTAAATGGGACCTAAGTTGATATGTTCTCCTTGTAAGCTTGCATAGGTTTCCTCGAGGTTCTGCACTTTCTTCTTATATGCTAAAAGCATACAGGTAGGCTCATTGGTCCTAGTGTGTAGGTGAGTGGGAGACAGATATAGGTTGTGACCCTCATTGGGGACAGAAACTGATAAGAGTAATGGCGATTTCTGTGGAGCGCTGTAGAATATTGTGGTACAATTTTTTTTTCTTGAAAAGATGACACATCACATCAAGCAATTAATTAAAAAATATTATCTAGGATTAGATAAAATGGTCGCCTTTTTCATGAAAGAGTAATGCTTCAGCTGTGTCAAGTTTTTCAGCTAAAAATAATTCACTTAAACCCTTCATGACATGGTGACTGATTTCCCTTTTTTCTTTTTCGTTTTTTCCTCCCCTTCTATCAAGAAACACAACTTTTTTATTTTCCATCCACATAGCCTTATGAAGGATTGTTTTTTTGCAAGACGAGCTGTACTTTTGAATGACACCTTTCATTCTAACATGTAGAGTACTGAAAAACAGCAAAACAATTCCAAGTGCGCTGAAATTACAAAAATAGTGCAATTTCGCAATTATTTTTTATTTTTTTTATTTACCATGTTCACTATATGGTAAAACTAACAGGGCAATAAGATTTGCCAGGTCGGTACGATTACCAAGATACCAAACATGTATAGTTTTTTTTATTTAAGTGGTGCCAAAAAATTGGTAATTTGTAAAAAAAAAAAAAACTTGCTTTAGCCGCCATTTTCTGAGACTCACAACGTTTTCATTTATAGAGATAAGGGGATTATTGTAATTCTGGGGTTTTAATTTCTTTTCAACTCGCCATTTACTGATCATATTAACTTGCTTTTATGAACACGACAATACCAAATATCTGTATTTTTTAAAAAAATTGTTTTATTTTTAATGGGGCAAAAGGAAGTTGATTTGAATTTTGTGGTTTTTTTTCATATTTTTAAAAATGTTATTTTCACCTTTTATTGTATTTAATAATCCCAACTTGAAGCTGCAATCATCTTATCACTTGTGCTATAAAGCTAAAATTACACTCTCCAACGTATGCCAGCTATGGACTGGTGTTCATGGAAGTATCATAATGACAGCCATGGGGTCTTTTAGCAGACCCCTGGCTTTCATAATAACCAGGACCAGGACAAGGTGTAGGCAGGGTAGATATCTGCCTAGGGCGCAACCTCCTGCACACCTATGGGGGTGCACTGTAAAATAAAATAGCTAAACGCCTTTGGTCGCCCAGCACCTTCCTCCAGCCACAGACATTCAGTACAGTCATGGCCAGTCATTGCTTCCTGCACACAATTGTATTGGCTGGGCACTGTTGATTGTTGTTATGGACTGGGAGGCTCGGGAGGCGTCCTGGTGACTTAAATCTTATAATGTATTTGAAGGGACGGGAACCTCCACAGCCCAGGTGGCCAATAGTGGTTTTTCCACACTGTGCTCAGATATTACGAGAGCTCATAAAACTTGTGTTAGACTTTGGTGGAATATGAGGAGTCTAGAAGAGTATATTAAAGCTAGCCTTATTCCTAGAGGACTTCGTATACCAATTTTCCCGGCTTGGGAACCCTCTGATATGTTTCAACAAAATTGGGAGCAGGGATTGACACGCTGTTCTATTATCCTGATGAATTTATTACTTGAGCATGACAGAACGCTTTTTGCGTCTACTAAGACTTTGGTGAAGGATTTGGAAGCAAAATTGGTGGGATTTGATGAAAGCCAAATTCTGGCTTTCAAGAATAAATTAAGAGATACGCTGGACAAATATGAGGCGGAAGTAACACAACGGAAACATAAAAAATTCCAAAGAGATAAGATGGATTTTGAACAAAAAATGGCATACAGGTGGAGACATATGGGCAATGCTCGCCGCACAAGAGCAAACAGGGATTATACTTCATCACTGGTCACGACTTCCCCTCGCAGGGAAGCGAGTTCCAGCGATGATTTTTTATCTTCAACCGGGAGCGAGGTCGACCACGGACCAGACGAGGAGGAAAACGTAAGAAACGTACAAAGAAGATCAACCCGCTACAGGGGGCACAGATCCCCTTACCGTCACAAATATCCAACCAGACGGAAGTAATGAATTTGGATGACCCCTGTCGTAACACCTCAGAACAGGAATCTACCTCTTCAGCATTACAGGTAATCAATCTTTCTGAGCATCATCTTACACCTGTTGAGCTGTCAGTTCTTCAAAAGGGTTTGTCATTTGTACCTACTCATTCTGCAGACAAATTTACTCTTATAAAAGATTTATATATTTTCTGCAGAAAACTTACTTTCCAGGTCATGTACAGGAGACCGGATATTCTCGAGACGTTTCCTATGGATGAACGCCAGACGTTCCAGGATCTGTTGGCTCTTTTAGAAGAAAATGATATTGGTTCTATTGGAAGGAGATTCCCTTGTCGGAACAAATGTATGAAAATGCCGTCCTTCTCCCTGGTGCCGGCCATAAAGATTTTTTTCGAGGTGGTCAAGCGGGATATACTAGCTATGCCAACTCGGGTAAGTGGTCCTTCCAATTTAACATCAGAGGAGAGAAGAGCTTTAACTGCCCTTAAGAATAACAGTGGGTTTACCATCAAAGAGGCAGATAAAGGGGGTAACGTGGTGTTGTGGTCCATTCAGTTGTATGAGAATGAAGCCAAACGACAACTTAGCAACATTCAGTACTACCAAAAGCTTCCTTCTGACCCTACATCCGTATTCCTCTCAAAATATGATCGACTTCTTTGCAGGGCTGCTCAGCTTGCCATCATTACCCCACAAGAGAAACAGTATTTGTGGGTGGAAAATCCAGTGACGGCAACATTCTACATGTTGCCGAAGATCCACAAAAACAATACAACACCTCCCGGTAGACCGATTGTCTCAAGTGTCGGCAGCATGTGTGAAAGGGCGGGTGAGTACCTGGATTTTTTCCTCCAACCTATTGCCTCTTCTCTACCTTCATATGTCCGGGACTCTTCACATTTTATTGAGCTATGTGATCAGGTTGTACTCCCAAAGGATTTCCTGCTTATAACATGTGATGTGGAGTCCCTGTATTCCAACATTGGACACACGGAGGGTATAGAGGCGGTAGCTTATTTCTTGGATAACAACAGTTCCACAAATAGAGGGCATGATTCCTTTTTGCTTGATCTTTTGACATTTGTCCTTCACCATAATTTTTTTCTTTTTGACAGAGTCTATTATTTGCAGCGATCAGGCGTGGCGATGGGCGCGAAGTGTGCGCAAGCCTATGCCAACACCTTTTTGGGCTGGTGGGAGGAGAAATTTGTCTACCCTTTACCCTCCTTCGCGACCCACGTACACGCCTGGCTTCGCTATATAGACGACGTCTTCATTCTCTGGAAAGGTACAGAGGGGGAATGCATAGAATTTTTTAAGGTCTTAAATTCTAACCCTTCCAATATCTTTCTTACCCATACCATCTCTGACAGAGAAATCACATTTTTGGACTTAAAAATCTTCCCATACGAGAATGGCCTGGCGACGAATCTATTTCGCAAACCAACGGCGACTAATGCGCTTCTGGATTTCTCCAGTTTTCATCCCTGGCACACCAAGGTGGGTGTACCTACTGGGCAGTTTTTGCGTGTAAGACGTAACTGTACCCGTGATTCTGATTTTTCAACTCAGGCCCGGGACTTGTCTTCTCACTTTAAGCAAAGGGGTTATCCCCGACGTGTCATCTCTACAGCTTATCAAAGAGCGAGAAGTCAGGATCAGAAGTCCTTGTTATCATCTGGAAGACAACGTCAGGAGACGCAGACCAGATTCATTACGGACTTCAACAACAGTTGGAAGCAGGTCAGTGACATATTCTCAAAACATTGGCCCATTTTGAGAGCAGATCATCAGACCATGGAAGTTACGAGCGATAGACCATCTATAACAGCTAGACAGGCACCAAATTTGAGGGACATACTCACGAGGAGCCACTTTAAAAGGTCTACGGTGAGGTTGAATAGAGGTATCATTTTAAGGGGCTCATTTCCATGTGGAGGTTGTAATGTCTGCCCCCACATGGTTCCAACTCGTGATCTCTTTATCCATCCTACACTGTCGAGTAAACATCCTCTAAAAGCATACGTCAATTGTCGGTCCAGAGATGTAGTTTATGCCCTTATTTGCCCGTGTAAAAGGGTGTATGTGGGGCAAACCTCGCAGGTAGTGTTGAGCATTCCGATACCGCAAGTATCGGGTATCGGCCGATATTTGCTGTATCGGAATTCCGATACCGAGATCCGATACTTTTGTGGTATCGGGTATCGGTATCGAAACAACATTATTGTGTAAAATAAAGAATTAAAATAAAAAATATTGCTATACTCACCTCTCCGACGCAGCCTGGACTTCAGCGAGGGAACCGGCAGCGTTGTTTGCTTAAAATTCGCGCTTTAACTTCCTTACTTGAAGTCCCGGCTTGTGATTGGTCGCGCGCCGCCCATGTGACCGCGACGCGACCAATCACAGCAAGCCGTGACGTAATTTTAGGTCCTTCAGGATTTTAAAATTACGTTCCGGCGTTGTGATTGGTCGCGTCGCGGTCACATGGGCGATGCGACCAATCACAAGCCGTGACGTCACGGGAGGCTGGACACGCGCACATTTTAAAATGCGCGCGTCTCCTGCCTCCCTGTGGTGTTCCAATAAATGTTTTTCATATTTTTGCATATTATGAGGTTGTGCGAGCCTACTTTAGTCCAATCTTTTTTCTTCTTTTTTGCTATGGTCATATTTATTATTGGACTAGGCACCGCACCCATACGTACTAAAAGCATACAGCTAGAGTGCACCCTTTCTCCTTAGTTTCACAATTGTATTTGTGTCTGCCATTACTTGTACACTTGCCTCATTTAAGAGGATGAAGTCAGAGTATGTGTGAAATCTTCTTAAAGGATCAGACAGAAGTGTGTGAGGAAAGATGCTCGACAGACATGTTGTGATGGGATGGAGCTGAGGAGAAAAGTTATGTAAATAGGCCTCCTTCTCATCTGAAAGCATACAGCCTGAAAAAAGCTAAGAAAGCAGGTCGGAAAGAGAGAGAGTCCATAACTCCCCTATATATAGAATCAAGATCTCAGGTGCAGATTGTTGTGGACAAGAAATATACAGTACTAGATGGTGGCCCGATTCTAACGCATTGGGTATTCTGCACCGGTGACCTTGTCTGAGAACAAAGACCTCACTTCACATTATATTTGTTTGCTGCAACAGAATAGAACCTTCACACAGTAACCAATACGATGGATGTACCTGTGAATTCTTTACAAGTAAATGTTTGCAATTAATCCTGTATGATCACCTGTTTTCTGGACTATTTGGAGTGCACCACATTACACCACAGTACCAGGAAGCAGATACTAATCGAGTGCATGCTGGCATCATGAGCGTTCCCCTGTTTTGTGGTAACTTCCACGCATCGTATGGTACTACCTATAAAGCAGAGGATGAATTTTGCAATATATAATAAATCTATGCTATACCGCTATTAGAATGACCTGGACGCTACAGGGCAAAGTGTCTGGTTCCCGCAAACTCTCTATTATGTTCAACTTGTATCCACCGTATTTGGTGAGTGTCTGAGAATGACTTCTCCTCCAGTACAATAAGCCATTTAAGTTGAGAGAGGGGAAACAGAATATTAATTTGTTATTATACATGAATTGCAATGTACCATTTAGGGAACCAAATTTATACATTATCATCTAATGCATTGGGCACTTTTATTTAATAAATGAAAAGACTGAAGGGTAGTTGATGAAAACCAAAAATTGAGTCTGGGTACATTTGTCTGAGCTCATGATACCACTACCAATGGTTTTAAATGTGATTCTGAAACTTTTCTCATGAGACTTCACTAAAAACTTTAGATATAAGATCTGAAGGTTTTCTTACCATCACTTTGGGTGTAGCAACCAGTTTGGTACTTTCATCTAACATGTTGATTAATTTTTGAAACGTTGGGTCATCATACTCAAACCTTTTCCCAAAGATAATAGAGCAGATTATATTGGAAACTGCACTGTTTGTTAACATGTGAGTATTGAAAGGTTTGCCTAGAAGAATAAAAACATTAAAAAGGTTAAAATATGAGTTAAAATAAATAACTGGCAAAAATAATAAAATTACTCAATTTGAAAGGTCATTTGTAACCCCAGGAAATGACTACTTTCAGTAGATCACTGAATCCACTTTAGAAATAATTTTGTGGGAGGAAGCTTTTAGCTACAATGATGACTATTGAAATCCTAATGATATGTTTAAATGCTGCAGATGTTTTCCACATGCAGCAAATTGTGATGCAGATTTCCAACAAATACAGAGTAAAAACCCAACACTTTGACGCGTACCCACTGTAAGGTGGCTTCTGGACACATAGTTGATGGTGGATATGTATCACAGAGGTAGTTGTCATCTGTGTTGTAAACCTGAAGTATTACTCTCGTGCACACAGCACTAAAAGGTTTGGTTCATCTGGATCAAGTTTTACGGGCAGTGTTATGACCCCAATGGCAGAGGGTCTCAGACGTTATTACCAAGTCTGCAAACACAAAAAAACCCAGCTCATAGGGCAGTGGTAACTAGGCTGACCGTATACCTGATCCTAGCACCACAAATAGCAGCAGCCGGGGAACGTACCTACGTTGGTTCTAGACGTCTCGCGCCAGCCGGAGAACTAACTAACCCTAGAAGGGAAAAGATAGACCTTTCTTGCCTCCAGAGAAAAGACCCCAAAAGTTGGATACAAGCCCCCAACAAATAATAACGGTGAGGTAAGAAGAAAAGACAAACGTAAGAATGAACTAGGTTTTTAGCAAAGAGAGGCCCACTGACTAATAGCAGAATATAGTAAGATGACTTATACGGTCAGCAAAAACCCTATCAAAATTTCCACGCTGAATATTCAAGAACCCCCGAACCGTCTAACGGCCCGGGGGAAGAATATCAGCCCCCTAGAGCTTCCAGCAAAATCAGGAATCACATTTAGTGCAAGCTGGACAAAAAATAAGAGCAATGCAAATAACCAAAAAACAAGGAAGCAGGACTTAGCTTATTTTGCAAGAACCAGGACCAGCAGACAGGAGCAAACAGAAAGGAACTGATTACAACGATGCCAGGCACCAGACTGAAAATCCAGGAAGCTTAAATAGCAACACCCCTGGACTAACGAGCCAGGTGGGTACCAAGCTGGGGAAAGAAACTCAAAGTGTCATGTCGCTAGTGACCACAAGAGGGAGCCAAATAATCCAATTCACAACAGTAACAGTATGCCAGGCCGAAGGTGAATGTTTAATGCATTGCAGAAGTGGGATTATAAGAAAGGAAATTCTGAGTTTTTTTTTTTTCTTCTCTTTCTTTCTCCCCTTTACCTCTGAGTGGCTTGAGCTTGCTGCAGACATGAATGTCCAGACTTTGATTACTAGTGTGGATCAGCTTGCTGCTCGTGTGCAGGGTATTCAAGGTTTTGTTACCAGTAGTCCTATGTCTGAACCTAAAATACCTATTCCTGAACTGTTCTCTGGAGACCGATTTAAGTTTAGGAATTTCAGGAATAATTGTAAATTGTTTCTATCTCTGAGACCCCGTTCGTCTGGAGACTCAGCTCAGCAAGTTAAAATTGTTATCTCTTTCTTGCGGGGCGACCCTCAGGATTGGGCCTTCTCGTTAGCGCCAGGAGATCCGGCATTGGCAAATATTGATGCGTTTTTTCTGGCGCTCGGGTTGCTTTACGAGGAACCCAATCTTGAAATTCAGGCAGAAAAAGCCTTGCTGGCTATCTCTCAGGGCCAGGATGAAGCTGAAGTGTATTGCCAAAAATTTCGGAAATGGTCCGTGCTTACTCAGTGGAATGAGTGTGCTCTGGCCGCAAATTTCAGAAATGGCCTTTCTGAAGCCATTAAGAATGTGATGGTGGGTTTCTCCATTCCTACAAGTCTGAATGATTCCATGGCGCTGGCTATTCAAATTGACCGGCGTTTGCGGGAGCGCAAAGCCGCTAATCCTCTGGTGGTGTTGTCTGAACAAACACCTGATTTAATGCAATGTGGTAGAATTCAGACTAGAAATGAACGGATAAATCATAGACGTCAGAATGGGTTGTGTTTTTACTGTGGTGATTCTACACATGTTATATCAGCATGCTCTAAACGCCTAACAAGGGTTGTTAGTCCTGTCGCCATTGGTAATTTGCAACCTAAATTTATTTTGTCTGTGACTTTAATTTGCTCATTGTCTTCCTACCCTGTTATGGCGTTTGTGGATTCAGGTGCTGCCCTGAGTCTTATGGATCTGTCATTTGCCAAGCGCTGTGGTTTTGTTCTTGAGCCGTTGGTAAATCCTATCCCCCTTAGTGGTATTGATGCTACGCCATTGGCGGAAAATAAGCCGCAGTTTTGGACACAGGTAACCATGTGCATGACTCCTGAACATCGGGAGGTGATTCGTTTTCTTGTTCTGCATAAAATGCATGATTTGGTCGTTTTGGGTCTGCCATGGTTACAGACCCATAATCCAGTCTTGGATTGGAAGGCAATGTCTGTGTCAAGTTGGGGCTGTCAGGGAATTCATGGTGATTCCCCGCCGGTGTCTATTGCTTTCTCTACTCCTTCGGAAGTTCCTGAGTATTTGTCTGATTATCAGGATGTATTCAGCGAGTCCAGGTCCAGTGCTCTTCCTCCTCATAGGGACTGTGACTGCGCTATAGATTTGATTCCAGGTAGTAAATTTCCTAAGGGAAGATTATTTAATCTGTCTGTACCTGAGCATACCGCAATGCGTTCGTATATCAAGGAGTCTCTGGAGAAGCGGCATATCCGTCCATCCTCTTCCCCTCTTGGTGCGGGATTCTTTTTTGTGGCCAAGAAGGACGGATCTTTGAGACCTTGTATAGACTATCGGCTTCTGAATAAAATCACTGTTAAATTTCAGTATCCTTTGCCTCTGTTGTCGGACTTGTTTGCCCGGATTAAGGGTGCCAAGTGGTTCACCAAGATAGATCTTCGTGGTGCGTACAACCTTGTGCACATTAAGCAAGGAGATGAATGGAAAACTGCATTTAATACGCCCGAAGGTCATTTTGAGTACTTGGTGATGCCTTTTGGGCTCTCTAATGCTCCTTCAGTGTTTCAGTCCTTTATGCATGATATCTTCCGGAAGTATCTGGATAAATTTATGATTGTTTATCTGGATGATATTCTGGTTTTTTCTGATGATTGGGACTCCCATGTAAAGCAGGTCAGGATGGTGTTTCAGGTTTTGCGTGAGAATGCTTTGTTTGTTAAGGGCTCAAAGTGTCTCTTTGGAGTACAGAAGGTTCCCTTTTTGGGTTTTATTTTTTCCCCTTCTGCGGTGGAGATGGACCCAGTCAAGGTCCGAGCTATTCATGATTGGACTCAACCCACGTCAGTTAAGAGTCTTCAGAAGTTCTTGGGTTTTGCTAACTTCTACCGTCGTTTTATCGCTAACTTTTCTAGCGTTGTTAAACCTTTGATGGATATGACCAAGAAAGGTTCTGATGTTGCTAACTGGGCTCCTGCAGCCGTGGAGGCTTTCCAAGAGCTGAAGCGCCGGTTTACTTCGGCGCCTGTTTTGTGCCAGCCTGATGTCTCACTTCCCTTTCAGGTTGAAGTGGATGCTTCTGAGATCGGGGAAGGGGCCGTTTTGTCCCAGAGAGGCCCTGGTTGCTCTGTAATGAGACCATGTGCTTTTTTTTCTAGGAAGTTTTCGCCTGCTGAGCGGAATTATGATGTTGGCAATCGGGAGTTGTTGGCCATGAAGTGGGCATTTGAGGAGTGGCGTCATTGGCTCGAGGGTTCTAAGCATCGTGTGGTGGTCTTGACTGATCACAAAAATCTGATGTATCTCGAGTCTGCTAAACGCCTGAATCCTAGACAGGCCCGTTGGTCATTGTTTTTCTCCCGTTTTGACTTTGTGGTCTCGTATTTACCAGGTTCAAAGAATGTGAAGGCTGATGCTCTTTCAAGGAGCTTTGTGCCTGACTCTCCTGGAGTCTCAGAGCCAGCTGGTATTCTTAAAGAGGGAGTAATCTTGTCAGCCATTTCTCCAGATTTGCGACGTGTGTTGCAGAGATTTCAGGCTGGTAGACCTGACTCTTGTCCACCTGACAGACTGTTTGTTCCTGATAAATGGACCAGCAGAGTCATTTCCGAGGTTCATTCCTCGGTGTTGGCAGGGCATCCGGGGATTTTTGGCACCAGAGATTTGGTGGCTAGGTCCTTTTGGTGGCCTTCCTTGTCACGGGATGTGCGGTCATTTGTGCAGTCCTGTGGGACTTGTGCTCGAGCTAAGCCTTGCTGTTCTCGTGCCAGCGGGTTGCTCTTGCCCTTGCCTGTCCCGAAGAGGCCTTGGACACACATTTCCATGGATTTCATTTCAGATCTTCCGGTGTCTCAGGGCATGTCTGTCATCTGGGTGGTATGTGATCGCTTTTCCAAGATGGTCCATTTGGTGTCTTTGCCTAAGCTGCCTTCCTCTTCCGATCTGGTTCCTTTGTTCTTTCAGAATGTGGTTCGTTTGCACGGCATTCCTGAGAATATCGTGTCTGACAGAGGATCCCAGTTTGTTTCCAGGTTCTGGCGATCCTTTTGTGCTAAGATGGGCATTGATTTGTCGTTTTCGTCTGCCTTTCATCCTCAGACTAATGGCCAAACGGAGCGAACAAATCAGACTCTGGAGGCTTATTTGAGGTGTTTTGTTTCTGCAGATCAGGATGATTGGGTGACCTTCTTGCCATTGGCTGAGTTTGCCCTTAATAAACGGGCTAGTTCCGCTACTTTGGTTTCGCCATTTTTCTGCAACTCTAGTTTTCATCCTCGTTTTTCCTCGGGACATGTTGAGCCCTCTGACTGTCCTGGGGTGGATTCTGTGGTGGATAGGTTGCAGCGGATCTGGAATCATGTGGTGGACAACTTAAAGTTGTCACAGGAGAAGGCTCAGCATTTTGCCAACCGCCGCCACGGTGTGGGTCCCCGACTTCGTGTTGGGGATTTGGTGTGGCTGTCTTCTCGGTTTGTTCCTATGAAGGTCTCCTCTCCTAAATTTAAGCCTCGCTTCATCGGTCCTTATAAGATTTTGGAAATCCTTAATCCAGTGTCCTTTCGCTTGGATCTTCCAGTGTCGTTTGCCATTCACAACGTGTTCCATAGGTCTTTGTTGCGGCGCTACGTTGTGCCTGTGGTTCCTTCTGTTGAGCCTCCTGCTCTGGTGTTGGTTGAGGGCGAGTTGGAGTACGTGGTGGAGAAGATCTTGGACTCTCGTCTCTCCAGACGGAGGCTTCAGTATCTGGTCAAGTGGAAGGGCTATGGTCAGGAGGATAATTCCTGGGTGGTCGCCTCTGATGTTCATGCGGCCGATTTGGTTCGTGCCTTTCACGCTGCTCATCCTGATCGTCCTGGTGGTCTTGGTGAGGGTTCGGTGACCCCTCCTTAAGGGGGGGGTACTGTTGTGAATTGGATTATTTGGCTCCCTCTTGTGGTCACTAGCGACATGACACTTTGAGTTTCTTTCCCCAGCTTGGTACCCACCTGGCTCGTTAGTCCAGGGGTGTTGCTATTTAAGCTTCCTGGATTTTCAGTCTGGTGCCTGGCATCGTTGTAATCAGTTCCTTTCTGTTTGCTCCTGTCTGCTGGTCCTGGTTCTTGCAAAATAAGCTAAGTCCTGCTTCCTTGTTTCTTGGTTATTTGCATTGCTCTTATTTTTTGTCCAGCTTGCACTAAATGTGATTCCTGATTTTGCTGGAAGCTCTAGGGGGCTGATATTCTCCCCCCGGGCCGTTAGACGGTTCGGGGGTTCTTGAATATTCAGCGTGGAAATTTTGATAGGGTTTTTGCTGACCGTATATCTGATCCTAGCACCACAAATAGCAGCAGCCGGGGAACGTACCTACGTTGGTTCTAGACGTCTCGCGCCAGCCGGAGAACTAACTAACCCTAGAAGGGAAAAGATAGACCTTTCTTGCCTCCAGAGAAAAGACCCCAAAAGTTGGATACAAGCCCCCAACAAATAATAACGGTGAGGTAAGAAGAAAAGACAAACGTAAGAATGAACTAGGTTTTTAGCAAAGAGAGGCCCACTGACTAATAGCAGAATATAGTAAGATGACTTATACGGTCAGCAAAAACCCTATCAAAATTTCCACGCTGAATATTCAAGAACCCCCGAACCGTCTAACGGCCCGGGGGGAGAATATCAGCCCCCTAGAGCTTCCAGCAAAATCAGGAATCACATTTAGTGCAAGCTGGACAAAAAATAAGAGCAATGCAAATAACCAAAAAACAAGGAAGCAGGACTTAGCTTATTTTGCAAGAACCAGGACCAGCAGACAGGAGCAAACAGAAAGGAACTGATTACAATGATGCCAGGCACCAGACTGAAAATCCAGGAAGCTTAAATAGCAACACCCCTGGACTAACGAGCCAGGTGGGTACCAAGCTGGGGAAAGAAACTCAAAGTGTCATGTCGCTAGTGACCACAAGAGGGAGCCAAATAATCCAATTCACAACAGGGCAGCCTGAGAGATGGGTGGGTTTGGCTGCCCACATACTCCACTTCTGTGAGTGTTTCACATATCAAAATGACAAAAATTGTGTGTGTGTGTTGAAGGAGAAGGCCTCCTGAATGTTATATCCAGACTGAGCCTTTATATTGGTTTCCATCCAGTCTGTATGACCTGGACTAGCTCTAAAGAGACTTTGCCAAAGATTGCTTACTTTTTTGCTTGCATTGAAAGGTTGTTTATTTTTTCTTTTTCTTGTGACTGATTTATGAAGTACCAAAAAACCAGCATGGACAACTAAACAGAAATGTTTCCTGTGTTACCTCACGATGCACCCAAGTGAGTAGTAATCACACGCCTCAAATATGTAGTGGAAGTGTCTACTGCATGTGAATAGGGGTTTGCAATACACTTATGAGTCACAATATAGTTTGAAAGGGTTGTCTGGTCTAAAATGAAAAGTCTGCAGTCGCTATGTGTGACTTCAGACTTTTGAACCCTTATAGTACATGAATTGTGCACTGCGAGGACTCGACTATTACTAAGCCGGGAATGGTAGTGATGTATGCAATATGCATATTCCAGGGCAGTACCCATCTAGTGAGCATGGCCTCTATCCATACAAGTGTATGAAGCGATGGTGCGGCTGGCTAGTGCGAATGGCCGTCCAATGGGTGCGGATGTCTAGTGGGCGTGGCGTCGCTCAAAACACTTGAGTGTATACCGGATTGGAGAGAGGCAAACAAGAAGTTAAATATAAAACTATGAGATAAATGTGAATGATGTATCTTACCATTGTGAGATTTAAAACTTTCTATAAGGGGAATTAATTCATCTTGAATTCTGTTTTCCAAACTTTTCTTTCCCATTCCAAAGTCTCGAAGTGTTGATAGCGTGAATCTCCTCATGGATTTCCATTGTTCTCCATTAGTATATATTATGCCTAAATCACAGGTATATATGAGAAAGGAAGCATTAGGCTTTAGTTACAATTAATGAATCATTTTGAAGAAAAAGTAGTCTTGTAATCTAAACAAGCCAACAAGTTGTTCTTTTAGAAATGAAAGAAATTTAAATCTGTGACATAAAAATTAAATTTAGAAATAATACCCAAAAATAAGAAAATGCATATAAATTGACCACTAAGCTGTCAAACACAATAATAATTATACTATTAACCCCTTTATGACCTATGAAGTATAAGTACGTCATAGGTCGCCTCCCCTTATCGCTGGCACATGTCATCTGGCACATGTCATCAATTAAAATGTGCCCCTAACAGCCGTGTGTGGAATCGCGATCAACCCGCGGCTCTTAATATTTAACATGATAGTGCCAGGAGCATGTCAATAGCTCCACCCATTGGTTCCACCCAAACTGCTATGAATGCCACCCTCTATTTCCGGCGCTCATAGCAGATGAGCATTTTTGCTACACATAACAGGGCTAAAGCCCTGCTGTGAAAAACATAGGCGATCAGATGATCGGAGCTTCTAGTTTCCCATGGAGATTTTTAAAGCAGGTAAAAAGTAAAAAAAAGTAAAACAAAATTAAAAGAATATGAAAGTTAAAATCACCCTCCTTTCGCCCCATTCAAAATAAAACAATTAAAAAACATTTTAAAAAAATGCACATCATGGTATCGCCGCATTCAGAAACACCCGATCTATCAATATATAAAAATAATTAATCTGATCGGTAAACAGCGTAATGAGAAAAAACTTAAAAATGCCAGAATCATGATTTTTTTTTGGTCACCACAACAATGCATTAAAATGCAATAGCAGGTGATTATAACATCGTATGTACCCCAAAATGGTATGAGTGAAAATGTCAGCTCGGCACGCAAAAAATAAGTCGTCACCCAGCTCCAGATCACAAAAAATGGAGACGCTATGGGCTTCGGAAAATTGTGATTTTTTTAACAAATTCTTTTTTTCACCACTTAAAAAAAAACCTAAACATGTTTGGTATCTACAAACTCGTCATGACCTGGAAAATCATAATGGCAGTTTTAGCATTTAGTGAGGATAGTAAAAAAAAAAAATTGTGGAATTGCTGTTTTTGAAATTTCACGACACTTTTATATTTTTTTAAGTTTTCCAGAACATGACATGGTAAAATCAATAGTCTCGTTCAAAAGCCCATCCTTCAAAAAACAAGCCCTCATGTGGCCATATTGACAGAAAAATAAAAAAGTTATGGCTTTGTTAAGAAGGGGAGGAAAAAAAAACGAAAACGGAATAAACCAAGGTGGTTATTAAGAATGAAAAAGAAAGGATGATGTTAACAGAAAAGATGGAGAAAGTGAAGATAAAAAAGGAGCAAATGGAAAATAAGAAAAAAGCAGGAAATTGAACAAAGGACAAATAAAGAAAATGAGGAAACAACTAAACAAGGAAGTTGGAGAAGAAGATGAGGAAAAAAAAAACGAGGAAGAAAAGAAGAATGAAGAAGATAATGACAACAATGGACAAGAAAACAGTGAAGGAAGAATAATAAAGAGGATGATTTTTACAGTGATGATGAAGGAGATGGAAAAGAAGCCAGGAAGGAGAAAATTATGAAGATACTATAAAAATGATGAAGATAATACTAAAATAGATAAATAGTTAAAGAAAATAAAAACAGAAGGAAGATGAAGTCAAAGAAAACAGGAAAAAGAAAAATGATAATAAAGAAGATGAATGAGACGAAGGAAACAGAAGATGATGTATAGAAGTAGGAGATGAAGGAAAAGGGTAAATAAAAGAAAAAAGATGACTGTGACTACTTTCTAGGACTGTCCATGGCGCCTCCCTCCCCTCCCGTTTTTCTTTTGCGTCTTTCTTGATCATGTTCAATCTTAACTGAAAATTTTTGTTGGTTTGCTGGATTTGTTCAGTAAATATCAGCAGTTTCATTTTAATGTATATTGCTTTTGTTAAAAAAAAATTAAAATAGAAACAAAGGAAGATAAGGAAGCAGAATCATAATAATTATGATGAAGTAGGAATAATAAGAATACAGAAGTATAGACACTAGTCGTTATGACTTTCTGCAGTCATTGCGCAAGAGTTTGCTTACATGTTTATAGTGTTCTTCAATTCATATTATTTGCTCATAAATGACCTTTCGGGATGTTTTTAATGAATCATCAATTAGCAGAATCAGCTCTAGTATTCTTCTCCCCTAACAGGTCACCACTGTGGATTTTATGATTCATAGAATGCACAATATTATATTGCTATAGTTCTATTATAATTCTATAAATACCGTGTTGATTAGAGACGATTTTGAAGATTGGAGAAATCGCCCGTTCTCCAAAATCATCAGCTCGGGTAACAAGTGCTTCCTTTACAATCTTATATCCAGCAAGTATCACCATTTTCTTGGGTCCAAAATGCAAAGTAAATATTTCGCCATACTTCTCAGAAAGCTGCAAAATATCATATATTTTTTTAGGCATATAAACATTTATTTGAATAGTACAGACAGATTTGTATTTACAAATCACAATTTCATTTAAAAATGGCCTACAAAGGTTAACTTCCAACAAGCCACAGTTGCTGTTGAGTCCATGAAACTGGAGAAGTATATAAAAGACTTCAAGGACTTAAGCAGTTGCGCACTGCATAGGTAAGACTGTGCAAGGCATTCCATAAAAATGTCATGGAATCCATGAGTGGTTTGACTGTGATTGCAAGTGATCTAATGTTCGAATGAAATAGAATATTCCTATTTCTCTGCAACTGCCAAGTTCTCAATTTCGAAATATAACAACCAAGCTTAGCGCCTCAATATGACATGTAGTTATTATAAGTTTTCCTGTATTAAGTACAGTCATTGATAGACCATTATTTTTAATCTTTAAAGAGTCCATAATAACAGGGTCTGTACCACAGGACTGGCGTATAGCAAATGTGGTGCCAATATTCAAAAAGAGGACAAAAACTGAACTCGGAAATTATAGGCCAGTAAGCTTAACCTCTACTGTGGGTAAAATCCTGGAGGGCATTCTAAGGGATGCTATGCTGGAGTATCTGAAGAGGAATAACCTCATGACCCAGTATCAGCACGGGTTTACTAGGGACCGATCATGTCAGACTAATTTGATCAGCTTCTATGAAGAGGTAAGTTCCGGACTGGACCAAGGGAACCCAGTAGATGTAGTGTATATGGACTTTTCAAAAGCTTTTGATACGGTGCCACACATAAGGTTGATACATAAAATGAGAATAATGGGGATAGGGGAAAATATGTGCAAGTGGGTTGAGAGCTGGCTCAGGGATAGGAAACAAAGGGTGGTTATTAATGGAGCACACTCGGACTGGGATGCGGTTAGTAGTGGGGTACCAGAGGGGTCAGTATTGGGCCCTCTTCTTTTTAACATATTTATTAATGACCTTGTAGGGGGCATTCAGAGTAGAATTTCAATATTTGCAGATGACACTAAACTCTGCAGGCTAATCAATACAGAGGAGGACTGTTGTGAATTCCGTTTCCGGGCTCCCTCCTGTGGTCATGAGTGGTACTGTGTGAGTTCTGTTCTTGGGCTCCCTCTGGTGGCCTTTAGCGATATGGCTGGTCTGTATCTGGGTTCCAGCTGCCTGGTTTTCTGCCACTCTGGCTCCTATTTAACTCCACCTGGACCTTTACCTTTTGCCAGCTGTCGTTGTATTCAGTCCTGGTTTGATCTCTCTTGGACTTCCCTTGTGACCTGTCTCCTCCTGGAGAACCTAAGTCTTGCTTGTTCATGTTTGCTCATTGTTTCCCTAAACATGTTTCTCACTATATGATGAGTTCACTCCAGCTTGCTTATATGTGATTTCCTTGCTTGCTGGAAGCTCTGGGGTGCAGAGTGCACCCCTCACATCGTGAGTCGGTGTGGGGGTTCTTGTATTCTCTGCGTGGATATTTTTGATAGCTTTTGTACTGACCGCACAGATCCCTTGCTATCTTCTGACTATTTAGTATTAGCAGGCCTCATTTGCTAAAACCTGTTTCATTTCTATGTTTGTGTTTTCCCCTTCACTCACCGTTATTATTTGTGGGGGGCTGTCTAAACTTTGGGGTTTTCTCTGAGGCAAGCGAGGCTTGCTTCCTCTCTAGGGGTAGCTAGTTTCTCAGGCTGTGAAGAGGCGTCTAGGTTTTTAGGAAACGCTCCACGGCTGCCTTTAGTGTGTCTGGATAGGATCAGGGTTGCGGTCAGTATAGTTCTCACATCCCCAGAGCTACCGTAGTCCGATATTCTGGTTACTTATCAGGTCAGATCGGTTATCCTTACCACCAGGATCATAACAGAGGACAATTTTATATTACAGGATGATTTATGTAAACTAGAAGCTTGGGCTGATAAATGGCAAATGAGCTTTAATGGGGATAAATGTAAGGTCATGCACTTGGGCAGAAGTAATAAGATGTATAACTATGCTTGATTGTAAAACTGTGGGCAAAACCGTCAATGAAAAAGACCTGGGTGTATGGGTGGATGACAAACTCATATTCAGTGGCCAGTGTCAGGCAGCTGCTACAAAGGCAAATAAAATAATGGGATGCATTAAAAGAGGAATAGGTGCTCATGAGGAGAACATAATTTTACCTCTATACAAGTCACTAGTGCGACCACACTTAGAATACTGTGCACAGTTCTGGTCTCCGGTGTATAAGAAAGACATAGCTGAACTAGAGCGGGTGCAGAGAAGAACGACCAAGGTTATTAGAGGACTGGGGGGTCTGCAATACCAAGATAGGTTATTACACTTGGGGCTATTTAGTTTGGAAAAACAAAGACTAAGGGGTGATCTTATGTTAATGTATAAATATATGAGGGGACAGTACAAAGACCTTTCTGATGATCTTTTTAATCATAGACCGGTGACAGGGACAAGGGGGCATCCTCTACGTCTGAAGGAAAAAAGGTTTACGCATAATAACAGACGCGGATTCTTTACTGTAAGAGCAGTGAGACTATGGAACTCTCTGCCGTATGATGTTGTAATGAGTGATTCATTACTTAAATTTAAGAGGGGACTGGATACCTTTCTGGAAAAGTATAATTTTACAGGGTATATATATTAGATTCCTTGATAGGGCGTTGATCCAGGGAACTAGTCTGACTGCCGTACCACATGGGTTTTTTTTGCCTTCCCCTGGATCAACATGTTAGGGCATGTTAGGTTAGGCTATGGGTTGAACTAGATGGACTTAAAGTCTTCCTTCAACCTTAATAACTATGTAACTATGTAACTATGCATGTATAATGTTGCATCCATTGGGCTTGTGCTCTCAGAGACTATAAGTGCTACACTGACTGGCCTCCTACTGAATAAGCTGTAAGTTTACCCTTCTTTGTCTGTAACTGCACTATCCGGGGAGCCATGTTTAGGATCAAAGACACCCACAACCGATGACCCATTTACATATTTATTATTTGTTGAGTATTGAGTTCAGACCAATTTTTTTGGAGTTCAGTTGGGTTCATAAAAAGGGGCCCCCTGCTTTATATGCTTTATATTTCAGTCCCTGTTCTGGCAATTAGTGGGGGTTATGATTTACGGCCCTTAGAAGCCAAGGAAAATTTTCATATGGTTAACTGTCTCATTTCAGCCCAGTGATACAAGGCATTTAATATTCATTCAACCATGGCTCTGCACGTGAAGTAAAACTGATAAAAAAATATATTTTTTGCAAAGTATGGTGAGAAAGAACTCCACAAACCCTGATCTAACAATAAACATTCTTAAAGAGGATGCTCAACCAAAATCTAGAGAAGTGATCAGTTAACCAGTACAAGTTTGTTTTTTTTTCCATGGTGATCAACTGGAAATTCCAACACCAACGCCCAACTTTACTCATGTTCGTTTGCCTCAATGCACATAAATCTACCCCATAATATTGGCCATAGTTTCTGAATGAAATGATTAACGCTCTTGGAAATGGTAATGGAGATACATTTGGCCATATATTAAATGCTGTGGTATTTTCATTAATCCATTGTCTTCTTCATTGATTTTCTCATTAATGGAATATAGCACTAACTGAACAAAATTAACACCTTGAAAACCATGACAACAGAATATGGTTGCGTGCATCTCCAGCAACATGACAAGTCTACGGAACATCGAGAGGTGCTTTGAACAAACATTATTTTGTTAGATTGTCCCTTGATAATAGGTTGATGTTAAAGTGTCCATCTGTAGGTAACTCCTGTGATTAGCTATTATTACAGGGAAATTTGACAGTAAGTATTCAATCTCTAGGCAGTTCCACCACAGGGAAATTAAGAGTTACACAGTGCCCACTCATATCAATGGCTTATGTACAATGCAGTATGGGACAAGACCTTCAGACATTTAATGCCCACCATTAATCCATTCACACCTGTGTCATTCAACAACCAGCCCCATTCCTTTGACCTTAGTTAAAAACTGTTAGACCCGTGTTGACTATACATTAAGTACAGTTTCCTACCTGCATCAGAGATTCGTGGGGCTTTTTTAGGTCCACCATGTGGAGATTTCCAATGACCGGCAGAGGCATAGGTCCAGGGGGCATCTTTGCTGTGCTCTTCTTAATTCCATTTAGCCAATAGATGAATAGGGCAATGAAAATTGAAAAGTATACTAACACATCAGCTCTAGCCAAAAAGTAGGCAATAAAAGCCATAGTGAAGTACTGTTAAGATACCGTTCTGATTGTACTGCTGTCCATATATTTATACACATGGACTTATTTTGTCATTACATTTGTTAATCTACTTGGTCACAAATAAACTTGGATAACCTCATTGGCCCATTGCCATTTACCTTGGCCAATCTACTAGGGCACAAATAAACTTGGATAAACTCATTGGCCCATTGCCATTTACCTTGGTCAATCTGCTAGAGCTCAAATAAACTTGGATAAACTCACTGTCATTAACCGTGGTCAACTACCTTGGCTTAGATTCCACAATCTTGGTTTTACATACATTATTAAACAAAGTCCAGCTCACCTTAATTGACATCCTTGGAAGCTCGAAGCACGGAGCCGCTGTGTCAGGGCTTGGAGGAATAAAAAAAAGACATACATTACATTATGCATTTCATCAATAAATGTTTGACAAGGCGTATTATAATGTGATGGTGTATAGTAGGATGAAGGAATATGATTTGCAATTTTGATTCCTCTGCCCCTCTGCCTGTTTGCGATCTTTGACAGGTCACTGCTGAAATTTTCAAATGGAGGAGGCAGGTCATTCAAAGATCAGAGATCAGAGGTAGGTGGGTGGGTTGTTGAATCACATATAGGGAGAAGACCCAGTGTACAGTCCACCCCCGTGCACCGAAATCTAGTTAGCAGAAAACTACATATGCTGATTAAGTGGGAACAACAAAGTGGATTATTCCCCAAATGTATCACTTTAATAAGTATTGAAGTGAAATCACAGCTATTGTGCTGAAAAGTTCTCGTTAAAAGAATCTTTATTTTAGAAGCACAGCTTGGGTGTGGGTCGCATGTTCTGCCTCATTCAGGGTATTTAGATAGAGGGCCAAAGTAGCAAACTGAATTCTTGCCCTAGGTGAAGCTGAAAAATTATAAAGTGCCTATGCATGTGTTGAGCATCTTAATAAGATAATATAAAAGTTTTGAAATTTTATGTTGACTAAATATGGGATTTAGAAAAAATATATTGTTTGTGGATTAAATAAGATTATTCTGTAAGGGAGTGTTTTGGCAGTTGAGTGACATGGAAAATGATTTGATTTTGTAGTTTAATGGACCTTATTACCTACTGAGAATGGCTTAAATGCATCATGCTGAACAAATTTCTCACTTTCATTCAAGAAGTGACTGGGATTGAAATCATAGTATAATGTGCTGGGTGGTGGAACCACTGTGCTTTGGACCAAGGAAGGCCTGGTGGGGCATAACTAGGGGCTTCGCCAAATCTGAGCTTGGATACACGACTGCATACACTACCGTGAGCCGAGGAGAGACTCAGGAGGTTGACCAAGTGCTACACCAGGACTGACCTCTGGTAGATGGCAGCTGACCCCCTAGTGATGTGTAGCTGGGATGGCCCAAAGAAAGTAGAGGAACCACGGACGCAGATGGGACTGACTGATGTAGAGATGAGCACTGGCAGGTGCGACTGAAACGGCAAATGTAGAGAAGAGCACTGGCAGGTGTGATGTGACCGGCTGATGCAGAGATGAGAACTGGCAGGTGCAGTGGGATCGGCAGATGTACAAGCAGATGGGCACAGGTGATAGGCAGGCTGGCGGCCGTGGCTAATAAACAACCAAGTATCTGGGGATACGAGCACTGAGACCTGAGAATTAACAAGAGTGTTAGGAAAAAACTTACAACTTTGCACAGGCACCTCCCCCTTGGTGCAGGTGCCTTAAATAATAAGTGCTCCCCAGTCATTGGCTGGGGACACTTTAGGATGGTGTGCGCTGTCCCTTTAAGAAGCTGGGACTGCTTGTGCACCCCAACTACTGTGACTAGGGATCTGTAGGAATTTGGGAGCTGCAGAGGAAAGAGGACAGGGTGCAGGACCATGGCGTCTCTGCAGCGGGAGGGAGGAGGTGCAGGGCTGCAGTGGTGATAACGTTGGTACCTGTGCTGTGGAGGGGGAAGCAGAGGTGCCTGCGTTACCCATAGTGAGTTGTCCATTGAGTTTTGTCATAGAAAACTGATGTCAGGAATGGAATAACCTATATAACCTGTGAATAATAAATGACCAAATAGCTTTCTTTATCATTTACATTTCATTCTGAAAAATGTGAATTTATTTGGATGACATTGGACCCCACAGCAGTCCCTTTTTCCCTTTTACTAAGTGGTAAACGTACTCAGTACTTGATAAAAAGCAAAAAGATAAATCCTGCAGCATAAGAAATTTTTTTTATACACTCACTTTTGGGATGAGATAGCCCTCCAAATACACATCAGTTAGGCTGCTTTCACACATCAGGTTTTTCAACGCATGCCGGTTCCGGTGTTGCACCGCAGCGCTGGATCCGGCTTATTTTGTAAAAACCAGATGAGATGGATCCATTTTTCAGCCGGATCAGGTGTCCGGATCCGGCGAGAAACCAGATCCGTCTCATCTGGTTGTCATCCGTTTCGTCCGGTTTTCCATCCGGTTTTTGACGGATCCGGTTTCTAGAAATGCCCCCTGAAAGGCTAAAAAGGTGATTGGCCCGCTGAAAACTATATATACAGTGTTCCTACAGCCCATCTGTGACAGGTTTGACAGGAGCAAGATACAGAGCAAGATGGATGGCATTATTGCGAAGATTCTGCAGAACAACGTGGATTTCATCGTGGAGGCGAATCGACTGAAAGCAATTGTTATTGAGAAGGAGCGAGAGTATGGCTGGAAATGAGTGAAGGCCTCAATGGCATTGCTTTATATATAGTCCTGGGGGCAGGCCCACAGTTTCTGAGCATGCTCAGTGTAAAAAGTCGGATCAGGCCGCCAGATCCGCCATTTTCCGGATCCGGCGCTATCCGGCGTCCATAGACATGCATTGCAGCGAAAAGCCGGAAAGGCCAGATCCGGCCCTTCCGGTTTTTTCGCCGCAGACAAAAAACGCTACAGTAGACTTTTTTTCCAGAAGCCGAAATCGATTGTCTGCCGGATCCGGTATCAAACCGGAAGGAACGCTGGGCCATCCGGCGCAATCCGGCGCTAATACAAGTCAATGGGGGAAAAGCCAGATCCGGTTTTACACTATTCCGATTCCGTTTTTTTTCGGAAGAGCTGGAATTAGCCTGAAACAAAAAAACCTGATGTGTGAAAGCAGCCTTATAATTGAATATGGCAGTTTCAGTGGGACAATATTGCCAAACCTTTGTATATTTGTATATTACTGCATCAGTAAAAGGCATTGTCTTCCAATCTTCAACTATCAGCAGCTGTCCTGGTTCAATATGTCTTTCATTTTCCTCCTGTACCATCTTTGTACAGCAAAAGAAAACATTTTTTATTTTATCTACTAGTACAGGATGCCAATGCAATATAATTGATAGATTACAGGCTTTTTTATGGTGTGTACTTCCTATACCAAGAGCACCTGAATAAAGGATAGGCTACCAATTGATTCAGTATCCCCATATGCCTACCCTCTGGTTATTTCTTGTCTGTCCAGTTTTTGTTTTCTTTTTTTTTGTCTGTTGTAACTATGTACTTTTACTTTTTAAAATATATAGTAATAAGTTTATGGTCATAGCAATCCATTATATACAATAGTTTACAAAGTAACAAAGCTAGTCTAAACAGTCTAAAATAATTTCAATCTTAATTGAATTTACTCAATAAATTCACATGCCTAACTCTTAATTAGAACAAGAATCTTTTTTCAATTGTCTATTGTGATTTATTATCCGAAAACTTGAAATTCTTAATTACCGGTAAGTACACTTAAGTTTGTTTTTTTCTAGTAGTTTTATTATACCAGAATTTGGAATGAACAACGTTATATATATATATATCCATTTTAAGGCAAAAGGACACCATGAAGACAAAAGGGAATTTGTAACAAGGTTATTAAGAAATCCCAATCAGGTGATGGGCATAACAAACTATAAAAATCACTGAATAGTCTTTAGGGAACAGTTATGAAAATCAACCGTGCAGAGTAAGAAATCTTCAAATAGGAAAGCGCCATGAAAATATTCACTATTAAAGCTATGGTCTTTACCGTGGCTTTAGATTCATCACGTTTTGACCATGATGAGTGGGGTACACTTGACTCACAAGCGCCTCTGATGACTATACCCTTACTCCCAAAACCTTTTATCTATACCACCCCCACCCTATAATAACATTAGTTGTAATACCCAAAAATGACATAACACCAGGTTTTGGATTAAATGGCCACAGCAGCCTTTTTATTAACATGCAATTACAAAAATAAAACAACAACCCAAAACTCGGAAGGGATGGTCCTCGAAGCCCCAAATTAAGGATTTCCAATGTTCCCCTTTAACCCCTTCACCCCCGGAGCTTTTTCCGTTTTTTCGTTTTCGTTTTTCGCTCCCCACCTTCCCAGAGCCATAACTTTTTTATTTTTCCATCAATTTGGCCATGTGAGGGCTTATTTTTTGTGGGACGAGTTGTACTTTTGAACGACATCATTGGTTTTACCATGTCATGTACTAGAAAACAAGGAAAAAAATTCCAAGTGCGGTGAAATTGCAAAAAAAGTGCAATCCCACACTTGTTTTTTGCTTGGCTTTTTTGCTAGGTTCACTAAATGCTAAAACTGACCTTCCATTATGATTCTCCAGGCCATTACGAGTTCATAGACACCTAACATGACTAGGTTATTTTTTACCTAAGTGGTGAAAAAAAATTCCAAACTTTGCTAAAAAAAAAAAAATTTGCGCCATTTTCCGATACTCGTAGCGTCTCCATTTTTCATGATCTGGGGTCGGTTGAGGGCTTATTTTTTGCGTGCTGAGACGGCGTTTTTAATGATACCATTTTGGTGCAGATACATTCTTTTGATCGCCCGTTATTGCATTTTAATGCAAATCGCTGCGACCAAAAAAACGTAATTCTGGCGTTTCGATTTTTTTTCTCGTTAAGCAGTTTAGCGATCAGGTTAATGCTTTTTTTTATTGATAGATCGGGCGATTCTGAACGGGGTGATACCAAATATGTGTAGATTTGAATTTTTTTTATTGATTTATTTTGATTGGGGCGAAAGGGGGGTGATTTAAACTTTTATGTTTTTTTTATTTTTTTCACATTTTTTTAAACTTTTTTTTTTACTTTTGCCATGCTTCAGTAGCCTCCATGGGAGGCTAGAAGCAGGCACAACGCGATCGGCTCTGCTATGTAGCAGCGATCATAAGATCGCATCTATACAGCAGAAATGCAGGTGTGCTGTGAGCGCCGACCACAGGGGGGCGCTCACAGCAGGCCGGCATCAGTAACCATAGAGGTCTCAAGGACCTCTATGGTTACCTTCCTGATGCATCGCCGACCCCCGATCATGTGACGGGGGTCGGCGATGACGTCATTTCCGGCTGCCCGGCCGGATGCGGTGGTTATATGCCGCTGTCTGCGTTTGACAGCGGCATTTAACTAGTTAATAGGTGCGGGCAGATCGCGATTCTGCCCGCGCCTATTGCGGGCACATGTCAGCTGTTCAAAACAGCTGACATGTCCCGGCTTTGATGCGGGCTCACCGTGGAGCCCTGCATCAAAGCAGGGGAGCCGACACCGGACGGAATAGTACGTCCGATGTCGGTAAGGGGTTAATATTCCTTTTGGCCTCCAGGCTTAGTCTTACCCCCAGCCGCAAAGCACCAGCTCAGGGGCCGCTAATGACCAGCCTGGCCAAAACCAACAAATACCAAGTCCCATAATTATCCGTTCCACCGACTGATCGACCACATCCACTCATAATCCACTCCGGGGGAGTCTAGGACCAATAGAGATCCCCCCCTGCAATCTGCCACCAACTTCGAGGACCTCCCTCCCCCGCCACCAACATAAATGTTCTGTCACCTCAAACATTTATGTCTCTCCAAACTCTCAGGCCGGTTTCAATGCCCTCTTGAATGGCCAAGCACCACATGTCCGTCCCCACCGCATTCAAGTGAACCCCATCCGACCTCCAATATTCCCCTTTCCCCGATTCCAGATTAACGTGCCGTACGACCACTGCTCCATTTCATGACATGAAACGTGAAATTGCCCTATTCACTTTGATCCTTGCCTTGTTTATTCCTTCAACCGACCTTGCCCCGCGCCACACTTTCCGAGGGACAATGTCAGACCACACAACCATCAACTTAGGGAACGACGCCCACAACCGTAACATGTCAAATTTTATGTCTTTTATCAGTTCCCGGCAAGGTTTTTTCCCCAAATCATTCCCACCCAAATGAACCACCACCAAATCCAGGGCCCGGTCTAAATGTACAAATCGGTGAAATTCCAGGAAGAATTGACTCCAGACCATCCCGTGCTTCCCGATCCAACGCAACGTTGCGGAATCTCTCTGGAACCCCAGCTGGCGCCCGTCGGGCCGAACCTCTGCCCTCAGTGCCACCCAGAACACAAAAGAATGGCCTAAAATCCAGACCAAACGGGATGTATAGCCTGAAATAAATAACAAAACGGTGAGTAAGAAAAGACCATCACGAGGCTTACAAATCCTAATACACAAAAATCGGGGCGGATGTAAGATCTGAATCTGATTGATTCCCACCGACCAATTCTCTTGACCACATCTTCACCTAAACCTCTTCTAGCCGCCTCAGTCGCCGCCCCAATCCTAAACGAGTGTCCACTGTAATCTGTGGGCACAATGCCCCCAGCTGCCAAACACCGTTTGAACACTGCGATAAACTGGAATCGCAACAAAAAGGACCCATCTTCGTGTATCAGAAAGGTGTTGGATAACACGCCCTCGCGTCTAATGAGATTATTCGCGCACAACACTGGACACATGATGGAACCCGGAACCGCAAACAAAGCCACTTTGCAACCTTTTCCACAAACATCAGTCTTAGAAGACCGCAGTAATATCTCCACCCTGTCACCAAACACTTTAACATCTTCTCTCCGTATCCCCCCTTTCATTAATTTGGAGGGGCTAACCAACTCCCCGAGGTGAAATGCACCGAAAAAGGCTAATGCAAAAGCTACTCTGAAAAGGTCAATCTCCCATTGTGATACACAAACCAACGATAACTGTGCGCCTAAAACCAATAACACCTCATACGAAACCGGACGTCTCAATTCTTCAATTTTCCAACCCTTTCTCCACCCTTTTAACGCCTGACATACCAAAAATGATTTCGTAACATCCTTGGCACCTCGTGCCTTAAAACCAAAAGCTAGCCCTGCTAGCATCTTATTCAATTTCCAAACGGACCAACCCTTTTCTTTTAGGTGGCCAATCAACAAAAGCAATCTGGGTTCATCCTGCAAACGCTCCCCTAAGTAACCCTTCCAATCTTCCCAAACCCCCCATGCATGATCATATTGCTTCCAGGTCCTAACAGATAGAGAGTTCACCAATAAACCATCTAAATCCCGCCAGGAAGATTCCACATCTCTGCCGGACACTCCATGCCTGCTGAGTCCGCTTGAGGCACCAGCTCTCGAAAACATTCCTCCTGGAGATGAGAAAGAGCGACAACAACTGTTACTCTCCAATGACCTGACTTTGACTACAATCCACAAGTTATACGATAAAGCCAAGAAGACCAAATGTTGCAAAATTTTTACCACTAATGGGGAATCAGCTGACAATGAATTTATCACTCTCGCCTCACAGGTCCTCCAGGAGAGCGTCTCACAGCAGCATCCACATCGATTATGGAGCATCAGACTATGAAAGGATAACGGAAGATGAGAGGCAGCGTCAGGCTACTGGATCGTTGGCTGCCGGGTCCACAGCGCTCGGGCAGCTTGGTGAGAACACCTCTTTTTTATCTTATCCCCCTTTGCTGACCTCGCCTTGGAGTGGTAGTCAGGATGGGGGTTCCTGGGGGGGGTAAATATGCTTATGCAAGGGTTGAGAGATTTAGCTCTTCTGTGGGGCTCTGGGGGTGGTCAGGTTGTTCCCCCCCATCTACTGCCTGGCTGGGGTATATGGGTAGGAGCTCTGGGCAAGGGGGCTTGTTTGGGGAGGTCGCTAATGTGCCGTTAGGGATGTATCGGCGGAAAGTTTAAGGAACGAGAGCAGGGGGGCCGGTGTGGCCGTTTCCTCCGCTACGGTATCAGTGTCTAGCCAGGCAGAAGACGCGGAAAAAGAGAAGGAGGATACAGTGCGGTTAGGCGATACAGCACACGGAGAGGTCTACGTGTGTTTCGAGGGCCCTTTAGGAGCTCATCTTAAAAGCGAGATTAGGGAAAAATATGGAAGGGGGAGTATGTGGAAATTTTTTCTTTGTTGCCTCTAGAACGGTTTAACTTAGATAGGGTGAGAAGGGATGAGACAAAGAAAGAGGACGAGGAAAGGAGGAGGTACAGATTGATTCCGAGAACCTTTGCAAATTGGCTTCAGGCATTTGCCATCTTGGCCAGCGTAATAGGAGAAAAGGCTCCCAAAAATTGTTTGGGATTATTCTGCTATATGGACGCTATAGGTGAGGCTTTACGAGTGTATGGGGGTCAAGGAGGACCTGTGGCAATCTGTGCGGTAGTCTGGGAGCCTGCATTCTCTGGGGACTGCCGCCACTGATGTTCCCTGCTTGTGGAAGGGGAGGATGGGGCTTGAGCAGCACCAACCTGTGGCACGGAGACACGCACCACGCTCGACCCCCTGCTGTCCGTCACTGCCAGCGGTACCGCGGCGCTGCTAGGGCTGGCTGTTAGCCGCCTGCGATGCACCCCCCGCTGAGGTGTCTGTGGAGCAGGCCCCCGTATTGGGTCTCTCCTGTCCGCCAATTGCCGAGATGGCTCACCTGATACAGTGGCTCCGGCCGTTCCTGCTCCCGACACCCTGCGCGATCCTGATGTTGAGGGGGAGGCCGACGCCTCCCCCTGTTGCAGACCCCGCCGCGTGACCGGATTCCTCCCAGCTCGCCCTCGGGACCTGGCGATCCCGCAGCGCGCGACGCCAGCTGGAGGGTCCCCGGAGGGGCTCCTAATCCGGCATCGGGCCCGAGGGGGGACGTCAGGGCTTAGGCGTGCCGGCGGCTGGGACCGCCGCAGCCGGCACCCTCCGGTGGGGACCTGGTGAGATCCAGCCACCACCCCCTGGAGAAGGCTGCTCACATTTTGCTGCAGCCACGCAGTACCCTGCATGCTGGCTGCGTCACGGAGGCTCTGCAGGAGCGCTTCCACCTCCATGTCGGGAGACCGGAGCTTCGTTTGCTCACAAACAGGCAAGTGAGAGAACGTTCCAGTGAAGTGAATGGCGTGGAAATGGCAGTTTCTTCTTTACCCGCCTAACAGGCTCTCAGCCCAAAGCTCCTCCTATCCTCCCCTATTTGATCCCTCCCCCTCCCCAATTCAAAAACTCACAACGCAGCCCATGTTAACCCCATACTGCCTATTAACCCCCTGTGGCACTGCTGCTCGCAAGTGACCCCGTCATGGCGGCCTCCCTTGATGGCCCGGGGCCCAGTACAGCCTTTCTGGAGCTTCACTTGTATGATAAAGTGGCAAAAGTCACTATTGATGTCATATCACATCTTATCTCCACTTTCTCAAAAAGAATGGGAAATATTCTGGAACTGAATGGTGTTGAAGGAGGAAAAGTGGTATATTCTATTTACTCTATTTACAGGAAAGAAAACTCCTGATTGCTAGAATGGCGGACCTTCGTCTGTTTGAATGCAGGGAAGTTCAAGGATGGGCACTGCTGCACCATTCATTCTCTATCGGACTGCCGGAGATTCCATAGAAAATTCCTGGAATACTTCTTTGTGTAACAAGGTTCTGAAGCTTGATGAGACTAAAATTTGAATCTTTTTAGGCAATGAAAAAAAGCTATTTTTGGTGAAAGCTACAAGCCATACTCTGCCAAAAATCACAAGTCCCCTCTGTCTAAGGTGGGTGGCAGCATCATGCTGCCAGAATATTTCTATTCTGAATTTCATGGAAGATTAGTAAATGTAAAACGTTCAATAAAAGCAAAATATATGTACTGAAATGATCTCAACCTAGTTGATCATTTATAGCTACACCGACAGTATAATTGAAAGAAAACTCATAGACCGCACTCTGGTGTAGGTGGATGAGGTGCCCGAGTGGGGTTACAATCCGCATGAGTAGAACTAGTAAATCTCGGCACTCAAGGGCATACTTGGCAAGAAAATGTGAGTTTATTTACTATAGATTAGTCTGCAGAAAACAGATGGTGGAGATGACGTTTCGGTTACATTGGACCTTCATCAGATCAATGTTGTTCCTGGTTGTAATGGAGACTGAGTATGTAGTACCCACTGTGGCCAGAGGTGATTGTTCGGACTAGAATGTAGAAAAGCTTTTAAGAATATCTGCGCTGAGGTATTGTGACAGTAGTCACTATCAGAGGGCTCTGAGCTGAGATTGAGGAGGGGAATAGTAAATTATTATGAATTGAGCCTGGAGGGTGGGATACAGCAAATGATTATGAATTGAGTGACGAACCACAATTGATGATGACTTTAGGGTGGGATGTGGGAGAAAGTAAATAGTGATGAATTGAGGATGGTGAAGAGAGAAATATGAATTGACACTTGATTTAACTGCGTTTCAATTGATAAGATCTGTATCACACATACCTCAGTTGGCATCTAGGAGCACAGCTGTCATATGTGAAGAAATATATCTTATCCTCATTGAACCTATACCAGTTATCTCCAGCTTCATCCTCCTCAAGGTTTATTGGTTTTCCAGTTGGGCGCAGTTAGTTTCCGTGTACTGGTATAAAAGGTGTCAGACCGATGGGGAAGAAGGATTAAGCTGGGTATCTCCTTGCTAGGCACAACATGGGTCAAAACATATCCCTACACATATGACATCCATGCTCCCAGCAGCCAACCGAGGTATGTGTGATACAGCTCTCATGAGTTGAGACACAGGGCTCGAGAGCTTTATATCTTTAGTCTGCAGCCCATCCTGACACATGACTAGGATGGGTCAGTTTGAATTATATCAGGGACACCATTTTATCTTATTCTAAGTGAAACCCCTAAAGTAAGCACCTATTATGGTTACATCTTGCTGATCCTGTGCGTTACTCAGAAAATTGGCATACTCAGCACACTTGTTGTAGCCAGGTCTGCCATCAGGGCATTACTGCCCTTACTGGTATATGGGGCCCAGTGTGCACTTAATTCTTTTTTGTTCAATAAAATGAATTAAATGGTTGTGGGGGAACACAAATAATAATGAATTGGTGTTGGAGGACAGGGGACAGAAATTGATGAATAAAAGGTGGAAAGTGAGGAGAGTAAATGACTATGAATTGGTCTGGGCATGGTGTGATGGCATGTGTTCCTTGTATGTAGTATTATTTGGTCAGTATGTGGTGGTTTTATGTGGTCTGGTCATGGTGTGGTAGTATTTGTTCCTTGAATGTGGTATTATTCGGTCACTATGTGGTAGCAATACGTGGTCTGGTTATGGTGTGGTGGTATTTGTTCCTTGTATGTAGTATTTTTTGGTCACTATGTATTGGTAATATGTGGTCTGGTCATGGTGTGGTGGTACTTGTCCCTTGTATGTGGTATTATTCGGTCATTAGGTGACAGTTTTATGTGTACTGTCATGGTGTGGCAGTAATTGTTCCTTGTATGTGGCATTATTCTGTCATTTTGTGGTGGTAATATATGGTCTGCTCACGATATTGTGGTATTTGTTCTTTCTATGTGGCATTATTCGGTCACTATGTAATATATGGTCCAACCATGGTGTGACAGTATTTGTTTCTTGTATGTGGTATTATTTATAATTTAAAAAAATGAGTCTGGAGCCTGGGCATTGTCACAAGGGGGCCCAAAAATGTTGCCAGTATGAGGCCCTGAAATTCCTGGTGGCAGCCGTGGTTGTAGAACATTGGCATCTCAAAATGACAGTGACTAACCACCCTGTAGTGAATTAGTCCCCATCAGAACAGGAGAAAGAGGTGACAGAGAATGAAGTGGAGAAAAGTCAACCAGTTCTAGGACCCGGCAGATGAAGAGTCCGTGAGGTCCATCCAAAAGTGGAGGGCTAGTTCTGGGTATTTTATCTGTGAGTTTAAAGAACAGATGACTCATTAGGAGCGCAGAATTTTGGAGCTGTTAAAGGGCTGTCAGCAAGGCAGTTCAAAGTTCACAAAAAGCGCAGGTGACTGTGACCTACATGGATTCAGTTTCTTTCTCTGAAGGTCAGTTATGTTCATAGAGCTACCAGAGCCAAAAAAAGGGAAGAACAGAGTAGCACCATGTTCCCGTCATTGTGTCAAAGTTGGATTTCAGACTTTACTGAGAGTTGTTCCTTATCATGGCTATCCCATAATAGATCAGTGATAAAAAATAAAAACTGCAAATATAACATAAACAGCTCATACTCAGTAACTAAAGTTACTGATTTACATATCATTTTAAGCATACAACGTCACATCCAGTTAAACTTTTTCCTTAATGTTTATAGTACTGTGAGTTGTTTAACGACAGGTATTCAGTCATTCATTGAATTAAATTAGAGCAAACCTGTCAGTAAGAATGTGCCTAGAATACTAGAGGCCAATACATGGCAGGGAAACACATTTCTGACGTTACCTATCCTGTCGCTATCTGGTATCATTTTGATGAAATGTATGCTTTATTTATATGCAAATTAGGGTCATAAGTGCATCGACCAGCAAGCGTATCAGTACAATTGAAGTTCTCAGCTCCTCTTGATTCTCCTTGTCAATGCCGTCACCGAGTGGAGAGCAGAGGTCATATCGGGCAACATAGCCTGTCTTTACTGGCTTTGAAGAAGCAGAGGGCAGCACCAAAGGTGAGAAGTGAAGAGAAGCAAGGACTGCAAGAGCAATGATGCACCCGCTAGTGCACTTGCAAGAATAAGTTGTATTTTGTTGCAATGGATAATGACAGAAAAAGTATAGTGTTTCCCTGCCTATGTAAAGTACCTCAGGTTTCTTAAAGGGAATCTGTCACCACATATGACCTATCTAAACTATTAATATGGTCATACAAGTTCATGGAAACATAGAATGTTAGAATGTTAGAGTTGGAAGGGGCCTCGGGGCTTGTCGTGTTCAATCCCCTCCGCAATGTAGGATTCACTAAACCATCTCAGATAGATGTCTGTCCAGCCTGTTTGAAGACTTCCTTTGAAGGAGAACTCGCCACCACTCGTGGCAGGTTGGCCAGCAAAACAAAAAGTCCACTTTTTATATGGAGAGTGAAATGTGACTTCAGCAGCCATAGAAGCCATGATAGAAGCCCTTGTGTCTGGATGTTGTGGATGGTTCTCCGCCTTGATTGACTGCCGCAATGTACCCACATTAAGTTTATTTAAAAAAAAAACCAGTCTGTCGCTCATCTGACCTATACCCAACCCCTCCCTTCATTAAATACGTCCTCCCAGTCATCATACAGCATCAATATGTTAGCCAAAATCTTAACAAAAGCATTAGTGGAAAAGCAATCACTTATCGAACTGCGCCCGAATTTAGCTGACTTTGAGGGAAAATGCTCTGGATTCCGAACACGAATCCGAAGGGACTATGTTCGTGCTGAATTTGAGATTGCGAGCAAGTTCCCTTATCTCTATCTCATAGCTCCGGACTGTCGCCGAACAAGCGGGTGCTATGGGAGGGTGGACAACAGCGATCGAGGGGGGTCATGGTACCAGACAGCAAAGGTGCAGGAGCATGGAACAAATGGAAAAAGATGAGGAGGAAGGGGTGATGGGCATGCAACAGTCAGGTGAGGAAGAGGATAATGATCCCCTCTCTGATGTCCGTCGTTGGTGGGAGGTGATGTAGAAAGCAAGCTTGAGTGTTACCCTGTTACCAAGACACCATGGACTTAGACCTCATGAAAGCACCCCACACATGAGCGCCTTCTTACTGCACTATCTGCAACATGATGCCCATATTGTTAGGACTAGAAATAGGGCTGTCTTCTTGGCTGACACTCTGTTAGATCCACGGTACAAAAGTAAATATTGACAGACGCCTCACCCTCTGGAGAGGGACGCTTGCATGCTTGAGTATCGAAACACTCTTGTAGACAATCTTAAGAGTGGTTTTCCCCAACACAGCAGTCAGGCACACAGCGTGAATTGCAGTTATAGAGTTCCAACCTGGGAGCTTTTAGTCGTCAACGCAAAAACAATAGCAGTAGCAGTGTAAGTGGAATAATTTCTGTGAGTCGTTTCACCTATTTTTTTGACCAGCCATGCAGCAGCAGAATCAATGCCATCAGGAGGGGGTTGGAACCTTTTGCATTTTGGTCTTAAAAAATGGAAAAGTGGCCTGAGCTCACCTGTCACGTCTTGGAGGTTTTGTCATGTCCGACAGACAGCGCTCTCTCAGAACGTCTCTTCAGCGCTGCTTGTGATGTCCTGATGGATAAGCGCATTCAGCTGTCCCCTGAAAGTGTAGACCACTTAACTTTCATCAAGATGAACAAGTCAAGGATCTCAAAAGACTTTTGCACCCCAGTTGCAGACTGGGCAGACTAGGCAATGGTGTAGTTTATAGTGTGCAGCATTGATCTCGCATTATTGCAGTCTGCGACACTTTTGTCATGGCTTCTGTGCCTGAAGTTGCTACTGCTGCTAATGTTATAAACACGCACGTTTCAGAGCTGCCATCTTTTGTGCTTTTCCACACGGGTTACTATGGGTAAGAAGACCTTCTGATGATGCAATTTTCCCCTCTCTCCTATTTTTGCAAGTGGCCTTCCTTTTGCACCTTTTTGCACAGGATTGACTGTTTGTGCCACCTGCAAATGGCTAGTTACTTTATATTGGAGATTAGATTATGAACATGTAGTCTATTTAATACAGTGATCAGAGCTTACACATTTTACATTTGTGAGATCTCATCCTTTTATTACTCTTGTGCACATATCTCTGCACTGTGGATACGATATGTTTTGTATATACATATATAGGTCTCAGTACTTACCTGTACCCTTTACTTCATTATGGATTTGCAGTATTGTGACATCATGTGCCATCAGCATTGACTGTTTTATTTTTGTTATCTTTACTTTCCTTCTGTTATTGCTTCTGTAACTTTTCTTTTTTGCAATAAACTTTTTGATATTTTTTCAAACAAAAATTCTCTGGAATTTTACTCCTATTCTTTTATAGGTCGCACATTAAGTGGAGTGTCTATTATCATTTGCCTCATTTGGCTATCTATAGACATACCGTCATATTGTCATTTATCCCTAAAATATGCTTTTGGTTTGGATGATATTGATTAATGCAATTATGGTGTTAGTAATGGGGGCATCTTATAGACAACTTTAATCTGTGGGCTTCTTGTTAGCGTACAATAAAATAGCTGACATCAACCCTACAACCATTAACCGATTTGCCATCATACCAAGGCAACTTTTAAGAGCCAGACAAAGAGCTAGAATTGGAGCATCTAATAGATAAGCCTTATCTGGGGCAGCTGTGGGCTGCTTTTTTAGGCTGGGAGGGGCCACGAATCTTCACGGCCCCATACCAGTCTGAGAATACCAGCCCCCCATCTGTTTACTTTAGCTTGGTTGGTTGTCAAAAATGAAGGGGACTCCATGCGGTGTTTTTGAATGATTTATTTAAATAATTTAAAAAATGCCTTTGGACTAGTGATGAGCGAATAAACTCATTACTCGAGATTTCTCGATCATGCTCGGGGGTCCTCCAAGTATTTTTAGTGATCAGAGATTTCGTTTTTCTTGCCGCCGCTGAATGATTTACATCTGATAGCCAACATAAGTACATGTGGGGGATTCCCTAGCAACAAGGCAACCCCCACATGTACTTATGCTGGCTAACAGATGTAAATCATTCAGCTGCGACAAGAAAAACGAAATCTCCGAGCACTAGAAAATACTCGGAGGACCCACGAGCATGCTCAGGAGATGTCGAGTAATCAGTATATTCACTTATCACTACTTAGGACCTCTCTATTCTTGATAATTCAGCCATGATAAAGGTGACAGCTGAAAGTTGCAGCCCACAGCTGTGAGATTTCCATGCGCTGTTTATCAAAAATAGAAGAGACCCCAAGTAATTTTTGAACTATTTATTTATTTATTTATTTATTTATAGCACAGGCTCCAGCTGATGAATAATCCCATCAGCAGAATCTGCTCTCACTTTTATCAGCACCAGTAGGCATAGGCTTATGAGAGTAGTAATCTTTCATCAGCCGACGCCTGTGGCCAGCAATAACCGTTTTACTGCTGCTCACAGCTGCTGGCTCACGCTGTCATCTGACAGTGGGGAAACCATGACTGTAAGGATCTTACCATTGTTCAGATCCCATGTTTGCCAAGCAGTCATGCAGATGACTATGTGGCAAGCAACGGATCTTCAGGCCCCAGAATCATCTGAATAGGGTCCAGGTTTGGGTATCTTTCTGGTATTCAAACCATACTTTTTTTTGTTTGGCAGAACCCACTAGACCCGAACATCCACGGGTTCGCCCATCACTAGTCCTGAGCTCAAGTCCATCACAAGGATTATGGTGAGTTAGTTTGGCGCCATACGAGTACAGATTTGTTTTATTTCCATGGCGATCAACTGTTAATTTCAAGGAAATTCCAACACCAATGTCCACCAGAATTTTTGAATGCAATGATCAACGCTCTTGGAAATGGTATTGGAGATACATTTGCCATATATTAAATGCTGTGATTTTTTCATTAATCAATTTTTTTTTCATCTCTTTTCTCTTTAAAGGAATATGGCTCTAACTGAATAAATTAACACATTGGCAACCATGACAACATAATATGGTTGCGTGCATCTCCAGCAAATGACAAGTCTATTGGACATCGAGAGGTTCTTCGCTTTGAACGATCCCTATTTTATTAGATGGTCCCTTGATAATAGGTTGATCATAAAGTGTCCATCTATAGGTAACTCCAGTGATCAGCTATCATTTCAGGGAACATCTGACAGTAAATATTCAATCTCTAGGCAGTTCCACCAAAGGGAAATGAAGTGTTACACATTACCTATTCACATCAATGGTTTATGTATAATGTAGTTTGGGACAAGACATTCAGACTTTTAATGCCCACCATGAATCCATTTATAAACAAACGCGGAGAAGGAAATAGTATAAAGTGCCAGTATGCACAAAAATTTTTTGAACATGAACCCATCAACTACATTGTGTAGGGGCAAAGCGCCCTGTAAGAATACATGATGGCAATGTGATGGAACAAAAATAAGCAAACAATAATAAGCGGCACTTACATGGAAAGATGCCTGTTATATGTGGCGTCCCCGCCGCCCCAACGCACGTTTCGCTTCTTTGTCAGGAGGTGTGTGTTGGGGAGGGGTGAGGCTGATTATAAAGGGTGACTGGCCAATCTGCTGTGGGTATCACAGAGGTGTGTGTAAGTGTAACAGCTGGTGCGAGGCAAGCAATGAGTAACTTCCGGGACTCCATTGCGCGTGCGCGGCCGACGGCGCTCGTCACTGAGACGCATAGACTCGCGGCCGTGGAGCGCAAGCTAACATAGGCCGTCAGTAAGACGGCGCATACGCAGGTCTCCCAATGGCCACTCATATAGGCGTCAGAGAGCGGGGCAGCCACGCACGCGCTAAGTCCAGGAACACACATAGGGAAAAAAATGAATGAACATGCTGTGCAGAAGCAAAAGGTAGTGTTGTAAGTGCACAGTACAAAACATGTATATATATAAAATAGACCCTAAATATAAATGATATTTGTGAATATAATCGACCAGCACATAAAGTGCAAAGTACGTAAATATACATAAACATATGAACAATACATTACATTATAATATTTAAATAGCATAGCAACATGCGAGCATGGGCCAAAAATGACATATAGAAGTGCATGATGGCTTGATGAAACTGGGATAAACTCATTGGCCCATTGCCATTCATCTTCGTCAATCTTCCGAGGGCTCAAATAAACTGGGATAAACTTACTGGCCCATTGTCATTTATCTTGGTAAATCTCCGAGGGCTCGAACAAACTGGGATAAACTCATTGGTAAATTGCCATTTATGTTGGTTAATCTCCAAGGGCTCGAATACACTGGGATAAACTCATATGTCCATTGCCATTTACTTTGGTCAATCTACTTAGGCACAAATAAACTGGGATAAACTCATGGAAAATTGCCATTTACCTTTGTCAGACAATCTTGGCTTAGATTGTACCATCTTGTTTTTACATACATATCATTAAGCATTTCATTCAAATAAATGTTGGCCAAGTGTATTATAAGTTTTATAAGTTGACGGTGTATAGTAGGATAAAGGAATACGTACGATTTGCAGTTTTTTATCTTATTTGTTCTGCAGCTGAACCAGTGCCATGGGGTAAAGTTCACATTCTGTGGTTTGGGGACACAAATCAATTGATCTGCAGTTATAGCAGGATGAACTTTACATCTGTTTTTCTCATTTGCATTACAATTTGTATATTAAAGGTTTTAGAAAATTACCAATGTAATCAGCTAAACAGAATTTTTGGGTTGAAAAGATTTTCCATTTTTGGACATGTCTGACAATGACATCTACGGGAGCCTAGAAGTTGCATCTCCAACAGTGGTCTACACAGGAGAAAGAGGTGCCAGAAAATTGTGCCAGGTTTGCCACGTAGGACATGACTTACAATATAAGTCCAGTATTAGTTAAGGTTCCTCCTCACCTACAGTATTAGCTGTATTGTCTTTGATTCAGGATGACTAATCAAGTTAATGGATGTTTTGGGTAGTGAATTTTTTTTTTCAATTGAATCTTTGTTAAATTGTATTCCGAGCAATGGCCCGGTAAAAAAAATTAAAAACCTTTTGCTGCCTTCCACCACGGATGGCAACTGATCTTTGGAAGCTCCCCAGTGATAAGATTAGATTAACATTGGGGAAATTTTCGGCCAAAAAAGTGGTTAACTCCTTAAATTAGAAATTAATATTCATATATATATTTAATCATTTTGTATAGGGGTAAATTTATTATTGTTTCTGACCTAAGCTTAGCATGAAAATACACAATGCAGACTATCATCTAAATATACCGCAGTGGCTTACACTGAGTAATAGATTTGGAGCATCTGTCTAGACTTGTTAAAGTGAATCATCACCATGATTATCCAGTTCAATCTGCAGACACTATGTTATACAGCAGGAGTAGCTGAGCAGATTGATTTTGTGAGAAAAGATTCAGCATAATTTGTGATTTCATCATTTAATCCTCTGCTCTTTCTGGGATGTTTGGTTCAGTGGGTGGTCCTATCAGTGACTGACAGCTACTTTTGTATGCACACTTATACAAAGAAAGCTGTCAGTCACTGATAGGACCACCCACTGGACCAAAAACCCCAGAAAGAGCAGAGGATTATATGATGAAAACACAGGTGGTACTGAGACTTTACTTTACATGACATTGTTATGCTTAGTTTATATTGACAGTTGCAAGACTTTCCACAGCGCTCCCTATGTTTCTGTAGTGGTCATTTTGGAGGTAAGGATAGGGCACGGATCTTAGAGGCGGCAACAATGATATCAAAATAGATCTTGTAAGGTATAGTGATTATACCTTAGAAATGTATAGTTACATTTAATGTGAGAGGTAGAGTATTTCTTTAAGGCTTATTTATGACTACATTCAAGCCCAAGGTCCTAATGTAGTTGGCAATTCCATCTTAAGCCTACAAAACTCGATACAAAGCATCCAACGTTCTACTGTGAGCAGCCTATATGAACTAAACATGCTCCCATGGCCTGCAGCGTCTCCGGACTTGTTTCCCATCAAAAATATCTGGGACGTCATCGGTCGGCAATTGCACAGGGAGCTGCCAGCAGTGGATCTTGATGATTTGCTGCTCAAGCTGACAGCTGGGACACATTTAGTTAATTTGATCACTTGCTAGATGTCTCCCTGCCAATAGCTGGGAGGCATCTTGGATAAAAGGCAGCTGCCCCAATAGAGAGGTGTCAGAGCAACTCCTTTAGTTAGTATTAGTGGTGTTAGTGTGTACAACTCCATGTTGCCAGGTTCTTGCCCCTAGTATATTCTAAAGTTATTCTTGTATCCTGTGTCCCATTAGTCCAGTATAGTTTGTCCATGTTCCTGTGGCCGCTTCAGCAGCATTCTATTCCTGAAACTACATTTGTGGATCCTGTGTGCTTTGCGAGTGATTGGGATTGAAATCATAATGAGTTTTCCATTGAGCCTTGTCATAGAGACCCCATGTCAGGAATGGAATAATCTCTATGCCTTGTGAACAATAAATCACCAAATATCTTTCTTATCATGAACATTTCATTTTAAAAAATATTAAATAATTGGGATGGTGTTGGACCCCATAGCAGTCCCTTTAACTAATTGGTAAAGAGAGAAAAAGTACTATCTCCCAGAATATTCCACTCTGCCTGTATTGCATGGTCTACCTAAGCCTCATAAAGATGTTTTCCCTCCATTATTACATCCCATTATAGATGGCCTAGGATTACTCAAAGAAAAAATCATTGAATAGTTGGATGGGTATTTGTAACTGTTCCTTTCCAGAATACCTGGCTACCTCTCTATATCTCTGAACTAATCTCCCACTATCTTTCCTCACGCAATCTTCGATTCTCCCAAGATATCCTACTCTCCTACGCACTTATTCGTTCCTCACACAACTGCCTCCAAGATTTCTCCTGAATATCCCCCATCCTCTGGAATTCCACGCCTCAACACAACCCATTATGCACCACCCCCAGATCCTTCAGACAGAACCTGAAAACCCATCTCTTCAGGGAAGCCTACAGCCTGCAATAACCATTCTGCCACCTCACCAACCACCCGAGCTGCCACCTCACCAACCACCCGAGCTGGCCCCTCACCAACCGCCCGAGCTGCCGCCTCACTACCACCAGAGCTGTCGCATCCCCGACCTTCTGTCTCTTCCCCAGTATCCCACAGAATGTAAGTCCCCAAGGACAGGGTCCTCTCCCCTCTCTGCCAGTCTGTCATCATAAATTTGTGTACTGGAAATGATAACTATAACCCTGTATGTAACCCCTTTCTCATGTACAGCACCATGGAATTAATGGTGCTATATAAATAATATATATATATATATATATATATATATATATATATATATATATATACACACTCACTGGCCACTTTATTAGGTACACCTGTCCAATTTCTTGTTTACACTTAATTTCTAATCAGCCAATCACATGGCGGCAACTCAGTGCATTTAGGCATGTAGACATGGTCAAGACAATCTCCTGCAGTTCAAACCGAGCATCAGTATGGGGAAGAAAGGTGATTTGAGTGCCTTTGAACGTGGCATGGTTGTTGGTGCCAGAAGGGCTGGTCTGAGTATTTCAGAAACTGCTGATCTACTGGGATTTTCACGCACAACCATCTCTAGGGTTTACAGAGAATGGTCCGAAAAAGAAAAAAAATCCAGTGAGCGGCAGTTCTGTGGGCGGAAATGCCTTGTTGATGCCAGAGGTCAGAGGAGAATGGGCAGACTGGTTCGAGCTGATAGAAAGGCAACAGTGACTCAAATCGCCACCCGTTACAACCAAGGTAGGCCTAAGAGCATCTCTGAACGCACAGTGCGTCGAACTTTGAGGCAGATGGGCTACAGCAGCAGAAGACCACACCGGGTACCACTCCTTTCAGCTAAGAACAGGAAACTGAGGCTACAATTTGTACAAGCTCATCGAAATTGGACAGTAGAAGATTGGAAAAACGTTGCTTGGTCTGATGAGTCTCGATTTCTGCTGCGACATTCGGATGGTAGGGTCAGAATTTGGCGTAAACAACATGAAAGCATGGATCCATCCTGCCTTGTATGGAGCATCTTTGGGATGTGCAGCCGACAAATCTGCGGCAACTGTGTGATGCCATCATGTCAATATGGACCAAAATCTCTGAGGAATGCTTCCAGCACCTTGTTGAATCTATGCCATGAAGAATTGAGGCAGTTCTGAAGACAAAAGGGGTCCAACCCGTTACTAGCATGGTGTACCTAATAAAGTGGCCGGTGAGTGTATATATACACGTCATAGGTTGCCTCCTACTGTTTTCTTGCAGGCTCCAGCACTAAGCCCGCATCTTTTGTGGAACATGACAGCTGATTTAATCAGTTGACATATGCCCCTAACAGCCATGGGTGGAATTGCTATCCAACCGCGGCTGTTCACATGTTAAATGCCATTGTCAATCTCCAACAGCGGCATTTAACATGGCTGCTCTGGAAAGGGGTCAAAAGACCTCCTCATCGGTACCTCTGTCACATAATCATGGGACGTCGATAAGTTGTCATGACAACCTGGGGTCTACAGTAGACTCCTGAGGTTGTGATTTCCGCTGTGTTATGTGCAACGCCCAGTGGCATTGCAACAAGATGTTTTATTCATATGCAAATTAGACGCACAAGTACAAAAGTGGGTTCATCATTGCTCTTGCAATCCTCAGCTTCTCTTCACTTCCCCCTGCTGCTCTCTTCTTCTTGATTGACAGTAAAGACAGGCTCTGCTACACAAGGTCACCTCTTCTCTCCATTCGGGGGTGCCATCAGCAGGGCGAATCAAAGAGGATTCGATAAATGCAAGTGTGCAGATATGCTCAACGTTCCGTGAACTTGTGAGCCTAATTTGCTTAAGAATAAAACATTTCAGAAAAACAGCACCAGATAACGACACAATGGGCATAGTTGAAAATGTGTGTCCCTGTCCTGTCCTGTCCTGCAGTGCTTCATGTATTCAAGGCATATTCTTACTGACAGGTTTGCTTTAATTTAACTGAATACCTGAATGACTGAATACCTGGGGTTAGACAATAGACAATACTAGAGACAACCAGAAAGCAAAGTTAATCTGGATGTGAAGTTGTATGCGTTAAAATTATTTAAAAATCAGTAACTTTAGCTACTGAGTATGTGCTGTTTATGTGTTATTTGCTTTTTTATTTAAAGCTCTGATCTATTATGGCACAGCCATGATCAATGACTACTGCTAAGAGAGACTGAGATCCAGCGCCAACCTTGACAGAAACATGGTGCTACTTTGTTCTACCCCTTTCTTTGCTCTCGTAACTCTCTGTTCTTGACTGACCTACAGAGAAAGAACAGAGTTCATGTTATGATGAAAGTAGATCACAGTCACCTGTACTTTCTGCGAATTCTGAACTGCTTTGCTGACAGCCCTTTTAACAGCTCCTAAATTGTGTGTTCCTATTGGGTCCTCTGTTCTCTAAACTCACAGATCATATACCTAGTCTTGACCCTCTACTTAGGGCAAACATTACGGACTCTCCCTCTGAAGAGTCCTATAGTTGAATTAATTTTTTTCTACTTCCTGCTCTTGTCACCTCTTTTCCTTGTACTACCTCATTACAGAGTGGTCAGTGGCTGCCACTATGAGCGGTCAGTGTCCTACTACAATTGGGTAAGGCACAGGATCAGCAAGGTGTAACCAGAATAGATATTTACTTAAATGATAGGAGATCTCCCACTTCATTCTGCTCCTTCATTAGTCTGTCAGCTTTATAGCAGTCCATTGACTAACTGCACCTAAGGCCTCTTTCACACTACTGTCGTACGACGCACGTCGCAATGCGTCGTTTTGGAGAAAAAACGCATCCTGCAAAATTGCTTGCAGGATGCGTTTTTTCTCCATAGACTAACATTAGCGACGCATTGCGATGCATTGCCACACGTCGCAACCATCGTGTGACGGTTGCGTCGTGTTGCGTCGGACCGTCGGCACAAAAAAGTTGCATGTAACGTTTTTTGGTGCGTCGTGTCCAGCATTTCCGACCGCGCATGCGTGGCTGAAACTCCGCCCCCTCCTCCCCGGAGCTCACAATGGGGCAGCGGATGCGTTGAAAAACTGCATCCGCTGCCCCCGTTGTGCGGCGCTTTCACAGTATGCGTAGGTACGTCGCCACGTCGCATTATGATGTGCGTTGTATGACGCTAGTGTGAAAGTAGCCTAACTGGAAAACAAATAAACACTGAGGAAGATGAAGCTGAAGATAACCTCCTTTGTCATTAGTAAGAAAGACATGCATACAGTCTGGCACAATTTAAGAGACCAGTGCAAATTGTTCAGTTTGTCTGATTTTTCTCTTTATAGGTATATTTTTGAGTAAAATGTAAAATGTAAAATTGTTCTGTTATTCTATAAACTTCTGCCATGTCTCCGAATTTCCAAGCAATAATTTTTGTATTTTTTTCTGATAAAGTAAAATGGTCAAAATAAAAAAAAACCCCAGTGCTTTCAGACTTCAAATAATGCAAAGAAAACAAGTTCATAATCATTTGGAAACAACAATACTAATGTTTTAACTCAGGAACAGTTCATAAATCAATATTTTGTGGAATAACCATGATTTTTAATCACAGCTTTCATGCGTCTTGGAATGCTTTCCTCAAGTCTTTCACAAAATTTTACCAGTTCTTTGTTTGATGGCTTGTGACTATGCATCGTCCTCTTGATTATATTCCAGAGGACATGACAGGCTTTTGATGTGGTGGTCTCTTAATTTTTGCCAGAGCTGTATGTTGATATATGACAACCGTGCTATTGGCCATCCACTGATGTATTTGTGATACGGGTCTTATCAGTTGAAACTAAGGTCTCGAGATGTATTTATTCAGGCTGCAGCTTGTCCTTACATGTGACTTGGACAGGATGCAGATTGAAATATATCACAATTTCCACACTGTATAATTGCTTGCATGCAATATAATGGTCCCCATATAGCCCTCCAAACAGTATATTGGCCCCACATAGCCCTAGAACCAGTGTTATGGCCCACCAAATAGCCCTTCAAATTTAATAAGGGCCCCTATTTAGCTTTCTGTAGAGACACATAGTCAGTGGGTGATTTTGTCCTCTGGCCCGGATGTCTTTAGAAAGACTGCATGGAGCAGGGCTCATACCACTGGACGCCCGCTCTCTCTCCCCTTGAACAGAACACTACTCAGACAACACAGGATGAGGATATAACAATGTGACAATATTTTATTGAACCACCAACACACAATAGCATATAGAACAGACCCGGCAAATACCCAAGATGGTGCAAAATACAGTTTCACCCTTCCGCTGAATCACCAGGTTTAGAGCTGCTTCCTGGGCCGACTACCAACACCAGTGGCTCTCTTCTTTTGCTGGGCCCCCACAGAGAGGAGGGAACGACAAGTTTAGGAAGCTAACAGAGAGCAGTGAAGCATGTGGCTAGGTGACCTGATTGTCTCAACTTGGATTCTTTAAGACATCTCAGAGGTTTCAGTGATGGTCATTAAAGCAGTCCTGTGTTCTTCCAGCCGGGGGTCGTGGTCCCCTAAGCTTACATCCTTGAGAGTCTCTTGGAACCGAGGAAAATGCCTCCTTATATAGATCACAGCTGTGCTTCAATTAGCATCCAGAGGTCAAGAGAAAAATGTGAATGAGGTTAACGTGTATTGTTCGATTATGTAATCTTTTTGGATAGTTTTTCCTCCTCTGTTTTACAAGTCAACAAACTGGCTGGCCTGGACAATTTGCAATCAACATATCAGCAACCATCATTGTTCAATGACCTTGAATGACTGTCTTGCAAAGATAATAGACAATAAGCTATAGAAGCTAATATAAGATGCAAAATATTAGTGATTCATCCTTTATAAATATCAGTTTAACCTACAAGAAGAGTTAATACTTCAGACAACAGTTTATGATTTTGTATCTACTGAATTTACATCTGGCATATTTAAGAAGAAATGTGTCGTCACACTTTCCATATAGTATAACGGGCCCCACATATTCCTCCTCAGCAAGCAGATTGAAGATGGTGGAGTTCAAGCTTTTAGATTTGGCATATGTCAGAGGAAACAATCTTTATTACATGACAACTTTAGGATCGAGGGCTGACTGCTGTGATGAGAGATGGTGGAGTAGGGTGAACACGACAAACTGCTGGAGTGTGAGTGAGGTGCAGGTGGGTATGTTATGGTGAATTGACAAAGATGTGATGTGCTTTTTGAAACAATCTCCAGTTCTGTAACAGCTGACGGGCTTTCACTCACCCCAACTATAGGGGGTAAAGAAGTGGAGTTTATGTGGGTGGAGACCTGTGTGAGAACACTTGTCACTGTGATGGAGGACGAAGAAGCAGCAGATGCGGTTGATGGGATATCTGATGGTTGACAAGGCCCGCTAGTCTGCATTTTAGCACAGTGAGATTTCCAGACTAAAGCATGATGATCATGCATGTGCTGGTTCTTGTATGTAGTAGTCAAATTATTGCAATTTATGACTCTACTGAGTGTTTTTTTTTGCAAAGCAGGCAGATAACGTGTGTCGGGTCATCCTTTGCTGTCTCAAAAAAGGCCCAGGCTAGGCAACCATTGCTGCCCCTGCAAATGGCACACTTGCAACCACTGCTAGCCACAGCCAGAGTTGTCACTGAGAATGCAGTGTTTGTTGTGGTTGCATCACTCCACTTTTTTGTGGGAAGCAGCAATGTAACCTCCAGGACCTGCTGGAGCAGCCTCCCTGCGCTGTTACACTCATAAAATGGGGCCAGCAAAACAACATGTCTGCTTTTAATACGGTGGTGGACATGTGACTTCAGCAGCCAATGACAGAAGCCCTTGTGTCTGGATGTTGGGGAAGGTTTCTGAGCCCTGACTTGGCAGCAGGAATGTGCACACTTTAAGTTAATACAAAAAGAAAACTACACCGCCGCACCTCTGACCTATACACCCCACCACCCCACATAAAACACATCCCCCTGCTGATCAAACAGCACCACTATCCCAGCCAAAGTACTATTAAAAGCATAAGTGGAAATGCGATCATTTTCTGAACTATGCCCGAATTTTGCTGACTTTGAAGGAAAATACTCGGGAATCTGAACATGAATCTGAATTTGAAACTGGCAAACATTTTCCGAACAAGTTTGCTCACCTCTAGTTAAGATCCATTCTGATTGTGCTGCTATCCTTATATTTATACACATGGGCTTATTTTTCCTACATGTGCTAATATTTAATAGGTAAACCAAAATTGATGCACAATACACAGCGTGTCATACACAATACACCTGTGCCCATACAGGGGATTAGTATAAAACAAAATCCCATGCAGCAGTACGATAAACCCTACATAGAAATACTGCACAAAACGGGATCAATATCAAAGTATTTTATTAAATAACCAAAATTAAAAGAATACCAGACAATAAATAGGATACTTTGAAAGGTGATAACTACATTGGGGCCGCAGGTCAGAGGCTATGAACATGCTAATACTAATACCAATGTCCCCATTAGAAAGTAATTGGTGTGGATAGTGGGTTCATATACAATAAAGAAACATACACTAAGCTGGTAAAGAGCATCCAGCAGCAACACCAAAACAGACATTAGGAAAGGAAATAACATTTGTAAAGCATATTTACCTTGGACCCACGGCACCACCACCCCTACGCGCGTTTTGGCGTGCGTGCCTTCTTCCGGGGGAGTCCAAATAGGGTACAAATAGGGTACAAATAGCCTATATTAAATTGATTGGCCCATTACCATTAACCTTGGGCAGACAATCTTGGCTTAGATTGCACAATCTTAGGGGACACAAATTAATCGATTTTTAATTACAGTAGATTTTGTGCATTAAAGGTTTTAGTAAATTTCCAATGTTGTCAGCTAATCAGAATTTGAGGGCAAGATTCTGATTTTTTTTTTCCATTTGTAGACATTGCTGACAATTACATACATTGGGGAAAATAAGTATTTGACACACTGCCGATTTTGCAAGTTTTCACTTTGTAAGGTGGTTGTCGGACACCTAGTGGTTGGGAGATAAACTGAAGTAATGTTTAGTACATATAGGAAAATATGTCATCAGCACACTAAGTGCTGAGAGGGGTTGATCGGCCATGACAGTTTGGTTGTGAGCAGCTGATGAGTTGGGAGAGACTGCTACTCACCATGTCTCCACCTCTGGGTGTGGTTCCCCTTGTAATTGAGAGCTATTTCTCTCACCCAGAGCTGTGTGTGGATGTGGCAACTCTCCTGGATTGAGTGCCTTTGCTAAAAGGACTAAGAGGCTGGATTCTAAGGTGGGCTAACCAGCACTATTGTAGGGACCTGTTACTTTTTGGTTTACCTTGTGCCGAGCGAAGGATATATTTGCGTTTTCTGGTGATGTGGATTATGAGGACTACAATAAACCTGCCAGACTTTAGATAGAAATGGTTCTTGTGTTTACCTCTTTAGAAAGCTGAGTGAGTCGACCTACTATACCACCTAGAAAGAATGGAGAGATCTGTAATTTTTATCATAGGTACACTTCAACTGTGAAAGACAGAATCTTAAAATAAATCCAGAAAATCACTTTGCATGGAAAACAATGGGAACAGGTGGGAAAACTTGCAAAATTGGCAGTGTATCACATATTTATTTGTCCACTGTACATGAGAGCTTAGACGTTGCCATCCCCACAAGTGATCTGCACAGAAGAAAGGTGTTTCCATGACAAAAATTGGACATGACCTGCATAATTAGCCCAGTATCATTTGACTTTCCTCCTCTTTTATAGAATTAGCTGTATTGTCTTAAGAGGGCCAATAAATGTAATTCATTTTTGGGGTAAGCCATTTAGTTTTTTCAATTAAAACTATGTAAAGTTGTATTCCCAACTGTGTTTCCGTAGGAAAACTGAACATATTTTGCAGATTATAGCTGATCTTTGGAAATTCAGAAATTTGAAATTATTATTTATCTTTTGTTTATTTTTGTATCATTATATACTGGGGCAGATTTTTTATTCTTTCTGACTTAAAGTTAGCAGGAAACAAAATAAGGCAGAATATGAGCAAAATACACCCCAGTGGCCTACGCTAAATGATAGACTTGGAAAGTCTTGCTAGACATGATAAACACTTTCCCTTTCCTGATGCCACCTCATAGTTGGTCTATTTGGTTGCGGCAAAATTTTGATGCAATTTGGCACTTTTGTAGCTACCGTATATACTCGAGTATAAGCCGACCCGAGTATAAGATGACCCCCCCTAATTTTGCAACAAAAAACTGGGAAAACTTATTGACTCGAAAATAAGCCTAGGGTGGAAAATGCAGCAGCTACCGGTAAATGACAAAAATAAAAATAGATACCAATAAAAGTAAATTTAATTGAGACATCAGTAGGTTAAGTGTTTTTGAATATCCATATTGAATCAGGAGCCCCTTATAATGCTCCATACAGTTCATTATGGCCCCTTAAGATGCTCCATATTGAAATATGCCCCATATAATGCTCCAAACAGTTTATGATGGGCTCCATAAGATGCTCCATATTAAAATATGCCCCATATAATGCTCCATACAGTTCTTTATGGCCCCATAAGATGCTCCATATACAAATATGCCCCATATAATGCTCCATGCAGTTGTTTATGGCCCGATAGATGCCCCATATAATGCTCCATGCAGTTAGCTGTGGCCCCATAGATGCCCCATATAATGCTCCATGCAGTTCATTATGGCCCCATAAATGCTCCATATAATGCTCCATGCAGTTCATTATGGCCCCATAAATGCTCCATATAATGCTCCATGCAGTTCTTTATGGCCCCATAGATGCCCCATATAATGCTCCATGCAGTTCTTTATGGCCCCATAGATGCCACATATAATGTTCCATGCAGTTCATTATGGCCCCACAGATGCTCCATGTAATGCTCCATGCAGTTCTTTATGGCCCCATAGATGCCCCATATAATGCTCCATGCAGTTCATTATGGCCCCGTAAATGCTCCATATAACATTGTGCCACATGTAATGCTGCCGCTGCACTAATAAAAAAAAAAAATGACATACTCACCTCTCGTGGCTGCCCGCTGCTTCTCAGCATCCCATCTCTCCACACTGACTGTTCAGGCAGAGGGCGGCGCACACACTAATATGTCATCACGCCCTCTGACCTGCACAGTCAGTGCCAAGGACGCGGAAGACGGAGCGTCGGTGGAACGCGGAAAGGTGAATATGAAATACTCACCTGCTCCCGGCACTCCTGACACGGTCCCTGCATGTCCCACAGTCTCCGGGTGTGGCAGCTTCTTCCTGTAGTGAGCGGTCACATGGTACCGCTCATTACAGTAATGAATATGCGGCTCCACCCCTATGGGAGTGGAGTCCATATTCATTACTTCAATGAGCAGTACCAGTGACCGCTGAACAGGGGAAGAAGCTGCCGCGCCCGAAGACCTTGGGACATGCAGGGACTGCATGGGACTGCTCCTGTATTCATTATTTGAATACAGGAGCAGGAACTCATAAGGCAGAATCTCCAACAGTGAGCCACAAGTTGCACTGCTATGTATAAGACAATTTACATTTTTAGATCTTAATGGTATTTTTATTTTTTACAGGTAATAATATTCTGATATGTAGAGATACTGTCACGCAACATGTAGGAAAGGCTAAGTGCAACACAAAGGGATAAGGGAAAGGGAACCAAACACTAGGGAAGGGGGGAGTGGAGACCCATAGGCAGATCTAATGTCTCCCTGTCTGCCCTATCATCTCTATAAAGGTTCCGCACTTATCGCCGAGCAGGATACCTAATCCCTGACTGACCCTGGCGATAAGCCCTGCACTGGGAAGGACAGGATGTATGCTAGTCAATCCCCACTACTACTAAAGACAGATGGGATACGCAAACAAGGGGGAACACTTAGCTTGAGTAGACTCAGAGAGAAACTCAGAAGTCCTCTAAACACCAGAGAGGAAGATATCCGACTGCTATAGTTCATAGCCACCACAGGGAACTGGAAATAGAAATATCAACCGCGCCTTCCAACAGCAAGCTGGGAGTTATATACACCCCGATCCAGATGTGTCAACTAGAGCCAGGGGAGATTGCCACTGGGTCCTAAAGTCAGAAGGCCCAGGAAGACATCTGCAAAGCAAAGTGCTGAGACCTTCTGCAGTCAGATGTAGAGCGACAGTCTGCAGTCTCTGAAACACCCGTGACAGATGCATAGCTATATACCAGTACATTATTTCCTGCATTCATGCGTAATAATACCAGCAGCAATTACAATCATTCACTATAGCTGGAAGCCCCATAGAGCACTTTCCTCTGATGTTTTATGCCATTGTGTGTAATGACCTTTTTACAGGACTTCCCTTCTCCTGAATGTTTGCACTATTATCAGTCAAGGTGATGGGGAAAGGCTCAAGGGTCCTGAATGGTGATCTACATGTGCCAACCAACCTAGAAAAAGATCTGCCAACACTCAATCGACCAACAACTATCTCTCGTAACTTCCCAAAATATATGTGTGCTTGGTTTGTTTCCTGACATCATTAGTTGGTGGAAAGTCAGGAGGCCCCTATACAGATTAGATGTTTGTGTGACTTTAACCTGACCGGTATGAGGATCCTAAAAGTTCTACTCTATTTTCTGTCCCAGAAATTAAAGGCACAAGATGTCAGGAGAAAGAAAAAACAAATCTTACAAAATATAAACTATGCACAGTTACAGCACATTAAAATTTTTATTTGTGCCAGAAGATACACCTAATAAAAAAAAAGCCTATCAGCGTTTACCATAATAAAACGATTCCTTTAGTTTAAAGGTTGATTAAGATAATTGGAGGCCATCGCAAGATTTACTCTACTAAGCTTTGGGAGCTGTGCTTTGTTTCATTCAATGACACAACTTTCAGCTAAAGATATTTAATAGTGAGATTTAAAAAAGTACAACATTAAATATATTAAAACATAACCAAGAAAAAAAACTGTCTCTGTGCTGTCTCTGTTTTTCACCCGAAACTAATAGTTTGGCTTCGCACAAGTCATGTATGGTGTGGGCACTAATGTGAATCCAACGGCAGGCTTGAGACTCAGGTCTTCTCTGGAAACTGCTGGCGGCGGATAGAAAGTAAATGCTTGAAGAAGTCCAGTAAAAAACAGGAAAAGTTCCATCTTGGCCAAGCCCTCCCCAGCGCAAGCTCTTCTTCCTGTAGAAATGGGAATAGTGAGTTAAAATTGTCATGTTTAAAGTAGATTTTGATTTTGACCCTAACAGTTGTAGTAATTAAATAAATTGGAAATGATGCATACTTTCCAACTCTCTCTGAATGACTGCGAGTCTCCTAGAGAAAAACATGAGACCTCCAGGAAGTCACAAAAGTTTCCTAGAACCCTCTGGAAAGCAACCTTGACTGAATGTTTCTTGTTCATGGCTCCAGGATGTTTCATATCCAGACCAAGCCCCAGCATGCAAAGAATATTACAACAATACTCCATCCTCCACAAGGATACCAATTGAAGGATCAATTCTGGAAAAAGGGTGAAAAATTTGACTTTGCTCCCTTTCGTTGCCCCAGATATGGTTATGGTATTTAGAAATGAATGCTGATCTTCATGAATTTAAGTACCTGAAAGCATGACCAAGCAGTGTATGATGACATTTTTAACTATTGGTTGCAACTCTTTAAAACCCCTTTATGACCTTGGATGTATAGGTACATTCTAGATCATCTCCCTACATTTGATAAGGGCTCTAACGCTAAGCCCGCATCTTTTCCTGCACATGACAGTTGATCTGATCAGCTGTCATGTGCCTCTAACAGCTGCGGGTGGAGCCATTTAACTCACACCAGCCAGAAGCGCGTCATAAGACACGTCCATCAATGCCCCAGTCACGTGACTGCTGGGCACCAAAGTGTTGTTATGACAGCCAAGGTCCGCAAAGACCCCTGTGCTTGACATTGTAAATCTCCTAAGAACGCCGGCCCACTGCCGGCATTCAAAGGAGATGTGAGAAAAGAAAAAAAAAATCGTAGGTGCTCCCCTTTGGTGGAATGAATCCTCAAACAGATGTCAGATGTGAACCACTGCTTCGGGCGATGTCCAGAATGGTGAAGACACCTTGTATTTGTCAGATAAATTTATTAAAAAAAATGAGTATTAAAGATTTTTTCATGGTTACGATAATTAAAAATGCATGAAAACTTTAAAGTCACAACGCGTTTCTTCTTTAGAAGAGCCTTCATCAGGTATATAAAACAAAATGACTTGTGGGGAGTTTTATATACACCCCTATCCAATGTGGGTGTGGTTACAGCTGTGAAAACGTTTGTGTGTTTCCACTTACCTACAAAAAATGTAAAAAAAATTGTGGAATTGCACTTTATTTGCAATTTCACTGCAGTTAGATTTTTTTCCCGTTTCCAGTACAATATATGGCAAAATCAATGGTGTCATTCAAAAATACAACTCACCCTGCCAAAAACAAGCCCTCATACGGCTATATTTATGCAAAAATAAAAAGTTATGGCTCTTGAAAAAGTGAAGCAAACAATGAAAATGCAAAGCAGAAAATTGCCAGATTGTAAAGTGGTTAAATGCATACATGCTTGGGGGATCTGCTAAACAACTGTGCCTTGGTCAGGGTATTTTGTCAAAGGGTCAGAGAAGTAAACTAAATTCGTACCCCAGGTGAAGGAAAACACTGTGAATACTTTGGGAAATGTACTCGCTTTCTTGGGGTCAAATTTGACACAGAACTTTCCTTTATTCACTATATCCAATCACTAACTCATTTTACCTGCATCTTAAAACCATCCCAGAATCTGACCTATCCTCATCTGTAAAACTGCAAAAACACTTACTGCCACTCTTATTCATTCTCATCTGGACTACAGCAACTCTTTACTGATTGGTCTCCATCTAACCAAATTTTCTCCTTTCCAATTTGCCCTGACGGCAGCAGCCAGGGTCGTATTTCTGTGAAGCCGCTTCAGTCATGCCTCTGCCTTGTGCCAGTCATTGCTCTAGTTGCCTATTCACTACAGAATACAATGCAAACTTATGTCTCACTCACAAAACTCTCCACAGTTCTGCACCACCCTATGTCTCATCCTTCATTTCTGTCTATCACCCTACCCACGCACTCTGTTCTGCAGCTCATCTTAGGGTATGTGTCCACGGGCCGTATTACATCCGGAATAGCTGCGGATTGAACGCTGCGTGGAGCCGCAGCGTTCAATCCGCAGCATCCAAATGTTACAGCATAGTGGAGGGGATTTTATGAAATCCCATCTCCACTATGCGTGGTAACACGCATCCGGCGGCCCTGCAATTCTGGACATGCGGCGCGTCTTTTTAGAATGCAGCATGTCCGTTTACCTTGCGGCAACGCTGCACCACTGCAAGGTAAAACACAGGGCCCTATGTGTGGGGTGCGATGATTCCGGATGTGTGCAATGAACACAACCGGCATCATCACGTCTACAGAAGTTTTCTGCTCTGTCCAAAGCACCGGCCATCCTGAACGTGGACATGTACCCTAAGACTAACATCCTCCATAATCCGAACCTCGCACCTCCGTCTCCAAGACTTCTCTCGTGCCTCAGCAGTGTTTTGGAATGGAATACTTTAAAAGCACAGCACTTTAGACAGGCCTATCACCTCAACTCACCAACCCAATTCTCCCCTGTTCCCTCCTTCTAAATGTTATTCCGAATCTGCTCATTCCTAATCACTGTCTCCACATCCTCCGTGCACCCAATAGCGCATGGTAAGTGCACTTAGAAAGATATTGGCTGATAACCGGATCATGCAGCTTTATAAGAAAAGCTTATTTATTGGAAAGATGGCTGGACCATACATGACAAGCAAGTTCTAACTATTGTGTCTCCCACTATTTCAATATAGATTGCAAATGTTCAGGCAGTGCCCTCACTTGTCCTGTAACAGTTGAACTACGCGTTACTTTTGTGATGCAGCGGTAGGACCATACACAGTGAAACGGCAGTGACCCAAGCAAGTTCAAACAAAACATTCTTTTATTGTCTTATCTCACACAGTCAATATAGTATACAGCTTCTTCATACAGTCCATTAATAATGCATGGCTATATGATGCAGTCAATACACAGGCCAAACTTCCCTCTGTCCAGTTTCCCTGGGTGACAGCACGCCGGTAACAAGTCTCTGTACTCACTCAGTGCACTGTACTCTTTATCCTCTGGAGTGCAGCCGGGTACACATAAGACAGCCCAAGACGCAGGGTGTCAGTCTCTCTGGTTCCTTTAGCCTCTGTGTTACTCCACACAGAGAGAGCTCTGCAGACAACTGCCCTGTCTGCTTCCAAGAACACACTGACACCTCCCCCGCTACTACAGGGCTTTTTAATCAGTCACTGCTTCACTATTCTAATTACAGCCACACCTTTGTCTGTAGTACGCCCTCATGGCCTCACTACGCTTCCATGCACATTCTTCAGAGCACATACAGCGCCCCCTAGCTGTAACAGAGGTCACTGCCTCACACTTTGTATTGTTTTTATTGTCTCTACACATCCCCGCTTAATTGTAAAGTGCGGCAAAATATGTTGGCAATATATAAATGAAATTATTATTTTTTAATAATATTATTACTCTAGACTATACTGCAAAAAAATTGTAAAGTGCACATGCATATGCTGAGCATCTTTATAAGACCACAGAACATTTTTGACGTTTTTGGAGGACAAAATATAAGATTTAGAAAACATATATATTATTCCTTGTAAAATTCTGTTAGGGAGTGTTTTGTCAGTTGAATGACATGTAAAATGATTTGATTTTCATCTTAATGGTCCTCATTACTTACCTACTGAGAATGGCATAAATGCATCATGTCGGACAAATTTCCCATTTTCATCCAGGAAGTGATTGGGATTGAACTCATTAGGAGTTTTCCATTGAGTCTTGTCATAGAGAACTGATGTCAGGAATGGAATAACCTCTGTACCCTGTAAACAATAAATCAGCAAATATCTTTTTTATTATATACATTTCATTTAAAAAAATGTGAGGATATTGGGGTGGCTGTGGACCCCATAGCAGTACTTTTTAATAATAGGCAAACACATACAGTACTTGAGCATAAGTACAGTTTTTTATAAACTCACTTTTGGAATGAGGTAACCCCGTAAATATACATCACTTGGAGTTGAATGTGACAGGTTCAATGGGACAATATTGCCAAACCTTTGAATTTCATGTATCACTGCATCAGTATAAGGCATTTTCCTCCGATCTTCAACTGTCGGCAGCTGTCCTGGTTTAATATGTGTTTTAATTTCCTCCTGTACCCTCTCTATAAAGCAAAAGAAAACATTTTGCTTAATTTTGTACTAGCAAAACAATACCAATGCATTTAATTAATAGATTACAGGCTTTTATTATGACTTGTATCTACAGTCAGTCAGTGATGGGGCATGGTTACAGCTGAAGCTCAATATGTACTGAGCAATGACTGAAGCCACACCTTTATGACTGAAAGCCAGAGGCTGCCAAGAGCAATAAAGCAAATTTGCTCACAGTAGCCGAGTTCTCAGTGCTGCAGATGGGCAGCCTTGGGATTCTCTTTAAATGGAGTGAAAATCAAGCATGAGCACTGTTGTTCCATTCATACTCTATTAGACTGCTGGAGATTACGTCAAGAATTCCGGGTATACTCTATCGTGTAACAAAGTTCTAAAGCTTGATGAGGCTAGAAGTTGTTTTTTTATTGGCTATAAAAAAAGCCATTTAAGGTGAAATCTAAATGTCACAGTCCACCACAAATCACACGTCCCCTCTGTCTAGGGTGGGTGGCACTGGCAGCATCATCCAAGAACATTAGAAAATATAAAACATGCAATAAATGCAAAAAATATATGCTAGAATTGTCTCAACTTAATTGATCATTTATGTATACAAGTATTGTAAAACCTGCTTGAGAGAACCACGCAAAACTCCCTTTAAAAATTGACTTCTATAGGGGTGGTCATCAAAAAGAAGGCCATTATACAGTATAAGGAATATGATGCAAAAGTGAATAAATAACAGACAATTTGGATAAAGTGGTAGCCTTCAGGAAGAGGTGATTTGGTGGCCTTTAGAGACTGTACCTGTTCACCTACAGTTTTATAACAATTTTATAATATACAGCAAGAATTACTTTGAATCTCCGGATACTTCATCATCAATAAAATTCCCCACCGGATTGTTGTAGATGTAGTTTCAGTTCCAGCAGTGAAGAGATCCAGGACGGAAGAAACTAGATTTTCTTCATTAAAATATGTCTGAGCTTTTGTTGATTCCTAAAAATACATAACATGAATTTTCCCCATGTTACTATAATCAGCTGGTTCCAAGGCAATTATAACCTTCTTCTGTTTCTTCTAAGGTAGGCACCTTCCCCTTTTTTTTTAACCTGAAACAGCTTGTCACGGAAATGTTCTCATGACTGTAGCTGCTTGAATGGAAAGTACTAAGGCAATTTGTGATATCATTGAAATAGGTCATATTTTAAAACGAAGTACATCAGTATGAAAGAGACATCAACATGCTCCAGCGTAAACATTGATCAGTGGATATGTAACCTCCAAGGTCTGTGCCTCAATACTGTGTGTAACTACCAAGATTGTAGCCTCAATGGGAGGCTGTAACCATTATTGCTTTATTTTCAGTGAATTCCTGTTCTGATTACATCTTTCACATCCTGTGCCTTAGTCAACAAAAATGGTACAGTCAGCACAATTTTGGTAACATAGTGGCAGCTAAAAGTAGCAGTCACTGACAAGTCTGTAGTGACTTAATCCCCCTCGAAACAGAGGAAAGAGATGGCAGAGCATAAAGTAGAGCAAAGTCAGTCATTTCTAGAACTCTGCGATGGAAGAGTCTGTGAGGTTCTCCCAAAAGTGAAAGGCAAAGACTAGGTTATTTTACTTTTGTATTTAAAGCACAGCGGACCCATTGGGAGCAAAGAATGTGGAAGCTGTTAAAAGGGCTGTCAGCAAAGCAACTCAGCAGCAGGGGAGTGTGACCTACTTTCACCTCAACATGGACTCTGTTCCTCCTCTGAGGTCAATCAAAGCTACCAGAGCTAAGAAAGTGAAGGACAAAGTAGCGCCATGTTCCTGCCAAGGTTGGCGCTGGTTTTTAGACTCTCCTTGGCAGTAGTCACTGATCATGGCTGTGCCATAATAGATCAGAGCTAAAAAATAAAACAGCAAATACGAAATAAAAAGCACATATGCAGTAACTAAAGTTACTGATTTACACATAATTTTTGAGCATACAAGTTAACATCAGATTAACTGTTCTCTGGATGTTTCTAGTATTGTGTATTGCATAACCCCAGGTAACCAGTCATTCATGAAATTAAAGCGAACCTTTCACTAAGAATGTGCCTTCAATAATTGAAGCATTGGAGGACAGGACAGGGAAATGCATTTCCAATTGTATCTACTCATTACTGGTGTTCTGTTTTGCCAAAATTCATGTTTTATTTGTGAGAAAATTGGGCTCGCAAGTAGTGTTGAGCCACCCCCCTAGTGTTCGAGTTCGGTTCGTCGAATTGGGGCGTGTTCCAAAAAAGGTGTCCAAAAGCTGACAAACTGCTCAGAAGACACAACAAACACATGGAAAAGTCACAAGTACATATAGTCATGAGAAAAGAAAAGAGGTGGAGGAGTAAAAGGAGGAGGAGACACAGATATAGGCATGTCATGTCCTTCTAAAATCAAGAAAGGCTGGAGTAAAAATCTAAAATCAGCCTACCAACACCCAGACATCGCGACAAAAAAGTAAAAAAAAATAAAGATGTTTAGGTAGAATGGCGGGTCCATTCAGAACACTTTCCTTAGAAGATGTAGTGGTATCCCTGTTGGGAGTCGTGCCAAAAAAGGAACCCAATACATTCAGACTAATCCACCATTTGTCATATCCAAGGGGCAGGTCAGTAAACGACAACATTGACGCGGAACCAAGTACAGTACTATATACTGTACCTCCTTTGATAAGGCAATCAGGCGGGTCAAGAAGTTGGGAAGGGGCACCCTAATGGCCATAACATACATTGAGGGGGCGTTCTGGTTACTACCTGTGCCTCCGAATTGTGTCCACCTATTGGGCTGCTTCTGTGAAAGAGCCTACTACATAGATCGCAGTTTGCCCATGGGGTGCTCCATATCCTGCTCACTATTTGAGGCATTTAGTTGCTTCTTCGAATGGGTCGTCATGGACGTTTCTAAGGGGGCACATATTATCCATTATCTCGACGACTTCTTATTCCTGGGCTCAAAAGATTTGCCACAGTGTGAATACACATGGTAGTCCACCTGTGAGAAGGAGAGAGCTGGAGGGAGAGCGGACACCCCAGAGCCGAGGGGTTAGATTGAGAAAGGAAGAAGGCGGTGTAGCTTGCTTCATGGGTGGGATACTCTGCTGAGTAGCAGACACTGCTACTAGGCCCAAAGTATTACCTGGGCTAGATGCAGTTAAAAATTAGTACTTAGATAAACAGGCAGTGTAGCTTGCTTCATGGGTGGGGTACTCTGCTGAGTAGCACAAAATGCTGCTAGGCCCAAAAGGTTTTCCTGGGCTAGATGCAGTTAAAAATTAGTAATTAGATCTACAGGCGACGTAGCTTGCTTCATGGGTGGGGTACTCTGCTGAGTAGCAGACACTGCTATTAGGCCCAAAGTATTGCCTGGGCTAGATGCAGTTAAAAATTAGTAATTAGATAAACAGGCGGTGCAGCTTGCTTCATGGGTGGGGTACTCTGCTGAGTAGCAGACACTGCTACTAGGCCCAAAGGATTTCCTAGGCTAAATGCAGTTAAATATTATTAATTAGATAAACAGTCGGTGTAGCTTGCTTCATGGGTGGGGTACGCTGCTGACTAGAAGACACTGCTACTAGGCCCTAAGTATTGCCTGGGCTAGATGCAGTTAAAAATTAGTAATTAGATAAACAGGCGGTGTAGCTTGCTTCATGGGTGGGCTACTCTGCTGACTAGCAGACACTGAAGCTTTGGAGCAGACCTCTGAATCCCAGGCCATAGTATGAGTAAACAGCTCTACAGACTCAACCATCTGTGTTACCCCAAGCCATAATATATGTAGTTTCTAAAGGTTAAAAGGGGTGGGGGAGCGACCCCACCCACCTGAAATTGACGATGCCGTTGGAGCGCCCCCACACCGCCGCAGGGCCGAGGGGTACCCGGAGCCGGGCCTCAAGGTCTCAGTCCTGGGGTTGTCACGGTGGCTAGACCCGGTCCGTGGCCCTGTCTGTCAGTGGGGGACGTCCGGTGCAATAAGTGATGTTGTAGCGGTGCAGTTGTGGGGTGCAGGTCGCGGTAAATAACGAGGACACCAGGTTGCAGTCTCTTTACCTCTTTACTGAAGCTCTCTGGGTCCTCAGTCCGGAATACGGCTCACCAGGCTGCGCAAGTCCGGCCGGTCCAATGGCACTTCCAGAGCTCTCCTTGCAGGTGGAAATCGGTGCCTTCCTTCTAGCGCTATGTGTTGCAGTCCTTCCCTGCTGTGCTTACGGAAAGTACCCCACAACTGTTGTGTCTGTTTCTCGTGTTCCCTCACAACAACTTAATTCGCAATGATCTTCCTCGTCCCTCCAGATACTATGGTAGGAACGCACCCGTATGACGGGGAGGCTCGGAGATCTTCCGGGACTCTATCTGCGCCCCTCTCCTGTTGGTACCCCCCTTTGCCTTCCTGGGTGATGCGTGAGACAGTCCGCCTCAAGCTAACTGCCCTGCCGTAGGTCTGAGGTATGGCTTGAAACTCTTTACCTCCTCGGCGTTCCGGCCACCGGTAGTGCGCCTCAGTAAGGTGCTGCCTCTTTCAGCACAACCCTCACTGGTATCTCCTTTCGCTTGATTTCGTTTCTCACTCAGCACAATCTATCTCGCTTCTTAGTCCTTCCTTGGGCACCGCCGCTATGCTGAGCAGGCACGGTCCCTTTACGTTCTTTCCATGCCAAGCCTCTGCCAGGATCCCACCCCTGGCAGAGACCCTACAGTCTCTCCCTTCACAACACCCTCTGCCACCAGGTGTTGCTCTGTTCAATCCCGTCAGCGTTCTCTCTAACTTCCTGCCTGACCCCCAGTTTACCCACTATGGTGGGGAGTGGCCTAATGAATAGCACCCTTAGCTCCCCCCGGAGGCCCAGCTGTGAAATGTATTGGTGACTGTGATACCTGCTCAGAGAACTCCTTCCGTGCCATCGAACGCAGCATGGCCCCCCTTAGTGGCTGAACCATGCTACTGCAACGACCAGGACTCTGGGGCGCTGCACTCCCCCCTGGTTAAACACAGTACTCCGGGACTGGGAAGAAAAACAACAATACAGGTTAGCAAAAAGACATACAATTTTGTTGAGTGCAAATAACAATAAGTATACTTAAGTAGGCTTCCCTTTATGGGAGGTGAGGACACTTGTAACGTTACAAACATAATTAACCTTATAATTTACAGAGTATAAATAACTTCTGTTACCCAACCGGGTATTCTATTTAGTGCAATTTTTGAAATAATAACTTAACATTGCCTTTAAGAAACTCACACTCTTAGTCTATCAAAGGCCTTCCTATAATCACATTATAAGGCATTTCAACTTTACATTCTCCTTCTTGTGAACCTGCAGGACCGCCTGTCCCTACGGCACCAGGCCTACTGCCTCTCCTTTCTTCTACAGGACCGCCCTGTTCAGCCAGGGCCTACTGCCTTTCGCTACTATACACAGTATAGACATAACATTCCTTTCGGTTGAAGAACTCTGAGCCAGCTCTACTCGGCCCCTTTAAGGACTCACTCTCTAACCCCTACGGGTTCACTCTCTGTCCTTAGCAATAAAGTAACTTTTCAATGGGGACGCAGGGTTTACCTTCTATCCTCACCCACATTATTACTTCTCTTACTTTCAACTATGCAGACCTCTACTTCTACCCCTACGGGCTCTCTGCATCTTTCCTGTCTTCAAAACATTATTCAAATTTCACATTTTAACAAATTCAACACATATAACTCGGCATGTAAAACAGTTACATTTCTTTTCAAGGCATCATTATGGCATTACTGTTCTGCAACAGTATCTCTCTCAAGTTCAGTTTCTCACATCCCCTTTAAGAGGAGACCAAGTCTTTCTAAGGTAGCTCGTCTTCTCAGCCTACCAGCCCATGCAAAGGTTCCGGTATGGTATCTTCGCAAAGTGTCTTTAACTAGAACCGGTAGGAAAGGTATCTTCACAAAGTGTCTTTGGCTCAAACAAATAGGGCAAATATCTTCGCAAAGTGTCTTTGGCTAAAACCAGTAGGGAGCACCTTTAAGAAGGTGCAAACTATTTACAAGGGAAGTTCGAATCATGCACAGTCCATGATTTCTGCAGTTCTTTAAACTTGTGCAAAAATTTTAGGAAAGGAAAACAAACAAAGAGGATCCCGGGTGAACAGAGGGATCCATTAACCCTGGGCGGGTTTAGCAGCAACTTAAAGGAATAAAAGACAAACAGTAACTATTTACATTTTCATAAAGTGACTCTTCTTTCAGAAGTTTCCATGAGGCGCCTCCTGGCGGGCGGACCCCTGCAATCCAGGTTTCAGGTCCACTCCCGCTGCCAGATACACCCCATGGGTTCGGGTCTGTTGCACGACCAGGTCGTGCGCGGCGATCAAGGTCTGTGTTCCCACTTCTCTCTGTGCTGGCACATCAGGGACATTGATCGCCCGCAGAGGAACTTCTTTAGCCACTACGGTGGTTGCGGCGATCGGGTGGCAGATCGCTAGTTCTGTGGTTGGGCAGGTGGAGGCGACCAGGGTGGTTACAGGTCGGTCACACGGCGGCACTTTGGCTACAGGGGCTGGTTTCTCTTTCTTGTAGACGTTCAGGGCGAACCACCCCTTTTCCCCAAAATGCCGGGTGTAAGTAACACTGTCTCCCGGATAGAGGTCTCGATCGGGGTGACCCTCTCTAAGGTGTGACTCAACATCCCGTCGGTTAACAAAGACCTCCGCGTATAGCCCCGGTTCTTTAATGAAGCCCCAGCCTCCTTGGAGTTTAAAGACAGTGACGATACCCTGCCTACGCGGGGCCTGGTGAGTGGTGGGGTCCTTACGGGCCCGGTCCTTGACCGCCAAATCTTTTTGATGGTAGGCCTCCCGTTTAGCCTGATGTGCTTTCTCTTCCTCTCGCCACCGCTGTTCTAGCTGGATCTGGTATTCCTCCCAGCTTAGGGCCTGTACCATTTCTCCCTTCTGGGTCTCCACCCCGGGGAACCCCATGAGATTGGATCCAGGGTTCACCCAGCGGCACACCGTGCGCTCCGCGCTGACCTCACACGGCAAGGGAGTAGGGGTGATTGGGGCTCGCATACGGTGTTCCATGCCCGTGGCTTCCTCCCATGGTAACAGGCGCTGAAGTCTATGGGTCCCCGGGAGAGGTGGTGCTACTACGGGACCCACTAACACACCCTCTGCTAGTGGGGTAGGATCGGCGGACTCACCCACTGGTACGATTCCACCTTCTGCGACAGGTCCCGTTGGTTCTTCCGATGTCCGGGAATCCACTGCCGGTCCTACCTGATGCGGGGCCTGGACTCTCACATGCAGTTGGAGGAGCTGGTTATATAAATCCTCCATCTCGGCTCTCAGGAATTTGGTGTTATCCACGGAGGACAAGCCGCTGGGCTCAGCCGGGTAGTCAGGGGAGACTTCCACTTCAACCCCGCTGTCGGGTTCGGAGCTGCTAGCCATAGCGTCCTCCACGTGGGTCGCTTCCTGGTCTTTTTCCCGCTCTCTCCTGCGTGAGCAGTTTCGTTTTCTCTGCCTCCGCCCCCCATTAAGGATTAGGAGGCGGATCTCTGCTGCTGACGGACACGTCCTCACTGCACAGAAATATTTAGACTGGGCGGCCATTACTGTTCGCGCTCTCCAGCTCGGCTACGCCCACTCCACGCCCCTCTTCTCTTCCTGCGCTCTCCTCAGCGCTGCAATGGCGGCGGATTTTGGCGGCAAATGGCACAGCACACAGTCTTGCAATAAAGTACAGTCCAAGCACAGTAAATCACAGTCTCTAGGCACACATGACCTGATTCTTCAGGCTTAAGTAGATCCTGTTCGTGACGCCAAGTTGGAGCGCCCCCACACCGCCGCAGGGCCGAGGGGTACCCGGAGCCGGGCCTCAAGGTCTCAGTCCTGGGGTTGTCACGGTGGCTAGACCCGGTCCGTGGCCCTGTCTGTCAGTGGGGGACGTCCGGTGCAATAAGTGATGTTGTAGCGGTGCAGTTGTGGGGTGCAGGTCGCGGTAAATAACGAGGACACCAGGTTGCAGTCTCTTTACCTCTTTACTGAAGCTCTCTGGGTCCTCAGTCCGGAATACGGCTCACCAGGCTGCGCAAGTCCGGCCGGTCCAATGGCACTTCCAGAGCTCTCCTTGCAGGTGGAAATCGGTGCCTTCCTTCTAGCGCTATGTGTTGCAGTCCTTCCCTGCTGTGCTTACGGAAAGTACCCCACAACTGTTGTGTCTGTTTCTCGTGTTCCCTCACAACAACTTAATTCGCAATGATCTTCCTCGTCCCTCCAGATACTATGGTAGGAACGCACCCGTATGACGGGGAGGCTCGGAGATCTTCCGGGACTCTATCTGCGCCCCTCTCCTGTTGGTACCCCCCTTTGCCTTCCTGGGTGATGCGTGAGACAGTCCGCCTCAAGCTAACTGCCCTGCCGTAGGTCTGAGGTATGGCTTGAAACTCTTTACCTCCTCGGCGTTCCGGCCACCGGTAGTGCGCCTCAGTAAGGTGCTGCCTCTTTCAGCACAACCCTCACTGGTATCTCCTTTCGCTTGATTTCGTTTCTCACTCAGCACAATCTATCTCGCTTCTTAGTCCTTCCTTGGGCACCGCCGCTATGCTGAGCAGGCACGGTCCCTTTACGTTCTTTCCATGCCAAGCCTCTGCCAGGATCCCACCCCTGGCAGAGACCCTACAGTCTCTCCCTTCACAACACCCTCTGCCACCAGGTGTTGCTCCGTTCAATCCCGTCAGCGTTCTCTCTAACTTCCTGCCTGACCCCCAGTTTACCCACTATGGTGGGGAGTGGCCTAATGAATAGCACCCTTAGCTCCCCCCGGAGGCCCAGCTGTGAAATGTATTGGTGACTGTGATACCTGCTCAGAGAACTCCTTCCGTGCCATCGAACGCAGCATGGCCCCCCTTAGTGGCTGAACCATGCTACTGCAACGACCAGGACTCTGGGGCGCTGCACCAACGTCATGTAAAACACAGCAAGGGGACTCCAAAAAGGGTCTCCATTTTTTCAAAAATTGGGTCACAGACACCACTTAAGTGGCCTCAATTTCCCCAGAATTTCTTAAAATGGTTGATGAGGTGATTTTTAAAAATCATCAAACTTTTAGTTTCCCCAGGATGACACTGGGGTAGAAAAGTCCTTGCCGATCCAGGATTTGTTCATCTTGATGAACGTTAGTCTGTCTACATTGTCACTGGACAGCCGCGTGCGCTTATCTGTCAGTACACCACCAGCAGCGCTGAACATACGTTCAGAGAGAACGCTGGCTGCGGGGCACGACAAGATCTCCAAGGCGTGAGTGGTGAGCTCAGGCCATTTTTCCAGATTGGAAGCCCAAAATTGTGCAAGGGTCCAGTTCCACAGTCATGGCATCGATGTTAACTTGGAGATACACCTGTACCATCCTCTCTAGGCGTTGGCTATGCATCAGACTTCTTATCTCCTGTGGCCTTGCAAAGGATGGTGTAAAAAAATTCTTGAAATGATTGGAAAAAATTGCTTTTACCACCAGATTCGATGGTACTGTTATGGTTTGAGTGATGACTCGAAAGTCCCATGGTTGGCAAGTTAGAACTCAGAGATTCACTATGTGCACACTGGTGTTTTGTGGAAAAGCAGATGTAAGATTCTGTAACAGTCTCTGCTGATACTCCTGCATGCGTGAATCCATTTCTATGGCAGGAATTATTTCACCAAATTTACTTTTGTACCGGGGATCTAAGAGTCTGGCAACCCAGTAGTTGGCATTACTTCAGATTCTGACAATCCGAGGGTCATGTTGCAGGTAGTGCATCAAGAAGGCACTCATGTGTCTTGCGCATCCAGGAGGACCAAGTCCTTGTTGTCTTTGTGGAGGTGAGGTGAGAATCATGCTTTCTTCCTCTGCCCTCTCCCCCCCACCTCGCACAACAGAAATTTGATCACGGTCTCCCTCATCTGATGAGTCTTTCATGCCCAACACCAGCTCATCCTCCACTTCTTCGGCTCCTGTACCTTCCTCAACAGTTTGGCTGCTACCATTAACCCTTGGTAATCCCTCTCCCCCACCCTCCAATGCCAGCTGCCTTTGTGCTGCCGACCGTTTGGACCTTGGAGATATTATCCCTTCCGCATACAACTCCTCCTTTTCCTCCTCCTCCTCCTCCTCTTGTCCCACCGCCTGACTCTGAGCACTGTGTAAGGTGTTCTCCAGCATATAAATGGCTGGAATAGTCATGCTGATAATGGCATCATCAGCACTAAACATCTTCGTCGCTATTTCAAAACTGTGCAGAAGGGTGCATAGGTCCCTGATCTGAGACCACTCCTGCAGCGTGATTTTCCCCACCTCTGGATCTTGTTGGCCCAGGCTATACGTCATAACGTATTGCACCAGGGCTCGTCAGTGCTGCCACAGTCGCTGCAACATGTGCAGAGTTGAATTCCACCGTGTGGGCACATTGCATTTCAACCAGTGAACTGGCAGGCCCAACAACTTCTGTAGAGATGTAAGTCGTTGAGCTGCGGGATGCGAACGGCAGAAGTTAGCACACAGCGACTGTGCCCTCTGCAGAAGCCCATCTAGTCTGGGATAGTGGGATAAAAATTACTGGACAACCAGGTTCAAAACGTGAGCCATACAAGGCCCGTGTGTGACATTGCCCCTGCGAAGGGCCGCACCCAGGTTTGCAGCATTGTCGCACTTGGCCTTCCCTGGCTGAGGGTTCAGTGGAGACAACCATTGATGGAACTTGGTTTCCAGAGCTGACCACAACTCCTCAGCTGTGTGACTCCCATTTCCCAGACATTTCAAGGTAAACACCGCCTGATGCCGTTGAGCCCTGGTGACAGCATAGTAAGGAGGTGTGATTCTCAAAAGGCCCCCCAAGATATTACACAGGCCACAGAATGTTTAGTTCAAATATATAAATTTATTTGTAACAAATGAATTAAAAAATTCATTATTTAACATATAATCTCATAGATATGCAAGTACCTCCAATCCAAATAAAATGGTCACATGTAACTTGTACAAAGCCTAAATGCTGACACCCAGATTGTAAATATTAGTGTAAGCCACATATAGCTTTATTCCATTAACTGTTGTCATGCCACTTTGTAGGTAGTATGTCTGATAAGTTGCCCAAAAATTAAACACAACCCTATATTAAAGCGCCAATGTGCATAAAATATATGACTAGCAGCAGTGGTGCATATATGATTTTAACAATCAATATTGCAGGTAAATAGATAATTCATTTTTTGGTACACAGACCTAAGATCCCAAATAACTGCCATTAGCCCATGCAATATTAGCGAATTCAAATTGAACTACGGCACAACCATCAGATCATATTTACCTCTGCAAGTGCATGCAAGACCAGAGAAAACTTATCAGACATACTACCTACAAAGTGGCATGAGAACAGTTAATGGAATAAAGCTATATGTGGCTTACACTAATATTTACTATCTGGGTGTCAGCATTTAGGCCTTTGTACAAGTTACGTGTGACCATTTTATTAGGATTGGAGGTACTTGCATATCCCCTTTTCCTCATAGTTTGTAAGCTTGCGAGCAGGGCCCTCATTCCTCCTGGTATCTGTTTTGAACTGTGATTTCTGCTATGCTGTAATGTCTGTTGTCTGTATAAGTCCCCTCTATAAGTTGTAAAGCGCTGCGGAATATGTTGGCGCTATATAAATAAAATTATTATTATTATTATTATTATATCTATGAGATTATATATGTTAAATAATTATTTTTTTTATTCATTTGTTACAAATAAATTTATATGTTTTGAACTAAACATTCTGTGGCCTGTGTAATATTTTGGGGGGCCTTTTGGGAATCATTAATGTTGAATGTGTTCTTTGGAAATTGATTAATGGACTAATATGTATAAATAGTAAGGAGGTGTGCAGGATTCCTTCTGCGCAGTTAGAACACGGGTGGCATTACCAGACATGCTTTGGGTGCAGGTGGAGGACCGAGAGGAGGTTGAGGAGGCAGAAGCAGTGGAGCAGCCCCTTCTCCTGCTGTCACCATAGTTACCCAGTGCCCAGTCACTGACATGTAACACCCCTGTCCATGTCCACTCATCCAAGTGTCTGTGGTGAAATGCACCCTGTCACACACAGAGTTTCTCAAAGAAGCGGTGATGTTGTGTGCGACATGCTGGTGTAGCGCAGGCATAGCTTTCTTTGAGAAGTAGTGGCGACTGGGCATCTGGTAGTGGGGCACTGCGACGGACATAAGGTCTCAAAAATCCTCTGTGTCCACCAGGCGGAAATGCAGCATTTCTGTAGCCAACAGCTTGCAGATGGTGAAATTCAACCTCTTAGCTTTGTCATGGCTAGGAGGAAATGGTCTTTTACTTGTCCACATCTGAGGGACCGAGGGCTGGCTGCCGTGCTTAGACGGGGTTGAGTAGGGTGTCCCCAGCAAACTGCTGGTCTGTGAGGAAGGTGCAGGTGGAGATATTATGTTGCCTTGATCAAAATCTGGTGGTCTCGATGTCGGAGAGCGCTCAACACCAGCAGGTGTTTCCACTTGCAAATGTACTGACGACCTGCCAATCACACTGGCTGTTGCGGGTAAAGAGGTGAAAGGTCTGCATCCAAAACCATGTGCGACTGCTGTCACCACAGTCACAGAGGATGAAGAGGCCGTGGATGCACTTGATGAGGCAGACGGTGGTTGGCCCGGCCCACTAGGACGCATTGTAGCACAGTGAGCTTCCCACTGCAACTTATGCCTCATATCCTTGTGATGGTTCATGCATGAAGTACTCACAAAATTCATTTTTCGGTCTTTACGGAGACTTGGTGACAAATCTTACAGTCAACATGAGTTGGGTCATCGTTTGCGATCTCAAAAAATGCCCAGGTTATGCAAGGCTTAGAGCCCATGCGAACTGAAGAGCCACCACGACTTGTGCTCAGAGGCACAGTTGTGGTTGAGGATGCAGCTGTTGACGTGCTTCCTGTACTCCGTCTCTGTCCAGGGAGGCACAACCTAACCTCTTCGTCACTAGCATCCTCCTCCACCTCCTCTGCTGACCTCATGGACTGGCGGACAGTGGGTTGACAGTAAGTGGGGTCTCCAACCTCATCATCATCACCCTGTGTGTTCTCACACCCGTCGTCCTCAGAGCCAACTTCTTCCTGCCCTGACCGAAAAGTCAAGTTTTCGTTTCAATCAGGTATCTCAGTCTCATCATCACCTTCCTCATTGTCTCTACCAACAGGAGTTACAGTTTGGGAACAAGGGTCTACATTATGCTCAGAACCTTCTTCATCTGGGCCTGGATCCGACACATAACGATTCTGGGCATCAGTGCAGATCATTTCCTCATCTGGATTCACAGAAGCTCTGGAGCAGACCTCTGATTCCCAGGCTATAGTATGAGTAAACAGCTCTGCAGACTCAACCATCTGTGTTACCCCATACTCAGATGGGTGGCTGGAGACTTGGGAGCTGTGAGGAAGCAAGTGCGATTGGGGTGACACCTCTGAGGACTGGAGTATTTGTGATGTTGAAGTTGAGGTGGAGGAGAGCCCAATTGAAGGAGCACTTGATATCCGTTCAAGCACCTGCTGTTTTTGTGCCTCATCTGGAATTTGTAGCGATGCTCGTACCGATGGTCGTAAGAAAGGGATCTGTCATGAATCCCCAATGGCTAGGGATAGCACAGGACAAGCAAAGTACAAATAAATAACGGACGAGCTCTAGGGTGATGGAACCTGGGCTGACCGCTGCCCTACGCCTGACAAACGCAACTAGAGATAGCCAGGGAGCGAGCCTACGTTGGTTCTAGACGCCACGCACCAGCCTAAGAGCTAACTAGTACTGCAGAGAAAATAAAGACCTCACTTGCCTCCAGAGGAATGAACCCCAAAAGATATAGTTGCCCCCTCACATGTATTGACGGTGAAATGAGAGGAAGGCACACACATAGAGATGATATATATAGATTTAGCAAATTGAGGCCCGCTGTAAACTAGAAAGCAGAACGATACAAAAGGGGACTGAGCGGTCAGCAAAAAACCCTAATCAAAAAACCATCCTGAGATTACAAGAACCCATGTGCCAACTCATGGCACATGGGGAGAACCTCAGTCCACTAGAGCTACCAGCTAGCATAGAGACATAATAAGCAAGCTGGACAAAAAACCAAACAACTGAAAATCAGCACTTAGCTTATCCTGAAAGATCTGGGAGCAGGTAGGCAGGAACCAAACAGAGCACATCTGAATACATTGATAGCCGGCAAGGGAATGACAGAAAGGCCAGGTAAAATAGGAAACACCCAGCCTCTGATGGACAGGTGGAAACCAAAGGCCGCAACCCACCAAAGTCACCCAGTACCAGCAGTAACCACCAGAGGGAGCCCACAAACAGAATCCACAACAGTACCCCCCCCTTGAGGAGGGGTCACCGAACCCTCACGTGAACCCCCAGGGCGATCAGGGTGAGCTCTATGGAAGGCGCGGACCAAATCAGTCGCATGAACATCGGAGGCGACCACCCAGGAATTATCCTCCTGACCATAACCCTTCCACTTAACCAAATACTGGAGTTTGCGTCTGGAAACACGAGAATCCAAGATCTTCTCAACAACATACTCCAATTCTCCCTCCACCAGCACCGGAGCAGGAGGCTCAACCGAAGGAACAACGGGCACCTCATACCTCCGCAACAACGACCGATGGAACACATTATGAATAGCAAACGATGCTGGGAGATCCAAACGAAAAGATACAGGGTTAAGAATCTCCGAGATCCTATAAGGACCGATGAACCGAGGCTTGAACTTAGGAGAAGAGACCTTCATAGGGACAAAACGAGAAGACAACCACACCAAATCCCCAACAAGAAGTCGGGGACCCACGCGGCGACGGCGATTAGCAAACTGCTGAGTCTTCTCCTGAGATAACTTCAAATTGTCCACCACCTGATTCCAAATCTGATGTAGCCTGTCCACCACCATGTCCACTCCAGGACAATCCGAAGACTCCACCTGACCAGAGGAAAAACGAGGATGAAACCCCGAATTACAAAAAAAAGGAGAGACCAACGTGGCAGAACTAGCCCGATTATTAAGAGCAAATTCGGCCAGTGGCAAAAAAGCAACCCAGTCATCTTGGTCAGCAGAAACAAAACACCTCAAATAAGTTTCCAAGGTCTGATTAGTTCGCTCCGTCTGGCCATTCGTCTGAGGATGGAATGCAGACGAGAAAGACAAATCAATGCCCATCTTGGCACAAAACGTCCGCCAAAATCTAGACACAAACTGGGATCCCCTGTCAGAAACGATATTCTCCGGAATCCCATGCAAACGAACCACGTTCTGAAAAAATAAAGGGACCAACTCAGAGGAGGAAGGCAACTTAGGCAAGGGCACCAAATGAACCATCTTAGAAAAGCGGTCACACACAACCCAGATAACGGACATTTTCTGTGAAACCAGGAGATCAGAAATAAAATCCATGGAAATGTGCGTCCAAGGCCTCTTCGGGATGGGCAAGGATAACAACAACCCACTGGCCCGAGAACAGCAAGGCTTAGCTCGAGCACACACTTCACAAGACTGCACAAAGGTACGCACATCCCTAGACAAGGAAGGCCACCAAAAAGACCTGGCCACCAAGTCTCTAGTACCAAATATTCCAGGATGACCAGCCAACACAGAAGAATGGACCTCGGAGATGACTCTACTGGTCCAATCATCCAGAACAAACAGTCTTTCTGGTGGACAACGATCCGGTTTATCCACCTGAAACTCCTGCAATGCACGTCGCAAGTCTGGGGATACGGCGGACAATATTACCCCATCCCTAAGGATACCAGTAGGCCCAGAGTCTCCAGGAGAGTCAGGCACAAAACTCCTGGAAAGAGCATCTGCCTTCACAAACAGAGAATTGGTCCGCAGAACCTGAAACACCTTCCTGACCTGTAGAACATGAGACTCCCAGTCATCAGAAAACATCAAAATATCATCCAAATACACAATCATAAACTTATCCAGATATTCACGGAAAATATTGTGCATAAAGGACTGAAAGACTGACGGAGCATTGGAGAGTCCAAAAGGCATTACCAAATACTCAAAATGGCCCTCAGGCGTATTAAATGCGGTTTTCCACTCATCACCTTGTTTTATCCGCACCAGATTATACGCACCGCGAAGATCTATCTTAGTGAACCACCTAGCCCCCTTAATGCGAGCAAACAAGTCAGTCAATAATGGCAATGGATACTGATATTTGACTGTAATCTTATTCAGAAGGCGATAATCTATACAAGGCCTCAGGGAACCATCTTTTTTTGCCACGAAAAAAAAACCTGCTCCCAGAGGGGACGAAGATGGACGAATATGTCCCTTTTCCAAGGACTCCTTAATATAATTCCGCATAGCAGTATGCTCTGGCAGTGACAGATTAAATAAACGACCCTTAGGGAACTTACTGCCAGGAATCAATTCTATAGCACAGTCACAATCTCTATGAGGAGGGAGCGAATTGAGCTTAGGCTCCTCAAAAACATCCCTATAGTCAGACAAAAACTCAGGGATCTCAGAAGGAGTAGATGAAGCGATAGAAATCGGAGGTGCATCATCATGAACCCCCTGACATCCCCAGCTTAACACAGACATTGTTTTCCAGTCCAGGACAGGATTATGAGTTTGTAACCATGGCAGACCCAGCACTAGTACATCATGTAAATTATACAGTACAAGGAAGCGAATCACCTCCTGATGAACGGGAGTCATGCGCATGGTCACTTGTGTCCAATACTGCAGTTTATTCATAGCCAATGGTGTAGAGTCAATTCCCTTCAGAGGAATAGGGACTTCCAGAGGCTCCAGACTAAAACCGCAGCGTTTAGCAAATGACCAATCCATAAGACTCAGGGCAGCGCCCGAATCCACATAGGCATCAACGGAAATGGAAGACAGTGAAAAAATCAGAGTCACAGACAAAATGAACTTAGGCTGCAGAGTACCAATGGCAAAAGATTTATCAAGCTTTTTTGTGCGTTTAGAGCATGCTGATATAACATGAGCTGAATCACCACAATAAAAACACAATCCATTTTTCCGCCTATAATTTTGCCGTTCACTTCTGGACTGAATTCTATCACATTGCATAGTCTCAGGTGCCTGTTCAGAAGACACCGCCAACTGGTGCACGGGTTTGCGCTCCCGCAAACGCCGATCAATCTGAATGGCCATAGCCATAGACTCATTCAGACCTGTAGGCGTAGGGAACCCCACCATAATATCCTTAATGGCCTCAGAAAGACCATTTCTGAAGTTTGCAGCTAGGGCGCACTCATTCCACTGAGTAAGCACCGACCATTTCCGAAATTTTTGACAATATATTTCCGCTTCATCATGCCCCTGAGAGAGGGCTAATAAAGCCTTTTCAGCCTGAATCTCCAGGTTGGGTTCCTCATAGAGCAATCCCAATGCCAGAAAAAACGCATCCACACTGAGCAATGCAGGATCCCCTGGTGCCAATGCAAATGCCCAATTCTGAGGGTCGCCCCGCAGGAAAGATATTACAATCCTGACCTGTTGAGCAGGGTCTCCAGAGGAGCGAGATTTTAAAGAAAGAAACAATTTACAATTGTTCCTGAAATTCAGGAAGGTAGATCTATCTCCAGAGAAAAACTCTGGAATAGGAATTCTAGGTTCAGACATGGGAGTGTGAACAACAAAATCCTGTATGTTTTGAACTTTTGCCGCGAGATTACTCAGGCTGGAAGCCAAACTCTGGACATCCATGTTAAACAGCTAAGATCAGAGCCATTCAAGGGTTAAGAGGAGGTAAGAAGCAGCTAGACAGCAATTAAGGGCTAGGCAGCAAAACTCTGAAGGGAAAAAAAAAAAAAAAATTTCCCTTAAACACTTCTTTTTCTCCTGCTTCAGCCCAAACAATTAACACTTTGTTGGCCGGCTATACTGTCATGAATCCCCAATGGCTAGGGATAGCACAGGACAAGCAAAGTACAAATAAATAACGGACGAGCTCTAGGGTGATGGAACCTGGGCTGACCGCTGCCCTATGCCTGACAAACGCAACTAGAGATAGCCAGGGAGCGAGCCTACGTTGGTTCTAGACGCCACGCACCAGCCTAAGAGCTAACTAGTACTGCAGAGAAAATAAAGACCTCACTTGCCTCCAGAGGAATGAACCCCAAAAGATATAGTTGCCCCCTCACATGTATTGACGGTGAAATGAGAGGAAGGCACACACATAGAGATGATATACACTCACTGGCCACTTTATTAGGTACACCTGTCCAACTTCTTGTTAACACTTAATTTCTAATCAGCCAATCACATGGCGGCAACTCAGTGCATTTAGGCATGTAGACAGGGTCAAGACAATCTCCTGCAGTTCAAACCGAGCATCAGTATGGGGAAGAAAGGTGATTTGAGTGCCTTTGAACGTGGCATGGTTGTTGGTGCCAGAAGGGCTGGTCTGAGTATTTCAGAAACTGCTGATCTACTGGGATTTTCACGCACAACCATCTCTAGGGTTTACAGAGAATGGTCCGAAAAAGAAAAAAAATCCAGTGAGCGGCAGTTCTGTGGGCAGAAATGCCTTGTTGATGCCAGAGGTCAGAGGAGAATGGGCAGACTGGTTCGAGCTGATAGAAAGGCAACAGTGACTCAAATCGCCACCCGTTACAACCAAGGTAGGCCTAAGAGCATCTCTGAACGCACAGTGCGTCGAACTTTGAGGCAGATGGGCTACAGCAGCAGAAGACCACACCGGGTACCACTCCTTTCAGCTAAGAACAGGAAACTGAGGCTACAATTTGCACAAGCTCATCGAAATTGGACAGTAGAAGATTGGAAAAACGTTGCTTGGTCTGATGAGTCTCGATTTCTGCTGCGACATTCGGATGGTAGGGTCAGAATTTGGCGTAAACAACATGAAAGCATGGATCCATCCTGCCTTGTATGGAGCATCTTTGGGATGTGCAGCCGACAAATCTGCGGCAACTGCGTGATGCCATCATGTCAATATGGACCAAAATCTCTGAGGAATGCTTCCAGCACCTTGTTGAATCTATGCCACGAATAATTGAGGCAGTTCTGAAGGCAAAAGGGGGTCCAACCCGTTACTAGCATGGTGTACCTAATAAAGTGGCCGGTGAGTGTATATAGATTTAGCAAATTGAGGCCCGCTGTAAACTAGAAAGCAGAACGATACAAAAGGGGACTGAGCGGTCAGCAAAAAACCCTAATCAAAAAACCATCCTGAGATTACAAGAACCCATGTGCCAACTCATGGCACATGGGGAGAACCTCAGTCCACTAGAGCTACCAGCTAGCATAGAGACATAATAAGCAAGCTGGACAAAAAAACAAACAACTGAAAATCAGCACTTAGCTTATCCTGAAAGATCTGGGAGCAGGTAGGCAGGAACCAAACAGAGCACATCTGAATACATTGATAGCCGGCAAGGGAATGACAGAAAGGCCAGGTAAAATAGGAAACACCCAGCCTCTGATGGATAGGTGGAAACCAAAGGCCGCAACCCACCAAAGTCACCCAGTACCAGCAGTAACCACCAGAGGGAGCCCACAAACAGAATCCACAACAGGGATCATATCAGATTGTCCACGAAAAGAAGAAGACATCTTACTTTGGCTGGAGGATTGTCTTTCTTCTGCAGATGTTACTGTTGCTTTACCACCTACCCAATGGACACAACCTTTTTTTTCCTTTCCAACACGCCTATTCCCCTTTCCACCAGCAGCAGGCCTTTTGACACTCATTTTGGTGCTTAACTAATTGGCAACTCTGTAGTTGTTGGCACAAAAAACGATGGATGGAAACCGAGCAGAGCTAAATGGCCAAATTGTGGTACTAGGCCCAAAAGGATTTACTGGGTTAGATGCAGTAAATAATTATTAGATGTACAGGCGGTGTAGCTAGCTTCACAGATGGGCTACTCTGCTGACATGCAGACACTGCTACTAAGCCCAAAACGATTTACTGGGTTAGATGCAGTAAAAAATTTTTTAGATACACAGGCGGTGTAGCTAGCTTCACAGGTGGGATACTCAGATGACTACCAGACAATGCTACTAGCCCAAAAGGATTTGCTGAGCTAGATTTCACCAAATGCTGTGACAAACACTTGCACAGCACTGGCACAGACCTGCCTGGCAAAAAGTGCTATGACCTGCTTTAACCTACCCTGAAAAGGACTGATATTACAACTAGTCCCGACTCCCTAAACATATCTCTCTCTATCTAGCTGCAAATTCACTCGCAATTCACACTCTTATACTGTATAGCGCCCACAGCAGCAGCGGTGCTGTCTAACACTAAGCTGCAGCAGTGAGGAAATGGTGGCAACAGGGCAAATGGCTGGTTCTTATAGGGCAAGGACATGTGAAATACACAGCCAATGACACATGCCCTTGCTTGTGTGCATCACATGCACTTTGCTGTGTGTGTGCACTGCTGATAGGCTGAGAGACTGCACCGCCCCACTGTAAATGCGGGAAAGAAAAAAATGGAGATCGGCATTATTTCAGCACAGATCTATCCCCCATTCCCCCCCCCCCCCGCACACTGTACACTGAAACAGTCTATTAACAATGATAAACAGTTTTAATGTGCAAATCAAGTTAGGCTTTTGGTGAACGAACAGTTATCGAACAGAAACTCGAACAGCCAAATTTTAAGCAAATTGTTCGAGTTCGTCGATCGACTCGAACACCGCCCAAAACAGCTCGAATTTGAAATTGGCGAACAGTTCGACTCGAACACCGCTCAGCTCTACTCGCAAGTGCACCAGCGAGCATATCAGTGCACTTTTAATCCTCCGTTCCTCCTCGATTCTTTCTGCCGGTGCCACCCTTCAGTTGAGCAAATACCTTGACGTTTGTTGGATGGGCTCACAATTTTTGGCCAAATCTTGTGCTAAGCATCTCATGTGTTTTTTCATAGATTTCACAAGCCATTATGCTATTCACATTTCATGTATCGCACATTTCCTTGCTTTAGTACAGTAAAATTGAGTGAAGCCATTGATCTATTTGCTATATAAGTCTTTTTTGGTTATGCACCAGTTCAGACTAGATTGCTGTTCAGTCAGTTTTCCTATATTTACCCTTCAGTTGAGAGCAGAGATGACATCAGGAATCAGAGCCTGTTTCTAATGTTAATAAATCAAGAAGCGGGTATGGATATACTGTAGATCAAGGAGGCAAAATGTCAGTGAACCTAACTCTGCAGAAACAAATTGCAGCTGGGAGAAGTCTTCATTGCGGTCTGGGCCAGATGAAAAAGATGGGACAAGTGAACAAGTCCCAAAAGAGAAGACATTGGTTTTGGATTGAATTTATAACACACTGCAGACGGACACTAACAATAGATCTATTGCCTCCCTATTCTATATATGATTGTGTTGTTGGTATAATAGTTTGGCATTTACCGTCTCACTCTTACTTCCGACCACAAGGTCACACGTCGCCTAAAACCAACCAACTAGATAGAAAAATTGTAAGATGTTCCCAGAAAAATTGGTATCATACCCTTTTAATCTCATAAAGAAAAATTAAGGTAACATATGTACCATTAACGCACCTGTTCCTGCTTCAGAAGATATGCATCGATATATCCTGTGACGTCATTTGCATCTAAATCCAATCGTCGATTCATCGAACATAGGGAAATAAAACTCTTCAGCTCTTGTATGTTCTGCATTGCTTTCTTATGTAGGCCAAGGAGTGATCCGAGGAAGGGATAATAATTATACAGCTGTGGAAATCAACAATTCCTCTTTAGATTTTCTTGCAACAAAAAGTACAGACCAGTTCAATAACGGTGTATATTTGGAGCAGCTCGGCCAGTCAGTGGCGCTCCACCCTACATCACTAGGAGCCCAGATTAGGATACAGCCAAGTGTAAAGGTACCTTCACACGAAGCGACGCTGCAGCGATAGCGACAACGATGTCGATCGCTGCAGCGTCGCTGTTTGGTCGCTGGAGAGCTGTCACACAGACCGCTCTCCAGCGATCAACTATGCCGAGGTCCCCTGGTAACCAGGGTAAACATCGGGTAACTAAGCGCAGGGCCGCGCTTAGTAACCCGATGTTTACCCTGGTTACCAGCGTAAAATCTAAAAAAAACAAACAGCACATACTTACATTCACGTCCCCCTGCGTCCACTTCCTGACTGACTGAGCGCCGTACAGTGAGAGCAGAGCGGTGACGTCACCGCTGTGCTGCTTTCACTTTCACTTTGCGGCGCTGAGTCAGAGGAGGAAGCAGACTGCAGGGGACGCAATGTGAGTATGTGCTGTTTGTTTTTTTTACATTTTACGCTAGTAACCAGGGTAAACATCGGGTAACTAAGCGCGGCCCTGCGCTTAGTAACCCGATGTTTACCCTGGTTACCAGTGTAAAATATCGCTGGTATCGTTGCTTTTGCTTTCAAACACAACGATACACAGCGATCGGACGACCAAATAAAGTTCTGGACTTTATTCAGCGACCAGCGACATCACAGCAGGATCCTGATCGCTGCTGCGTGTCAAACGAAACGATATCGCTAGCGAGGACGCTGCAACGTCACGGATTGCTAGCGATATCGTTATAATGTCGTTTCGTGTGAAGGTACCTTAACATCTGAATTCGTCCCCGTTCATTTTTTTTCTACAAAACGTTTATCAGTGTAGTGGTTCCATTTTTTGTCCATTGTTGGTTAGTGTGGATGGTTTTTTCACCATTCATATGTGTCATCCATTTTTCTCATATGAGAAATAAAACAGAAGTTTCCTAAGCTTCTACTACCATTAGGTAGTGAAAAAGGACACAGCACAAATTCACTGAAATGGATGAGTTTAATCCACAAAAATGGATCAAAATCGGACATGACTTTGGGTATGTGAAAAAAGTCCATAGATTATAATAGGTACATTTTCTATCTGCAAAAAAAGCAAATAAAAAACACAAAACGTGTAAATGGGACCTAAGTTGATATGTTCTCTTTGTAGGTTTGCATGGGTTTCCTCGAGGTTCTCCACTTTCTTAGTATACTCTAAAAAGCATACGTGTAGGCTCATTGGTCCTAGTGTGTGGGTGAGTGAGAGACAGATTTAGGTTGGGACCCTCATTGGGGACAAGAACTGATAAGAGTAATGGTGATCTCTGTGGAGAGCTGTACAATATTATGGTAGAAACCTCTTTATCAAAGAGAGGATACGTCACATCAATCAATTAATTATAGCTATTATCAAGGATTAGAAAAAGGGTCTCCTTTTTTCATGACAGATTAATGCTTCAGCTGTGTCTAGTTCTTCACCTAAATATAATTAACTTACAGGGAAGCTGTCATCAGAAAATTACCAAAATGACCTACTGTTTAAACCAGGTTTTTGTGTTACATGTATTGTTTTTTTATTTACTAAGATCTTTAGAAATCAGCAATCAGTATTATCTGGACCCTGTAGGGCAAAGCAGTCAGTTCCATTAAACCCCCTATCCTGTTTATCATGTACCCACTGTATATATCTAGTGAGCGTCTGAGAAGGACTGTTCTGCTACAGTACAGCAAACCATTGAATTTGTACATGAATTGTAAGGACCCACTTAGGGAACAAAGTTTGTACATCATCATCTATTATACTTGAAGCAACTGAAGGGTTTTTGGTGAGAACCAAGAGATGAGTTTGGGTCCATTTGTCTGAGCTCATGATTGCACTACAATTAGTCCTAAAGGTGACCATAAAACTATTCTTCTAAAAATTCACTAAAAAGGTTAGATAAAAGATCTCAAGGTTTTCTTACCAGCACTGTAGGTGTACCGGCCAGTTTGGCATTGTCATCTAAAATTTTGATTAATTTTTCAAACGTTGGGTCATCATACTCAAACCTTTTCCCAAAGATAATAGAGCAGATTACATTGGAAACTGCAGTGTTTATCAGTATGTGATTATTGAATGGTTTGCCTAAAATAATAAAAAAGATATATTAACAGAAGAATAAATTATGAATACAAAAACAAAAAATATAAAACAATTACTTAATGTAAAAGGTCATTTGTAACCCCAAGGGAAAACCACCTTCAGTAATGACAGTAGATTACTGAAACAACCAAGTCATAATTGGATCAAACCTACAGCCTGAATAACAATTGATTTCCTAATGATATGTTTGGATGCTGCAGATGTTTTCCACGTGTGGATTCTGTAGACCGGGTTGTAGAAAGCAACAGACAAGAAGTTAGATTATATAGAAGCTATGACATAAATGTGAATGATGTATCTTACCATTATGAGATTTAAAACTTTCTATAAGGGGCATTAATTCATCTTGAATTCTGTCTTCCACACTTTTCTTCCCCATTCCAAAGTCTCGAAGTGTTGATAGCGAGAATCTTCTCATGGATTTCCATGTTTCTCCATTAGAAAATATTATACCTAAAATATAGTTAAATAGGAAAATCTTTGGCAAGTATAAATCATACTGAAAAGAAAACAGCCTTAAATCGAAATAATCCAACAAATAGTTTCTTTAAAAAGTGGAAGAAGTTGAATTCTGTGACTTAAAATAGGATATATAAATAAAACCCACAAGTAAGAATACACATGTAAATTTAACAACTGAGGATGTTATACACAATATTAATTGCACTAATAATGAGAAAGAAGAAAATGATGCAAAAGTAAGAGGAAAGAAGAAGAGAAGAGGAAAGAAGAAGAGAAGAAGAAATGAAAAAGATAATGGTTACAGAAAAGATGAAGAAAGTGAAGACAAAAAAAGAAAAAGTAAAAGTATTATAAAAAAACCAGGAAAAGTAAGAAAGAAAGAATTAAGAAAATTATGATAAAGCTGAAGAAGAAAGTTGGAGACGAAGTTGATGGATGAGGAAGAAGAAACAAAGGAAGAAAAGTAGAGCAAAGATTATAATGGTAAAGATGGAGAAGAAAAAGGAGAAGGAAGAATAATGTAGATGATCGTTATTATAATGAAAATGATGATGAAGGAGATGGAAAAGAAGCCAGGAAGGAGATAAGGTGAAGATAAGATAAACAATGAAGACAATGAAGAAGCAAATGAATGATTAGATAAAGAAAAGAAATAGAAGGAAGATGAGAGCAAAGAAAAGCGCAAAATGAACAAGGAAGAAGACTAAACATGATGATGATGAGGAATATGAATGTGAAGAAGGAAACGGAAGAATAGTGATGTATAGAAGTAGAAAGAGATGAAGGAGAAGGAGAGGAAGGAGAAGGTAGATAAAAGTTAATAACAGGACTGCTGGCTACTTTCTAGGAATAACCTGAGAGCCTCCCTCTTTCTTTTGTGTCTTTCTTGTTCATGTTCACCCTTGCTGGATAAAAAAAATCGGGTGTTTGTTCTCCTTCACAAAACTTCACAAAAAATGTTTACAAAAATTAATGAAAACTAGAAAAAGGAGGTAAAAATATGATGATGCCAATAATGCAGGAATAAGAAGAATGCAGAATTATAGACAATTTCTGCTACGACTTTCTTCAGTCATTACGCAACCTCTAAGAATTGGCGTAGATGTTTAAAGTGTTTTTCAATTCATAATATTTGCTCATAAATGACATTTGTTAATGATTTTAGTGAATCTTCAGTAGCAGAATTAGCTTTAGTTACTGGTCTTTATTGTACTCTGCTTTCCTAACAGGTCACCATTGTGAAATTTTTGATTCATAGAATGCACAATATTATTATAAATATATCTATAAATACCATGTCCTTTAGCAGCATTTTCGAAGATTGGAGCAATCGCCCGTTCTCCAAAATCTTCAGCTCGCGTAACAAGTGCTTCCTTTATAATCTTATATCCAGCTAGTATCACCATTTTCTTGGGTCCAAAATGCAAAGTAAATATTTTGCCATACTTCTCAGAAAGCTGCAAAATATTGTTTTTTTCTAGTTAATTAAAACAATAATTTGAGTTGTACTTCTCTAAAGACAAAAATTGTAGTTTCAAACCACAATGTCACTCAAACAGAGCTAATAAAGGTAAATTTCCAACAAGCCACAGTTGCTGTTGAGACCATGAAGCTGGAGAAATATGCAAAAGTCTGGACATGATCAAAATATGTTCCCTTATTTAAGCTAACTGGAGTGATGCCCTGACCTAAAGAAAGAACACGGACTTACACTCCCTGACACCCACACACAGACATACACACAAGTAGACACACACAACCCACACAGACACACACAAGCAGACACACACAGACAGACACGCAACCCACACACAAGCAGACACGCAACACACACACAGACACGCAACCCCCACACAGACACGCAACCCACACACAGACACGCAACCCACACACAGATATGCAACCTACACACAAACCCGCAGACAGACCATACACAGACACACACATAGACAACCCACACACCACACAGAAAGACACAACCCACACACAGACACTACTCACACACCACACAGAAAGACACAACAACAGAGAGACAACCCACACACGACACAACCACCCCACGCACACACTCTTCTGTGCTAAGGGGTGGGGGCTGGTGTACATGTGCAGCTTCCCCTGCTCACAGCAGCTGAGCCCCACACCCACTCTCTCTGCCGGGAATGCCCAGCGGGGGATCTGTCACCTTGTGGATTGGAGCTGCTTCTCCTGTATCTTCCAGCACAGGTGGCTCCTCTCTGATCTTATTTCCTGGTTCTCAGTTCTTCCCTTCAAAGACGTGCCAAGCAGGAGGACAGGAGCACTGGCCAATCAGCTCTTCTGTCAGTGATGTTAGAGCTTTCATTGGCCAGTGTTCTTCTCCTGTAGGACACCTCCCCTCTCTGAGTTGCTGAACCCGGAGCGTAAAAGCCACCCCACACCAGTAATCAAAGTGCATATTCCCCCAGTATGAAGCGGGCAGCAGCACAGCAGGAGATAACAGGATGTCAGGGAGACAAGAGCGGCAAATTTCAGGCACAAGCCAGCATCTGAAAGAATGCTCCCTGCAGATGCCATCCCCCTTTTTATCAGCAGGTGGCACCGCCTGAAGCAACCGACTCAAGTAGCCTCATGATAGCGACGCCCCTGAATGCAGCCCTTCAAGCTCATGGAAGTCACACAAAATATTAAATATGACTAATAGCACCACAACTTCATTCACCAATGTTATGCAACATATGTTTGTATTTTAAGTTAATTATTTGTTTGAATATCACATTACTTGACAACACTTTTGTCTTGCCAAAATCTGACCATTCTGTGTCCATTAACTGATCAATATTTCTGTATTGATGCCAATTTATTTTCTTAACCTAAACCACATTTCGAAGGGTTTCAGCTTTCAAAAGAATAATTTTTACAACCAATGGATGTTATTTACATAACATGGATAAGCGACATAATTTCTGTCAGGGAGTGTAGAAGCTCAGTGGTGACATTGGGAGATTGACTGCATCGGTCTGCCTGCCTTGATGTGGCCACAGCTCTTTAAACAATAAGAGAGTAGACATGGCCTGGACACTAAGCGGTACTGTAATTAGAGACAGTTTGAGGAACTGTGGCTGGAGGTGAGCTGTGACCTGAACAGGAAGTCTTCTAAGCCCTGACCCAACAGTGAGAAACTGTGGCCTGCATCAGGAGACCTGAGCAAAAGGACCGTGTGTGTCTCTAGGAGAAGTTGCGCCCTGCATAGGTGAGACAGTGCATGGCATGCTCTGAGAGCTGCTTGGAACCCTTCAGTAGTTGGGCTGTGATTGTTAGTGGTCTGATGTTTGAGAAGCTAAAATATTCTCATTACTCTGCAAGGTCTGACTAATCCAAAGAATTCCTCACCCCCAATAAAAGAAAACCTTTATTTTTCACAATTAAATGTAAAAAATACCATTGAAGTTCACAAGTTATCCAAATATTTAATAACCAAGTGGTTTGATTATCCAACATTGTGACAAGTGAACTACAGGACTTTGTAGGTCAAACAATGCACTCTCAATAGCCCTATCTACCCATGGCGGTTGCCACCCATGATACACCACGGAAAATTGGCGCCCCCGCTCACCGTCTTCTAACTCTAGGGAGACCTGCAACCACCAAACCTTCTGCCTCATTTGCAAAGTGCAATCACCAACATTAGCACCTCAACTATGACATGTAGTTACAAGTTGTGGCTAGATATTGTGTTGTATTCACTCAGCTTGTGCTCTCAAAAACTGTAAGTGCTACACTGGCCAGCCTCATACTGAGTAATTTGTAAGTTTACCCTGCAATGTCCATAATTGCACCATCCCGGGAGTCATGTTTGAGGATAAAGACACCCACAATTGCTGGCTGACTTACATATTTATTCATAGATATGGTCTAAAACACACTTTAGTGAGGAGATTTCAAATGTATGTGTGATGAAACTCAGTTTAGCAGTTTGTGATGAATCAGCACATTTATAGAGTTTTGAGTTTAGATTAATTTCTTTGGATTTCAGTTGGGGTCATAGCTATAAACAGGAATCCTGATAATCGACTATTTAAAGAGCATCACAACTTTTATTTTTCTTCTTTAGATTTTGTAGATACTTTACGGTGGGAGCTCGTATCCTGACTCCTGACACCCTCACCGATCATTCAAAATACGGCAGAGAAGTGTGCAGTGCAGGAAAGCATGCCTCTTTGTCAGTATATGCCTTGGAATCTGTTTCTCTTGCCCTTAGACTTGCCCTCAGTTAACATGGATCTTGATGTTTCACATCGGCCATCTTGCTTCCTGCCAAAGCTGTATATAAAGCCAGCACCTGTTCTGTTTCATTGCTTGTGTATTATGTTTTGGACCTTGGTCCTCTGCAGTCTCAAGCCTGGACTTACGATCCCTGTTGGTCCTTTCCTAACGCCGGAGTCCTCTGTCAACCTTCACGTCTGGATCCCTGCCTGCTGACCGAGTGATTGCTGAACACCTGACTTCAGAAACTTCTGCCTGACCACACCTGTAGTGAAGTAAGAACTCCAGCCAGCTTGTGTGTTCCTCGGCTCTGCAAGAAACTGTGTCAGTGCTGGACATTCTTGTGCACTCATTGCTCAGTGACTTTGCATGCTGTATCGCAGAGTATCAGCTCTGCTGCTATCGTTTATTAGATTGACTAAAGATTTACCTGGACTTATATGCTATATTGCATTTAGATCACAAATACAATATTGCTTGTTTAAACCATTGTGTCTGCAGTCTCTTTGACCTAGCCACTGGTGTCCAGTTGTATCCACTAGTATCATGACACTCTTGCTCATTAGAGTACAGAAAACCGAGTATGGATATAATAGAAAGTCTATTACTTTCTAATGTATCTGTACACCTGCGCAGAAGACAGGTGCCTGCAATCAATGAAGACCTCCACCATCTATGCAAATAATATTTCCCAAAGCTACTAGGAACTGATAAAAATGTTTTTTTGCAAAGTGTTGTGAGAAAGAGCCCAACAAAACTGTGATCCCATCAATGAATATTATTAAAGAGGATGCTCACCCTAAATAATCTGGTGCAGTGATTAATTTAACAGAGCAGATTTGGCTTTTCTGATCCATGGTGATCAACTGTTAAAGGGAACCTATCACCCCGTTTTTTTCGGTATGAGATAAAAATACTGTTAAATAGGGCCTGAGCTGTGCATTACAATAGTGTAGTTTGTGGACCCCGATTCCCCACCTATGCTGCCGAAATACGTTACCAAAGTAGTCGTTTTCGCCTGTCAATCAGGCTGGTCAGGTCGGATGGGCGTGGTTTCTTCCCCCAGATATTGCGTAGTTTTCCGTTGGTGGCGTAGTGGTGTGCGCATGTCCAAGGTCCCGAATCCTGCACAGGGGTGTGAAAATAGCAGCGATGTCCGTTATTCCATTGGTGATCGGTGGGCGCGGCCATCTTGCTTTGGCCGCGCGTGCGCAGAAGCGGCGCTCTGCTGGCCGCGGCTTCAGGAAAATGGCCGCCGCGATATCCATCTGCGCACGCGCGGCATCCCGCGGCCATTTTCCTGAAGCCGCGGCCAGCAGAGCGCCGCTTCTGCGCACGCGCGGCCAAAGCAAGATGGCCGCGCCCACCGATCACCAATGGAATAACGGACATCGCTGCTATTTTCACACCCCTGTGCAGGATTCGGGACCTTGGACATGCGCACACCACTACGCCACCAACGGAAAACTACGCAATATCTGGGGGAAGAAACCACGCCCATCCGACCTGACCAGCCTGATTGACAGGCGAAAACGACTACTTTGGTAACGTATTTCGGCAGCATAGGTGGGGAATCGGGGTCCACAAACTACACTATTGTAATGCACAGCTCAGGCCCTATTTAACAGTATTTTTATCTCATACCGAAAAAAACGGGGTGATAGGTGCCCTTTAAGCTCAAAGAAAGTCAAACAGCAATGCCCAACTTTACTAATGCTCATCTGATTCAATGGAGACAAATCTCTACATCTATTGAAATATGTGGTAGAAATTCTCCCCAGGATGTTGGAAACTGTTATAGCACCAGGAGAGACAATCAACCCCATAATATAATATTGGACAACGCTCTTGGAAATGGTATTGGAGTTACACTTGGTCATACATTAAATGCTATGGTATTTTCATTATTCCATTTTTTCTTCTATTATTATAATAAAGGAACAAGGCACTAACTTAGGAAGTTAGCACAGTGAAAACCATGATAGCAGGACATGGTTGCATACAAAACTAGCAACACAACAAGCCTACAACTCTTAAATAGGTACCTGATTTGAACAATCCCTATTTTATTAGATGGTTCCTTGACAATAGGTTGATCACAAAGTGTCCAGATGCAGGCAACTCCATTGATCAGCTATTATTTCAGGAAAATCTGACAGCAAGTATTCAATCTCTCTCCCTCGCCACCACAAAGGAATGAAGAGTTACACAGTGACCATTCACATGAATGATTTGTGTATAATGCAGCCAAGGACAAGACATCCAGACCTTTAATGCCCACCATGAATCCATTCACACCTGTCTCATTCAGCAACCACCCCCAATTTATTTGCCTCTAGCTAAATAATGTTGCACCCTCCTTGACTATACAGTAAGTACAGTATCCTACCTGCATCAGAGATTCGTGGGGCCTGTTCAGGTCCAGCAGGTTGAGATTTCCAATAACCGGCAGAGGCATAGGTCCAGGGGGCATCTTTGCTGTGCTCTTCTTAATTCCATTTATCCAATAGATGAATAGTGCAATGAAAATTGAAAAGTATACCAACACATCGGCTCTAGCCAAAAAGTAGGTGATAAAAGACATAGCGAAGTACTGGTAAGAGTCTGTTCTGATTGTGCTCCTGTCCTTATATTTATGCACTTGGGCTTATTTTTCCTACATGTGTTAATCTTTACTAGGGCACAAATAACATAATAAACTGTCCCATTGCCATTTACCTTGGTAGGACAATCTTGGCTTAGATTGCACAATCTTGTTTTTACATGCATAGCGTTATACATTTCATCCAAATATATGTTGGCCAAGTGTATTATAACATGATGTGTACAGTGTGATAAAGGAATACGATTTGCAATTTTTATCTTATCTGTTCTGCAGCTGTACCAGTGCCAAGGTGTGAAGTTCACATACTAATGTTTGGGGACACGAATGATTCTATTTGCAGTTATAGCAAGATGAACTTTATATCTAACTAGCTGAAGAGCTCGGTGTTGCCTGGGCATAGTAAATATCTATGACTAGTTATAGCACCTCACTTCTCTCATTTTCCCCCTCACATCTCTCATTTTCTCCCTCACACCTCTCATTTTCCCCCTCACTCCTCTCCTTCCCCCCTAACACTTGTTATTTCGACCTCACATCTGTCATTTTCCAATCACTCCACTATTTTCCCTCATTCCTCTCATTTTGCACTCACACCTATTCGTTTTCACCTCACACCTCTCATTTTCCCCTGGGTATATACATGTTTGTCATCTCCCTTATATAGTATATACCTGTATGTCATCTCCTGTATATAGTATATACCTGTATGTCATCTCCCCTGTATATAGTATATACCTGTATGTCATCTCCCCTGTAAATAGTATATACTGTACCTGTATGTCATCTCCTCCTTTATATAGTATATACCTGTAAGTCATCTCTTCGGTATATAGTATATACCTGTATGTCATCTCCTCCTATATAGTATATACCTGTATGTCATCTCCCCTGTATATAGTATGTACCTGCTGTATGTCATCTCCTCCTGTATATACCTGTGTGTCATCTCCTCTTTTATATAGTATATACCTGTATGTCATCTCCTCCTGTATATAGTATATACCTGTAAGTCATCTCCTCCTGTATATAGTATAAACCTGTGTGTCATCTACTCCTGTATATAGTATATACCTGTATGTCATCTCATCTTATATATAGTATATATGTGTGTGTCATCTACTCCTGTATTAGACCTCGTTCACACGTTATTTGGTCATTATTTTTACCTCAGTATTTGTAAGCTAAATTGGCAGCCTGATAAATCCCCAGCCAACAGGAAGCCCTCCCCCCCTGACAGTATATATTAGCTCACACATACACATAATAGACAGGTCATGTGACTGACAGCTGCCGTATTTCCTATATGGTACATTTGTTGCTCTTGTAGTTTGTCTGCATATTAATCAGATTTTTATTTTTGAAGGATAATACCAGACTTGTGTGTGTTTTAGGGCGTGTTTCATGTGTCAAGTTGTGTGTGTTGAGTTGCGTGTGGCGAAATGCATGTAGCGACTTTTTTGAGATGAGTTTTGTGTGGCGACATGCGTGTAACAACTTTTTGTGTGTCGAGTTGCATGCGACAGGTTAATGTAGCAAGTTGCGTGCAGCAAGTTTTGTGCATGGTGAGTTTTGCATGTGGCAAGTTTTATGTGTTGTTACACCCAGGCTGTTTACTGTACCTCCAGGGGGTCTCCGTCGGGACTCTTGCTCTGTGCCGGCTTCACACTGTCTGGACGCAGCCCCCACCCCTCTTTCCTCTCCTGCTTCCTGGCGTGCAGCCAGCAGGTTCCCTGGCAGGGTTCTTAGGTCGCACGAGCGCTCGCTCCTGGTCTCTTAAAGAGACAGTGTGCATTTACCAAATGTTGCCTCTAACCAATGGTGTGTGTTTATCTACTATTTCTAGCCCTTCCACCATAAGGAGGGCGCCGGAGCAACAAGTATCTATTGTTGCTAACTTCCGGTTCCTGTTATCATGTGCTTCTGTTTCTGAAGCATCTGCAAAGAACTCCGCTTATCCTGTCTGTCTCCACAGATCTTCTGCTACCAGTTACCCGGTTATTCTGGACTGCATTCGCAGTATCTACGCTGGACCCATCTAGTCCTGCCAGTCCGCCAGCCTCACTTCCGGACCATGCCAGTACCCCCGGTGCCAGCTTCTACACCCGGTATCCTCCAGTCAGCTCTGCAACACCTGCTAACCTTGCTGGTCCGTCTGTTCCGCTGTGTCAGGTCTCTGAACATTTTTTACCTTTTGTGCATTACTGCCCTTTTCCAAGATGGCGTCTTTGGTCTGATGTGCACTGTGTCTTCCTGCTATAAAACTCCACCCCAGCCTTCAGTCTGTGCTAGAGTATTCTGCCTTGCATCCAGCTCCTTACCTCTGATTACTCCCTGGCTATACACCTGCTCCTGTGAACTTGTGTGGTGATCCTGCTACTCTGCTCTGAGTTCCTGCTGCATACACAAGTTTCCAGTAATCCTCCTTCATCTGCTGCTCGTGTTTACTTCATCTGCATTTGCTGGACATGTAAGCTGCTTCTGCTCTGCAATAACCTGAGACTTTTAACCTGGCCTCCCTGGTTGACCTAAGATATGATTTGAACTGCCTTATAAGCATATCTATCTGTGTTTGGACTAAGACAAGGATTTATTCGTGTCAAGTTTCCTCAAGAATAATTGTGCTTCATAGACTTTCTGCTTGATAGCATTTCCCTCTGAAGTTTCCTATAGACTGCTAAACTGCGTGTATTATTTGAACCAAGTATTGTGGACTTGAGTTTCTCTCTCCACCTGTTTGAATCATGGTGTGATAATATAGACTTTACCACTTATAAAACTGTGCCCTGTAGTTGTCTTGTTTCACGCAAAGAGTCTCCTGAGTTATCCCCTATAATTATTACAGGATACTCTAGCCATAAAAAAAGAAAGGAGACTGCTGGAACAATGACTGCAGAAAGCAGATTAGAGCAGGTGTTTTCCATAATTAGATCACTGCAGAAAGATGTGGAAGGTCTGCAAAAGAAGTTTGGAAGCTTTGAACACAATCATCAAGTGTTTGGACAAACTTTGCAGGACTTAAGCAACCGCATGGCAGCCCAGGAAAACAAACTTGCTGGCATAGAGTCCCAGTATGGACGGGCTTTTCAGGACATAAGCACGCAAATAGCTGCACAAGTGACATTACCCTCTGGGCAACCGCCACCAGCTAGCCCACCTAAGTTGCCCCCATTCAGATTTAATGGTGATCGCGACAAATTTCGTGGCTTTGTGAATCAATGTATGCTATATTTTGATGTGCATGCTGACCGTTTTCCTACTGATAGATCCAAAGTATTGTGTGTAATAATGCTGCTGACCACACGAGCGCTCGCCTGGGTGAATCCGATGATTGAGTCTCGTGACCCACGGTTAAATAACTTGGATGATCTCTTGGCCGCTATGGCATTAATGTTTGATGACCCTAATCGCCGTGCAACCGCTGAATCTGCTTTGTTGTCTTTACGCCAGGCTAAACGTTCTGTTATTGAGTATGCCACTGAATTCAGGAGATTAGCAGTAGATACCAATTGGGACAGTTATGCACAATTGCCTATTTTTAAAAGGGGTCTGTCTAGTATTATAAAAGATGAACTAGCCCGCTCTGAGTCACCACAAGAGCTAGAGACATTTATATAGCATTGTGTTTGCATAGACATACGCCTTACTGTTATGGTTCTCAATGGCAAGAGAACATAGCTGTCATGATCTCAATGGCAAGAGAACATAGCATAAGCATATATAGGAACTAGCTCTTGGAAGATGGGAACTGAGCTGACCATGAACTAAACCTAACGCACAACTAGCAGTGGCCGGGTAGCATGCCTACGTTGATTCTAGATGCCCAGCACCAGCCGGAGGACTAAATAAAGCTAGCAGAGGAAAATATTAGTCCTAGCTCACCTCTAGAGAAATACCCCGAAAGGAGACAGAGGCCCCCCACATGTATTGGCGGTGAGTTGAGATGAAATAACAAACGTAGTATGAAAATAGGTTTAGCAAATTTGAGGTCCACTTACTACATAGCAGAAGACAGAAAGGACACTTTCATGGTCAGCTGAAAACCCTATCAAAAACACCATCCAGAAATTACTTTAAAACTCTGGCATTAACTCATAACACCAGAGTGGCAATTCCTGTTCACAAGAGCTTTCCAGACACAGTAACGAAACTACAGCTGTGAACTGGAACAAAAATGCAAAAACAAACATGGACAAGAGTCCAACTTATCTAGTAGTTGTCTAGGAGCAGGAACAAGCACAGAGAGGCTTCTGATAACATTGTTGACCGGCAAGCAACTAACAGAGCAGCAAGGTTATATAGCGACTCCCACATCTTGATGGGAACAGGTGAACAGAGAAGATGAAGACACCAGTTCAATTCCACCAGTAGCCACCGGGGGAGCCCAGAATCCAAATTCACAACAGTACCCCCCCCTCAAGGAGGGGGCACCGAACCCTCACCAGAACCACCAGGGCGATCAGGATGGGCCCTATGAAAGGCACGAACCAGATCGGAGGCATGAACATCAGATGCATTCACCCAAGAATTATCCTCCTGGCCGTATCCCTTCCACTTGACCAGATACTGGAGTCTCCGTCTGGAAACACGAGAGTCTAAGATTTTCTCCACAACGTACTCCAACTCACCCTCAACCAACACCGGAGCAGGAGGCTCAACGGAAGGCACAACCGGTACCTCATACCTGCGCAATAATGACCGATGAAAAACGTTATGAATAGAAAAGGATGCAGGGAGGTCCAAACGGAAGGAAACAGGGTTAAGAATCTCCAATATCTTATACGGGCCGATAAACCGAGGCTTAAACTTAGGAGAAGAGACCCTCATAGGGACAAAACGAGAAGACAACCACACCAAATCCCCAACAGAAAGCCGAGGACCAACACGACGGTGGCGGTTGGCAAAAAGCTGAGTCTTCTCCTGGGACAACCTCAAATTGTCCACCACCTGCCCCCAGATCTGATGCAATCTCTCCACCACAGCATCCACTCCAGGACAATCCGAAGATTCCACCTGACCAGAGGAAAATCGAGGATGAAACCCCGAATTACAGAAAAACGGGGACACCAAAGTGGCAGAGCTGGCCCGATTATTGAGAGCGAACTCCGCCAATGGCAAAAAAGCAACCCAATCATCCTGGTCAGCAGACACAAAACACCTCAGATATGTCTCCAGGGTCTGATTAATCCGCTCGGTCTGGCCATTCGTCTGAGGATGGAAAGCGGACGAAAAAGATAAATCTATGCCCATCCTAGCACAGAATGCCCGCCAAAATCTAGACACGAATTGGGTCCCTCTGTCAGAAACGATATTCTCAGGAATACCATGCAAACGAACAACATTTTGAAAAAACAGAGGAACCAACTCGGAAGAAGAAGGTAACTTGGGCAGAGGAACCAAATGGACCATCTTAGAAAAACGGTCACACACCACCCAGATGACAGACATCTTCTGAGAAACAGGCAGATCTGAAATAAAATCCATCGAGATGTGCGTCCAAGGCCTCTTAGGAATAGGCAAGGGCAACAATAATCCACTAGCCCGAGAACAACAAGGCTTGGCCCGAGCACAAACGTCACAAGACTGCACAAAGCCTCGCACATCTCGTGACAGGGAAGGCCACCAGAAGGACCTTGCCACCAAATCCCTGGTACCAAAAATGCCAGGATGACCTGCCAACGCAGAAGAATGAACCTCAGAGATGACTCTACTGGTCCAATCATCAGGAACAAACAGTTTATCAGGTGGGCAACGATCAGGTCTATCCGCCTGAAACTCCTGCAAGGCCCGCCGCAGGTCTGGAGAAACGGCTGACAATACCACTCCATCCTTAAGGATACCTGTGGGCTCAGAGTTACCAGGCGAGTCAGGCTCAAAACTCCTAGAAAGGGCATCCGCCTTAACATTCTTAGAACCCGGTAGGTATGACACCACAAAATTAAACCGAGAGAAAAATAATGACCAGCGCGCCTGTCTAGGATTCAGGCGCCTGGCGGTCTCAAGATAAATCAAATTTTTGTGGTCAGTCAATACCACCACCTGATGTCTGGCCCCCTCAAGCCAATGGCGCCACTCCTCAAAAGCCCACTTCATGGCCAAAAGCTCCCGATTCCCAACATCATAATTCCGCTCAGCGGGCGAAAATTTACGGGAAAAGAAGGCACAAGGCCTCATCACGGAGCAGTCAGAACTTTTCTGCGACAACACTGCCCCAGCTCCGATCTCAGAAGCGTCGACCTCAACCTGAAAAGGTAGAGCAACATCAGGCTGACGCAACACAGGGGCAGAGGAAAAACGGCGCTTAAGCTCCCGAAAGGCCTCCACAGCATCAGGGGACCAATCAGCAACATCAGCACCCTTCTTAGTCAAATCGGTCAATGGCTTAGCAATATCCGAAAAACCAGCAATAAATCGACGATAAAAGTTAGCAAAGCCCAAAAATTTCTGAAGACTCTTAAGAGAAGAGGGCTGCGTCCAATTACAAATAGCTTGAACCTTGACAGGATCCATTTCAATGGAAGAGGGGGAAAAAATATATCCCAAAAAGGAAATCCTCTGTACCCCAAAAACACACTTAGAACCCTTCACACACAAAGAATTAGACCGCAAAACCTGAAAAACCCTCCTGACTTGCTGGACATGAGAGTCCCAGTCATCCGAAAAAATCAGAATATCATCCAGATACACAATCATAAATTTATCCAAATAATCGCGAAAAATATCATGCATAAAGGACTGGAAAACTGACGGAGCATTAGAAAGACCAAAAGGCATCACTAAATACTCAAAGTGGCCCTCGGGCGTATTAAATGCGGTTTTCCACTCATCCCCCTGCCTGATTCGCACCAAATTATACGCCCCACGAAGGTCAATCTTAGAGAACCACTTGGCCCCCTTTATGCGAGCAAACAAATCAGTCAGCAACGGCAATGGGTATTGATATTTAACAGTGATTTTATTCAAAAGCCGATAATCAATACATGGTCTCAAAGAGCCGTCTTTTTTTGACACAAAGAAAAAACCGGCTCCTAAGGGAGATGACGATGGACGAATATGTCCCTTTTCCAAGGACTCCTTTATATATTCTCGCATAGCAGCATGTTCAGGCACAGACAGATTAAATAAACGACCCTTTGGGTATTTACTACCCGGGATTAAATCTATGGCACAATCGCACTCTCGGTGCGGAGGTAACGAACCAAGCTTGGATTCTTCAAAGACGTCACGATAGTCAGACAGGAACTCAGGAATTTCAGAGGGAATGGATGATGAAATGGAAACCACAGGTACATCCCCATGAGCCCCCTTACATCCCCAGCTCAACACAGACATAGCTCTCCAGTCGAGGACTGGGTTGTGAGATTGCAGCCAAGGCAATCCTAGCACCAAATCATCATGTAGATTATACAGCACCAGAAAGCGAATAATCTCCTGGTGATCCGGATTAATACGCATAGTTACTTGTGTCCAGTATTGTGGTTTATTATTAGCCAATGGGGTGGAGTCAATCCCCTTCAGAGGAATAGGAGTCTCCAAAGGCTCTAAATCATACCCACAGCGTTTGGCAAAGGACCAATCCATAAGACTCAAAGCGGCGCCAGAGTCGACATAGGCGTCCGTGGTAATAGATGACAAAGAGCAAATCAGGGTCACAGATAGAATAAATTTAGACGGTAAGGTGCAAATGGAAACAGATTTACCAAGCTTTTTAGTGCGCTTAGAGCATGCTGATATAACATGAGTAGAATCACCACAATAGAAACACAACCCATTTTTCCGTCTAAAATTCTGCCGCTCGCTTCGGGACAGAATTCTATCACACTGCATACTCTCTGGCGACTTCTCAGTGGACACCACCAGATGGTGCACTGGTTTGCGCTCCCGCAAACGCCTATCGATCTGAATAGCCATTATCATGGACTCATTCAGACCCGCAGGCACAGGGAACCCCACCATAACATCCTTAATGGCATCAGAGAGACCCTCTCTGAAAGTCGCCGCCAGGGCGCACTCATTCCACTGAGTAAGCACAGACCATTTACGGAATCTTTGGCAGTAAATTTCCGCTTCATCTTGCCCCTGAGATAGGGACATCAAAATTTTTTCTGCCTGAAGCTCCAAATGAGGTTCGTCATAAAGCAACCCCAAGGCCAGAAAAAACGCATCCACATTGAGCAACGCAGGATCCCCTGGTGTCAATGAAAAAGCCCAGTCTTGAGGGTCGCCCCGGAGCAAGGAAATCACAATCCTGACCTGCTGTGCAGGGTCTCCGGCAGAGCGAGATTTCAGGGACAAAAATAATTTGCAATTATTTCGAAAATTCTGAAACCCGGATCTATTCCCCGAGAAAAATTCCGGCAAAGGAATTCTCGGCTCAGATACAGGTGCATGACAAACAAAATCTTGCAAATTTTGTACCTTCGTGGCGAGATTATTCAAACCTGCAGTTACACGCTGAAGATCCATTACAAACAGGTGGACACAGAGCCATTCAAGGGTTAAGAGGAGGTAAGAAGCAGCTAGACAGCAATTAAGGGCTAGGCAGCAAAACTCTGAGGGGAAAAAAAAAAAAAAAATTTCCCTTCAACACTTCTTTTTCTCCTGCTTCAGCCCAAACAATTAACACTTTGATGGCCGGTCAAACTGTCATGATCTCAATGGCAAGAGAACATAGCATAAGCATATATAGGAACTAGCTCTTGGAAGATGGGAACTGAGCTGACCATGAACTAAACCTAACGCACAACTAGCAGTGGCCGGGTAGCATGCCTACGTTGATTCTAGATGCCCAGCACCAGCCGGAGGACTAAATAAAGCTAGCAGAGGAAAATATTAGTCCTAGCTCACCTCTAGAGAAATACCCCGAAAGGAGACAGAGGCCCCCCACATGTATTGGCGGTGAGTTGAGATGAAATAACAAACGTAGTATGAAAATAGGTTTAGCAAATTTGAGGTCCACTTACTACATAGCAGAAGACAGAAAGGACACTTTCATGGTCAGCTGAAAACCCTATCAAAAACACCATCCAGAAATTACTTTAAAACTCTGGCATTAACTCATAACACCAGAGTGGCAATTCCTGTTCACAAGAGCTTTCCAGACACAGTAACGAAACTACAGCTGTGAACTGGAACAAAAATGCAAAAACAAACATGGACAAGAGTCCAACTTATCTAGTAGTTGTCTAGGAGCAGGAACAAGCACAGAGAGGCTTCTGATAACATTGTTGACCGGCAAGCAACTAACAGAGCAGCAAGGTTATATAGCGACTCCCACATCTTGATGGGAACAGGTGAACAGAGAAGATGAAGACACCAGTTCAATTCCACCAGTAGCCACCGGGGGAGCCCAGAATCCAAATTCACAACACATAGCCCAGCAAACATACGAACTAGCTCTTGGAAGGATGGAAACTAAACTGACCATGAACTAAACCTGCCGCACAACTAACAGTAGCCGGGTAGCGTAGCCTGCGTTTTATCCCTAGACGCCCAGCGCCGGCCGGAGGACTAACTAATCCTGGCAGAGGAAAATATAGTCCTGGCTCACCTCTAGAGAAATTTCCCCGAAAGGCAGACAGAGGCCCCCACAAATATTGGCGGTGATTTTAGATGAAATGACAAACGTAGTATGAAAATAGGTTTAGCAAAATTGAGGTCCGCTTACTAGATAGCAGGAAGACAGAAAGGGCACTTTCATGGTCAGCTGAAAACCCTATCAAAATACCATCCTGAAATTACTTTAAGACTCTAGTATTAACTCATAACATCAGAGTGGCAATTTCAGATCACAAGAGCTTTCCAGACACAGAAACGAAACTACAGCTGTGAACTGGAACAAAATGCAAAAACAAACAAGGACTAAGTCCAACTTAGCTGGGAGTTGTCTAGCAGCAGGAACATGCACAGAAAGGCTTCTGATTACAATGTTGACCGGCATGGAAGTGACAGAGGAGCAAGGCTAAATAGCGACTCCCACATCCTGATGGAAACAGGTGAACAGAGAGGATGATGCACACCAGTTCAATTCCACCAGTGGCCACCGGGGGAGCCCAAAATCCAATTTCACAACAGTACCCCCCCCTCAAGGAGGGGGCACCGAACCCTCACCAGAACCACCAGGGCGATCAAGATGAGCCCTATGAAAGGCACGGACCAAATCGGAGGCATGAACATCAGAGGCAGTCACCCAAGAATTATCCTCCTGACCGTATCCCTTCCATTTGACCAGATACTGGAGTTTCCATCTGGAAACACGGGAGTCCAAGATTTTTTCCACAACGTACTCCAACTCGCCCTCAACCAACACCGGAGCAGGAGGCTCAACGGAAGGCACAACCGGTACCTCATTCCTGCGCAATAATGACCGATGAAAAACATTATGAATAGAAAAAGATGCAGGGAGGTCCAAATGGAAGGACACAGGGTTAAGAATCTCCAATATCTTGTACGGGCCGATGAACCGAGGCTTAAACTTGGGAGAAGAAACCCTCATAGGGACAAAACGAGAAGACAACCACACCAAGTCCCCAACACAAAGCCGAGGACCAACCCGACGCCGGCGGTTGGCAAAAAGCTGAGTCTTCTCCTGGGACAACTTCAAATTGTCCACTACCTGCCCCCAAATCTGATGCAACCTCTCCACCACAGCATCCACTCCAGGACAATCCGAAGATTCCACCTGACCAGAAGAAAATCGAGGATGAAACCCCGAATTACAGAAAAAGGGAGACACCAAGGTGGCAGAACTGGCCCGATTATTGAGGGCAAACTCCGCTAAAGGCAAAAAAGCAACCCAATCATCCTGATCTGCAGACACAAAACACCTCAAATATGTCTCCAAGGTCTGATTCGTCCGCTCGGTCTGGCCATTAGTCTGAGGATGGAAAGCAGACGAGAAAGACAAATCTATGCCCATCCTAGCACAGAATGCTCGCCAAAATCTAGACACGAATTGGGTACCTCTGTCAGAAACGATATTCTCCGGAATACCATGCAAACGGACCACATTTTGAAAAAACAGAGGAACCAACTCGGAAGAAGAAGGCAACTTAGGCAGGGGAACCAAATGGACCATCTTAGAGAAACGATCACACACCACCCAGATGACAGACATCTTCTGAGAAACAGGAAGATCCGAAATAAAATCCATCGAGATGTGCGTCCAGGGCCTCTTCGGGATAGGCAAGGGCAACAACAATCCACTAGCCCGAGAACAACAAGGCTTGGCCCGAGCACAAACATCACAAGACTGCACGAAGCCTCGCACATCTCGAGACAGGGAAGGCCACCAGAAGGACCTTGCCACCAAATCCCTGGTACCAAAGATTCCAGGATGACCTGCCAATGCAGAAGAATGAACCTCAGAAATGACTTTACTGGTCCAATCATCAGGAACAAACAGTCTACCAGGTGGGCAACGATCAGGTCTATCCGCCTGAAACTCCTGCAAGGCCCGCCGCAGGTCTGGAGAAATGGCAGACAATATCACTCCATCCTTAAGGATACCTGTAGGTTCAGAATTACCAGGGGAGTCAGGCTCAAAACTCCTAGAAAGGGCATCCGCCTTAACATTCTTAGAACCCGGCAGGTAGGACACCACAAAATTAAACCGAGAGAAAAACAACGACCAGCGCGCCTGTCTAGGATTCAGGCGTCTGGCGGACTCAAGATAAATTAGATTTTTGTGGTCAGTCAATACCACCACCTGATGTCTAGCCCCCTCAAGCCAATGACGCCACTCCTCAAAAGCCCACTTCATGGCCAAAAGCTCCCGATTCCCAACATCATAATTCCGCTCGGCGGGCGAAAATTTACGCGAGAAAAAAGCACAAGGTCTCATCACGGAGCAATCGGAACTTCTCTGCGACAAAACCGCCCCAGCTCCGATTTCAGAAGCGTCGACCTCAACCTGAAAAGGAAGAGCAACATCAGGCTGACGCAACACAGGGGCGGAAGAAAAGCGGCGCTTAAGCTCCCGAAAGGCCTCCACAGCAGCAGGGGACCAATCAGCAACATCAGCACCCTTCTTAGTCAAATCAGTCAATGGTTTAACAACATCAGAAAAACCAGCAATAAATCGACGATAAAAGTTAGCAAAGCCCAAAAATTTCTGAAGACTCTTAAGAGAAGAGGGTTGCGTCCAATCACAAATAGCCTGAACCTTGACAGGATCCATCTCGATGGAAGAGGGGGAAAAAATATATCCCAAAAAGGAAATCTTTTGAACCCCAAAAACGCACTTAGAACCCTTCACACACAAGGAATTAGACCGCAAAACCTGAAAAACCCTCCTGACCTGCTGGACATGAGAGTCCCAGTCATCCGAAAAAATCAAAATATCATCCAGATACACAATCATAAATTTATCCAAATAATCACGGAAAATGTCATGCATAAAGGACTGAAAGACTGAAGGGGCATTTGAAAGACCAAAAGGCATCACCAAATACTCAAAGTGGCCCTCGGGCGTATTAAATGCGGTTTTCCACTCATCCCCCTGCTTAATTCGCACCAAATTATACGCCCCACAAAGATCTATCTTAGAGAACCACTTGGCCCCCTTTATGCGAGCAAACAAATCAGTCAGCAGTGGCAACGGATATTGATATTTAACCGTGATTTTATTCAAAAGCCGATAATCAATGCACGGCCTCAAAGAGCCATCTTTCTTAGCCACAAAGAAAAAACCGGCTCCTAAGGGAGATGACGAAGGACGAATATGTCCCTTTTCCAAGGACTCCTTTATATATTCTCGCATAGCAGCATGTTCAGGCACAGACAGATTAAATAAACGACCCTTAGGGTATTTACTACCCGGAATCAAATCTATGGCACAATCGCACTCCCGGTGCGGAGGTAATGAACCAAGCTTAGGTTCTTCAAAAACGTCACGATATTCAGTCAAGAATTCAGGAATCTCAGAGGGAATAGATGATAAAATGGAAACCACAGGTACGTCCCCATGCGTCCCCTTACATCCCCAGCTTAACACAGACATAGCTTTCCAGTCAAGGACTGGGTTATGAGATTGCAGCCATGGCAATCCAAGCACCAACACATCATGTAGGTTATACAGCACAAGAAAGCGAATAATCTCCTGGTGATCCGGATTAATCCGCATAGTTACTTGTGCCCAGTATTGTGGTTTATTGCTAGCCAATGGGGTGGAGTCAATCCCCTTCAGGGGTATAGGAGTTTCAAGAGGCTCCAAATCATACCCACAGCGTTTGGCAAAGGACCAATCCATAAGACTCAAAGCGGCGCCAGAGTCGACATAGGCATCCGCGGTAATAGATGATAAAGAACAAATCAGGGTCACAGATAGAATAAACTTAGACTGTAAAGTGCCAATTGAAACAGACTTATCAAGCTTCTTAGTACGCTTAGAGCATGCTGATATAACATGAGTTGAATCACCGCAATAGAAGCACAACCCATTTTTTCGTCTAAAATTCTGCCGTTCACTTCTGGACAGAATTCTATCACATTGCATATTCTCTGGCGTCTTCTCAGTAGACACCGCCAAATGGTGCACAGGTTTGCGCTCCCGCAGACGCCTATCGATCTGGATAGCCATTGTCATGGACTCATTCAGACCCGCAGGCACAGGGAACCCCACCATAACATCCTTAATGGCATCAGAGAGACCCTCTCTGAAATTCGCCGCCAGGGCGCACTCATTCCACTGAGTAAGCACAGCCCATTTACGGAATTTCTGGCAGTATATTTCAGCTTCGTCTTGCCCCTGAGATAGGGACATCAAGGCCTTTTCCGCCTGAAGTTCTAACTGAGGTTCCTCATAAAGCAACCCCAAGGCCAGAAAAAACGCATCCACATTGAGCAACGCAGGATCCCCTGGAGCCAATGCAAAAGCCCAATCCTGAGGGTCGCCCCGGAGCAAGGAAATCACAATCCTGACCTGCTGAGCAGGATCTCCAGCAGAGCGAGATTTCAGGGACAAAAACAACTTGCAATTATTTTTGAAATTTTGAAAGCAAGATCTATTCCCCAAGAAAAATTCAGGCAAAGGAATTCTAGGTTCAGATATAGGAACATGAACAACAAAATCTTGTAAGTTTTGAACTTTCATGGTGAGATTATTCAAACCTGCAGCTAAACTCTGAATATCCATTTTAAACAGGTGAACACAGAGCCATTCCAGGATTAGAAGGAGAGAGAGAGAGAAAGGCTGCAATATAGGCAGACTTGCAAGAGATTCAATTACAAGCACACTCAGAACTGAGAAAAAAAAAAAAAAAAATCTTCAGCAGACTTCTCTTTTCTCTCCTTTCTCTGACAATTAATTTAACCCTTTTGGGCCGGTCAAACTGTTATGGTTCTCAATGGCAAGAGAACATAGCCCAGCAAACATACGAACTAGCTCTTGGAAGGATGGAAACTAAACTGACCATGAACTAAACCTGCCGCACAACTAACAGTAGCCGGGTAGCGTAGCCTGCGTTTTATCCCTAGACGCCCAGCGCCGGCCGGAGGACTAACTAATCCTGGCAGAGGAAAATATAGTCCTGGCTCACCTCTAGAGAAATTTCTCCGAAAGGCAGACAGAGGCCCCCACAAATATTGGCGGTGATTTTAGATGAAATGACAAACGTAGTATGAAAATAGGTTTAGCAAAATTGAGGTCCGCTTACTAGATAGCAGGAAGACAGAAAGGGCACTTTCATGGTCAGCTGAAAACCCTATCAAAATACCATCCTGAAATTACTTTAAGACTCTAGTATTAACTCATAACATCAGAGTGGCAATTTCAGATCACAAGAGCTTTCCAGACACAGAAACGAAACTACAGCTGTGAACTGGAACAAAATGCAAAAACAAACAAGGACTAAGTCCAACTTAGCTGGGAGTTGTCTAGCAGCAGGAACATGCACAGAAAGGCTTCTGATTACAATGTTGACCGGCATGGAAGTGACAGAGGAGCAAGGCTAAATAGCGACTCCCACATCCTGATGGAAACAGGTGAACAGAGAGGATGATGCACACCAGTTCAATTCCACCAGTTGCCACCGGGGGAGCCCAAAATCCAATTTCACAACACCTTACTGAGCGTAGGCAGGAGAAATTTGCTGCATATAACCGTGTTTCTAACTTTTCCCTTGCTTCCAAAGAGCCTGCAGGTAAAACCTCTCGGGAGGTGGAGGAGGTGCCCATGCAAATTGATTCCATTCAGAGGCGCGAGATCAATGAGCGCCGGGAGCATGCCTTCGTGAAAGTCTATGTTTCTACTGTGGCAAGTCTGACCACTTCTTGATCAATTGTCCTAAGTGTCCTAGACGGCCTAACAAGGTACTAGCAGCAATAGGGGAGTATGACAACTGTGATGATGAATCTGACATCTCTGAAAGTAGCCTGCCTTTAAACGCTGTATTCCATTCACTTTCTATGACTTCACCCCCCAAGGAGCTGAAGGAAAAGAACTCTCACTGTTCTCTCCCTATTAAGATCCTGTGTTCAGGACAGTGGATTTCCAGTGCAGCTATGATTGACTCTGGTGCAGGTGGCAATTTCATGGATATCGCATTTGCCAAGGAACATGGTATTGAAATTCAGCAAAGAGCCTCTCCAATTACCATGGAAACAGTGGATGGGTCACCTTTAATCTCTGGGCCTGTGGATCAGGAGACCATACCCCTTGAAATTTTGTTGGAGCCTAATCATCAGGAGCAACTTTCTTTCTTGCTTATTTCTTCTCCTCATTTTCCTGTGATTTTAGGCATTCCTTGGTTGCGTTCTCACAACCCAATTATCAGCTGGGAGACCAAGGAGATTATCTTCCCAACAAGGAGCAACTCAGCCCTAAAAGAAGCTGTCCCTGAGTCCACGGCACGGAACCACATGTACAGGTATTTTCTTTACCTCCAGCATATAAAGAGTTCTCTGACATCTGTGACAAGAAGAATGCAGATCAGCTTCCTCCACACAGGCATTATGACTGTCCCATTGAGTTGCTTCCTGGGGCAGCTATTCCGTTTGGTAACGTATACCCTTTGGCGGCACCTGAGCTTCAAGCCTTAAAGGAGTATATTGATGAAAATCTGGCCAAAGGCTTCATATGTCCTTCTTCCTAACCAGCAGGGGCACCTATCTTTTTTGTAAAGAAGAATGATGGGACCCTGAGACCCTGTGTTGACTATCGGGAACTCAATAAGGTAACCGTACGAAACCATTACCCTTTGCCTCTGATTCCCGAATTACTGGAAAGAGTCCGCCATGCTAAGGTGTTCTCTAAACTGGATCTTCGTGGGGCTTATAATTTGGTGTGTTTTCATCCAGGGGAAGAGTGGAAGACAGCATTCAAATGACGGTATGGACACTTTGAATCTCTTGTGATGCCCTTCGGGCTTTGTAACGCCCCTACAACATTTCAACACTTTGCTAATGACATTTTCAGAGATTGGTTGGACCAGTTTGTAGTGATCTATTTGAACGATATACTAATCTTTTCTGACTCTCTACAGGAACATGAAGAACATGTCAAAACTGTTTAAGACATCTGAAAGAGAACCATCTGTATATTAAGCCAGAGAAATGCGAGTTCCATCGTTCTGAGATACATTTCTTAGGTTATATCATCTCTCCCTAGGGGCTGAGCATGGAATCTGGTAAGATTCAGGCTATCCTTGACTGGCCGGTACCCAAGAATGTTAAGGAGGTCCAACGTTTTATTGGTTTTGCAAATTTCTACAGACGCTTCATTCGAAATTTTTCTGATATTGTCCGTCCCATTACTTCCTTGACAAAGAAGGAAAAGCCCTTTAAGTGGTCATCACAGGCTCAAGAAGCTTTTGATCGGCTTAAGATCTGTTTCACATCAGCACCGCTGTTGATACACCCAGATGCAACACATCCTTTCATTGTGGAGGTGGACGCTTCTGATAATGCTTTGGGGGCTATTCTCTCCCAAAGAACTGAAGAGAAGGGTCTGCTACATCCTTGTGCTTTCTTTTCCCGTAGACTAACCTCAGCAGAGAAGAATTACGATGTGGGAGACAAGGAATTGCTGGCTATTATTGTGGCTTTCAAAGAATGGAGGCATCATCTGCAAGGAGCTGCACAACAGATCATAGTGCTAACTGACCATCGCAATTTAGAGTTCCTTAGATCCGCTAGATGTCTTTCTCCTCGTCAGTCTCGTTGGAACATATTTTTAAATCAATTTAACTTTGTTATCTCGTACCGTCCAGGTTCTCGTAATGGGAAGGCTGATGCTTTATCCCGAATCCATGCTGTGGATTCCATACCTGGAGCCCCGTCCAAGACCATTCTATCTGATGCCAATTTCATCGGAGTTATCCACGATCAGGACTTGTGGAAGGAGTGCAGGGAGGCCTATGAAGGTGATGTATTTCTGGCCAACCCACCTGTGGATATTAATCTTGTCTTTAAGGGTGGCATGTGGTTCAGAGATCGACGTATCTACATCCCTGAGGTCGTCCGTCTGCAGATCCTCAAGTTGGTACTTGACTCCAAGTTGGCTGGTCACAGGGGGGTAGAGAAGACACAAGAGTTCCCGAGCCGATTCTTCTGGTGGCCAACTTGCCTGAAGGATACCAAGGACTATGTTCTCTCCTGCAAGGTATGTGCCTGTTACAAGACTCCTCATGTGGCACCTACGGGTCTTCTACAACCATTACCTGTTCCGTCCCGCCCTTGGGGGTCTATATCAATGGACTTTATTGTGGAGCTGCCTACATCGGGGGGCATGAATACAATCATGGTGGTAGTTGATCACCTGATTAAAGCTGCTCATTTCGTTCCATGCACTGGCCTCCCCTCAGCTAAAGATACAGTGAACTTGGTTATACAGACTGTCTTTCAGTTGCATGGGGTTCCGGATGAGATCATCTCTGACCGTGGAGTACAGTTCACTTCAAGATTCTGGAAGGGGTTTTGCTCAGCACTCAATATTAATGTCTGTCTCTCTTCTGCTTACCATCCCCAGACAAATGGTCAGACTAAGCGTACCAACCAGACGCTGGAACAATATCTAAGATGCTATGTCAGCCATCTCCAGGATGATTGGTTGGAGTTGCTGCCGTTAGCCGAATTTTCATATAATAATTCTCAGAGCGCCTCCACTAAATTTACACCTTTCTTTGCCAATCTGGGTTATCATCCATGTATTTTACCTAGGTCTCCAATTAATTCTCCGGTTCCGGCAGTGGAGGAAAGGCTGACTGCGATGAGACAAAATCTGGAGCTTCTGAAGGAATCCCTGACCACAGCTCAAGAACGTTATAAGTAGTGTTGAGCATTCCGATACCGCAAGTATCGGGTATCGGCCGATACTTGCGGTATCGGAATTCCGATACCGGGATTCCGATACTTGCCGCGTATCGGATACCGGAATCGGAAGTTCCAAGATTCAAAATGCAGAAATTCAGCCAATGAGAATGATTCCAAGTGTGGGCACATCCTGTTTAGCATGGAGGGCATGAAACTACTGGCAAGGCTGTGATTGGCTGCTGAAATGATGTCATGATGCAGTTTAAAAGTCGCTGGCGCCATTTTGCGATCACTCTGCTGTGAATTCAGTTAGTGACAGGACGCTGTTTGCTGACTGAGGGACAGTTTAGAGATAGCGATTTGCTTCTTTGTGCTTTCCAAAGGCTAATTTAGCAACCGCTGTGTTCACCTACTATTCACCTTGCTTTTGCCTTGTAGCGCTGTTTTCACAGTGATCTGCAAGGTCTGTGTGTGTGTGTGTGTGTGTGTGAGTGCAGCCCACTCTCTAGTCTGAGTGCAGCCACATAGGCCATCCATAGCTGGTTGTATTCAGTTCAGGGAGGGTGGTTCATTGCCTCATACTGTTCTTTTTTTTTTTTTTTTCAAGTAGTGTAGTCTGCTGCTAATTTATTCAAAAAAATCCTATTAGTGTCTTTCCACCCGTCTCCAGCTAATTTGTGGAAAAACACTACATAGGATAACGTAGAGGAGGGTTTTTGGGCCTTGCAGCGCTGTTTACGGCTGTCTGCACGGTCTCCGTGTGACTGCAGCTCGCCCTGTAGTCTGTGAGCAGCCATAGCCTGGTTGTCTCCAGCTCAGGGTTGTTCACTGCGTCATACCGCCAAATCAATTTTCATTTTGTTTTAAGTAGTGCAGGCTGCTGCACATTTTTTCAAAAAAATCCTATTAGTGTCTTTCCACCCGTCTCCAGCTAATTTGTGGAAAAACACTACATAGGATAACGTAGAGGAGGGTTTTTGGGCCTTGCAGCGCCGTTTACGGCTGTCTGCACGGTCTCCGTGTGACTGCAGCTCGCCCTGTAGTCTGTGAGCAGCCATAGCCTGGTTGTCTCCAGCTCAGGGTTGTTCACTGCGTCATACCGCCAAATCAATTTTCATTTTGTTTTAAGTAGTGCAGGCTGCTGCACATTTTTTCAAAAAAATCCTATTAGTGTCTTTCCACCCGTCTCCAGCTAACTTGTTGAAAAACACTACATAGGATAACGTAGAGGAGGGTTTTTGGGCCTTGCAGCGCCGTTTACGTCTGTCTGCACGGTCTCCGTGTGACTGCAGCTCTATCCATTGTCAGTTCAGCCCCCAAAAAATAAATAAATAATAAAGTTCACTAAACACACCAGTTACACCACTTTACATTTGTGTAGGCCACATTAGCTCATATTAAAGTCTAGTCCACACTTTAGAAAATTAGTGTTTCTTATACCTGTTAGGAGGAGTTGCTCAGGAATAAGCACACAAAGCCGTTAGTACTTTTCTGCTTATCTTTATCAGTCAACCAAGATGAAGAAGGCAGTGAGTAAGGCACGTGGGCGTGGGCGTGGGCGCGGAGCAGGGAGGGGACGTGGGGATTCTGTGCCTGCTGCGGGCACCGGTGACTCATCAGCACCCACTTTCACCAGGCAACAGTCATTCATGCGCAGCTTTGTGTCAGAGCGCCGTACACCGCTGCTGCGTAAAGACCAAATTGAAGCCGTTGTCGGATGGATGGCAGCTAATGCATCAACTTCAATTAGTGCCACATCCTCTCAGACACAGAGCACTGGAGAGCAGCCATCTGTCTCTTCACCACCTGCCAAATTGCCCAGGCAGACAGAGAGCCCAGGACAGGAGCCGTCTCTACTTCTGTTCTCTGAATCTCTTGGCTTGGAAACAGGGGGCCAGCCAAGCAGCATTGGAGAAATGGAAGAAGAGGCAGGGTGCAGTGATGCCCAACAGCTTTTTCTCTCTTCCTCTGAAGAGGCGGGTGGGCCAGTGGCTCCGGTCACCACATCGCAGGCCGCATCAGCTGATGATGACACTCAGGTGCCACTTACTGGTGCGTGCTCTGCTGCTGAGACTACCCAGGAGGAGCAGTTGGGGGCAGAGGGTAGTGTAGATGATGAGGTCCTTGACCCATCTTGGCGTGAGGGACAGGAAGGTGGTGGGAGCAGCTCTGAGGAAGAGATTCCCCGTACGGCCCAAAGAGGGAGAGGGAGGGGGAAGACTGCGGATCCTGCAGCCTCCGCTTTGGCACCCGTTAGGAGCATGTCTCTTCCAAAAGCCAAAAAGGGCGCTCCCAAGACTTGCAGTGCCTGGTCCTTTTTTGACACAGTTGCAGATGACATTTGCTATGTCAGATGCAAGGTGTGTCATCAAAAAGTCAAAAGAGGTCGAAATGTCAGCAACCTCAATACCTCCAACATGTGGAAACATGTGCGCAACAGGCACCCGGCGGAGTTAGAAAAACACACTGAAGAGCTAGGCCAACCAACAGCGGCAGCTACCACCTCTTCAGCTCGTGTTGCCTCTTCCTCTAGCTCACACGCAGCTGGTTCGGCTTCCTCCCAGGATCGCCGTGGAAGAACCTCTGGCCCTGTTGTCCAGAGACCCGCTGTAATTCCACCCGCAGCACCACTTTCCCAGTCATCCACACACTCCCAGCCCAGTCTACAGCCATCGGTAGTACAGGCATGGGAGAAAAGGCGGCCTTTCTCGTCAAACCACCCACGAGCACAAGCTCTGACTGCAGGCATTGCCAAACTTCTGTCACTGGAAATGCTGTCATTCAGGCTGGTGGAGACTGACAGCTTCCGTGACTTGATGTCATTGGCAGTCCCACAGTAAAATGTGCCCAGCCGCTTTTACTTCAGCAGGCAAGCCGTCCCTGCCCTGCACAAGCATGTGGAGGGACACATAAAACACGCGCTACTGAACGCCGTCAGTAGCAAGGTCCACCTCACCACCGATGCGTGGACCAGTCAACATGGACAGGGGCGATACCTTTCCCTCACTGCCCATTGGGTTAATGTCGTTGAGCCGGGTACAGACCGTGCGAGTGGCGCAGGACGTGTCCTGCCCACTCCAAGGATTGCAGGAATCCATTCTGTACGCATTGACTCCTCCTCTTACACCAGTTCCTCAGAATCATCGCTGCAGGAGCCGTCACAGTCCACCTACACATGGACCCGTGATGAACGTGTACCTGTTACGACCGACATGAGCACAGCCGTGGCCAAACGTCAACAGGCCGTCTTGAAATTAATTTTTTTGGGGAATCGTAGCCACACAGCGCAGGAGCTCTGGAATGCCATCAAGCAGGAGAGCGATGTGTGGTTTGTGCCAGCGAATCTCCAGCCAGGCATGGTAGTGTGTGATAATGGCCGAAATCTGGTGGCAGCTCTGGGCCTCGGCAACCTCACTCACATCCCATGTCTGGCACATGTGCTCAATTTGGTCGTGCAGAGCTTTTTGAGGGACTATCCGGATCTTGATGCACTGCTGCACAAGGTCCGCCTAGAGTGTGCTCACTTGCGGCGTTCCAGCACGGCAAAAGCGCGCATTGCGGCTCTGCAGCGCCGACACCGCCTGCCGGAACATCGCATCATATGTGACCTACCTACCAGGTGGAATTCCACGTTACATATGTTGGAGCGGTTGTGTGAGCAGCAGCAAGCTGTAATGGAGTACCAGCTGCTTCAGGCGCAAAGAAGTCGCACTCAGCGCCGTACAGACTTCACAACCACAGAGTGGGCCACTATGAATGACGTCTGCCAGGTTTTGCGTCCCTTTGATTATTCCACGCGGATGGCGAGTGCAGATGATGCACTAGTCAGCATGACTGTCCCCCTTATCTGCCTGCTTGAAAAATCACTGCAAGCGCTAAGGGATGATGTTGTGGAAGAGGTGGAGGATGAGGATTCACCATTTCCATCATCTTCTGGACAGTCAGCGCCACGTGGTTCCTCACAAACGCGTAGGCAGGGGACAGTTTGTGAGGAGGATGAGGAGGAGTCAATGGAGGAGGAAGACATCCGTCCAGAGGAGGGAGTTACCGAATTGTCCAGTACTCAGTGTGTACAGCGAGGGTGGGGTGATGACGAGCGGGCAGAGATCACGCCTCCAGCAGGGGACAGCGTTTCTTGGGCAGTTGGCAGTCTGCAGCACATGGTGGATTACATGCTGCAGTGCCTGAGAAACGACCGCCGCATCGCCCACATTCTCAACATGTCTGATTATTGGGTGTTCACCCTCCTCGATCCTCGCTACCGGGACAACGTAGAAAGCCTCATCACACCGTTGAACCGGGAGCGAAAAATGCGGGAGTACCAAGACACTCTGGTCAATTCCATCATCTTCTCCATTCCAACTGAGAGAAGTGCTGCTAGTGCATTCCAAAGCAGCTCAGTGCGTCCAGGCAGTGGTGGAGGCTCTGCACAAAGAGGGAGCAGAAGCAGTGCCTCTGCCCAAGGCAAGAGCAGTATGGCCCAACTGTGGCACAGTTTTCTGTGCCCGCCACAAAAGTCTACACCATCACAGACGGCTCCAGTCAGCAGGAGGCAACGGTTCCGTCAGATGGTGACAGACTACATGTCTTGCCCTCTTGCTGTACTCCCAGACGGCTCTTCCCCTTTCAAGTTTTGGGTCTCAAAGCTGGATACATGGCCAGAGCTAAGCCAGTATGCATTGGAGGTGCTGTCTTGCCCTGCGGCCAGTGTATTATCGGAACGTGTCTTTAGTGCTGCAGGTGGTGTACTAACTGACCGTCGCATGCGACTATCCTCCGATAACGTTGACCGGCTTACTTTCCTGAAAATGAACAAGGCCTGGATCTCGCAGGAATTTGCCACTCCTCCTCCTGATTAAATAATTAGGTCACTGTATACGTTATCCAGGTCTCCTGTTGTGTTCATCTTTCTACCACACGAACTTAAATTCCTGGGCTCCAACACCGCCAGTTGAGGCTCAGAAGTGCCGTTTGCACAGTCAAAACATACGACCCAGTGTTATTGGGTTTCAGTAACGTCAGCTGATCCCCAGCTGTGTAGCCGGCAATGTGTCATGCGACCGCCACGCTGACACAACAACTGAAATGTAAGGGAATCTGTCCCCCCCCAAGGCGTTTGTTACTGAAAGAGCCTCCTTGTGCAGCAGTAATGCTGCACAAGGAAAAGGTAGCTATTTTGGTTTAGCTCCTTGCACACGCAGAACTTAACACTTATAAAATGTGTCCACTGATACCGTAAAACCGTCCCGGAGGTGGGACTTTCCTTCGTAATATGACGCAGCACAGCCGTCATTCCTCCCCCCCCCGGCGCCGCGCCCCGGCTCCTCAGCGTTGTTTGATTCCGTCCCGGAGCCTGCGCTGTTATGTTATCCCGTGGCCAGGCACACTTAGCGCTGCCCGTCTTCTGGCATCATTTGGTGTCAGGATGGCTGCGCCTGTGCGGCCGCGCTGGCCGAGGGCCCGCCTCGCAGTGTCTTCTGATTTAATCCCACTGGGGGCCTGGGATCCATGGACATGCGCAGTGCATATCTGAACCTCCACCTCTCACTCATCTCCCTACGGCTTCTTCAGACTGTTCGGTGTCAGCTGGTCCCTAATAGCATGCCACGGCCGTGACACCGCACAGTCTTAAGAAGCCGTAGGGAGGGGAGTGAGAGGCGAGGATATGCACTGCGCATGGCCATGGATCCCAGGCCCCCAGTGGGATAAAATCAGAAGACACTGCGAGGCGGGCTCTCGGCCAGCGCGGCCGCACAGGCGCAGCCAGCCTGACACCAAATGATGTCAGAAGATGGGCAGCGCTAAGTGTGCCTGGCCAAGGGATAACATAACAGCGCAGGCTCCAGGACGGAATCAAACTACGCTGAGGAGCCGGGGCGCGGCGCCCGGGGGGGAGGAATGATGGCTGTGCTACGTCATATTACGAAGGAAAGTCCTACCTCCGGGACGGTTTCACGGTTTCAGGGGACACATTTTATAAGTGTTTAGTTCTGTGTTTGCAAGGAGCATGATGAAAAGAGCCACCTTTTCCTTTTGCATCTTTTGTGCTGCACAAGCTGGCTCTTTCAGCTACAAACGCCTTGGGGGGGGGTTAAAGGTTCCCTTTCGACTTTCTCAGGCTTCGGCCTACATTGTGTTCCTCTGCTTTTCCACCTGTCCCTGGGCTCCAACACCGCTAGTTGCCGTCCAGAAGTGCTGTCCGCACAGTCCCAACAGTCGCTCCTCTGTTATTGGGGTTCAGTAACGTCAGCTGTTCCCCTGCTGTGTGTGTGGCAATCCCTCCTACCTCCTCCACCTCCTCCTCCTCCACCTGTCCCTGGGCTCCAACACCGCTAGTTGCCGTCCAGAAGTGCTGTCCGCACAGTCCCGACAGTCCCTCCTCTGTTATTGGGGTTCAGTAACGTCAGCTGTTCCCATGCTGTGTGTGTGGCAAACCCTCCTACCTCCTCCACCTCCTCCTCCTCCACCTGTCCCTGGGCTCCAACACCGCTAGTTGCCGTCCAGAAGTGCTGTCCGCACAGTCCCTACAGTCGCTCCTCTGTTATTGGGGTTCAGTAACGTCAGCTGTTCCCCTGCTGTGTGTGTGGCAAACCCTCCTACCTCCTCCACCTCCTCCTCCTCCATCTGTCCCTGGGCTCCAACACCGCTAGTTGCCGTCCAGAAGTGCTGTCCGCACAGTCCCGACAGTCCCTCCTCTGTTATTGGGGTTCAGTAACGTCAGCTGTTCCCCTGCTGTGTGTGTGGCAAACCCTCCTACCTCCTCCACCTCCTCCTCCTCCACCTGTCCCTGGGCTCCAACACCGCTAGTTGCCATCCAGAAGTGCTGTCCGCACAGTCCCGACAGTCGCTCCTCTGTTATTGGGGTTCAGTAACGTCAGCTGTTCCCCTGCTGTGTGTGTGGCAATCCCTCCTACCTCCTCCACCTCCTCCTCCTCCACCTGTCCCTGGGCTCCAACACCACTAGTTGCCGTCCAGAAGTGCTGTCCGCACAGTCCCGACAGTCCCTCCTCTGTTATTGGGGTTCAGTAAAGTCAGCTGTTCCCCTGCTGTGTGTGTGGCAAACCCTCCTACCTCCTCCACCTCCTCCTCCTCCACCTGTCCCTGGGCTCCAACACCGCTAGTTGCTGTCCAGAAGTGCTGTCCGCACAGTCCCGACAGTCGCTCCTCTGTTATTGGGGTTCAGTAACGTCAGCTGTTCCCCTGCTGTGTGTGTGGCAATCCCTCCTACCTCCTCCACCTCCTCCTCCTCCACCTGTCCCTGGGCTCCAACACCGCTAGTTGCCGTCCAGAAGTGCTGTCCGCACAGTCCCGACAGTCCCTCCTCTGTTATTGGGGTTCAGTAACGTCAGCTGTTCCCCTGCTGTGTGTGTGGCAAACCCTCCTACCTCCTCCACCTCCTCCTCCTCCACCTGTCCCTGGGCTCCAACACCGCTAGTTGCCGTCCAGAAGTGCTGTCCGCACAGTCCCGACAGTCGCTCCTCTGTTATTGGGGTTCAGTAACGTCAGCTGTTCCCCTGCTGTGTGTGTGGCAAACCCTCCTACCTCCTCCACCTCCTCCTCCTCCACCTGTCCCTGGGCTCCAACACCGCTAGTTGCCGTCCAGAAGTGCTGTCCGCACAGTCCCGACAGTCGCTCCTCTGTTATTGGGGTTCAGTAACGTCAGCTGTTCCCCTGCTGTGTGTGTGGCAATCCCTCCTACCTCCTCCACCTCCTCCTCCTCCACCTGTCCCTGGGCTCCAACACCGCTAGTTGTTGCCTGGTAGTGCTGTACGCACAGAGCCAAACACCTCGCCAATGTGTTAGTGGGGTTCAGTAACGTCAGCTGTTCCCCTGCTGTGTATACGGCAACGTGTACTGTGACCGCCACGCAGGCACAAGTTAAATTTAAGGGAACCTGTCCCCCCCCCCAGGCGTTTGTTACTGAAGGAGCCACCTTGTGCAGCAGTAATGATGCAAAGGGAAAAAGTGCCTCTTTTCGTGGTGCTCCTTGCACATGCTGAACCTAACACTTATGAAAAGTGTCCCCTCCTACCGTGATACCGTCCGGTAGGTGGAACTTTCCTTTGTGATGTGACGCAGCACAGCCGTCATTCTTACCCCCTTGGCGCCGTGCGCCGCCTCCTCAGTGTTGTTTGAATCAGTCCCGGAGCCTGCGCTGTTAGGTTATCCCGTGGCCAGGCACACTTAGCGCTGCCCGTCTTCTGGCATCATTTGGTGTCAGGATGGCTGCGCCTGTGCGGCCGCGCTGGCCGAGATCCCGCCTCGTACTGTCTTCTGATTTCATCCCACTGGGGGCCTGAGATCCATGGACATGCGCAGTGCATATCTGAACCTCCACCTCTCACTCATCTCCCTACGGCTTCTTCAAACTGTGCGGTGTCAGCTGGTCCCTAATAGCATGCCACGGCCGTGACACCGCACAGTCTGAAGAAGCCGTAGGGAGGGGAGTGAGAGGCGAGGATATGCACTGCGCATGGCCACGGATCTCAGGCCCCCAGTGGGATTAAATCAGAAGACAGTACGAGGCGGGATCTCGGCCAGCGCGGCCGCACAGGCGCAGCCAGCCTGACACCAAATGATTTCAGAAGACGGGCAGCGCAAAATGTGTGCATGGCCAAGGGCTAACCTAACAGCGCAGGCTCCGGGACTGATTCAAACAACACTGAGGAGGCGGCGCACGGCGCCAAGGGGGTAAGAATGACGGCTGTGCTGCGTCACATCACAAAGGAAAGTTCCACCTACCGGACAGTATCACGGTAGGAGGGGACACTTTTCATAAGTGTTAGGTTCAGCATGTGCAAGGACCATAATTAAAAGAGCTAAGTTTACCTTTTACAGCATTAGTGCTGTACACGATGGCTCTTTCAGCTACAAACGCCTGGGGGGGGGTTAAAGTTTCCCTTTCAACTTGCTCCAGTGCAGGCTTCGGCCTACACTCTGCTCCCTCTCCTCCTCCTGCTGACCCTGGGCTCCAACACCGCCAGTTAGGGCCCGGTACTGCTAGCTGCACAGAGAAAAACACCAGCCAATGTGTCAGTGGGGTTCAGCACCGCCAGCTGTTCCCCTGCTGTGTAGCCGGCATCGTGTCCTGCAAAAGCCACGCAGACACAAGAACTGAAATTGAAGGAAACCTGTCCCCCCTCCCCCAGGTGTTTCTACGTTTTACAGCCACCTTGTACGACAGTAATGCTGCATGTGTGCAAGGTGGCTCAGAAACGTATTCTCCTTGCCCATGGGGAACTGAACACGTCTAAAATGAGTCCTCTGCGACCATTAAAACATCCCTCAGGTGTGATTTTCCTTTGTATTGACACGCAACAAGCTCCTTGGTAGCGCTGCCCGTCTTCTGGCATCATTGTTTGGCTGCCTGCGCCTCTGCTGCCGCCTTGCCCCACACAACGCCCCTCGGTGTCTTATTTATTGGGACTGCGAGGGTGTGATTGATGGGCATGAACGGTGCATTTCTTCGCCTGTCCCTCATCTCCTTCCGCCTTCTTCGGACTGTGCGGCTTCATGGCCGTGGCATGCGATAAGGGATCAGCTGACGCCGCATAGTCTGAAGCGGGTGTAAGAAACCAAGCGAGAGGCGAACATATGTACTCCACCAGGCCATGAATCCCAGCCCCGCAGTGTTTTAACAATGTTAAGACACTGCGGGGCTGGGATTCATGGTCATCGCAAACCGCAACGGCCGGCATTACATGATGTCAGAGGATGGGCAGCGCTAACAGCGCAAGGCCAAGGGATAACACGACAGCACAGACTCCTGTGCAACAAATAACGATGCTCAGGAGGCCGCGCCAAGCACCAAGGTGGCATTTTTGCCAGCTGTGCTGCGTCTCTTTATGAAGGGAACTCACGCCTCAAAATCAGTTTGACTGTGTAAGGGCCTAAATGTTATACGTGTTCCTTTCAGCGTGTGCAAGGAGCAAAATTAAAAGAGCAACCTTTGACTTGTGCTGCACTACTGCTGCATAAGCTGTGGCTCTTCTAGTTTGTAACCCCTGAGGGGGGGTTAAAGGTTACCTTTGAAATCGGTTCAATTAGGCTTCGGCCTACACTCTGCTCCACCGGCAGAGCCCGGGCTCCAACAACGCTAGTTGCTGTCCGGAAGTGCTGGCTGCACAGAGCCAAACACCTCGCCAATGTGTCAGTGGGATTCAGCACCGCCAGCTGTTCCCCTGCTGTGTAGCCGGCAACGTGTCCTGCGACCGCCACGCAGGCACAACAGACCCAAAGCTGCCGCCAGTGCAGGCTTCGGCCTACACTCTGCTCCCTCTCCTCCTCCTGCTGACCCCGGGCTCTAACACCGCCAGTTGGGGCCCGGTACTGCTAGCTGCACAGAGAAAAACACCAGCCAATGTGTCAGTGGGGTCCAGCACCGCCAGCTGTTCCCCTGCTGTGTAGCCGGCAACGTGTCCTGCGACCGCCACGCAGGCACAACAGACCCAAAGCTGCCACCAGTGCAGGCTTCGGCCTACACTCCCCTCCCCCTTGCTCCTCCTCCTGCTCCTCCTCCTGCTGACCCCGGGCTCTAACACCGCCAGTTGGGGCCCGGTACTGCTAGCTGCACAGAGAAAAACACCAGCCAAAGTGTCAGTGGGGTCCAGCCTCGCCAGCTGTTCCCCTGCTGTGTAGCCGGCAACGTGTCCTGCAAAAGCCACGCAGACACAAGAACTGAAATTGAAGGGAACCTGTCCCCCCTCCCCCAGGCGTTTGTACGTTTTTAAGGCCACCTTGTACAGCGGTAATGCTGCATGTGTGCAAGGTGGCTCATAAACGTATTCTCCTCGCACATGTGGAACTGAAAACACGTCTAAAATGTGTCCTCTGTGTGACCATTTAACCGTCCCGGTGGTGTGACTTTCCTTTGTAATGACACGCTGCAACCCCCTTGGTAGCGCTGCCCGTCTTCTGGCATCATTGTTTGGCTGCCTGCGCCTCTGCGGCCGCCATGACCCACACAACGCCCCTCGGTGTCTTATTTCTTGGGACTGCGAGGGTGTGATTGATGGGCATGAGCGGTGCATATCTTCGCCTGTTGTCACTCATCTCCTTCCGCCTTCTTCAGACTGTGCGGCTTCATGGCCGCGGCATGCGATAAGGGATCAGCTGACGCCGCACAGTCTGAAGCGGGTGTAAGGACCCGAGTGCGAGAGGCGAACATATGTGCTGCGCCAGGCCATGAATCCCAGCCCCGCAGTGTTTTAACAATGTTAAGACACTGCGGGGCTGGGATTCATGGTCATCGCGAACCGCACCGGCCGACATTAAATGAGGTCAGAAGATGGGCAGCGCTAACAGCGCTAGGCCGGGGGATAACACGACAGCGCAGACTCCTGTACAGCAAATAACAACGCTCAGGAGGCTGCACCCAGCACCAAGGTGGGATTCTTGACATCTGTGCTGCGTCTCATTACAAAGGGAACTCGCGCCTCCAACACAGTTTGAATGTATAAAGGGCTAAATGTTATACGTGTTTCATTCGGCGTGTGCAAGGAGCAAAATTAAAAGAGCAACCTTTGACTTGTGCGGCACTACTGCTGCATAAGCTGTGGCTCTTCTAGTTTGTAACCCCTGAGGGGGGGTTAAAGGTTACCTTTGAAATCGGTTCAATTAGGCTTCGGCCTACACTCTGCTCCACCGGCAGAGCCCGGGCTCCAACAACGCTAGTTGCTGTCTGGAAGTGCTGGCTGCACAGAGCCAAACACCTCGCCAATGTGTCAGTGGGGTTCAGCACCGCCAGCTGTTCCCCTGCTGTGTAGCCGGCAACGTGTCCTGCGACCGCCACACAGGCACAACAGACCCAAAGCTGCCGCCAGTGCAGGCTTCGGCCTACACTCTGCTCCATCTCCTCCTCCTGCTGACCCCGGGCTCTAACACCGCCAGTTGGGGCCCGGTACTGCTAGCTGCACAGAGAAAAACACCAGCCAATGTGTCAGTGGGGTTCAGCACCGCCAGCTGTTCCCCTGCTGTGCAGCCGGCATCGTGTCCTGCAAAAGCCACACAGACACTTGTGTTGTGAATTTGGATTCTGGGCTCCCCCGGTGGCCGCTTGTGGAATTGGACTTGTCATCCTCTTTCCTGTTTCACCTGATTCCATCAGTAGTGGGTGTCGCTATTTAAGCTCATTTCTCTGGTGGTTTCTTGCCGGTCAACAATGTTATCTGATGCCTCTCAGTGCTTGTTCCTGCTTCTGACAACTACTAGATAAGTTGGACTTTTGTCCATATTTTGTTTTGCCTATTTGTTCCAGTTCACAGCTGAAGTTTTGTTACTGTGTCTGGAAAGCTCTCGTGGATCAGGGATTGCTACTCTGGCGTTATGAGTTAATGCCAGAGTTTAAGGTAATCTCTGGATGGTGTTTTGTTAGTGTTTTTCTGCTGACCATGAAAGTATACTATCTGTCTTCTGCTATCTAGTAAGCGGACCTCAAATTTGCTAAGACTATTTTCCTGCTGCGTTTGTTGTTTCATCTGAACTCACCGTCATTATATGTGGGGGGCTACTGTCTTCTTTGGAATATTTCTCTAGAGGTGAGCCAGGTCTTATATTTCCCTCTGCTAGCTATTTAGGTCTTAGGCCAGAGCTGGGCATCTAGCGATAAATAGGAAATGCTACCTGGCTATTTCTAGTTGCGCGGCAGGCTTAGTTCATGGTCAGTATAGTTCCATCTTCCGAGAGCTTGTCCCTCTATAGGCTTGCTATGATCTCTGCCTGCAGAGATCATGACAGTTTGACCGGCCAATAAAGTGTTAAAGACCCAGGTTGAGAAAGGAGAGTGATAAGAAGTCTGCTGGAATTTTTTTTTTTTTTTTTTTTTTTTTTTCCTCCAGTCTGCCTTGCTGCAGTCTTTTTTCTCTCTCTCCTCCTAATCTCTGTATGCTCTGTGTGCACCTGACAATAATGGATCTCCAGAGTGTAACTGCGGGTTTGAATAATCTCATCACGAAAGTACAAAATTTACAAGATTTTGTGGTACATGCTCCGGTATCTGAGCCGAGAATTCCTTTGCCGGAGTTCTTCACAGGGAATAGAGCTAGCTTCCAGAATTTCCGAAATAATTGTAAGCTTTATTTGTCCCTGAAGTCTCGTTTAGCTGGAGACCCTGCTCAGCAGGTTAGGATTGTGATTTCCTTGCTCAGGGGTGACCCTCAAGATTGGGCCTTCTCATTGCCAGCAGGGGATCCTGCGTTACGCGATGTGGATGCGTTTTTTCTGGCCTTGGGCTTGCTTTATGAGGAACCTCATTTGGAACTTCAGGCAGAAAAAACTTTGATGGCACTATCTCAGGGGCAAGACGAAGCTGAAGTTTTCTGCCAAAAATTCCGTAAATGGTCTGTGCTTACTCAGTGGAATGAGTGCGCCTTGGCGGCAACTTTCAGAGAAGGTCTCTCTGATGCCGTTAAGGATGTTATGGTGGGGTTCCCTTTGCCTGCAGGTCTGAATGAGTCCATGACAATGGCTATTCAGATTGATAGGCGTCTGCGGGAGCGCAAACCGGTGCACCATCTGGCGGTGTCTATGGAAAAGACGCCAGAAAGTATGCAGTGTGATAGAATTCTGTCCAGGAGCGAGCGACAGAATTTTAGACGGAAGAATGGATTGTGTTTCTATTGTGGGGATTCTACTCATGTTATATCGGCATGCTCTAGGCGTACAAAGAAGCTTGATAAGTCTTTTTCCATTGGCACCATTCAGTCTAAGTTTATTTTGTCTGTAACCCTGATTTGCTCTTTGTCATCCATTGCCACGGACGCCTATGTTGACTCTGGCGCCGCTCTGAGTCTTATGGATTGGTCCTTTGCCAATCGTTGTGGTTTTGATTTAGAGCCTTTGGAGACTCTTATTCCTCTGAAGGGGATTGACTCCACCCCATTGGCTAATAATAAACCACAATACTGGACACAAGTAACCATGCGTATCAATCCGGATCACCAGGAGATTATTCGTTTCCTGGTGCTGTATAATTTACATGACGATGTGGTACTGGGATTGCCATGGTTGCAGTCTCACAACCCAGTCTTGGACTGGAGAGCAATGTCTGTGTTGAGCTGGGGATGTAAGGGTATTCATGGGGACGTACCTTTGGTTTCTATTTCGTCGTCCATTCCCTCTGAAGTCCCTGAGTTCCTCTCTGATTATCAAGACGTCTTTGACGAACCCAAGCTTGGGTCGTTACCTCCGCACCGTGAGTGCGATTGTGCCATAGATTTGATACCGGGTTGTAAATATCCAAAGGGTCGTTTGTTTAATTTGTCTGTGCCGGAACATGCTGCTATGCGGGAATATATAAAGGAGTCTTTGGAAAAGGGACATATTCGTCCATCTTCTTCTCCCTTGGGAGCTGGGTTTTTCTTTGTCTCAAAAAAAGACGGCTCTTTGAGACCATGTATTGATTATCGGCTTCTGAATAAGATCACTGTTAAGTATCAATACCCATTGCCATTGCTTACTGATTTGTTTGCTCGTATAGAGGGTGCTAAGTGGTTCTCTAAAATTGATCTTCGTGGGGCGTATAATTTGGTGCGGATCAGGCAGGGGGATGAGTGGAAGACCGCATTTAATACGCCCGAGGGCCACTTTGAGTATTTGGTCATGCCTTTTGGTCTTTCTAATGCCCCTTCAGTTTTCCAGTCTTTTATGCATGATATTTTCCGCGATTTTCTGGATAAATTTATGATAATATATCTGGATGATATTCTGATTTTTTCTGATGACTGGGACTCTCATGTCCAGCAGGTCAGGAGAGTTTTTCAGGTTCTGCGGTCTAATTCTTTATGTGTGAAGGGGTCTAAGTGCGTTTTTGGGGTCCAGAAAATTTCCTTTTTGGGGTATATTTTTTCTCCCTCTTCCATTGAGATGGATCCCGTCAAGGTGCAAGCTATTTGTGACTGGACTCAGCCCTCCTCTCTTAAGGGTCTTCAGAGATTTTTGGGCTTTGCCAACTTTTACCGCCGATTTATTGCTGGTTTTTCGGATGTCGTTAAACCACTGACTGATTTGACCAGACAAGGCGCTGATGTTGCTAATTGGTCCCCTCATGCTGTAGAGGCCTTTCAGGAGCTTAAGCGCCGTTTTGCCTCTGCCCCTGTGTTGCGTCAGCCTGATGTGAATCTGCCTTTTCAGGTTGAGGTTGACGCTTCGGAGATCGGAGCTGGGGCAGTGTTGTCGCAGAAAGGTTCCGACTGCTCCGTCATTAGGCCTTGTGCCTTCTTTTCTCGCAAATTTTCGCCCGCAGAGCGGAATTATGATGTTGGGAATCGGGAGCTTTTGGCCATGAAGTGGGCGTTTGAGGAGTGGCGCCATTGGCTCGAGGGGGCTAGGCATCAGGTGGTGGTATTGACTGACCACAAAAATTTGATTTATCTTGAGACTGCCAGACGCCTGAATCCTAGACAGGCGCGCTGGTCTTTATTTTTTTCTCGCTTTAATTTTGTGGTGTCATACCTACCGGGTTCTAAGAATGTTAAGGCAGATGCCCTTTCTAGGAGTTTTGACCCGGACTCTCCTGGTAATTCTGAACCCACAGGTATCCTTAGGGAGGGAGTAATTTTGTCGGCCGTTTCTCCTGATCTGCGGCGGTCCTTGCAAGAGTTTCAGGCGGATAGACCGGATCGTTGTCCGCCTGATAGACTGTTTGTTCCGGATGATTGGACCAGCAGAGTCATCTCTGAGGTACATTCTTCTGCATTGGCAGGTCATCCCGGAATTTTTGGTACCAGGGATTTGGTGGCAAGATCCTTCTGGTGGCCTTCTCTGTCACGAGATGTGCGAGTCTTTGTGCAGTCATGTGACGTTTGTGCTCGGGCCAAGTCTTGTAGTTCTCGGGCTAGCGGACTGCTGTTGCCCTTGCCTATTCCTAAGAGGCCTTGGACACACATCTCGATGGATTTTATTTCAGATCTGCCTGTTTCCCAGAAGATGTCTGTCATCTGGGTGGTATGTGACCGTTTCTCTAAAATGGTCCATTTGGTTCCTCTGCCCAAGTTGCCTTCTTCTTCTGAGTTGGTTCCTCTGTTTTTTCAGAATGTTGTCCGATTGCACGGTATTCCTGAGAATATTGTTTCTGACAGAGGTACCCAATTTGTGTCTAGATTTTGGCGGGCATTCTGTGCTAGGATGGGCATAGATTTGTCTTTTTCATCTGCTTTTCACCCTCAGACTAATGGCCAGACCGAGCGGACTAATCAGACCCTTGAGACATATCTGAGGTGTTTTGTCTCTGCTGACCAGGATGATTGGGTTGCTTTTTTGCCATTGGCAGAGTTCGCCCTCAATAATCGGGCCAGTTCTTCCACCTTGGTGTCCCCGTTTTTCTGTAATTCGGGGTTTCACCCTCGATTTTCCTCCGGTCAGGTGGAATCCTCGGATTGTCCGGGAGTGGATGCGGTGGTGGAGAGATTGCATCACATCTGGGGGCAGGTTATGGACAATTTGAAGTTGTCCCAGGAGAAGACTCAGCGTTTTGCCAACCGTCATCGTCGTGTTGGTTCTCGGCTTTGTGTTGGAGATTTAGTGTGGTTGTCTTCTCGTTTTGTCCCTATGAGGGTCTCTTCTCCTAAGTTTAAACCTCGGTTCATCGGCCCTTATAGAATATTGGAGATTCTTAATCCTGTTTCTTTCCGTTTGGACCTCCCTGCGTCCTTTTCCATTCATAACGTTTTTCATCGGTCGTTATTGCGCAGGTATGAGGTACCTGTTGTACCTTCAGTTGAGCCTCCTGCTCCGGTGTTGGTTGAGGGTGAGTTGGAGTACGTTGTGGAGAAAATTTTGGACTCTCGTGTTTCCAGACGGAAACTCCAGTATCTGGTCAACTGGAAGGGTTACGGCCAGGAGGATAATTCTTGGGTCAATGCATCTGATGTTCATGCTTCTGATCTTGTTCGTGCCTTCCATAGGGCTCATCCTGGTCGCCCTGGTGGATCTGGTGAGGGTTCGGTGCCCCCTCCTTGAGGGGGGGGTACTGTTGTGAATTTGGATTCTGGGCTCCCCCGGTGGCCGCTTGTGGAATTGGACTTGTCATCCTCTTTCCTGTTTCACCTGATTCCATCAGTAGTGGGTGTCGCTATTTAAGCTCATTTCTCTGGTGGTTTCTTGCCGGTCAACAATGTTATCTGATGCCTCTCAGTGCTTGTTCCTGCTTCTGACAACTACTAGATAAGTTGGACTTTTGTCCATATTTTGTTTTGCCTATTTGTTCCAGTTCACAGCTGAAGTTTTGTTACTGTGTCTGGAAAGCTCTCGTGGATCAGGGATTGCTACTCTGGCGTTATGAGTTAATGCCAGAGTTTAAGGTAATCTCTGGATGGTGTTTTGTTAGTGTTTTTCTGCTGACCATGAAAGTATACTATCTGTCTTCTGCTATCTAGTAAGCGGACCTCAAATTTGCTAAGACTATTTTCCTGCTGCGTTTGTTGTTTCATCTGAACTCACCGTCATTATATGTGGGGGGCTACTGTCTTCTTTGGAATATTTCTCTAGAGGTGAGCCAGGTCTTATATTTCCCTCTGCTAGCTATTTAGGTCTTAGGCCAGAGCTGGGCATCTAGCGATAAATAGGAAATGCTACCTGGCTATTTCTAGTTGCGCGGCAGGCTTAGTTCATGGTCAGTATAGTTCCATCTTCCGAGAGCTTGTCCCTCTATAGGCTTGCTATGATCTCTGCCTGCAGAGATCATGACACACTTGCTCTTGTACCTTCTGCTCCCCATCCTGGTTCCAGTACCGTCAGCTGGTTCTGGGCAGAGCCTTTGGCTTAGGTGCCTCCCTCTGGGTATCCGAGTTCCACCAACGTCAGGTGGTCCTTGGTAGTGCTTTCAGGCACGGGTACCTCCTGCTTAGTAACCGGGTTCCAGTAACGTCAGCTGGTCCTCGCTAGTTCCATTGGCTCTTGGACCTTCGGCTACCCATCCGGGTTCCAGCACCGTCAGCTGGTTCTCGGCAGTGTCTTTTGCTCTTGTACCTTCTGCTCCCCATCCTGGTTCCAGTACCGTCAGCTGGTTCCGGGCAGAGCCTTTGGCTTAGGTGCCTCCCTCTGGGTATCCGAGTTCCACCAACGTCAGGTGGTCCTTGGTAGTGCTTTCAGGCACGGGTACCTCCTGCTTAGTAACCGGGTTCCAGTAACGTCAGCTGGTCCTCGGTAGTTCCATTGGCTCTTGGACCTTCAGGTAGCCATCCGAGTTCCAGTTCCATCAGCTGGTTCTCGGCATTTTCTCAGCCTTCTTGTACCTTCTGCTACATTTCCAAGTTCAAGAGACTAAACACGATGACCCGGAAGACCACCCCTAAGATGACGATGACACCAGAGACGACAACCACCGTGATGACGACGACCCTGGAGACGATGACCCTGAAGACCACCCCGATGACGACGACCCAGGAGACGACGACCCTGGAGACGACGACGACCTGGAAGACCGAGAAGCAGAAGAACAAGAGGCTGCAGAACAAAGAGCAGAAGAACATTAAGCATAACACTAAATATCAGAGCAAAAAATATTATCTAAATTATAAGCAGAAGAAGACTAAGCAGTGTATGGGGGTGAGTCCGTTCCTCCTCGTGGTGCCCCTGGATAAAGCCTGATGCTGCAGGCCAAACTGAACGCGGACAAATGTAACTCTTTTGTGACAGGCAGAACGGAAGGTGTAATCTTCAAACTTTTATAGATAACAACTACGGGAATGCCTGTCACAAATAAGAATATGATGAAGAAGTAGAAAATGATGAAGATAATAGTAAAATATAAAGAATATGAACAATGTAACCAAAAAAAATAATAGGTAGAAGATGAAGAAGAAGATGAATAAGGTGAAGAAGTTGATGTCAAAGAAGCTGATGATGAGGATAATGAAGAAGAAAGTGTGGGAGAAGTAAAAAAGAAGGTGAAGGGCGTGGAAGTAGTGAAACATCAATATCTGACAAAATAAAAAAAAAATAACATAGTCAAAATCTTTCTACCGCCGAACGTCATAAAAAAAACCAAAATCCTGCTATTCTATTACATTGGGCTAAACCTCTGTGCCTTTAATGTCTCCGCCACGTCCCCCAATACATCCTACATTATTCTTAGTTGTTTTCCTTCATGTAGAATGAACCTACAAGTTTATAAAGGGTTTATTTTAATTCCGATATTTTCGTCCCATTGACTTGCATTGGGATCGGGTATCGGTATCGGATTAGATCCGATATTTTGACGGTATCGGCCGATACTTTCCGATACCGATACTTTCCGATATCGGAAAGTATCGCTCAACACTAGTTATAAGAGATCGGCTGATAGATTCCGTAAACCTGCACCCATGTTCAAGGTAGGAGATTCTGTGTGGTTAGCAATAGTGTTGAGCATTCCGATGCTGCAAGTATCGGGTATCGGCCGATACTTGCTGTATCGGAATTCCGATACCGGGATTCCGATACTCTTGTGGTATCGGGTATCGGGTATCGGAACAACATTAATGTTAAAATGTGTAAAATAGAGAATTAAAATAAAAAATATCGCTATACTCACCTGTCCGACGCAGCCGGACCTCAGCGCAGGAACCGGCAGCGTTGTTTGTTTAAAATTCCCGCTTTTACATGGTTACGCGAAGTCCCGGCTTGTGATTGGTCAGGGCGGCCATGTTGCCGGGCCGCGGACCAATCACAGCAAGCCGTGAAGAAAATACGTCACGGCTTGCTGTGATTGGTCCGCGTCCCGGCAACATGGCCGCCATTAACCAATCACAAGCCGTGACGTCACGGGAGGCTGGAAACGCGCTCATTTTAAAAAGGGCGCGTGTCCAGCCTCCCGTGACGTCACGGCTTGTGATTGGTTGCGTCGCGGTCAACCAATCACAAGCCGGGAGGCTGGACACGCGCCCATTTCAAAATGAGCGCGTCCAGCCTCCCGGCTTGTGATTGGTTGATCGCGGCGCAACCAATCACAAGCCGTGACGTCACGGGAGGCTGGACACGCGCCCATTTCAAAATGAGCGCGTCCAGCCTCCCGGCTTGTGATTGGTTGATCGCGGCGCAACCAATCACAAGCCGTGACGTCACGGGAGGCTGGACACGCGCCCATTTTAAAATGAGCGCGTGTCCAGCCTCCCGTGACGTCCCGGCTTGTGATTGGTCAGGGCGGCCATATTTCCGGGACGCGGACCAATCACAGCAAGCCGTGACGTAATTTCGTCACGGCTTGCTGTGATTGGTCCGCGTCCCGGCAACATGGCCGACCTGACCAATCACAAGCCGGGAATTCACGTAACCAAGTAATAGCGCGATTTTTAAACAAACAACGCTGCCGGTTCCCTCGCTGAAGTCCCGGCTGCGTCGGACAGGTGAGTATAGCAATATTTTTTATTTTAATTCTTTCTTTTACACATTTATATGGTTCCCAGGGCCTGAAGGAGAGTTTCCTCTCCTTCAGACCCTGGGAACCATCAGGAATACCGTCCGATACTTGAGTCCCATTGACTTGTATTGGTATCGGGTATCGGTATCGGATTGGATCCGATATTTTGCCGGTATCGGCCGATACTTTCCGATACCGATACTTTCAAGTATCGGACGGTATCGCTCAACACTAGTTAGCAACTAAGAATCTGAAGTTAAACATTCCTTCACAAAAACTTGGACAGAAATTAATTGGCCCTTTCAAGATCAATGGTATTGTGGGCTCTGTGGCCTGCCGGCTGAAGCTGCCTAGGACAATGAAGGTACACCCAGTTTTTCATGTATCTTTACTAAAGCCTGTATCTCCTAATACCTTCCAGGGACATGTTGTGCCAGCTCCGCAGCCTGTGGTGATTGATGGGCAAGAATAATTTGTGGTGGAGGAAATTATTGATTCCAGGATTCGCAGGAATCGGCTCCAATAACTGATAAGATGGCAGGGATATCCCCCTGAGGAAGACTCTTGGGAACCTGTGGAAAACATCAATGCCCAACAGAAGATTTCTCGTTTTCATCAGAGATTCCCTGAGAAACCAGGTCCAGGATTGTCCTGAGGCCACTTCTAAGGAGGGAGTAATGTCAGGACTCTGAACATTTTTTACCTTTTGTGCATTACTGCCCTTTTCCAAGATGGCGTCTTTGGTCTCATGTGCACTGTGTCTTCCTGCTATAAAACTCTACCCCAGCCTTCAGTCTGTGCTAGAGTATTCTGCCTTGCATCCAGCTCCTGACCTCTGATTACTCCCTGGCTATACACCTGCTCCTGTGAACCTGTGTGGTGATCCTGCTACTCTGCTCTGAGTTCCTGCTGCATACACAAGTTTCCAGTAATCCTCTTTCATCTGCTGCTCGTGTTTACTTCATCTGCATTTGCTGGACATGTAAGCTGCTTCTGCTCTGCAATAACCTGAGACTTTTAACCTGGCCTCCCTGGTTGAGCTAAGATATGATTTGAACTGCCTTATAAGCATATCTATCTGTGTTTGGACTAAGGCAAGGATTTATTCATGTCAAGTTTCCTCAAGAATAATTGTGCTTCATAGACTTTCTGCTTGATTGCATTTCCCTCTGAAGTTTCCTATAGACTGCTAAGCTGCGTTTATTATTTGCACCAAGTGTTGTGGACTTGATTTTCTCTCTGCACCTGTTTGAATCACCGTGTGATAATATAGACTTTACAACTTATAAAACTGTGTCCTGTAGTTGTCTTGTTCCACGCAAAGAGTCTCCTGAGTTATCCCCTATAATTATTACACGCTGGGACAGCCACCACGAGTACGGGGTCTAACTGAAGGTAGCACCCGTGTCCTCCAGGCATTCCATTTTGTCCCTGTTCGAGGGGACTTACTATGGGTGTCTGGGGCTCACGCAGTAACGCCCCCTTCGGAGCCCTCCAGACTGTGGTCTAGTGGTTCCACATCAAACCTTAATAAATACGAATGTGAACTTCTACATCTGTGCCTCCATTTCCATTCGTTACAGATTGCTCCGGCCAAGGAACCTGCTGGATCCCAGAAATCACCAGTCATGAAGTTACGTCAGGAGATCTCCCAGCTGAGGGAGCAACAGGATAAAATCATGCCTTTCCTGCACAACGTATCTGCTAGCCTGGATAGTCTGGCTTCTTCGATTGCACCTGCTCCTGCCACCTGTGTCCAGGTATCTAACTGCACAGCAAGTAAGGATTCTCGCTTGGCGGCTCCCACCCTTTTCCGAGGCGACCCCGTTTTGTGTCGAGGGTTCATAAATCAGTGCACACTGCACTTTGAACTATTGGGGCATGGGTTTGCTTCTGATTTGGCCAAAGTTGGCTTCATCATGTCCCACCTTGATGGAGAGGTGCTAGCCTGGATGAATCCGCTGTGGGAGAGGGTGGATCCATTGGTTACTAATCTCCAGTCTTTTCTAGAGGCATTCCGCAAGACCTGTGACGAACCTGGTTGTACTACGTCGACAGCTTCTGCTCTTCTTTGACTACGACAGGAGGCTCTTATGGTGGCTCAGTATGCTGTGCAGTTCCGTACTCTTTCGTCTGAAATTTCCTGGAACAATGAGGCTTTGGTGGCTACCTTCTGGCAGGGACTCTCTGGACGAGTTAAGGATGAGTTGGCGGGACGAGACATGCCTACTGTTCTGGATGACCTGATTTCCCTGGCAGTTCGTGTTGATCTACGGTTTCAGGAATGGTCCAATGAGATCAGACGTGAAAAAGAATCCAATCACCAGGTTGCTTGTGCTCCTAAATCTGCGAACTCTCCAACTTTGTCTCCCGTTCCTGTGGCTATGGAGGTGGATCGTGTAAATCTGGTCAACCATCGCCAGGAGGCGCATCGCCTGAAGGGGAGCTGTTTCTACTGTGGCAGTGCCAAGCATTATATCCCCTCTTGTCCTAAGAGTCCTGGAAACTCCAGTGCCTAGGGTCTGTATGAGAGGCTACCCTAGGTAAGGATCATCTCTCTCCAGCTCTGCAAATAACAATCTCTGTGGCCTTCGGCAAGACGAGATTTTCTGAGTTCTGTTACCTGGATTCTGGTGCCGCCGGGAACCTTTTTTGGCAGGCGGTAGTGGATCATTATCAGATTTCAGTCCAGCGATTATCGGAACCATTGCAAGTGACATCTGTGGATTGCAGACCCCTGTCAGAGTCCATATGGTTCCAGACTGTGCCTTTGGAACTCCGGGTAGATCTAACCCATTCTGAAAGAATCCGTTTTTATGTGTTGCCAGATTTGTCTCACTCCTTGCTTCTAGGTCTACCCTGTTTCCAGATGCATGAACCTGTTCTAAACTGGAGGACAGGAGAGATTCTGCGCTGGGGAGATTCTTGCTTTGATCGATGTATCATTATGGTTCGTCCTGCTCTTCCTCCAGTACAACCTAAAGCCCTGCCAGGTTTGCCGTCTCCTTACTGGTCCTTCGCTGATGTCTTCGGGAAAAAGGAGGCAGAGAGATTACCTCCACACAGGTTGTATGATTGCCCCATTGATCTGCTTTCTGGAGCGTCTCCTCCACAAGGACGGATCTATCCTCTTTCTCAAGCAGAGACTCAGTCCATGTCTGAATACATTCAGGAGAACCTGGACAGAGGATTCATCCAGAAGTCTTCCTCGCCTGCTGGAGCTGGATTCTTCTTCGTGAAGAAAAAGGATGGATCTCTGCGACCCTGTATCGATTACAGGCATCTGAACCAGATTACAGTAAAGAACAGGTATCCGTTGCCATTATTTCAGAATTGTTTGATGGTCTTAGGGGGTCTAAAATTTTCACCAAACTGGATCTCAGAGGGGCTTACAATCTGATACGCATTCGTAAGGGAGACAAATGGAAGACCGCCTTTAACACCCGGGACGGACACGACAAATACCTGGTAATACCATTTGGGCTAAGTAATGCACCAGCAGTAGTGTTGAGCGATACCATCCGATACTTGAAAGTATCGGTATCGGAAAGTATCGGCTGATACCAGCAAAGTATCGGATCTAATCCGATACCGATACCCGATACCAATACAAGTCAATGGGACTCAAGTATTGGAAGGTATCCCTGATGGTTCCCAGAGTCTGAAGGAGAGGAAACTCTCCTTCAGGCCCTGGGAACCATATTAATGTGTAAAATAAAGAATTAAAATAAAAAATATTGATATACTCACCTCTCCGACGCAGCCTGGACATCACCGCTGGTAACCGGCAGCCTGCTTTGTTTAAAATGAGCGCGTTCAGTACCTTCCATGACGTCACGGCTTCTGATTGGTCGCATGCCGCTCATGTGACCACCACGCGACCAATCAGAAGCCGTGCCATCATCCCTCAGGTCCTAAATTCCTAATTCTAGGAATTTAGGACCTGAGAATTGCGTCACGGCTTGTGATTGGTCGCGTGGCGGTCACATGGGCGGCCGCGACCAATCACAAGCCGTGACGTCATCTAAGGCCCTGAACGTGCTCATTCTTAGGAAGGAAGGCTGCCGGAAAGAAGCCGAGGGTGAGTATATTCCTATTAGGTATATACTCACCCTCGGACGCGCCCTGCTTCTTTCCGGCAGCCTTCCTTCTTAAGAATGAGCGCGTTCAGGGCCTTAGATGATGTCACGACTTGTGATTGGTCACGGCCGCCCATGTGACCGCCACGCGACCAGTCACAAGCCGTGACGTAATTCTCAGGTCCTAAATTCCTAGAATTAGGAATTTAGGACCAGAGGGATGACGTCACGGCTTCTGATTGGTCGCGTGGCGGTCACATGAGCGGCACGCGACCAATCAGAAGCCGTGACGTCATGGAAGGTACTGAATGCGCTCATTTTAAACAAAGCAGGCTGCCGGTTACCAGCGGTGATGTCCAGGCTGCGTCGGAGAGGTGAGTATATCAATATTTTTTATTTTAATTCTTTATTTTACACATTAATATGGTCCCGATACCGATTCCCGATACAACAAAAGTATCGGATCTCGGTATCGGAATTCCAATACGGCAAGTATCGGCCGATACCCGATACTTGCGGTATCGGAATGCTCAACACTAACCAGCAGTGTTTCAGGAATTTGTAAATGACATTTTCAGAGATCTGCTTTATTCTTGTGTTGTTGTTTACCTGGACGACATTCTAATCTTCTCTGCTGATTTAGCTTCCCACTGGAAACAAGTACGTATGGTCTTACAAAGACTCAGGGAGAACAGACTTTATGCTGAAATTGAAAAGTGTCTCTTTGAGCAATCCTCTCTGCCTTTCCTGGGTTATATTGTCTTGTCTACAGGTTTAAAGATGGATCCAGAGAATGTATCTGCCATTCTAAAGTGGCCTCGCCCATGCGGTCTGAAGGCAATACAATGGTTCCTGGGGTTAACCAACTATTACCGTTTGTTCATTCCAAATTTTTCCACTCGAGTGGCACCCATTTTGGCTTTGACCCGGAAAGGCGCGAATGCCAAGGGATGGACACTTGAGGCTGAGGAGGCTTTTACTTCTCTAAAGCAGGCCTTCTCCTCCGCACCCGTACTTCATCGACCGGACTCCGAAAAACTATTTTTGCTTGAGGTAGATGATTCCTCCATAGGTGCTGGCGCAGTTCTCACCCAGAAGTCGTCGTCCAGCCGGATGGTCACCTGTGGATTTTTCTCAAAAGTTTTTTCTGTTTCTGAGAGAAATTACTCCGTATGAGATCGTGAATTATTGGCTATCAAGTTAGCTCTGCAGGAGTGGCGTCACCTTCTTGAGGGTGCTGCTCATCAGGTTATCATTTACACAGATCATAAGAATCTTGCTTATCTTCAATCTGCTCAGAGACTGAATCCTCGTCAATCCCGGTGGGCCTTGTTTTTTGCTCGATTTAATTTTGTTCTTCATTTCCGACCAGCTGATAAGAACATTAAAGCCGATGCACTTTCCAGAGCGTTTTTGCCTCCCGATGTTGTGGAAGGACCGCATCACATCAATGAACCATCCAAATTAGTGTCGGTGGCCGCGGTTAATCTTGCTCGACTCCCTCCAGGTAAAACTTTTGTTTCTACTTCAGATCGGAAACGAGTTCTTCGGTGGGGTTATTCTTCTAAGTTGGCCGGTCATGCCGGACAAAGGAGGACTCTGCAACTCATCTCCCGTTACTACTGGTGACCTACCATGGGCAAAGATGTTCAGGAGTATGTTGCTGCCTGTCCTTTGTGTGCTCGCAACAAGACTGATAAGCGTTTGCCCTCCGGGTGGTTATTACCTCTGTTTGTTCCTTCAGTACCCTGGCAGCACATCGCAATGGATTTTATTACGGATCTCCCCGTCTCCTCTGGCTGTTCAGTCATCTGGGTTGTGGTGGATCGTTTTTCGAAGATGGCGCATTTTGTTCCGCTACCTGGTCTCCCGTCTGCTTCAGAGCTCGCCGATCATTTTATTCAACATATCTTCCATCTTCATGGGTTTCCTCTCCACATCGTATCCGACAGGGGTGTCCAGTTCACCTCCAAGTTCTGGAGAGCATTTTTTAAGTCTGTACAAGTGGAGCTAGACTTCTCTTCCGCATATCACCCTCAATCCAATGGGCAAGTAGAGAGGACCAATCAAATTCTGACAGGATTCTTGCGTTACTTCCTCAACGTACATCATGATGACTGGATCAAGTTGCTGCCTTGGGCAGAATTCTCGTACAACAATCAAGTAAGTGAGTCTTCTGGTAAATCTCCTTTTCAGATTGTGTTTGGGCTCCAACCCAGGATTCCGCTTCCCATCTCTGGGTCTTCTGGCGTTCCTGCAGCTGATACCTTTACAGAGGAATTCTCGAAAGTATGGAGCGACACCAAGGTTGCCTTAGAGAGAGCTTCACTACGTATGAAGAAGCATGCGGATAAAAGACGTCTGGAGGCTCCCTCCTTCCGGCCAGGGGATAAGGTATGGCTCTCCTCCAAGTATATCCGTCTGAAGATGCCCTCTTACAAACTGGGTCCCCGCTTCATCAGTCCATTTGAAGTCTTGAAACAGATTAACGCAGTCTCGTACAAATTGAAACTGCCGGTTTCCTTACGAGTGCTTAATTCTTTTCATGTTTCCCTCCTCAAACCTGTACTTTTGAGTTCATTTTTTAAAGATCCTGGTTCCACTCCAGATCCCGTCAGTGAGGAGGATGTTTTTGAGGTAGAGAATATCTCGGCCACCAAAAGGATAAGGGGTAAGATCTATTTTTTGGTGGATTGGAGGGGCTTCGGTCCTGAGGAGAGGTCATGGGAGCCTAGAGAGAATATCCGTGCTCCTCTTCTTCTGAAAAAATTCTACGCAGGCTTGAAAAAGAGGGGGCATAAAGAGGGGGATACTGTTACACCCGGGCTGTTTACTGTACCTCCAGGGGGTCTCCATCGGGACTCTTGCTCTGTGCCGGCTTCATGCTGTCTGGATGCAGCCCCCACCCCTACTTCCTCTCCTGCTTCCTGGCGTGCGGCCAGCAGGTTCCCTGGCAGGGTTCTTAGGTCGCACGCGCGCTCGCTCCCAGTCTCTTAAAGAGACAGTGTGCATTTTCGAAATGTTGCCTCTAACCAATGGCATGTGTTTATCTACTATTTCTAGCCCTTCCACCATAGGGAGAGCGCCGGAGCAACAAGTATCTACTGTTGCTAACTTCCGGTTCCTGTTATCATGTGCTTCTGTTTCTGAAGGATCTGCAAGGAACTCCGCTTATCCTGTCTGTCTCCACAGATCTTCTGCTACCAGTTACCCGGTTATTCTGGACTGCATTTGCAGTATCTACGCTGGACCCGTCTAGTCCTGCCAGTCCGCCAGCCTCACTTCTGGACCACGTCAGTACCCCCGGGGCCAGCTTCTACACCCGGTATCCTCCAGTCAGCTCTGCAACACCTGCTAACCTTGCTGGTCCGTCTGTTCCGCTTGGACAGTCGCCACGAGTACGGGGTCTAACTGAAGGTAGCACCCATGCCCTCCAGGCATTCCTTCGGTCCCTGTTAGAGGGGACTTACTACGGGTGTCTAGGGCTCACGCAGTAATGCCCCCTTCGGAGTTCCCCGGACTGTGGTCTAGTGGTTCCACATCAAACCTTAATAAATACGAATGTGAACTTCTACATCTGTGCCTCCGTTTCCATTCGTTACATGTGTGGTGCGTTTTGAGTAGGTGCAAGTTTTGTGTGAGGCAACTTTTGCATGTGTTGCAACTTTTGTGCATGTGGCAATTTTTCCACGTGTGCAAGTTTTGCATGTAACGAGTTTTCCATGAGGTGAGTTTTGCACGTGTGGCGAGTTTTGCGTGAGCCTAGTTCTGCATGTGGTGAAATTTGCGCATGGCGAGTTTTGAGTGGTGAGTCTCTTGTGTTTCGACTTTTATGTGGCGAGGTTGGTGTATGTGTGGTGAAATGTGTGCTGAGGGTGGTATATGTGTTCAAGCACATGGTAGTGTGTGGCGCATTTTGTGTGTGTGTTCATATCCCCGTGTGTGGTGAGTATCCCATGTCGGGCCCCCACCTTAGCAACTGTACGGTATATACTCTTTGGGGCCATTGCTCTCATTCTTTAAGTCCCCCTTGTTCACATCTGGCAGCTGTCAATTTGCCTCCAACACTTTTCCTTTCACTTTTTCCCCATTATGTAGATAGTGGCAAAATTGTTTGGTGAATTGGAATGCACGGGGTTAAAATTTCACCTCACAACATAGCCTATGATGCTCTCGTGGTCCAGACGTGTGACCGTGCAAAATTTTGTGGCTGTAGCTGCGACGCCGCAGATGCCAATCCCGGACATACACACATACATACACACACACACACACTGTCATGGGGCTACCACGACAGAGAGGTTCCAGAGAACCGCAGCGCTCTGGGCCTTGTTCACACACGGTGAACAGAAGCTCTTCTCCTCAATTCTGACCTGGCTGTCTTGTGCCAGCAGGGCAGGAGTTAAACCTTGTTGCTGAGAGCTTGGTCTCTCAGCTGAAATGGTTTTTGTAATCTCCTCTCCTATATAGACTCAGCTTGGACTACAACTGTTGTCAGTGATCAGTTCTGCTGCCTGGCTTGGAGTGGGAAGGAGCATGGTGTTAGGAGGAGCTTGGAGGTTTATCTACAGAGATTGTTGTCTGCTGTTTTGGTTGCATGTTAAACCTGTTTTCCTTCCTAGTTTTTCCCCTCTCTTCCCTTCTCTGTGTTTCCTCTGTGGCTGTGTGAGCATTTGGTGAGTTTGAGTTTTTAGTTACCTTCTCTGCATACCCTGTTTACTTGTCACATTTATACACTGGTGCAGTCCTCCTCCCTGGGGGGAGAGGGAGCCACTGATAAGGCCTGCACAGGAGACAGGGATACTCTGGCTGCTCAGGCCTCCTAACCATTATAGGTACCCCTGAGATAATGGTAAGCCAGGGCCCCTTTATAGTGGCAGGGACAGGTGCGGGTCCCAGTACGCCATCCTGCCCCTTTATCGCTGTTATCGGTGTGACACACACACATTCAGCTTTATATATTAGATGTGCTCAAGTCTTTTGCATTGGATTTTGTGTATTAAAGTTTTATTAAATTGCCAATGTAATCAGCTGAACAGAACTTGGTGGCAAGAGGCTGAAAAGATGTTCCAATTACATCTATGGAAACCTAGCAGTTGCAACTCCAAATTGTGGTCTATGTTGAGGAAAGGGAACCTCATTGCAAAAAATGTGCCAGATTTTTTCACATAGGATATGACTTTGCAAAAAGTTCAGTATTAGTTAAGTTTCTTCCTCACTTACAATATTAGCTGTATTGTCTTTTATGCAGGAGGATTCTAGGGGGGAGGCTGTGATGATGAAGACATCGTGGCAACAGTTGGGTTGCTATGATGTTGTTTGTAGTCTTATGTATTACTGTTTATATATGTGATGAAAAGAGTTTTATTATATTCCTATGGCCGGTTTGGGTTTGTTTCTCCTATAGGCTTTGCCTAACTCTGTCCCTGGAAATGCCCAGTTCACAGAAGCCAATGTCTCCTGTAACAGAATTAAAATAATAAACTACAATATTCCTTCATTATCCGCCGAGAAAATAATAATCCATATGGCCAGTAAGAGGTCTAGCTCTGCTACATCTAGATGGCAGGCTGCATTGTAATATGATGCAACTATTCAGCCTGCCATCCAGCAGAAACACTGAGCAGCGGTAGTACAAGCTGCTCAGAGTCTCGCAGTGAACTCCTATGGCCTGACTGACATCACCACGAGCGTGAGAAAGTTCTCATGCTCGCGGCACCATCAGAAAGGACCTGGGAATTCACAGCCAATGGATTCAGTCCAACTCACTGACATCAGCGCAAGTGCCATGAGAAAAGTTGTAACGGCACTCACGCTAATGTCAGTGAGTTGAACTGAGTTCATTGTCTTTGAACTCGCAGGACCTTTCTGATGGTATAACAAGCATGACAATTTTCTCTCACTCGCGGTGACTTCAGTCAGGTCATAGGAGTTCACCACGAGACACCGAGCAGTGGTAGCACAAGCTGCGCAGTGTCTCTGCTGGATGACAGGCTGTATAGTAACACCATGCAACAATGCAGCTTGCCATCTAGATCTAGCAGTGCAAGACCCATCACGGGCCAAATGGATTATTATTTTCTTGGCGGACAGGTGAGGACTATTGTTGTTTATTATTTTAATTCTGTTGCAGGAGACAATGGCCTCTGTGGACTGGGCGATGATGTGAGTATGGTTTAATTTAGATTCATTAAAGGAGTCAGTGTCATTCTTTCAATGAAAAAACTTGATTCTGTTTGTGTGTTTTTTAATACAATATGACTATGGGGTTAGTAATGGGGGCTGTTGTGAACTATATTTCTTTGCTCCCTCTTGTGGTCATTAGCGGTATGGCACTTGGAGTGTCTTTCCCCAGGTTGGCACCCACCTGCTTCGTTTGGCCTTGGGTGTGCCTATATAAACTTCCTGGATACTCAGTATTGTGCCTGGATTCGTTGTTATCAGACCATGTCTGTTTTCTCCTGTCTCCTGGTCTCCTGATTTTGCAAGATAAGCTAAGTCCTGCTTTCTTATTTTTTGCATTTGAATTTTCCTTATTTTGTTCCAGCTTTGTTTAAAATGTGATTGCTGATTTTGCTGGAAGCTCAAGGGACGCTGTTATTCTCCCCCCACACCGTTAGTCGGTGCGGGGGTTCTTGGATATTCAGCGTGGATATTTTGTAGGGTTTTTTGCTGACCGTATAAGTCATCTTTCTATTTTCTGCTATTAGTCAGTGGGCCTCTCTTTGCTAAATCTAGTTCATTCTTACCTTTGTCATTTCTTCTTACCTCACCGTTATTATTTGTGGGGGGCTTGTATTTTCTTTGCGGTCTTTTCTCTTGAGGCAAGAAAGGTCTTATTTTCCCTTATAGGGTTAGTTAGTTCTCCGGCTGGCGCGAGACGTCTAGAACCAACGTAGGTACGTTCCCCGGCTGCTGCTAGTTGTTTGTGTTAGGATCAGGTATACGGTCAGCCTAGTTTCCACTTCCCTATGAGCTGGTTTTTTGTGTTTGCAGACTTAGCCGGTACTCCTGAGATCCTCTGCCATTAGGATCATAACAGTAATCCAGGCCAAAATAGGTGCATTGCTGAAGCGGGACTATAAGAAAAGAAGTCTGAGTTTTTTTGTTTTTTTTTCTTCCTCCCCTTTTTCTCTGAATGGCTTGAAGCTCTGCTGCAGACATGAATGTTCAGACTCTGATTACTAGTGTGGATCAGCTTGCTGCACGTGTGCAGGGCATTCAGGATTTAGTTATTAGCAGTCCTATGTCAGAACCTAAGATTCCTATTCCTGAGCTGTTCTCTGGAGATCGATTTAAATTTGGGAATTTTAGGAATAATTGTAAATTGTTTCTATCTTTGAGACCTCGTTCGTCTGGAGACTCAGCTCAACAAGTTAAAATTGATATCTCCTTCTTGCGGGGCGACCCTCAGGATTGGGCTTTCTCATTGGTGCCAGGAGATCCGGCATTGGCAAATATTGATGCGTTTTTTCTGGCGCTCGGATTGCTTTATGAGGAACCCAATCTTGAAATACAGGCAGAAAAGGCATTACTGGCTATCTCTCAGGGCCAGGATGAAGCTGAGATGTACTGCCAAAAATTTCGGAAATGGTCCGTGCTTACTCAATGGAATGAGTGTGCTCTGGCCGCAAATTTCAGAAATAGCCTTTCTGAAGCCATTAAGAATGTGATGGTGGGTTTTCCCATTCCTACAAGTCTAAATGATTCTATGGCTCTGGCCATCCAGGTTGATCGGCGTTTGCGGGAGCGCAAAACTGCTAATCCTCTGGCAGTGTTGTCTGAACGGACACCTGACTCAATGCAATGTGATAGAATTCTGACTAGAACCGAACGGCAAAATCATAGGCGTCAGAATGGGTTGTGTTTTTACTGTGGTGATTCTACACATGTTATCTCGGCATGCTCTAAACGGCCATCAAAGGCTGTTAGTCCTGTCGCCATTGGTAATTTGCAGCCTAAGTTCATTTTGTCTGTGACTTTGATTTGCTCATTATCTTCCTACCCTGTTATGGCATTTGTGGATTCAGGTGCTGCCCTGAGTCTTATGGATTTATCGTTTGCCAAGCGCTGTGGTTTTGTCCTAGAGCCTTTAGAAAATCCTATTCCTCTTAGAGGAATTGATGCTACGCCATTGGCGGAGAATAAACCGCAGTATTGGACACAAGTGACCATGTGCATGTCTCCTGAACATCGGGAGGTGATTCGCTTTCTTGTTTTGCATAAAATGCAGGATTTGGTTGTTTTGGGTCTGCCATGGTTACAGACCCATAATCCAATTTTGGATTGGAAGGCAATGTCCGTGTCAAGTTGGGGTTGTCAGGGAATTCATTGTGATCCCTCGTCGGTGTCTATTGCTTCTTCTACTCCTTCTGAAGTCCCTGAGTATTTGTTGGACTATCAGGATGTGTTCAGTGAGTCCAGGTCCAGTGCCCTTCCTCCTCATAGGGACTGTGACTGCGCTATAGATTTGATTCCTGGTAGTAAATTTCCTAAGGGACGACTATTTAATCTGTCTGTACCTGAGCATGCCGCGATGCGTGCTTATGTTAAGGAGTCTTTGGAGAAGGGACATATTCGTCCATCCTCCTCCCCTCTTGGTGCGGGATTCTTTTTTGTGGCCAAGAAAGACGGGTCTTTGAGACCGTGTATAGACTATCGGCTTTTGAATAAAATCACTGTCAAATTTCAGTATCCTTTGCCACTATTGTCGGACTTGTTTGCCCGGATTAAGGGTGCCAAGTGGTTCACCAAGATAGATCTTCGCGGTGCGTACAACCTTGTGTGCATTAGGCAGGGAGATGAATGGAAAACTGCGTTCAATACACCCGAAGGTCATTTTGAGTACTTGGTGATGCCTTTTGGGCTTTCTAATGCCCCCTCAGTGTTTCAGTCCTTTATGCATGACATTTTTCGGAAGTATCTGGATAAATTTATGATTGTTTATCTGGATGATATTCTGGTTTTCTCTGATGATTGGGAGTCTCATGTAAAGCAGGTCAGGATGGTGTTTCAGGTTTTGCGTGATAATGCTTTGTTTGTGAAGGGCCCAAAGTGTCTCTTCGGAGTGCAGAAGGTTTCCTTTTTGGGTTTTATTTTTGCACCTTCTACTGTGGAGATGGACCCAGTCAAGGTCCGAGCTATTCATGATTGGACTCAACCCACGTCCGTTAAGAGTCTTCAGAAGTTCTTGGGTTTTGCTAATTTCTACCGTCGTTTTATTGCTAATTTTTCTAGCATTGCTAAACCTTTGACGGATATGACCAAGAAAGGTTCTGATGTTGCTAATTGGGCTCCTGCAGCCGTGGAGGCCTTCCGGGAGTTGAAGCGCCGGTTTACTTCGGCGCCTGTTTTGTGCCAGCCTGATGTCTCACTTCCCTTTCAGGTTGAAATAGACGCTTCTGAGATCGGTGCAGGGGCTGTTTTGTCGCAGAAAGGCTCTGGTTGCTCTGTGATGAGACCATGTGCTTTTTTTTCTAGGAAGTTTTCGCCTGCTGAGCGGAACTATGATGCTGGCAATCGGGAGTTGTTGGCTATGAAGTGGGCATTTGAGGAGTGGCATCATTGGCTCGAGGGAGCTAAGCATCGTGTGGTGGTCTTGACTGATCACAAAAATCTGATGTACCTCGAGTCCGCTAAGCGCCTGAATCCTAGACAGGCTCGTTGGTCGTTGTTTTTCTCCCGTTTTGACTTTGTTGTCTCGTACCTGCCTGGTTCAAAGAATGTGAAGGCTGATGCTCTTACTAGGAGTTTTGTGCCTGACTCTCCTGGAGTCTCAGAGCCAGCCGGTATTCTTAAAGAGGGAGTGATCTTGTCGGCCTTTTCTCCTGATTTGCGACGTGTGTTGCAGAGATTTCAGGCTGGTAGACCTGACTCTTGCCCACCTGACAGACTGTTTGTTCCTGATAAATGGACCAGTAGAGTTATTTCCGAGGTTCATTCCTCAGTGTTGGCGGGGCATCCTGGGATTTTTGGTACCAGAGATTTGATGGCTAGGTCCTTTTGGTGGCCGTCCCTGTCACGGGATGTGCGATCTTTTGTGCAGTCCTGTGGGATTTGTGCTCGGGCTAAGCCTTGCTGTTCTCGTGCCAGCGGGTTACTTTTGCCCTTGCCCGTACCGAAGAAGCCTTGGACGCACATTTCCATGGATTTCATTTCAGATCTTCCGGTGTCTCAAGGAATGTCTGTCATCTGGGTGGTCTGTGATCCTGTGATCGTTTTTCCAAGATGGTCCATTTGGTGCCCTTGCCTAAGTTGCCTTCCTCTTCCGATTTGGTTCCTTTGTTCTTTCAGAATGTGGTTCGTTTGCACGGCATTCCTGAGAATATCGTGTCTGACAGAGGATCCCAGTTTGTGTCCAGATTCTGGCGATCCTTTTGTGCTAGGATGGGCATCGATTTGTCATTTTCATCTGCCTTTCATCCTCAGACTAATGGCCAAACGGAGCGAACTAATCAGACGCTGGAGGCTTATTTGAGATGTTTTGTTTCTGCGGATCAGGATGATTGGGTGACCTTCCTGCCATTGGCTGAGTTTCCCCTTAATAATCGGGCAAGTTCCGCTACTTTGGTTTCGCCATTTTTCTGCAACTCTGGTTTTCATCCGCGGTTTTCCTCGGGTCATGTTGAACCTTCTGACTGTCCTGGGGTGGATTCCGTGGTGGATAGGTTGCAGCGGATTTGGAATCTTGTGGTGGACAACTTGAAGTTGTCACAGGAGAAGGCTCAGCGCTTTGCCAACCGCCGTCGCGGTGTAGGTCCCCGACTTCGTGTTGGGGATTTGGTTTGGTTGTCTTCTCGGTATGTCCCTCTGAAGGTTTCCTCTCCTAAGTTTAAGCCTCGCTTTATTGGTCCTTATAAAATTTTGGAAGTCCTTAATCCGGTGTTGTTTCATTTGGAGCTTCCAGTGTCGTTTGCCATTCACAATGTGTTCCATAGGTCTTTGTTACGGCGGTACGTGGTGCCTATGGTTCCTGCTGCTGAGCCTCCTGCTCCGGTGTTGGTTGAGGGCGTGTTGGAGTATGTGGTGGAGAAGATCTTGGACTCTCGTCTCTCTAGACGGAGGCTTCAGTATCTGGTCAAATGGAAGGGCTATGGTCAGGAGGACAATTCCTGGGTGGTCGCCTCTGATGTTCATGCGGCCGATTTGGTTCGTGCCTTTCACGCTGCTCATCCTGATCGCCCTGGTGGCCTTGGTGAGGGTTCGGTGACCCCTCCTTAAAGGGGGGGTACTGTTGTGAACTATATTTCTTTGCTCCCTCTTGTGGTCATTAGCGGTATGGCACTTGGAGTGTCTTTCCCCAGGTTGGCACCCACCTGCTTCGTTTGGCCTTGGGTGTGCCTATATAAACTTCCTGGATACTCAGTATTGTGCCTGGATTCGTTGTTATCAGACCATGTCTGTTTTCTCCTGTCTCCTGGTCTCCTGAGTTTGCAAGATAAGCTAAGTCCTGCTTTCTTATTTTTTGCATTTGAATTTTCCTTATTTTGTTCCAGCTTTGTTTAAAATGTGATTGCTGATTTTGCTGGAAGCTCAAGGGATGCTGTTATTCTCCCCCCACACCGTTAGTCGGTGCGGGGGTTCTTGGATATTCAGCGTGGATATTTTGTAGGGTTTTTTGCTGACCGTATAAGTCATCTTTCTATTTTCTGCTATTAGTCAGTGGGCCTCTCTTTGCTAAATCTAGTTCATTCTTACCTTTGTCATTTCTTCTTACCTCACCGTTATTATTTGTGGGGGGCTTGTATTTTCTTTGCGGTCTTTTCTCTTGAGGCAAGAAAGGTCTTATTTTCTCTGAAAGGGTTAGTTAGTTCTCCGGCTGGCGCGAGACGTCTAGAACCAACGTAGGTACGTTCCCCGGCTGCTGCTAGTTGTTTGTGTTAGGATCAGGTATACGGTCAGCCTAGTTTCCACTTCCCTATGAGCTGGTTTTTTGTGTTTGCAGACTTAGCCGGTACTCCTGAGATCCTCTGCCATTAGGATCATAACAGGGGGCGCCCTATAGACACCTCTAAATTAGTAACCTCTTGGTTTGATGTCACCTTACAATACAAAGGTGACATTAACCTCCCAACTCTCACCCCACTTGCCACCACACTCCATTTGGGTGGGTGAATATCCATGGCCCCTTCCTAGCCCACAGCTATATGCCTTACCTTTGCTAGTTATTAAATATATGGGTCCCTTATGTTAATAACCAGGAAAGGCTAAGTATACAGATTTGAGCAGATATTAATAGCCTGGGAACCTTTATAAATATTGTCTCTTTCCCAGAATGTTAACATCAGCCCCCAGCCTTCAGCTTTCCCTCAGCTGTTTATGAAAATTACAGAAAAACCGAGTACAGAGCCGGGGTGGGAAGTCTATAACTGCAATGCACACTTTGTGTCTCAGTGCTGTCTTGGGCAAAGCCCCCTCTTAAGATTGTCTACAAGGGTGTTTCGATACTCCACCATGTGCTCATCCCTTTTCAAGGGGGAAGAGCATCTGGCAAAATTTAATCTTGTACTGTGGATCCAACAGAGTAGCAACCCAGTACTCGGCACCATTTGTAATCCTAGGAATAAGGGCATCATGTTGCAGATAGTGCAGCAAGAAGGTTATCATGTGTTGGGTGCTTCCATGAGGTCCAAGTCCATGTTTTATGGAGGGGCAACACTCAAGCTTGCTTCAACCGTCCCCTCTCGCCAAACACGGACAACAGAGAGGGGATCATTAAGAGCTCCATCACATTTTCCTCTTAGTCCTCTTCCTGTTTCTTGGCTTCTGCACATTCACTAAAAGTTTGTTTGGGGCCATGAGTCCCCCTCAATTGCTGCAATCCACCGTCACATGGCACACGCCTGTGAAAGGACAGATTGGAACTTAGAGATATTGTTATACCTTTCTCATCCTCCTCTGCTTCCACACCTTCGTCTGGGACCACCACCTCCTCCCGCAGACTATTCAAAGTGTGCTCTAGCATGTAAATTAACAGAATAATGATGCTGATGATGATGACATCGTCAGTGCTAACCATCTTAGTAGCCATTTTGAAACTGTGCAGAATGGTGCAGAGTTTCTGTGCCCACTCATCCAACATGGTTAGCATCACGTCCATAATGCATTGACCCAGACTTTACAAAAGGACATACTGCACCAGGGCTCTTAGCTGCTGTCATAGTCGATGCAACATGTGGAATTTCTCTGTGTTGGCACGTCGCATATCAGTTAACTGATACGCCGAAAGACTTCTGTAGCGATGAAAGTCGATGACCTGCGGGGTGCGCACGGCAGAACTGAGCACACAGCGTCTGCGCTTTCTGCAGAAGTACATTCAGAACAGGATAGTAGAGCAGAAATTGCTAAACCACCAGGTTGAGGACGCGTTCACAGACAGCCTTCCTTGGCTCCATGTTCAGTGGAGACAGCCATTGCTCAAACTCGACCTGGACAGCTGTCCACAATTGTTGAGCTATGTGACTGCGATCTTCAATGCAAATTAAATTTTAGCACATCCTGATTGCAGTGAGCCCTGGCTGTGCAGTACAGAGGTGTGGGGATTCTCTCTGCACTGTTGGAACATGTTTTTCATTATGGGAGAGGTTTAGAGTGCAGGTGGATGCCGTAGAGGAGATGGAGTAGGCAGAAGCAATTAGATACAGTTAGATTCAGAGGTTTGTCCCTTAAGTGTTGGGGATTTCAAGGCTTGTGGAGCAGCCCCTTGCCTGCCTGCCCAAACAGCCACCAGAGTCACCCAGTGCCCTGTCAGTGAGATGTAACACCCCTGTCCATGCTTGCTCGTCCAGGTGTCAGTGGTGAAATACACCCTGGCAGACATAGATTTTGTGAGGAAATAGGTGATATTGTATGTGATATGCTGGTGTAACAAAGACACAGCTTTCTTAGAGAAATAGTAGTGATTTTGCAACTGGTAGTGGGGGACTGTGATGGTCATCAGCTTTCATTCACCAGGTGGAAAGGCAGCATTTCTGTGGCCAACAGATTGGATATGGTGGAGTTCAAACTCTTAGCTTTGGCATGTGTAGGAGGAAACATTCTTTTACATGACCACAATTGCGGGACTGAGGTGTGGACGCTGTGCTGAGAGAGGGTGGAGTAGTGTGAACACGACAAACTTCCTGTGAGTGAGGTGAAGTTGAAGACATTATGGTGGATTGAGAAAGATGTGGTGTTCTTGGTGAAGCAAAAGCAGCAGGCATCTCCACTCCCATAACATCTGATTGGATCTCACTCACCCCCACTGTAGGGGGTAAACAAATAGAGGATCTGAGGCCTGAGACGTGTGTGAGAAGCACTTGAAAAGGTAGAGGAGGAGGAAGAAGCAGCAGATCGGTTGATGGGATGACTAGTGGTTGATGTGGCCCGCTATTCCACATTTTAGCGCAGTGAGATTCCCAGACTAATGCAAGTTGATGGCACATGTGCCCACTCATGCATGTAGTATTAGTAGTCAAATTATTGCAACTTTCTGTGCTGAGTCGTTTTTTGCAAAGTGGGCAAATAACATGAGTTGGGTCATCCTTTGCCGTCTCAAAAAAGGACCAGGCTGGGCAACCCTCTGCCGCCCATGCAGACTGCAGACCTGTTACCTCTGTTAGCCTCTTCCACAGTTGTGGCTGAGGAGGCAGTGCTTGTCATGGTTGCATCACTCTGTGTCTGTGCAGCAAGCTGCAACATAACCTCCTCATCTTCCTTCTCCACCTCCTCTGCTGAGCTACTCAGCTGCGTACCTCTGGGTTCACAACGAGTGGGATTTACAACCTCATCGTCACCCTTTCTGTTCTCACACTCCTCGCCCTGAGAGTCATCTTCCTCCTCTTCCTGCCCTAACAGCACAGGACAGTCCATGTGCAGCTCAGGTATTTGCATCTCATCAGGATCACCCCCACTCCCAGGGGTTAATGTCTGGCGATGAGGGTTTGGATTCTGCTCGTACCATACTTCGTCCGGCTCCGGATTTAACTGAAAAAAATGTTGGGAATTGGTGCAGATGCTTTCTTCTTCTTGATTTTGAGAATCTTTGGAGCAAACCTCTGATACCCATTTAATAGAATATGTGACTCACCCATTTGTAGTTCCCCAGAGTCAGTTGGGCGAGTTGGAGAGTTGTGATGTGGGAGGAAACAAGGGTAATTAGGGTGCCATCTCAGAGGATTGTACTGTGTGTAATGTTAAGGTGGAGGAAGAGGAGGAGAGCCCACTTGATGCAGTGCTTGGCATCCACTGGAGCACATGCTCTTTCTGGACCTCATCTATAAGGTGTACCGCTGTGTGACTGCCAAAGAATTGTAGTGGAGTAGCCCGTCTAGTAACAGATGTTGTCAGTTATCTTTGGATAGGACGAGACGGTGTTTGTTCAGTAAAGCTTTTAGTAACATTAACACCTAAATTACATATACCTTGAACACCAAATCATACACACAGCAGATTACAGAGTATGCAGGTTAAAAGAAGAACATTTTTATTGTACAATGATTTGTAAAAAAAATCACAATAAAGTGAACAGAGTGCATCAAAGACAAAAAGCAAAAGCCAGTCTACAGTATAAAACTAGGCACATAACTTATATTAGCATGTGTGAGAGTTGTGCTCCAGGTAAGATAGCCAGATACCAGCCCATATGTCTAGTACTAAATCAAGCCAAGTGGCAATAATCACAGGGTAAGGGGATGCATCGCTTACCACAAATAGGGAGAGCTGAGGCAGGTAGAAAGTACCAGATGGCAGGTCCCCGAAGTGCGTTTTATGTGATAAATGGTGCTTTTTCAAGGGAAATAAGGTTATGGTAACCAAAGGGACCTTATTATCTCTATGGTGACCGGTCACATGGTCCATTGTGGACCAATGGAGTGGCTCCTGTGGCGCCTTGCCCGATGAGTCCCGCGAATGTGCACCCGATCGTCAAATGATGCTGCACATGCGCAAGAGCAAGTGACCCAGTCGCAGCCCTCGATCATGCACAAGAGACATTGACACACTGGATCGAGCGTGGCACAGGGCAGCAGGGCAGCACACACGTGCACCACCACTTCATCTAAAGATATAAAAAACTAATGTGTTGAGATTAATAGTTAGTAATTACAACATGGCGGAACTCCTCTGTGACAACCAGCAGTAAAACCAGCACATGAACAAATATAACAAATGTGCAATATAGCAATAGATGAGAAATAAAAGTACATAGACAAAATTATTAGACATGCATGTGTATTCCATGCACAGCAAACCGTACAACATAATCCAATCACTTTTTGAGGGAAGATGAGAGATGGATTACAGCAGGAATCACAAAGGGGAAAACTTCAAAGGTCAATGATGGCGCCCACAACAATTCCACAGCTTTAAGTAAAAAAAAATAAGTGATATAGGCAATATATATCTTGCAGCAGCACTAAAGTAATTTATTATGACAAATGTAGCTGCCCCTCGGTATATGTAGTCCTGACATCTCGGGAACTCCGATCCTTAGTGTCCGATCTCTCTGATGTCAAAACAATTACCCTCCATTTTAGGGCTCACCATAATTATGACCCCAAATCTTTCATGGTTAGGGTCATTGGTGTCATTCTGCTGGGGATTAGAGGGGGTAATATTAAAAAGCTACCTGCTCAATGTGAAACTAAACAGATAATGGCACTTGACACCATGACACCAAAGGTTTGAAAGAGACACTGAGTTTCGCCCCTTTCCTATAGATATGTGGAATTCTCCTAATATAATTCTTCAGTCCTGTTCCCATCATGCCTCTCATCTTTTTCCAGATGTTGTGTTTTTAATAACTTTTTATTCCTTGCTCCTATTTCACTTTTAATTTTCTAATGTTTTTTATTATTTAGAGCTGTGACCTTGTTGTGGTGCGATCATCGACCTTTGATGTTTCCCCCTTTGTGATTCCTGCTGGTGTCCATCCCTCATCTTTCTTCAAAAAGTGATTGGATTATGTAGTATTGTTTGCTGTGCATGGAATACACATGCATATCTTGTAATTTTGTAATTTTGTCTTTGTACTTTCATTCCTCATCTGTTGCTCTTTTGCTCATTAGTTATATTTGTTCACGTTCTGTTTTTCTGTCCTGTGCGTGATCCGGCATCTCAATGCCTCCCATGCATGACCAGGGCCGTGACTGGTTCACTTGCCTTCGCATGTGCGGGTTTGCGGGACTTGGCAGGCGTGGCATGCTCGCGTCACTGGAGTCACTCCATTGGTCCACAATGGACCATGTGACCAGTCACCATGGAGATAAAAAGGTCCTTTTTGCTACGATAACCTTACTCCCCTTGAGAAAGCGGCATTTATCACTCAAAATGCGAGTTGGAGTCCTGCCATCAGGTACCTTCTGCCTGCCTCAGCTCTCCCTATTTGTGGTAAGGGATACCTTAACCCTGTGATTATTGCTTGACTTGATTTACTATTAGATCTATGGGCTGGTAACTGGCTATCCTTACCTGGAGCACAACTCTCACACATGCTAGTATAAGGTATGTACCTAATTATATGCTGTATGCTGGCTTTTGTCTGTTTGTCTATGTTGCACTCTGTTCACTTTATTGTGATTTTATTTTACAAATCTTTGTACAATAAAATTTTTCTTCTTTTAACCTGTATACTCTGTATTCATTCCCCTGTGTGTATGATTTGCTTTGTCCCCTTTCTGGGATTTGGTGGCCTACATTGTGCAAATTTATTGCATCTAGTATGCAACTGGGTATCCTGTTTTTCACCATGAACATAAGTCTGTCTCCTGCAATGAGCGCTAGCAGGAGACAATATTGAGAGTTGTATTCAACTGTTAAGCACGAGCAAGCGGCTGCAGATGGAAGTAATTATCAGCTGATGGCTACGCGATAAATGATAATAAAAAAATGATGTAGGGTTCCCCTGTATTTTTGATAAACAGCTAGGCAAAACTGACAGCTGTGGACTTCAACCCTCAGCAGTCAGCTTCAGCAATGCTGGCTTTTAAGAACAGAGGGGTCCCCACTTCATATTTTTTATTAAGTAAACAAATAAAAAAAACAGTGTGGTATCTTGCCCATTTTTGACAACCAGCCAAGTTAATGCCGACAGCTGGGGGTTGTATTTCCAGACTGGTAAGGGGCCATGGATATTGGCCGCCCCAGCCTAAAAATAGCAGCCCACAGCCGCCCCACCCATTCCATTGAAGTCCTCATCTCTTGTAATAAAACAAAAATAAAAAACAACCATATCCCTCACCTGTTCACCGTTCTGTCCCACACCATAATCCATGTCTGGGGATAAACAGTTTTCAACCTGGACGGTGCCAAGATGCTAGAACAGGGAGAAAAAGTCTAATGGTGCAGCACTGATCTCATTTTGGTGCATTTTGTGTGAGTGTTCATATCCCCGTGTGTGGTGAGTATCCCATGTCGGGGCCCCACTTTAGCAACTGTACGGTATATACTCTGGCGCCATCGCTCTCATTCTTTAAGTCCCCCTCCCTTGTTCACATCTGGCAGCTGTCAATTTGCCTCCAACACTTTTCCTTTCACTTTTCTCCTATTATGTAGATAGGGGCAAAATTGTTTGGTGAATTGGAACGCGCGGGGTTAAAATTTCGCCTCAGAACACGGCCTATGACACTCTCAGGGTCCAGAGGTGTGACTGTGCACAATTTTGTGGCTGTAGCTCTGTAGCTGCGACGGTGCAGATGCCAATCCCGGACATACAGTATACACACACACAAACACACACACACTCAAACAAACACACACACACACACACATTCAGCTTTATATATTAGATAAAAGAAAAAAATTGGTCACCTGCAGCAATCAAATCGGTTTTTGTGAGTTTACTCCACCATAATGCAACAGAAAGAGCACGAAAGTGTATGAATGACAATGAAATTAAATTCAGAAAAATGTTTCAATGTTTTTTTCTTAGGCTGCCATCACACTAGCAGTATTTGGTCAGTATTTTACATCAGTATTTGTAATATAATACCTACAGATATGATGCACAACTACAACATATGTATTAGAACAAATAATTTTATTGTATCATAAAAATATGACAAAATACATAATATAGGGGAAAGAACAAGACAGATGAAAAATAAAAATAAAGTACGGGGTGTCACGGGATTATAGAGATGTCTTACTATTAGTGTTGAGCGATACCTTCCGATACTTGAAAGTATCGGATAGTATCGGCCGATACCCGAAAAATATCGGATATATATACCGATACCCGATACCAATACAAGTCAATGGAACTCAAGTATCGGAAGCTATCCTGGATGGTTCCCAGGGTCTGAAGGAGAGGAAACTCTCCTTCAGGCCCTGGGATCCATATTCATGTAAAAAATAAAGAATTAAAATAAAAAATATGGATATACTCACCCTCGGACGAGCCCTGGACTTTACCGATTGTAACCGGCAGCCTCCGTTCCTAAGAATGAGGAGTTTAGGACCCTCGATGACGTCGCAGCTTGTGATTGGTCGCGTGCCGCTCATGTGACCGCTCACGCGACCAATCACAAGCCGCGACGTCATCGCAGGTCCTAAACTCCTCATTCTTAGGAACGGAGGCTGCCAGTTACAATCGGTAAGGTCCAGGGGCCGCCGGACGGGTGAGTATATCCATATTTTTAATTTTAATTCTTTATTTTTTACATGAATATGGATCCCAGGGCCTGAAGGAGAGTCTCCTCTCCTCCAGACCCTGGGAACCATACACTGGGAACTTCCGATTCCGATTTCCGATACCATAAAAATATCGGAACTCGGTATTGGAATTCCGATACCGCAAGTATCAGCCGATACCCGATACTTGCGGTATCGGAATGCTCAACACTACTTACTATGCATAGCAAATAGATCAATGGCTGCACTCAACTGTACTTAAGCAAGGAAATGTGCGATACATGAAATGTGAATAGCTTAATGGCTTGTGAAATCTATGAAAAAACACATGAGATGCTTAGCACAAGATTTGGCCAAAAAATGTGAGCCCATCCACCAAACGTCAAGGTAATCTCAAATCGGATGGGTACCTGACCTGACTGCCTAGTGTGAACACTTACCTATGGCTAATAACATGGTAAAGCCTGCATTTATAGGAAGGTCAGAACCAACTGTGTTTGTTGTTACATCCAAACACAGTTGGTTCTGACCTTCTTATAAATGCAGGCTTTACCATGCCATTTCCAAGGGAAAGCTTGTCAAAGCTCAGGTGAAACGCACGTCGGGCAGGTGCGGGCTGCCACGGGGCTCTGGTATTGGTCAGTATTACATTGGATCACCTTTCCTTATGGCACTATGACACTTTGTTTCTACAAAACCAGGTACTTATACTGGTAATATATGCACATACTATAGTGACTCCACAAGCACTACAGAGCAATCTTTATTTGCACTTTTTTGCACTATGACACTTTATCTTTATATTTTCATATGAGTATGTCGTACTATATTGATTATATGTGCATTCATTAGATATTATTGACCTATAATATCCACTCTATACTATATATACTTGGCAATTTTATTATATATTATTTCTTTTTTATAGTATGTGGATTTTATAGTCAATAATTATCACTTGATACATCATATTTTATACTTTGGTTCAGGAGATCATACTATATAGGTACCACATATGAGCTATACTGTATACATTTTATTGTTCACATTACTATTATTATTTATTATATTTATATGTTTGATATTTGTATAATTTAATTTATTGGAACTATTCTAGTGGTACTATACTATGTATAGAGACATCTCATCTCTATAATCCCGTGACACCCCGTATTTTATTTTTATTTTTCATCTGTCTTGTTCTTTCCCCTATATTATGTATTTTGTCATATTTTTATGATATAATAAAATTATTTGTTCTAATACATATGTTGTAGTTGTGCATCATATCTGTAGGTATTATAATCTTGAGTGGATGCATCTCATATATTCTCTTTTGGTGTATATGTATAATCAGTATTTGTAAGCCAAAACCAGGAGTGGAACAAATAGAGGAAAAGTATAACAGAAACATATGCACCACTTCTGCATTTATCACCCACTCCTGGTTTTGGCTTACAAATACTGATGTAAAATACTGACCAAATACTGCTAGTGTGACGGCAGCCTTAGTTTCAGAGATCATATCAAGGTTCACAGACCACATAACACTGTATGTCTGAGAAATAGAGGACTACAATGTTTTTAAAAGATTTTTAGCAGTTTTAGAGATCACAGAAATGTTCATAGACCGCATAACAATGTATGTCTGAGAAATGGACTCCCACAATTTTTTTAAAAGCATTTGTTCACTTTTAGAGATCACAGAAATGTTCATAGACCACGTAACACTGTATGCCTGAGAAATGGAGTCCTGCAAAAAATTATAAAAGCTTTTTAGCAGTTTTAGAGATCATAGAAATGTACTCTACACCATGTAGTAGTGTATGGCTGAGAAATGTAGCCCAGGAAAATGGTTCAATGATTTTTGGGTGTGTTATGTAACAAAAAAAAGGGCATCAAGGCACGTAATATTTGATGGATGGAAAAAAAAATCAATATTTAGAGCCCACACAAAAAACTTCAGCTCTATATTTGCCAACAAACTGCACAGACCTTATTCCCTTCTACAGAATGCATTCTGTCACTCATCCTGCTCCTGTGACTCTTTTTCCCGCCCTAGGCTAAATGCAGACTGCATGTGTTGCAAACGATTACCCTCTATAAGAGCTAATAGTATGATGGCTCAGTTTTAGAACCAGTATCAACACTACAAGTCTCTGATTCGTTATACTGTGCACAGAGGCTAAGACAAGCATTCTCTCCCTCCAAAATGAAGTGTCACAGAGCTGTGCAATGGCGTCAGTGTGCGGAGCTGAGTGGTGCCTGTCCTTTTATAATCCATGATGATGTAAGACAGCCAGACAATCACAACCAAGATGGCTACGGCATTACAGAGACTCGCAGGCAATCCGTGCATTCTTATTGGCTGCGAAAAGGTGCCAAAGATGCGGGGTGGGGATTTGAGTTTGAACTTAAGTAGAGCCCATTGCTCTCCGAGTATCGAGCACATCTGAGCACTGTGATACTCAAGTGATAACCGAGTATCACTGTTCATCTCTATTGCTCACCTATAGGGTATTACATCTTCTTGGGTACTTTTTGTTGCTGGAAAAGCCTACAGAAACTTGTTCAAAAATGTATCTCTATTGTGATACTCACCTATAGACTATTCTGTGGTCTGGAGTACATTTCGTTGGTATATAACCCTCAAAAAACTTGTTCAAAATTTATCGGTATCACATTGCTCACCCATAGGGTATTACATCTTCTTGGGAACATTACGATGCTATAAAAGCCTCAAAAAACTTGGTTAAGAAATGTATCGCTATTATAAAGCTCATCAAAAGACTATTCCATGATCTGGAGCACATTTCCTTGGTATATAACCCTCAAAAGTGCATACTCTTTATGAGTCTAGAAGTAGCAATACATAACAATTTGAACAGAATGTCTGTGAGGCCTTCCTTTATATCTAACACAGGGTGTAGCTGAGTCACTTATTTTTGGCTCCTCTTGCTTCCGTGAAAAATTCAACTGAAATCACATATTTTTAATTTAAAAAAAATTAATTTGGCTTACTTAAGTTATATTTCCAGGACGTCCCTCCTGACAGCACCATGGAGGACGTCTCCCCTCCTCCTTGCTGGGACAGGAAACACACGAGAGTTTATATATCCGGTACCACCCCTCACTCCTCAGTGTTTTTCCTGTCCCTGCACGGAGGGACACACGAAGAGAAGCAGCATGCTTACCGAGCTCAGGGGGATCGTGCGGTTATCCAGATCCTTCCCCCTGTCAGTGGCTCAGGGTCGAAACTCCCCAGTCGGGAGTCCCTCTACCCCAAAGGCCCGGAGCGGGACTAAGCTTCGGGATTGAACCGCTCCTCCCGGTGGGGGGCTCTCGGTTCTCGACGCGGCAGCGATCCCAGCAGGTTCCCAGGCTACAGGCGTGGTGCGGGAGTCGTTACAGCTGGCCGGCACTTCCTGAGCTAAAGAGCCGCGTCACTTCCGGTTTCGTCAGAGCCGGCAAAAAACGTCACTTCCGGTGGCGTTCTAGGAGCGGGGAATTCGAACGCTCCACGGTGGAGAACGCTGTACTGAAGCGGTCGCTGTGGGTAGCGTTCAGCTTCGGACGGCGGTGCACGGTATACCTCAGAACCGGAATATGGAAGACCGAGTGGAAGAGGAAGGGGTAAGTCTGCCTGTGGCAGTATACCCCTACATCATAAAATACCGCACACCGTCTAGCCTATTACTCCCTATCTTATGTTGTATAGGATAAGGGAAACCCCGCTGCTCCCCCTGCTACGGCTAAAAAATCTGGGAAGGCCACGGCTAAGAGCATAAGATGTCCCGTACGCCACGTAAAGCTCCCAGATTCCCATGGCAAGACCCTATGTACAGCCTGTACTTCTAAGGTCATGAAGGACGAGCAGTCGTCTCTGCTATCCGAGATGAGGTCCCTAATTCGGGAGGAGGTTCAGGCTTCTATATCCAGCCTTGCACAGTCTCGCCCGTCCAGTCCTATAATGGGTCGCAAGCGTGCTAGACGGGAAGAACCCCAGGGGGAGCCAGAGTGTTCTTCTGATGAAGGTTCCGAACTCAGGGATTCCCCATCAGAAGAGGAGGGAGAAATCCCTGCAGGAAGCCATGATCAGAACAGGAAGTATCTCTTCCAGTCTGAAGAAATGGATGAACTCGTACTGGCAGTACGAAACACGATGCAGATCGAAGACACCTACAAACCACAGTCCAGGCAGGACTTAATGTTCGGGGGACTAGTAGCTCGGAATCAGACTGTGTTTCCTATAAGTGAACATATTAAAGCTATGATCCTGGAAGAGTGGAAAGAGGCCGAGCGTCGTTTGGTTCTCTCACGTGACTTTAAAGGCCGCTTGCCATTCGATCTTGAGGAAGCTAAATTATGGGAGGAGGTCCCTAAAATTGACGTTCCCGTGGCTAAAGTCACCAAGAAAACGGCTATACCATTTGAAGACTCCTCCAGTCTTCGTGATCCTATGGACAGGAAGGCGGACATTCTCCTGAAAAGGGCCTGGGAGGCATCTGCGGCCCTGATTCGAACAAACATAGCAGCCACCTCGGTGGCCAGGTCTATGTATTTGTGGATGGGGCAGTTGGAAGAGCAATTAGCTAATAAGACCCCTAGATCTGATATTTTGCATTCCCTTCCTATCATGAAATCCGCTATGGCATTCCTTTCAGACATGACTGCAGAGTCAGTCAGATTTTCAGCTCGTAACAGCTCTCTGTCTAATGCAGCTAGGCGGGCAGTATGGTTGAGATCCTGGTCTGGTGACAATGTATCCAAGTCCAAACTCTGCTCTATTCCATTTTCGGGACAGAGGGTGTTTGGACCAGCTCTAGACTCTATCCTTGAGTCAGCATCTGACAAAAAGAAAGGGTTTCCGGAGGATAAACCCAAAAGACCTCAGCCCTTTCGGAGAAACTTTTTCTCCAAGAGGCAGTTCGATACAAGAGGTCAAGGTCGGTCCAGCAGAGGATCCTACAGAGGCTCCCGTGGACAGAGTAGCAGAAACAAAGGCTTTTTCTTTAGTCCATCCACTAGAAATAAGCCACAATGACGCCACCAACATTGGGGGAAGACTGCGGGGGTTTGCAAAAAACTGGGCGCAGATTACTCAGAGCCAGTGGGTTCGCAGGACTGTATCAGACGGATACAGCATAGAGCTTTACTCACCTCCCCCAGAAAGATACATTGCTCCTACTATAGTCACGGCAGAGTCGGCCATACTAAAAGACTTACAGGTCATGCTCAGGACAGAGGTAATAATCCCGGTTCCCCAGTCAGAGATAGGAAGAGGGCACTACTCCTCCCTATTTACTATCACAAGGCCGTCGGGCGACACTCGCACCATAATAAATCTAAAGCCTTTGAATGCCTGGGTGAGATACAAACGGTTTCGAATGGAATCCATTCGATCAGCAGTTCAGCTCATAAACCAGAATGCGGTCATGTGTACTATCGACCTAAAGAGGGCCTACTACCAGGTTCCAGTACATCCTTCATCTCAGAAGCTGCTGAGGTTTGCAGTAGCACTGCCATCAGGGACCTTCCATTATCAGTTCCAGGGCCTCCCGTTCGGACTGGCTTCAGCTCCTCGCATTTTTACAAAGCTTGTATCAGAAATGGTGGCCTTCCTGCGAAGTCAAGGCATTATAATAATTCCGTATCTGGACGACTTCCTTCTCGTGGCAGATTCAGTAGATCGTTTGGTGGCTCACAGAACTCGAACAATTGCAGTAATGGAACATCTGGGATGGGTACTAAATTGGCAGAAGTCCGATTTACTACCAGAACGGAGGAAAATTTTCCTGGGTGTATGTCTGGATTCCAGATTAAGAACGTCCTTTTTGCCAGATGTCAGACGAGAGACGATCCAGACGCAGGTCAAGTACCTATTGGAACATCGAGTCACCATAAGAATGGTGATGAAAGTTCTCGGGCTAATGACAGCTTGTATACCATGCGTCAGGTGGGCACAAAGCCACTCCAGACACCTGCAGAGGCAGATCTTGTCAGTATGGGATCGTCGGCAGTCTTCCTTAGAGGCTCCGCTAAAGGTGTCAATCTTAACACGGAAGTCTCTTCACTGGTGGACACATACCAAAAACCTAAAGGTGGGTGTCCTATGGATTACCTCCCCCTACGTGGTTGTTACCACGGACGCCATCGCTTGGGGATGGGGAGCACATCTACAGGGCAGAATCCTGCAAGGCAGGTGGCCAGCAAGCATCAGAAGCAGATCTTCCAATTTCAAAGAGCTATATGCCGTCTGGCAAGCACTAAGACACAATCAGCTTACACTCTCAGATCATCACGTAAGAATCTTCTCCGACAATATAACAACGGTCGCATTTCTGAACCACCAAGGAGGCCCAAGATATCAGCCACTGCAGGATCTGGCAGAGACTATTTTCAAATGGGCAGAAGAAACAGTATTATCAATAACGGCTATCCACCTAGAAGGCTCTCAAAATATAGTAGCAGATTATCTAAGCAGAAGGGATCTGCACCCAACAGAGTGGGAATTGGAACAGAGTATCTTCCAGACATTATGTCACAGATGGGGAACCCCCGATATCGATTTATTCGCAAACAGAAGAAACGCGAAGACCCCAAGATTCTTTTCTCTGAACCCCGCGGATCTCCCAGAAGGGATAGATGCACTGAGCCAGCAGTGGAACCAGCCTCTCTCATACGCGTTCCCTCCCCTGGCATTAATTCCAGCGGTCCTACGGAAGATCAAGGAGGATCAAGCAAAGGTCATCCTGATTGTCCCGTTCTGGACAAGAAGAAGCTGGTTTCCCATACTGGGGAGCTTAGCAGTCGACCATCCCGTCGAGCTGCCGATCAAGGGGAGAGTCATCCACCAGGGTCCAGTATACCATCCAGACCCCAGCAGACTTCGTCTTTCAGCCTGGATCCTAAAAGGGACATCCTGAAATCAAAGGGACTATCTGATCAGGTCATAACTACTATCCAGAGTAGTAGAAAACCTGTTACTTCAGCGATCTACCAGAAAATCTGGAAACGTTTTTGTCTAGAAGGTGGCAGATCCAACGTTGTATCAGGATCTCCGGACATTCCCCGTATTCTGGACTTCCTTCAAAAGGGATTCAACCTGGGTCTCCGTCCCAGCACATTAAAAGTCCAGATTTCTGCACTAAGCTCATTTCTGGACTACCCGTTGGCATCTCACCCATGGATAATAAGGTTCATTCGGGCCACTCAACGAATGCGTCCTACCATTAGGCAGCTATTACCATCATGGGATCTTAACTTAGTCCTTAGGGCCCTGTGTAAAGGCGCTTACGCTATGGGGGATGACATGCCCATTTCTATCCGCACCCGGAAAACGGCTTTCCTAGTAGCTGTCACTACGGCCAGGAGGGTTGGAGAAATTCAGGCCTTATGTACAAGGGATCCCTATCTCCAGATCAGGGATGATAGTCTAATCTTAAAATTAGATCCCTCATTTATCCCAAAGGTAGCCTCTATCAAAAATAGGAACCAGGCAATAATACTTCCGTCCTTTTGTAATAACCCTTCTAACGAGAAAGAGAGAGTCCTTCATTCCCTGGATGTCAGACAGGGGGTCCTGGACTATCTTAAAGCTACAAACTCTTGGCGTATAGACCCAAATCTTTTTATTCTATTTGGGGGTAAAAACAGGGGTAAGAAGGCGTCTAAAGCCTCAATTGCACGTTGGATCACGGATGTGATCTCAGAAGCCTATCAGTCAGAAGGCATGTCACCTCCGGTAGGTCTTAAAGCCCATTCTACACGGGGAGTATCTGCCTCCTGGGCAGAGCACGCAGGAGCCTCAGTAGAACAAATCTGTAAAGCGGCTACATGGGCCAGGGCTGACACGTTCTGTAGACATTATAAACTCGATGTTATGTCCAGTCAGCACACGGCTTTCGGGAGGAAAGTCCTCCAAGCAGTAATCCCACCCTAAGGAGGGTCTTTGGTACTCTCCATGGTGCTGTCAGGAGGGACGTCCTGGAAAATCGGTATTAGTCTTACCGGTAATTATGTTTCCAGGAGTCCATACTGACAGCACCGGTACTTCCCCCCCATTCTGTCTTTTGGTTTAATCAGTTTGTGTGCCTATATACTATTTGTTATATGGTTTATTCATTAAAAGTTTTATTTGCATCATTCCATGAGTTGGTCCTTGTTACAACACTGAGGAGTGAGGGGTGGTACCGGATATTTAAACTCTCGTGTGTTTCCTGTCCCAGCAAGGAGGAGGGGAGACGTCCTCCATGGTGCTGTCAGTATGGACTCCTGGAAACATAATTACCGGTAAGACTAATACCGATTTTTTTTTACATCCTTTTTACATTTTGCCTTATATATAAGTCATTATACAAGAAATAATGTTTCTTAATGTTTTTTTCCTGTAAAATGCAGTTTCTCATTGGTTTGGAACGTTTTATTGTCAGTCCTTAAAGTGGAGTAAAAGTGTGACTCCATTGTACTCATCAGCAATCTGGGAGTCAGAGATGCTTCCAGGGGTCTTCCCCATGCGGTTCTCCTTCCATTCAGCATTTTTCCCATCCATTTGAACATTTCCACTGCCCCCCAGACCTCATTGTAGGGTCTGACAGAAAAAAAAGCTTGGATTTCCCATTAACACCCATTATACTCGTTATTCGAAACGATCATGCGATTATTAAAGGTTGCTCGGTTCGAGCAAAGAGCAAACAAGCATTCTAGTGTTCGCTCATCACTAGTCAGGAGAAAACAAAGAAATATATTAGAAACTATAAAAAATACACAGTTACAGAACATAAAAGTTTTCATTTGTGCCAGAAAAAACTCATCATCGAAAGAATCTGGCTGTGTGCACACGTTGCAGATTTGGTGCCTTTTTGTTGAGTTTCTTCTGTGCGAATTTGTGACAAAACCTAAAGCAAAACCACCTGATACTAGCAAAGTGAATGAGAAACCTGAAGAGTCATGCACACGTTGAGTATTTTTAACTTGCAGATTTGATGCAAAAAATAATCAGCAGCATGCCAATTCTCTGTACGTTTTTGCCCCGCCTTTTTCACTACTGACTTCACTCAAATCAATCAAAAGTGCAGGGCAATAGCGCAGGCAAAAACGGATAAAAAAAAGAGGCAAAAATGTGTGGTTTTGCTGCTGCGTTTTTCCTTACAAGAGATGCATAAATGGTGCATACATTTTACTTGTGTGCACATACCCTAGCAGCTTTTGCTAAAAGTAAAAAATTTCTTTAAAGGTCGATTAAGACAATTGGAGATCATTGCATGATATACTCTACAGTTTCAACTAAAGATATTTGATAATGACATTAAAAAAAAAAAAGTACTAAATGAAATATATTAAAATATAATAAAAAAAAATACATCGGTCTCTGTGTTGTCTCTGTTTTTCATCCCCAACTAATAGTTTGGCTTCGCACATGTCATGTATGGTGTGGGCACTAATGTGAGTCCAATGTCAGGCTTGAGACTGAGGTCTTCTCTGGAAACTCCTGGAGGTGGAGAGAAAGTAAACGCCTGAAGAAGTCCAGTAAAAAACAGGAAAAGTTCCATCTTGGCCAAGGACTCCCCAGCACAAGCTCTTCTTCCTGTAGAAATGGGATTAGTGAGTTCAAAATGTCATGTTTAAAGTAGATTTTGACCCTAAGGGCTCATACCAATTTGTGAGAAAAAATGGACGAGTTCTATGCGAATGTCAGGCGAGTGTCATGCAATTTCTGTATGATTTTTCCTCGGAACATCCGTATGACATGCGTATGCATTAAGTATGCAATGCGATTTTAACATGAGGTTTTACATACAGCAGTTTTCTCTATGTAAAAGCTCATGTTAAAATCGCATTGTAAAATGCAACCATACAGATCATTTTAAAACCAAACAATTTTCAAAACACATACTGTATATGTATTTATATGAAATAGATTACAAGCTGGCAGATGCCGGGTACAGTATAGAATAGAATAGGTTATAATAAAATAGCTAGAATAGAAATGTACACATAGTATAGGTGTGTATATATATATATATACAGTACAGACCAAAAGTTTGGACACACCTTCTCATTTAAAGATTTTTCTGTATTTTCATGCCTATGAAAATTGTACATTCAAACTGAAGGCATCAAAACTATGAATTAACACATGTGGAATTATATACTTAACAAAAAAGTATGAAACAACTGAAAATATGTCTTATATTCTAGGTTCTTCAAAGTAGCCACCTTTTGCTTTGATGACTGCTTTTGCACACTCTTGGCATTCTCTTGATGAGCTTCAAGAGGTAGTCACCGGGAATGGTCTTCCAACAATCTTGAAGGAGTTCCCAGAGATGCTTAGCACTTGTTGACCCTTTTGCCTTCACTCTGCAGTCCAGCTCACCCCAAACCATCTCGATTGGGTTCAGGTCTGGTGACTGTGGAGGCCAAGTCATCTGGCGCAGCACCCCATCACTCTCCTTCTTGGTCAAATAGCCCTTACATAGCCTGGAGGTGTGTTTGGGGTCATTGTCCTGTTGAAAAATAAATGATGGTCCAACTAAACATAAACCGGATGGAATAGCAAGCCTCTGCAAGATGCTGTGGTAGCCATGCTGGTTCAGTATGCCTTCAATTTTGAATAAATCCCCAACAGTGTCACCAGCAAAGCACCGCCACACCATCACACCTCCTCCTCCATGCTTCACAGTGGGAACCAGGCATGTAGAATCTATCCGTTCACCTTTTCTGCATCGAACAAAGACACAGTGGTTGGAACCAAAGATCTCAAATTTGGACTCATCAGACCAAAGCACAGATTTCCACTGGTCTAATGTCCATTCCTTGTGTTCTTTAGCCCAAACAAGTCTCTTCTGCTTGTTGCCTGTCCTTAGCAGTGGTTTCCTAGCAGCTATTTTACCATGAAGGCCTGCTGCACAAAGTCTCCTCTTAACAGTTGTTGTAGAGTTGTGTCTGCTGCTAGAACTGTGTGTGGCATTGACCTGGTCTCTAATCTGAGCTGCTGTTAACCTGCGATTTCTGTGGCTGATGACTCAGATAAACTTATCCTCAGAAGCAGAGGTGACTCTTGGTCTTCCTTTCCTGGGGCGGTCCTCATGTGAGCCAGTTTCTTTGTAGCGTTTTATGGTTTTTGCCACTGCACTTGAGGACACTTTCAAAGTTTGCCCAATTTTTCAGATTGACTGACCTTCATTTCTTAAAGTAATGATGGCCACTCGTTTTTCTTTACTTAGCTGCTTTTTTCTTGCCATAATACAAATTCTAACAGTCTATTCAGTAGGACTATCAGCTGTGTATCCACCAGACTTCTGCACAACACAACTGATGGTCCCAACCCCATTTATAAGGCAAGAAATCCCACTTATTAAACCTGACAGGGCACACCTGTGAGGTGAAAACCATTCCTGGTGACTATCTCTTGAAGCTCATCAAGAGAATGCCAAGAGTGTGCAAAGCAGTCATCAAAGCAAAACGTGGCAACGTTGACGAACCTAGAATATAAGACATAATTTCAGTTGTTTCACACTTTTTTGCTAAGTATATAATTCCACATGTGTTAATTCATAGTTTTGATGCCTTCAGTGTGAATGTGCAATTTTCATAGTCATGAAAATACAGAAAAATCTTTAAATGAGAAGGTGTGCCCAAACTTTTGGTCTGTACTCTATCTTAATATTTCATAGAGAGATAGATAGCAGAATAGCCAATAATTCATTTGTTGACTTCTGCATAATCATTGCAGAAGGAGACAGGATATGAAACATGGTTTACATACAGTAAACCATTGCAGAACAGTTAGATTTTTATATGTCCCTCACTAATAATGTTAGTAGTGTGTGTGTGTAAAATTTTGGAGCTGTATGTGTTAAATTAAAGGATTAATTCACAGAAAAAACTGGAGTGGGCACCAATGCAATTTTCTCCGCCAGAGTGGGAAACCCAGTGACTAAGGGCAGATATTAATAGCCTAGAAAGAAACCATAGTTATTGGCTCCCCCTGGCTGAAAACATCTGCCCCCAGCCACCCCAGAAAAGGCGCATCTGTAAGATGCACCTATACCGACACTTAGCATCTCTCTTCCCATTGCCCTGTAGTGGTGGCATATGGGGTAATAAGGGGTTAATGTCACCTTGCTATTGTAAGGTGACATTAAGCCTGGTTAATAATGGAGAGGTGTCAATAAGACACCTCTCCATTATTAATCCAATAGTATGAATGGGTTAATAAATACACACACATTAAGAATAAAGTTTTTTAATGAAATAATTAAACACACAGGTTTTCCTTCTTTATTACACTCTCAATCCAAACAAAGCCCTCGTTCTTCTGTGAAACAAATCCAAAATTAGAAAGCAACAATATCCTATACCTGTCCGCTGTACAGTCAAGTCCCACGCTGCAATCCATCTCAAGGGGTTAAATAGTTTACAACCGGGAGCGGTGCTAATGCTACCGGCCGGGCTGTAAACCACTATATAATGAATGAAAAGCTGCATGCGCATCCTCCTTGCCTGACCGGACATGAACTCATTAACGTGGGAAAGTTTCTGATCATTTTCCCATGCTGTCAAGTGCACCTCATCCCTCATTTCTATCACCCTATCCGTGCCCTCCGTTCTGCAACTGATCTAAGACTAACATCCTCCATAGTGCAAATCTCGCACCTCAGTCTCCCAGACTTCTCTCGGGGTGCGCCATGGGTCTGGATTGCACAACTGCAGATGATCCGACTAATACCTTTCCCTCGTGTTGTAAAGTGTGCTTTAAAAACGTATCTCTTTAAAAAGGCCTATACCTCAACTCACTAATCTAACTCTCCCCTGTTCCCACCTTGTAAATGTTAATCATAATCTGCTCCCTCCAATTCATCTGTCTCCGCATCCTCAATGCACCTAATAGCACACGGTAGCTGCACTTAGACAGATCCGGGCTGATAACCAGATCATGCAGCTTTATATAAAAACCCTTATTTATTATAATGATTTGCTGGACAGTACATAAAAAGCACGCTCTACCTATTGTGTCCCCCTTATTTCCTTATAGATTTTAAGCTTGGGAGTAGGACCCTCACTCCTCCTGTAACTGGTGAACACTGTGTGTTACTTTGTATTGTTTTTATTGACTGTACATGTCCTCGCTTAATTTTAAACTGCTGCAGAATATGTTGGCATTATATAAATACAATTTTTATTATTACTTTAGGTTATATTGCAAAAAAAAATAAAGTGTTCATGCATATGCTGAGCATTTTAATAAAACCGTACAACATTTTTTTACTTTTGGGGGTAAAAATATGAGATTGACATAACATATTTTAGTTCTGGCAAAATGTAGTTGTTCTGTTAAAGGAGTTGTCCATTACTTTCAATTAACCCCCCAATGTATCCCCCCGGGGCCCCTAATGAATTTTGTAAATACCTTATGTTGCCGTTTTAGCCTGTGAGCGGCGCTATGCCGGTGGCTGAGTCTGGGTCACGAGACCCCCAGGCTGCAGCCGCCGCTAATTTCTGCAGACGTCACGTCAATTTCCAGATCTCTGGAAATTGATGTGACGTCATCAGCAGGCGTGACCCAGCCTCCACAGACAGCGGTCACTCATCAAGAGTGACTGAGCTGTGAGCGATACTGGGGGCTGCGTGCGGGGCTGTGTTGGGATTTACGGGCAGGGCGGTCTGCTGGCTATGCTGGGATGTGCGGCCGGTGCTGGGATCTGCGTGCGGTGCGGGGGGGTCTGCGGGGGGGTCTGCTGCTAGAACTGTGTGTGGCATTGACCTGGTCTCTAATCTGAGCTGCTGTTAACCTGCGATTTCTGTGGCTGATGACTCAGATAAACTTATCCTCAGAAGCAGAGGTGACTCTTGGTCTTCCTTTCCTGGGGCGGTCCTCATGTGAGCCAGTTTCTTTGTAGCGTTTTATGGTTTTTGCCACTGCACTTGGGGACACTTTCAAAGTTTGCCCAATTTTTCAGACTGACTGACCTTCATTTCTTAAAGTAATGATGGCCACTAGGGTTGAGCGAAACGGGTCGATCATTTTCAAAAGTCGCCGACTTTTGGCTAAGTCGGCGTCTCATGAAACCCGATCCGACCCCTGTGCTTGTCGGCCATGCGGTACGCGACTTTCGCGCCAAAGTCGCGTTTCAATGACGCGAAAAGCGCCATTTCTCAGCCAATGAAGGTGAACGCAGAGTGTGGGCAGCGTGATGACATAGATCCTGGTCCCCACCATCTTAGAGAAGGGCATTGCAGTGATTGGCTTGCTGTCTGCGGCGTCACAGGGGCTATAAAGGGGCGTTCCCGCCGACCGCCATCTTACTGCTGCTGATCTGAGCTTAGGGAGAGGTTGCTGCCGCTTCGTCAGAAGCAGGGAGAGCGTTAGGCAGGGTCCACTAACCACCAAACCGCTTGTGCTGTAGCGATTTCCACTGTCCAACACCACCTTCGGTGTGCAGGAACAGTGGAAGCTATTTTTTTTTTTTTTCCTCAGCGCTGTAGCTCATTGGGCTGCCCTAGAAGGCTCCGTGATAGCTGTATTGCTGTGTGTACGCCACTGTGGAAACCAACTGCTTTTTTCAAAGCACATATCCTCTTGTTCCTTCCTTTCTGCACAGCTATCTTTTTTGTTTGTCCACACTTTTTATTTAATTTGTGCATCAGTCCACTCCTATTGCTGCCTGCCATACCTGGCTTAGATTACTGCAGGGAGATAGTAATTGTAGGACAGTCCCTGTTTTTTTTTTTTTTTTTTTTTTTGTGGGAGATTAAGATTGGCATTTCTGCTACAGTGCCATCCCTGTGTGTGCCATCTCTCACTGAGTGGGCCATAGAAAGCCTATTTATTTTTTCCGTGATTTGTGTTCTAAATTCTACCTCAACACAAAAACACTACATCAATCAGTGGTAGAAAAATATTGGCCTCAGTCAGGGCTTGTGTGCCACTGCTGTGTGTGCTATCTCTTATTCAGTGGGCTATAGAAAGCCTATTTATTTATTTATTTTTTTTCTTATTATTTGGTTTCTAAAGTCTCCCTGAAAAAAAATAAATAAATAAAAAAACAGTGGGAGAGTAATATTGCCCTTTCAGCTTGTGTGCCAGTCTTGACTCCTGGGTGTGCCACCTCTCTCTCTAATTGTGGGCCATAGAAAGCCTGTTTTTTTTTTTTTTTTAAAATATTATTGGGTTTCTAAAGTCTCCCTTAAAAAACAAAAAATACATAAAAAAACAGTGGGAGAGTAATATTGCCCTTTCAGCTTGTGTGCCAGTCTTGACTCCTGGGTGTGCCACCTCTCTCTCTAATTGTGGGCCATAGAAAGCCTTTTTTTTTTTTTTTAAATATTATTGGGTTTCTAAAGTCTCCCTTAAAAAACAAAAAATACATAAAAAAACAGTGGGAGAGTAATATTGCCCTTTCAGCTTGTGTGCCAGTCTTGACTCCTGGGTGTGCCACCTCTCTCTCTCATTCAGTGGGCCATAGAAAGGCTATTTATTTTTTTGGTTTTTTTAATATTATTTGGTTTCTAAAGTCTCCCTGAAAATAAAAAAAAAAAAACTTAAAAAAACAGTGGGAGAGTAATATTGCCCTTTCAGCTTGTGCGCCAGTCTTGACTCCTGGGTGTGCCACCTCTCTCTCTCTAATTGTGGGCCATAGAAAGCCTTTTTTTTTTTGTTTTTTTTTTTAATATTATTTGGTTTCTAAAGTCTCCCTTAAAAAACAAAAAATACATAAAAAAACAGTGGGAGAGTAATATTGCCCTTTCAGCTTGTGTGCCAGTCTTGACTCCTGGGTGTGCCACCTCTCTCTCTCATTCAGTGGGCCATAGAAAGGCTATTTATTTTTTTTGTTTTTTTAATATTATTTGGTTTCTAAAGTCTCCCTGAAAATAAAAAAAAAAAACTTAAAAAAACAGTGGGAGAGTAATATTGCCCTTTCAGCTTGTGCACCAGTCTTGACTCCTGGGTGTGCCACCTCTCTCTCTCTAATTGTGGGCCATAGAAAGCCTTTTTTTTTTTGTTTTTTTTTAAATATTATTTGGTTTCTAAAGTCTCCCTTAAAAAACAAAAAATACATAAAAAAACAGTGGGAGAGTAATATTGCCCTTTCAGCTTGTGTGCCAGTCTTGACTCCTGGGTGTGCCACCTCTCTCTCTCATTCAGTGGGCCATAGAAAGGATATTTATTTTTTTGGTTTTTTTAATATTATTTGGTTTCTAAAGTCTCCCTGAAAAAAAAAAAACATAAAAAAACAGTGGGAGAGTAATATTGCCCTTTCAGCTTGTGTGCCAGTCTTGACTCCTGGGTGTGCCACCTCTCTCTCTCATTCAGTGGGCCATAGAAAGGCTATTTATTTTTTTGGTTTTTTTAATATTATTTGGTTTCTAAAGTCTCCCTGAAAATAAAAAAAAAAAAACTTAAAAAAACAGTGGGAGAGTAATATTGCCCTTTCAGCTTGTGCGCCAGTCTTGACTCCTGGGTGTGCCACCTCTCTCTCTCTAATTGTGGGCCATAGAAAGCCTTTTTTTTTTGTTTTTTTTTAAATATTATTTGGTTTCTAAAGTCTCCCTTAAAAAACAAAAAATACATAAAAAAACAGTGGGAGAGTAATATTGCCCTTTCAGCTTGTGTGCCAGTCTTGACTCCTGGGTGTGCCACCTCTCTCTCTCATTCAGTGGGCCATAGAAAGGCTATTTATTTTTTTGGTTTTTTTAATATTATTTGGTTTCTAAAGTCTCCCTGAAAAAAAAAACAAAACATAAAAAAACAGTGGGAGAGTAATATTGCCCTTTCAGCTTGTGTGCCAGTCTTGACTCCTGGGTGTGCCACCTCTCTCTCTCATTCAGTGGGCCATAGAAAGGCTATTTATTTTTTTGGTTTTTTTAATATTATTTGGTTTCTAAAGTCTCCCTGAAAATAAAAAAAAAAAAACTTAAAAAAACAGTGGGAGAGTAATATTGCCCTTTCAGCTTGTGCGCCAGTCTTGACTCCTGGGTGTGCCACCTCTCTCTCTCTAATTGTGGGCCATAGAAAGCCTTTTTTTTTTTGTTTTTTTTTAAATATTATTTGGTTTCTAAAGTCTCCCTTAAAAAACAAAAAATACATAAAAAAACAGTGGGAGAGTAATATTGCCCTTTCAGCTTGTGTGCCAGTCTTGACTCCTGGGTGTGCCACCTCTCTCTCTCATTCAGTGGGCCATAGAAAGGCTATTTATTTTTTTGGTTTTTTTAATATTATTTGGTTTCTAAAGTCTCCCTGAAAAAAAAAAAAAACATAAAAAAACAGTGGGAGAGTAATATTGCCCTTTCAGCTTGTGTGCCAGTCTTGACTCCTGGGTGTGCCACCTCTCTCTCTCATTCAGTGGGCCATAGAAAGGCTATTTATTTTTTTGGTTTTTTTAATATTATTTGGTTTCTAAAGTCTCCCTGAAAATAAAAAAAAAAAAACTTAAAAAAACAGTGGGAGAGTAATATTGCCCTTTCAGCTTGTGCGCCAGTCTTGACTCCTGGGTGTGCCACCTCTCTCTCTCTAATTGTGGGCCATAGAAAGCCTTTTTTTTTTTGTTTTTTTTTAATATTATTTGGTTTCTAAAGTCTCCCTTAAAAAACAAAAAATACATAAAAAAACAGTGGGAGAGTAATATTGCCCTTTCAGCTTGTGTGCCAGTCTTGACTCCTGGGTGTGCCACCTCTCTCTCTCATTCAGTGGGCCATAGAAAGGCTATTTATTTTTTTGGTTTTTTTAATATTATTTGGTTTCTAAAGTCTCCCTGAAAAAAAAAACAAAACATAAAAAAACAGTGGGAGAGTAATATTGCCCTTTCAGCTTGTGTGCCAGTCTTGACTCCTGGGTGTGCCACCTCTCTCTCTCATTCAGTGGGCCATAGAAAGGCTATTTATTTTTTTGTTTTTTTTAATATTATTTGGTTTCTAAAGTCTCCCTGAAAAAAAAAAAAAAAAAACTTAAAAAAACAGTGGGAGAGTAATATTGCCCTTTCAGCTTGTGCGCCAGTCTTGACTCCTGGGTGTGCCACCTCTCTCTCTCTAATTGTGGGCCATAGAAAGCCTTTTTTTTTTGTTTTTTTTTTAATATTATTTGGTTTCTAAAGTCTCCCTTAAAAAACAAAAAAATACATAAAAAAACAGTGGGAGAGTAATATTGCCCTTTCAGCTTGTGTGCCAGTCTTGACTCCTGGGTGTGCCACCTCTCTCTCATTCAGTGGGCCATAGAAAGCATTTATTTTTTTTTTTCCTTGATTTGTGTTCTAAAATCTACCTCAACACAAAAACACTACATCAATCAGTGGTAGAAAAATATTGGCCTCAGTCAGGGCTTGTGTGCCACTGCTGTGTGTGCTATCTCTTATTCAGTGGGCTATAGAAAGCCTATTTATTTATTTATTTTTTTTCTTATTATTTGGTTTCTAAAGTCTCCCTGAAAAAAAAAAAATAAATAAAAAAACAGTGGGAGAGTAATATTGCCCTTTCAGCTTGTGTGCCAGTCTTGACTCCTGGGTGTGCCACCTCTCTCTCTAATTGTGGGCCATAGAAAGCCTTTTTTTTTTTTTTTTTTTAAATATTATTGGGTTTCTAAAGTCTCCCTTAAAAAACAAAAAATACATAAAAAAACAGTGGGAGAGTAATATTGCCCTTTCAGCTTGTGTGCCAGTCTTGACTCCTGGGTGTGCCACCTCTCTCTCTAATTGTGGGCCATAGAAAGCCTTTTTTTTTTTTTTTTTAAATATTATTGGGTTTCTAAAGTCTCCCTTAAAAAACAAAAAATACATAAAAAAACAGTGGGAGAGTAATATTGCCCTTTCAGCTTGTGTGCCAGTCTTGACTCCTGGGTGTGCCACCTCTCTCTCTCATTCAGTGGGCCATAGAAAGGCTATTTATTTTTTTGGTTTTTTTAATATTATTTGGTTTCTAAAGTCTCCCTGAAAATAAAAAAAAAAAACTTAAAAAAACAGTGGGAGAGTAATATTGCCCTTTCAGCTTGTGCGCCAGTCTTGACTCCTGGGTGTGCCACCTCTCTCTCTCTAATTGTGGGCCATAGAAAGCCTTTTTTTTTTTTTTTTTTTTTAAATATTATTTGGTTTCTAAAGTCTCCCTTAAAAAACAAAAAATACATAAAAAAACAGTGGGAGAGTAATATTGCCCTTTCAGCTTGTGTGCCAGTCTTGACTCCTGGGTGTGCCACCTCTCTCTCTCATTCAGTGGGCCATAGAAAGGCTATTTATTTTTTTGGTTTTTTTAATATTATTTGGTTTCTAAAGTCTCCCTGAAAAAAAAAAAAACATAAAAAAACAGTGGGAGAGTAATATTGCCCTTTCAGCTTGTGTGCCAGTCTTGACTCCTGGGTGTGCCACCTCTCTCTCTCATTCAGTGGGCCATAGAAAGGCTATTTATTTTTTTGGTTTTTTTAATATTATTTGGTTTCTAAAGTCTCCCTGAAAATAAAAAAAAAAAAACTTAAAAAAACAGTGGGAGAGTAATATTGCCCTTTCAGCTTGTGCGCCAGTCTTGACTCCTGGGTGTGCCACCTCTCTCTCTCTCTAATTGTGGGCCATAGAAAGCCTTTTTTTTGTTGTTTTTTTTTTAATATTATTTGGTTTCTAAAGTCTCCCTTAAAAAACAAAAAATACATAAAAAAACAGTGGGAGAGTAATATTGCCCTTTCAGCTTGTGTGCCAGTCTTGACTCCTGGGTGTGCCACCTCTCTCTCTCATTCAGTGGGCCATAGAAAGGCTATTTATTTTTTTGGTTTTTTTAATATTATTTGGTTTCTAAAGTCTCCCTGAAAAAAAAAAAAAAACATAAAAAAACAGTGGGAGAGTAATATTGCCCTTTCAGCTTGTGTGCCAGTCTTGACTCCTGGGTGTGCCACCTCTCTCTCTCATTCAGTGGGCCATAGAAAGGCTATTTATTTTTTTGGTTTTTTTAATATTATTTGGTTTCTAAAGTCTCCCTGAAAATAAAAAAAAAAAAACTTAAAAAAACAGTGGGAGAGTAATATTGCCCTTTCAGCTTGTGCGCCAGTCTTGACTCCTGGGTGTGCCACCTCTCTCTCTCTAATTGTGGGCCATAGAAAGCCTTTTTTTTTTTGTTTTTTTTTTAATATTATTTGGTTTCTAAAGTCTCCCTTAAAAAACAAAAAATACATAAAAAAACAGTGGGAGAGTAATATTGCCCTTTCAGCTTGTGTGCCAGTCTTGACTCCTGGGTGTGCCACCTCTCTCTCTCATTCAGTGGGCCATAGAAAGGCTATTTATTTTTTTGGTTTTTTTAATATTATTTGGTTTCTAAAGTCTCCCTGAAAAAAAAAAAAACATAAAAAAACAGTGGGAGAGTAATATTGCCCTTTCAGCTTGTGTGCCAGTCTTGACTCCTGGGTGTGCCACCTCTCTCCCTCTCATTCAGTGGGCCATAGAAAGCCTATTTATTTTTTTTTTTAAATATTATTGGGTTTCTAAAGTCTCCCTTAAAAAACAAAAAATACATAAAAAAACAGTGGGAGAGTAATATTGCCCTTTCAGCTTGTGTGCCAGTCTTGACTCCTGGGTGTGCCACCTCTCTCTCATTCAGTGGGCCATAGAAAGCATTTATTTTTTTTTTCCTTGATTTGTGTTCTAAAATCTACCTCAACACAAAAACACTACATCAATCAGTGGGAGAAAAATATTGGCCTCAGTCAGGGCTTGTGTGCCACTCCTGTGTGTGCTATCTCTCATTCAGTGGGCTATAGAAAGCCTATTTATTTATTTATTTATTTATTTTCTTATTATTTGGTTTCTAAAGTCTCCCTGAAAAAAAAAATACCTAAAAAAACAGTGGGAGAGTAATATTGCCCTTTCAGCTTGTGTGCCAGTCTTGACTCCTGGGTGTGCCACCTCTCTCTCTCATTCAGTGGGCCATAGAAAGGCTATTTATTTTTTTGGTTTTTTTAATATTATTTGGTTTCTAAAGTCTCCCTGAAAATAAAAAAAAAAAAACTTAAAAAAACAGTGGGAGAGTAATATTGCCCTTTCAGCTTGTGCGCCAGTCTTGACTCCTGGGTGTGCCACCTCCCTCTCTAATTGTGGGCCATAGAAAGCCTTTTTTTTTTTGTTTTTTTTTTAATATTATTTGGTTTCTAAAGTCTCCCTTAAAAAACAAAAAATACATAAAAAAACAGTGGGAGAGTAATATTGCCCTTTCAGCTTGTGTGCCAGTCTTGACTCCTGGGTGTGCCACCTCTCTCTCTCATTCAGTGGGCCATAGAAAGGCTATTTATTTTTTTGGTTTTTTTAATATTATTTGGTTTCTAAAGTCTCCCTGAAAATAACAAAAAAAAAAACTTAAAAAAACAGTGGGAGAGTAATATTGCCCTTTCAGCTTGTGCGCCAGTCTTGACTCCTGGGTGTGCCACCTCTCTCTCTCTAAGGCCGGTTTCACACGTCAGTGGCTCCGGTACGTGAGGTGACAGTTTCCTCACGTACCGGAGACACTGACACACGTAGACCCATAAAAATCAATGCATCTGTGCAGATGTCATTGATTTTTTGCGGACCGTGTCTCCGTGTGCCAAACACGGAGACATGTCAGTGTTCGTGGGAGCGCACGTTTTACACGGACCCAATAGAGTCAATGGGTCCGCGTAAAACACGGACCTCACACGGACATTCTCCGTCTGGGGTCCGTGTGGCGTGCCGGAGACAGCGCTACAGTAAGCGCTGTCCCCCCCACATGGTGCTGAAGCCGGTATTCATATCTTCCCTGTAGCAGCGTTTGCTATAGAGAAAATATGAAGAATAGTGTTAAAAATAAAGATCCATGTGTCCGACGCCCCCCCACCCCCTGTGCGCCCCCCCGCTGGTCAGAAAATACTTACCCGCTCCCTCGCTCCTTCCTGGTCTGGCCGCGCCTCCTACTGTATGCGGTCACGTGGGGCCGATCATTTACAATCATGAATAGTCGGCTCCGCCCCTATGGGGGGTGGAGCCACATATTCATGACTGTAAATGATCGGCCCCACGTGACCGCATGCAGGAGAAGCCGCGGCCAGACCAGGAAGGAGCGACAGCCGACGGGGGACCCGGGTAAGTATTTTCTGACCAGCGGGGGGGCGCACAGGGGGTGGGGGGGCGACGGACACCTAAATCTTTATTTTTAACACTATTCTTCATATTTTCTCTGCAGCAAACGCTACTGCAGAGAGGATATGAATCGCAGCTTCAGCAGCTTCAGCACCATGCAGAGTGGGTACCACACGCTCCGTGTGGTACCCACTCGCCATACGGGCGGCACACGTGTGCCGCACGTATGGCCTCCGTGAGTTCCCAGGCACACGGACACGGATAACTCCGGTACCGATTTATTCCGGTACCGGAATTATCTGGACGTGTGGGACAGCCCTAATTGTGGGCCATAGAAAGCCTTTTTTTTTTTGTTTTTTTTTTAATATTATTTGGTTTCTAAAGTCTCCCTGAGAAAAAAAAAAAAATAAATTAGGTGGGAGATTAATATTGACATTAGTGCTTGAGTGACAGTCCTGCGTGTGTGTCATCTCTGTGATTTTGTGCCACAGAAAACAGAGTGTGTAACATTGTGCCTGATTTTCCTTGTGGTCTCACCAACCTGTTAAGGGATATTGAAATCATACTGAAGTTATAGCTCACCGTGTAAGTTGTTTGACAGCAACAAATAAAGTTACTTTGGTTAAGATTTTAAAACAATGAGGAAGTCTGGTGCAAGAGGTCGTCGTGGGCGTTCATTGTCAGCTGGTAATGATGGTAGTGGTAGTGGAGCATCAGGTGGTCGTGGGGATAAAAATATTCCAGTCTGGAGCTGTGGAGCCAGTTTCGTCGTCAGGCTACACAAGGCCTCGAACGCTCTCTTTTCTGGGAGTAGGAAAACCGCTTTTAAAGGCGGAGCAGCAACAGCAAGTTTTGGCTTACATTGCAGACTCAGCCTCTAGCTCTTTTGCCTCCTCTTCCGAAACTGGTAAATGTAAAAGCAGCGCGTCGCTTGTGGATGTTCACGGTCAGGGACAAGTCGCTTCCTTGTCCTCCTCAGCAAAAACTACAACAAGAGAGAAGGATGCAGCAGGCGACACAACGGGTCACTCCATGGAGCTCTTTACACATACCGTCCCTGGCTTAGAAAGTGAAACATTTAACAGGCCATGCCCATTACAAGTAGATTCTGACATGGAGTGCACTGATGCACAGCCACAGCCAGAGTACTATGCTGCTCCTTTGACTCAGACCACCACATTGCCCTCTCAGGGTACAGATCCACAATCAGACCCTGATGAGACTATGTTGCCCCGCCACGAACGCTATACCACCGACCGACACAGTGACACAGACGAAGTTGCACACGAGCTCGAAGAGGAGGTAATAGATGACCCAGTTATTGACCCCGATTGGCAGCCATTGGGGGAACAGGGTGCAGGCGGCAGTAGTTCAGAAGCGGAGGTGGAGGAGGGGCCGCAGCAGGCATCAACATCGCAACAGGTTCCATCTGCCGGGCCCGTATCTGGCCCAAAACGCGTGTCAAAGCCAAAACCTGTTGGAGGACAGCGTGGCCATCCGGTTAAAGCTCAGTCTGCAATCCCTGAAAAGGGATCCGAGTCTAGGAAGAGTGCAGTCTGGCATTTTTTTAAACAACATCCAACTGATCAGCGCAAAGTCATCTGTCAAAAATATTCAACTAGCTTAAGCAGAGGTCAGAATCTGAAAAGTCTAAATACTAGTTGCATGCATAGACACTTAACCACCATGCATTTTCAAGCCTGGACTAACTACCAAACGTCCCTTAAGGTTGTAGTACCCTCGGCCAATGAAGCTAGTCAGCAACGCAACATCCCTTCCATCACTGTAAGGCCACCATTTTCCGCACCACCGGCAGTATCTGTGCAGGTTTCTTTGCCAGCCAAAAGCAGTCAGGGTCAGGGAACCACCAGTTTTGTAGGAGGAAATATTGCATCTAGGGCACCGGCGGAAACAATACCGTCTCCAACCGTCTCTCAGTCTGCCATGTACACCGGCACACCCGAAAGTTCCACGATCTCCAGCTCTCCAGTCCAGCTCACCCTACATGAGACTCTGGTTAGAAAAAGGAAGTACTTATCCTCGCATCCGCGTACACAGGGTTTTAACGCCCACATAGCTAGACTAATCTCGTTAGAGATGATGCCCTACCGGTTAGTTGAAAGCGAAGCTTTCAAAGCCCTGATGGAGTATGCTGAACCACGATACGAGCTACCCAGTCGACACTTTTTTTCCAGAAAAGCCATCCCAGCCCTGCACCAGCATGTTAAACAGCGCATCGTCCATGCACTCAGGCAATCTGTGAGTACAAAGGTGCACCTGACTACAGATGCATGGACCAGTAGGCATGGCCAGGGACGTTATGTGTCCATCACGGCACACTGGGTGAATGTGGTGGATGCAGGGTCCACAGGCGACATCAATTTAGGGACAGTTGTGCCTAGCCCACGGTCTAGGAAACAGTTGGCTGTAGGCGTTCGCACCCCCTCCTCCTCCTCGTCCTCCTGCAGAAGCTACAGCTCTTCCACAGAACGCAGTCTGCCAACCACTCCATCGGCAGATGACACTGTTGCACACCAGTTGTCCCATTATGGGCCAGCTACTGCCAAGCGTCAGCAGGCTGTATTGGCTATGAAGTGTTTGGGCGACAACAGACACACCGCGGAAGTTCTGTCCGAGTTCTTGCAACAAGAAACGCAGTCGTGGCTGGGCACAGTAGATCTTGAGGCAGGCAAGGTAGTGAGTGATAACGGAAGGAATTTCATGGCTGCCATCTCCCTTTCCCAACTGAAACACATTCCTTGCCTGGCTCACACCTTAAACCTGGTGGTGCAGTGCTTATTGAAAACTTATCCTGGGTTCTCCGACCTGCTCCTCAAAGTGCGTGCACTTTGCTCACATATCCGACGTTCGCCTGTACACGCCAGCCGTATGCAGACCTATCAGCGGTCTTTGAACCTTCCCCAGCATCGCCTAATCATAGACGTTGCAACAAGGTGGAACTCAACACTGCACATGCTTCAGAGACTGTGCGAACAGAGGCGTGCTGTTATTTATTTGTGGGAGGATACACGGGCAGGCAGTAGGATGGCAGACATGGAGTTGTCAGGTGTGCAGTGGTCTAAGATACAAGACATGTGTCGTCCTTCAGTGTTTTGAGGAATGCACACGGCTGGTTAGTGCAGACAACGCCGTAATAAGCATGAGCATCCCCCTAATGCGTCTGCTGATGCAAAGTTTGACGCACATAAAGGAGCAGGCGTCTGCACCAGAGGAAGAGGAAAGCCTTGATGACAGTCAGCCATTGTCTGGTCAGGGCAGTGTACAGGACGAGGTAGCGGGCGAAGAGGAGGTGGAGGACGAGGAGGATGATGGGGATGAGTATATTTTTAATGCCGAACCTTTCCCGGGGGCACAGGAAATTGGTTGCGTGTCACGGCCGGGTTCTGTTTTTTTGAGGGACACAAGTGACGTAGATTTGCCTGCAACTGCCCCTCAACCAATCACAACCGGAGATTTGACAACTGGAACTTTGGCCCACATGGCGGATTATGCCTTACGTATCCTAAAAAGGGACACACGCATTACGAAAATGATGAACGATGACGATTACTGGTTGGCCTGCCTCCTTGATCCACGCTATAAAGGCAAATTGCAAAATATTATGCCACATGAGAACTTGGAACTAATATTAGCAACCAAACAATCAACTCTTGTTGACCGTTTGCTTCAGGCATTCCCAGCACACAGCGCACGTGATCGTTCTCACACGAGCTCCAGGGGGCAGCAGACTAGGAGTGTTAGGGGTGCACACATCAGAAGTGGCGTTGGACAGAGGGGTTTTCTGACCAGGTTGTGGAGTGATTTTGCTATGACCGCAGACAGGACAGGTACTGCTGCATCAATTGAAAGTGACAGGAGACAACATTTGTCCAGTATGGTTACTAACTATTTTTCATCCCTTATCGATGTTCTCCCTCAACCGTCATTCCCATTTGATTACTGGGCCTCCAAATTAGACACCTGGCCAGAATTGGCAGAATATGCATTGCAGGAGCTTGCTTGCCCGGCAGCAAGTGTCCTATCAGAAAGAGTATTCAGTGCTGCAGGTTCAATATTAACCGAAAAAAGGACTCATCTGGCTACCCAAAATGTTGACGATCTAACATTCATTAAAATGAACCACAACTGGATTTCAAAATCTTTTGCCCCACCTTGCCCGGCCGACACCTAGCTTTCCTATGAAAAGCTCTTGCCTGTGAATTACTTTTCTAATGTCTAATTTGCTGCAGCTGATTGTACAGCATACGACATGTTTACACCTCCCTAAATGGCAAAACTCCCCACACGGGGCCGTGGTATCGCGACTTGGCGCAAGCACCCGTGAGACTGCTGTTTGTCTGAAGAGGTGGGTGTGCTCGCTTTTGGTTGACGGCATTGCTACTGGGTCCCTCATAGTACAATGTAGTGTCTCTGGCGGTGGTGGTGCGCACCCAACGTCAGACACACCGTTGAAACATGAGGGGCCCTGGGGCGGTCCCGCTGGCCTCAAGAGAGTTCCCCCCTACCCCAGCTCAAAATGTGCTCTACCACGTGCAAAATTATGTCGCACAGCTCCACCAATCTTTAGTCTATTCGCTGACATCATTCAATGTCTGGCACTGACAATACAAATTTGTAGACATCTATGATGCAACTTAAAGTAGTCTGTGTCTGTGTCCTATATTGGCACCATTAAATAGTTACTGCCAAATTACTATGTCAGAAACTCAGTAGATGAGCCCACCCCTGTACCTAAGTATGCCACCTTTTTTTTTGTTTTGGTTGTTTTGCGAGACATTAACATCTATTTATATTTTGGGAGTACTGGGACAGACACTCCTTGCACTTCTCCTCCACTCACCACCAAGCTGCCTGTGTATCCATGTAACCGCTGTAAAGCTGCCATGAGCCTATTGTTTGTTATTTTAGGCCTTTGATAGCCTGTCTGCGGTCCCTACTTTAAATACTCCTCCACTCATCACCAGCTGCCTGCCCGTGTATCCATGTAACCGCTGTAAAACTGCCATGAGCCTATTGTTTGTTATTTTAGGCCTTTGATAGCCTGTCTGCGGTCCCTACTTTAAATACTCCTCCACTCATCACCAGCTGCCTGCCCGTGTATCCATGTAACCGCTGTAAAACTGCCATGAGCCTATTGTTTGTTATTTTAGGCCTTCGAAGCCTGTCTGCGGTCCCTCCTTCCACTAGGCCTCCACTGACCAGACCACTGCTGCCCGTGTACCCCTGGAACCAATTTTAAAGTGCCTACAGCCAGCCCATTTTATTGTGTTAGGCCTTCGAAGCCTGTCTGCGGTCCCTCCTTCCAATAGGCCTACACTGACAAAGGTACACCTGACAACAGACACATGGACCTGTAGGCATGGCCACGGAAGGTTACGTGTCCTTTGTGGCTCAATGGGTTAATGTATTGGATGCATGGTCCACACAGGGGACAGCCTGCTAAGTCTGTATGCAGTCCCTAATTCAAGTTGTCCTCAACTGAATAAAGCTGAGCTTCTACCTTCTGGCTCTCATTAAGTGTTTTTAAAAAAACAAAATGGTGGTTAGGGCCTACTAACGGCTTCTGCCCCTCCCTGGTGTTGCCCTCAACTGAATAAAGCTGAGCTTCTACCTTCCGGCTCTGATTAACTGCTGTTTTTAAACACATTGCTGGTTCCGGCCTACTAACGGTGTCTGCCCCTGCCTGGTGTTGCCCTCAACTGAATAAAGCTGAGCTTCAACCTTCTGGCTCTCATTAAGTGTTTTTTAAAAAACAAAATGGTGGTTAGGGCCTACTAACGGCTTCTGCCCCTCCCTGGTGTTGCCCTCAACTGAATAAAGCTGAGCTTCTACCTTCCGGCTCTGATTAACTGCTGTTTTTAAACACATTGCTGGTTCCGGCCTACTAACGGCTTCTGCCCCTCCCTGGTGTTGCCCTCAACTGAATAAAGCTTAGCTTCTACCTTCCGGCTCTGATTAACTGCTGTTTTTAAACACATTGCTGGTTCCGGCCTACTAACGGTGTCTGCCCCTGCCTGGTGTTGCCCTCAACTGAATAAAGCTGAGCTTCAACCTTCTGGCTCTCATTAAGTGTTTTTTAAAAAACAAAATGGTGGTTAGGGCCTACTAACGGCTTCTGCCCCTCCCTGGTGTTGCCCTCAACTGAATAAAGCTGAGCTTCTACCTTCCGGCTCTGATTAACTGCTGTTTTTAAACACATTGCTGGTTCCGGCCTACTAACGGTGTCTGCCCCTGCCTGGTGTTGCCCTCAACTGAATAAAGCTGAGCTTCAACCTTCTGGCTCTCATTAAGTGTTTTTTAAAAAACAAAATGGTGGTTAGGGCCTACTAACGGCTTCTGCCCCTCCCTGGTGTTGCCCTCAACTGAATAAAGCTGAGCTTCTACCTTCCGGCTCTGATTAACTGCTGTTTTTAAACACATTGCTGGTTCCGGCCTACTAACGGTGTCTGCCCCTGCCTGGTGTTGCCCTCAACTGAATAAAGCTGAGCTTCAACCTTCTGGCTCTCATTAAGTGTTTTTTAAAAAACAAAATGGTGGTTAGGGCCTACTAACGGCTTCTGCCCCTCCCTGGTGTTGCCCTCAACTGAATAAAGCTGAGCTTCTACCTTCCGGCTCTGATTAACTGCTGTTTTTAAACACATTGCTGGTTCCGGCCTACTAACGGCTTCTGCCCCTCCCTGGTGTTGCCCTCAACTGAATAAAGCTGAGCTTCTACCTTCCGGCTCTGATTAACTGCTGTTTTTAAACACATTGCTGGTTCCGGCCTACTAACGGTGTCTGCCCCTGCCTGGTGTTGCCCTCAACTGAATAAAGCTGAGCTTCAACCTTCTGGCTCTCATTAAGTGTTTTTTAAAAAACAAAATGGTGGTTAGGGCCTACTAACGGCTTCTGCCCCTCCCTGGTGTTGCCCTCAACTGAATAAAGCTGAGCTTCTACCTTCCGGCTCTGATTAACTGCTGTTTTTAAACACATTGCTGGTTCCGGCCTACTAACGGTGTCTGCCCCTGCCTGGTGTTGCCCTCAACTGAATAAAGCTGAGCTTCAACCTTCTGGCTCTCATTAAGTGTTTTTTAAAAAACAAAATGGTGGTTAGGGCCTACTAACGGCTTCTGCCCCTCCCTGGTGTTGCCCTCAACTGAATAAAGCTGAGCTTCTACCTTCCGGCTCTGATTAACTGCTGTTTTTAAACACATTGCTGGTTCCGGCCTACTAACGGTGTCTGCCCCTCCCTGGTGTTGCCCTCAACTGAATAAAGCTGAGCTTCTACCTTCCGGCTCTGATTAACTGCTGTTTTTAAACACATTGCTGGTTCCGGCCTACTAACGGTGTCTGCCCCTGCCTGGTGTTGCCCTCAACTGAATAAAGCTGAGCTTCAACCTTCTGGCTCTCATTAAGTGTTTTTTAAAAAACAAAATGGTGGTTAGGGCCTACTAACGGCTTCTGCCCCTGCCTGGTGTTGCCCTCAACTGAATAAAGCTGAGCTTCAACCTTCTGGCTCTCATTAAGTGTTTTTTAAAAAACAAAATGGTGGTTAGGGCCTACTAACGGCTTCTGCCCCTCCCTGGTGTTGCCCTCAACTGAATAAAGCCGAGCTTCTACCTTCCGGCTCTGATTAACTGCTGTTTTTAAACACATTGCTGGTTCCGGCCTACTAACGGTGTCTGCCCCTGCCTGGTGTTGCCCTCAACTGAATAAAGCTGAGCTTCAACCTTCTGGCTCTCATTAAGTGTTTTTTAAAAAACAAAATGGTGGTTCCGGCCTACTAACGGTGTCTGCCCCTGCCTGGTGTTGCCCTCAACTGAATAAAGCTGAGCTTCAACCTTCTGGCTCTCATTAAGTGTTTTTTAAAAAACAAAATGGTGGTTAGGGCCTACTAACGGCTTCTGCCCCTCCCTGGTGTTGCCCTCAACTGAATAAAGCTGAGCTTCTACCTTCCGGCTCTGATTAACTGCTGTTTTTAAACACATTGCTGGTTCCGGCCTACTAACGGTGTCTGCCCCTCCCTGGTGTTGCCCTCAACTGAATAAAGCTGAGCTTCTACCTTCCGGCTCTGATTAACTGCTGTTTTTAAACACATTGCTGGTTCCGGCCTACTAACGGTGTCTGCCCCTGCCTGGTGTTGCCCTCAACTGAATAAAGCTGAGCTTCAACCTTCTGGCTCTCATTAAGTGTTTTTTAAAAAACAAAATGGTGGTTAGGGCCTACTAACGGCTTCTGCCCCTCCCTGGTGTTGCCCTCAACTGAATAAAGCTGAGCTTCTACCTTCCGGCTCTGATTAACTGCTGTTTTTAAACACATTGCTGGTTCCGGCCTACTAACGGTGTCTGCCCCTGCCTGGTGTTGCCCTCAACTGAATAAAGCTGAGCTTCAACCTTCTGGCTCTCATTAAGTGTTTTTTAAAAAACAAAATGGTGGTTCCGGCCTACTAACGGTGTCTGCCCCTGCCTGGTGTTGCCCTCAACTGAATAAAGCTGAGCTTCAACCTTCTGGCTCTCATTAAGTGTTTTTTAAAAAACAAAATGGTGGTTAGGGCCTACTAACAGCTTCTGCCCCTCCCTGGTGTTGCCCTCAACTGAATAAAGCTGAGCTTCTACCTTCCGGCTCTGATTAACTGCTGTTTTTAAACACATTGCTGGTTCCGGCCTACTAACGGTGTCTGCCCCTGCCTGGTGTTGCCCTCAACTGAATAAAGCTGAGCTTCAACCTTCTGGCTCTCATTAAGTGTTTTTTAAAAAACAAAATGGTGGTTAGGGCCTACTAACGGCTTCTGCCCCTCCCTGGTGTTGCCCTCAACTGAATAAAGCTGAGCTTCTACCTTCCGGCTCTGATTAACTGCTGTTTTTAAACATATTGCTGGTTCCGGCCTACTAACGGTGTCTGCCCCTGCCTGGTGTTGCCCTCAACTGAATAAAGCTGAGCTTCAACCTTCTGGCTCTCATTAAGTGTTTTTTAAAAAACAAAATGGTGGTTGGGGCCTACTAACGGCTTCTGCCCCTCCCTGGTGTTGCCCTCAACTGAATAAAGCTGAGCTTCTACCTTCCGGCTCTGATTAACTGCTGTTTTTAAACACATTGCTGGTTCCGGCCTACTAACGGTGTCTGCCCCTGCCTGGTGTTGCCCTCAACTGAATAAAGCTGAGCTTCAACCTTCTGGCTCTCATTAAGTGTTTTTTAAAAAACAAAATGGTGGTTCCGGCCTACTAACGGTGTCTGCCCCTGCCTGGTGTTGCCCTCAACTGAATAAAGCTGAGCTTCAACCTTCTGGCTCTCATTAAGTGTTTTTTAAAAAACAAAATGGTGTTTAGGGCCTACTAACGGTGTCTGCCCCTCCCTGGTGTTGCCCTCAACTGAATAAAGCTGAGCTTCAACCTTCTGGCTCTCATTAAGTGTTTTTTTTTAAAAAAAAAAATGGTGGTTAGGGCCTACTAACGGTGTCTGCCCCTCCCTGGTGTTGTCCTCAACTGAACAAAGCTGAGCTTCCACATTCTGGCTTTCGGCCTATACTATCAGATATTAAACTGCATTTGGCCTACTAGTGTGGTTAGGCCCTTGAAACAGTGTCTGCTGCTCTTGGGTTTGCTACTCCACTGAACAAAGCAATGCCGCCTGTTTAGTCCTGTTACCAATTTTGATCTGCATTTAGCCTACTTTATTCTTTGGCCCTATATCTGTTTCCTCATCATCCTGCCCATTGCCCAGCCACTGCTATATGAGTCTGCTGGTACATTGACCTAGACCACTACATTCCCCTTGTACTCTACACAGCCAGAATCTGACCCTGCTGAAAGTAAGGTTCCCCTTCCCGCATATTATACCACCTTACACAGGGACAAAGAGGAAGGTGCAGATGAAAGTGCAGGTTCCTTCATCAGGTGGGGGGGCATACTCGTTGGCGACGTCACTGGCACAGGGCCACTCAGAGTACGCAAAAGTGTCGCTGCTGGTGGGAGGCGCCCCCGCCATGCAAACACACCGCCGTACTTTGAGGGGCCCTGTGCCAGTGCCAATGCGAACGAGTGGGCCCCCCCTGCTTGCTCAGGATCACAGCACTTGCAACGTTGAAATACTTACCTCTCCCTGCTCCACCGCCATGACGTAGTCCATGTTTCCTGGGCCCACTAAAACCTTGAACCAGCCCTACCCCCACAACTTTTGCCAAATGACCCCCAATTTCCAGTGCCCAACTATTATTATAAAGTTAATTAAGATTGACAAGCTTCAGAAAACAAGAATGGATGTTTTTGGCAGTAAAATGTGCACTGTAGGTGTTTTCCTGGCCTCCACTCACTGCCGGCTATGCTTCCCCATTGACTTGCATTGGGTTTCGTGTTTCGGTCGATCCCCGACTTTTAGCGATAATCGGCCGACTTCACTCGACTCGACTCTGGACTAAATCGGGTTTCACAAAACCAGACTCGATCTTAAAAAAATGAAAGTCGCTCAACCCTAATGACCACTCATTTTCTTTACTTAGCTGCTTTTTTCTTGCCATAATACAAATTCTAACAGTCTATTCAGTAGGACTATCAGCTGTGTATCCACCAGACTTCTGCACAACACAACTGATGGTCCCAACCCCATTTATAAGGCAAGAAATCGCACTTATTAAACCTGACAGGGCACACCTGTGAAGTGAAAACCATTTTCATTGACTACCTCTTGAAGCTCATCAAGAGAATGACAAGAGTGTGCAAAGCAGTCATCAAAGCAAAAGGTGGCTACTTTGAAGAACCTAGAATATAAGACATATTTTCAGTTGTTTCACACTTTTTTGTTAAGTACATAATTTCACATATGTTAATTCATACTTTTGATGCCTTCATGCCTAGTCATGAAAATACAGAAAAATCTTTAAATGAGAAGGTGTGTCCAAACTTTTGGTCTGTACTGTACATAAAACATACATACATACTACATATATACTACATACATACATACTACATATATACTACATACATATATACTACACACATACTACATACATACATACTACATAAATACTACATACTGTAGCGTAGCGCCTACTACGTGTCTTGGGGGACACTCGCTTGGCTCGGGATTAACACACTCGGGCACGATTTTCTATCAAAACAGAGTCTTTTAGGTTTATTTCTCACAACATAAACCACATCCACAAGAACTTAGTAACAGTTTGAACACCATCTGAACGTATTCAACTTCACCACAGTTTGTCTCTGACCCCGGTCAGCATAAGACACGGACCCCTGTCCGTTACCCGTTAGCTTCACGGGTTCCTGGACACCTCTTGGCCTCAGAGGTGCCCCAGACACAATGTCTCTCTCTTCTTTCACTCTGACCCCGGTCAGTACAACACGAATCTCCATTCGTTACCTGTGGGTGCTGCACAGGTTCTCGGATACCTCTCTCCACCAGAGACATCATTCAGACGTTCACACTCTGTCTTTCCTTTTCTCTGACCCCGGTCAGTACAACACGAATCTCCATTCGTTACCTGCCATTGCCGCACAGGCTCTCGGATACCTCTCTTCACCAGAGGCATCTTTCCAACATTCTTTCACTCTGACCCCGGTCAGTACAACACGGATCTCCATCCATTCCACAGCCTGGTCTGTGCAAGGTCCAGAGCCCCCACCATGTGCTCTTCAGGGATCCGACACTCCCAACATATGGGGCTCTCTCCAGGACCTTCCAGCACAGACCATTCAGATCCACACTCAGAGCTCATGTGACCAGACCTCAGTCACATTATATGGAACCAACCCCTCCCCTAGATGGGAGTGTGGATGTGTGGCTAGTTTGTCCCGCCCATCTCACACAACTAGCCTAGTAAGTCTCCCCTACAACTACACAAACTCCTGAGGGACTACAGGTCCCAGAACAACAACATTGCAACAGACCTACCACGCAGACTCCCTCTGCGACACGTATCGGCCATTCACAACACTGGCAGTCACTGTTTCACCACCATTATCACAACAGATATGCCTCCATGCATATCCCAAGGAGCACACACAGCGCCCCCTAGCTGCCACAGGTGTCACTATGCTACAATACATACTACATACATACTACATACATGCATACAACATACATACTACATACATACTACATAGATACATACTACATACATACATACATACTACATACAATACATTCACACATTACATACAATACATACATATAGACATACAGTACATATAACATAGAGTACATACTCACCATCACTTGTCATTTTGATCCCCGAAGCCAGTGTCATCTGTAAAAAATATTAAAATAACCAACAAACAATATACTCCCTGATCTGCAGAAATCTACGAGTGTCCCACGACGATCTCCTGTAGAGAACGGCAGCATCAGCTGATGCGACCGCTCTCTAGGGGCTCCAGGAATACAATGACGGGAGGAAGGTATCCTTCCGCACTGTATTCCTCCACCGCTGTAAAAAAAAATAGTCCCTAGTCTCACTTTTGGCATTGCTGTGTGAGAAATTTTCCCATGCAGCAATTGCCATAAAGTGAGACTCTGAACTCTAGTAATCTCTCAGTGACTGATTGGTGCAGTTTTGATTCAGTTTGTGGTGCGGTTTTTGATGCATTTTTTGATGCAGTTTTGATGTAGTCTTTGCAGTTATGATGCCGTTTTTGATGCAGTTTTGGTGCAGTTTTGGGCCATGTGCACTGCTGCAGTTTTTACTGCGGATTTATCGCATTTTTTATTGCGGTTTCCGTTGCGGTTTTTCACCTGCAGTTTCCTATTGGAGCAGGTGAAAAACCGCGGCGGATTCCGCACAAAGAATTGACATGCTGCGGAAAATAAACCACTGCGTTTCTGCGTGTTTTTTTCCGCAGCATGTGCACTGCGGATTTCATTTCCCATAGCATTACATGGTACTGTAAATGCATGGGAAACCGCTGCGGATCCGCAGCAAAATCCGCAGCTTGTGCACATACCCTTGATGAAGTTTTTGGTTAGTTTTTTGGTGCAGTTTTTGGTGCGGTTTTTGATGTAGTTTTGATGCAGTTTTTGGTGCAGTTATGATGCAGTTTTTGGTGCAGTTATGATGCAGTTTTTGATGCGGTTTTTGGTGCGTTTTTTAGTGCAGTTTTTGGTGCGGTTTTTGATGCAGTTTTTGTGCAGTTTTGATGCAGTTTTTTTGTGCAGTTTTGATGCAGTTTTTGGTGCAGTTATGATGCAGTTTTTGATGGAGTTTTGGTGCAGTTTTGATGCAGTTTTTGAGCGGTTTTGATGCAGCTTTTGGAAATAAATAAATGGAAAATGTGCATGATTTGAATGGAAACATGCATGAAAAAATGGATTCGGACCCCGGATTCATCATTTCACATCTCAGTTTCATATGTTTTTTGCCGGATCCATCGCCGTGCATTTTTTCGCCGGACAGAAAAAACGTTCCTCTGTATGTGTTTTCCATCCGGCAGAAACAGCTTTTTTGACGGATAAGGCAAAAAATGGATGAAACGTGTAGCCATCAGGCGCAATCCGGTGCTAATACAACTCTATGAGAAAAAAAGGGATCCAGAGAAAAAAAACGGATCCGTTTTTTTTTCATAGAGTTGTATTAGCGCCGGATTGCACCTAATGGCTACCCGTTTCATCCGTTTTTTTGCCGGATCCGTCGCTGTGCGTTTTGTCACCGGACAGAAAAACCTTTCCTCTGTATGTGTTTTCCGTCTGGCGGAAACAGCTTTTTTGACGGATCCGGCAAAAAACTGATGAAACGTGTGGCCATCAGGCGCAATCCGGTGCTAATACAACTCTATGAGAAAAAAACGGATTTGGTGGAAAAACGGATCCGTTTTTTTCAAAACTCACTCTCCGGATTGTGCCTGACGGCAAAAACCTGATGTGTGAAAGCAGCCAGATATATGGATAGATACATCTATGTATCTATAGATATATCTATCTATAAATATATCTATAGACAGATATATCCATAGATATATAATAGAAAGGCCGATGTTTCTAAGGCTACTTTTACACTTGCGTTTTTAGCAATTCGTTGCAATCCGTTGTTTTGGGAAAAAAACGGATCCTGCAAAGGTGCTCGCAGGATGCATTTTTTACCGATAGACTTGTATTAGCGACGGATGGCCACACGTCGCATCCGTCGTGCAACGGATCCGTCGTGTTTTGGCAGACCGTCAGCACAGAAAAACGTTCAAGTGAAGATTTTTTTTCCGTCGCATCTGCCATTTTCTACCGCGCATGTGTGGCTGAAACTCCGCCCCCTCCTCCCCGGACTTCAGAATGGGCAGTGGATGCATTGAAAAATTGCATCTGCTGCCCACGTCGTGCACAAATATCACAACGTGCGTCGGTACGTCGGCCCGATGCATAGCGACAGACCCGTACTGACGCAAGTGTGAAATAATAAACCGTATACTACCTGTCTGCCATAGTCCAATTAATAACGAGTGTCCCATGACGATCTCCCCTATAGAACAGTGACATCGGGTGATGTCACTGCTCTATAGGACCTTCAGCGACACACTGACAGGAGACAATGGCTCCTGCAGTGCATCACTGAGGTTACTATAGTTCAAAGTCTCACTTTATGGCAATTGCTGCATGGGAAAATTTTTCACACTGCAATGCCAAAAGTGAAACTAGGGACCATTTTTTTTTATAGAGGCGGGGGAATACAGTGAGGAAGGATACCTTCCTCCCGTCATTGTATTCCTGGTGCCCCTCCTGATGCTGCCGTTCTCCACAGGAGATCGTCATGGGACACTCATGGATGTCTGCGGATCAGGGAGTATATTGTTTGCTCTACTGGACATTTTTAGTCAAGTAGGATTTCCACAGGAGGTATTGACTGACTAGGGGGCCCACTTCCAAAGTGAGCTGATTCAGACCCTCTGGGAGAAACATGGTGTCCGCCCCATGCGTACCACCCCGTACCACCCCCTACCACCCTAAAACTAATAGGCTGTGTGAACATTTAAATGGAACGCTTAAGCAGCTCATTAGTCGGTATGTGGAGTCCGAGTGAGGGGACTTGGAGAAAAGCCTGCAGCAGCTCCTGTTTGCCTACTGGGAGGTGCCGCGGGATTCTACCGGGTTCTCTCCTTTTGAATTGCTGTATGGCTGAAAAGTACAAGGGCCGTTAGAGCTAGTAAGGGAGAGTTGGGAGGGCACTTTTCCCACAGAAGAGGTTCCCATTCTGGAGTATGTCCAAAAGTTTAAGGAGAAGATGAGGTACCTCATGGCCTTAGCCCATGGGAATTTAGAAATAGCTCAGGAAAGGCAACGCTCGGTAATACAACCGTACTGCCAGAGTGCGAGAATTTACCTGTCTACAGAAAGTTCTAGTACTAGTTCCAGTACGCAAAAACAAGCTGCAAGCCATGTGGGTAGGTCCGTTCACCTATCACCAGGAAATGCGGGGAGACTGACTACACTGTAGCTTCGGATCGAGCGGGTGTTCGTGAACAGACCTATCATGTTAACAGGCTAAAAGCTTATGAGGAAAGGGAAGTTACCAATCTAGTAGTCTGTTGTCCTCATTTAGCTGACTCAGATCTGGACCAGTTCCCGGACTTATTGGTGGAATCCAAAAGAGGAATGGGGGTAGCGGATGTCCCATTGGGGGAGTGGCTTGGTCCATCACAGAAGCAAGAAATAACAGAACTGCTTGGAACATATGGCTCCCTTTTCACGAGTCAGCCTGGTCGAACTCTCTTGGTCCATCATCATGTCAACACTGGGGTAGCCACACCTCTCAGACAACCGGCCTACCGGGTGACACTTCCAGTGTTGGCAATGATGAAGGCCGAAGTGGATGACATGTTGAATATGGGGGTCATAGTTCCTTCCCATAGCCCATGGGCAGCCAGTGTAGTGTTGGTGCCCAAGAAAGACAAGAGTACTCGCTTCTGTGTGGACTATAGGCTGCTCAATGAGGTCACCGTTACTGATGCGCACCCCATGCCTTGGGTGGATGAACTACTAGACAGATTAGGCAGATCTCAGTTAATATCTACCATCGATTTGAGCAAGGGATACTGGCAGATCCCACTAATAAAGGAGGCACAAGAGAAGTCGGCATTCATCACCCCTTTTGGCCTCTATGAATTTACCAGCATGCCCTTTGGGATGAAGAATGCCCTGGCCACCTTCCAAAGAATGGTGGACCAGTTACTATAGGGATGTCAGGGGTATGCCCAAGCCTACCTGGATGACATCGCTATCTTCAGCGATACCTGGGAAGAGCATCTTCTACATGTATCACAGGTGCTGCAGAGGATAGCAAAAGCCCATCTTACCATCCGATCTGACAAGTGCCAAATGGGGATGGCCGAGGTACTATACCTTGGGCATCGGGTAGGAAGTGGATGCATTCATCCCAAACCTGCAAAGGTAGAAGCCATTACCCAGTGGCCTCGTCCAGCCAACCAAAAACAGGTACGTGCCTTTCTAGGGACCACAAAGTATTATCGAAAGTTTATCCCCAATTACAGTACAGTAGCAAAACCTCTCACAGACCTTACCACCAAACGATATGCCCGCAATCTCATCTGGACTCCAGCGTGTGAGTCCGCATTCCTCCAGTTGAAAAACCAGTTAGCCCAAAGCCCAGTCCTCACTGCTTCTGACTTCCGCTGTCGGTTCATTGTCCAAACAGACGCATCGTACACCAGACTGGGAGCCACACTCAGTCAAGTGGGGGATGATGGTCAAGAACACCCGGTTGCTTACGTTTCCCAGAAACTGTTGGACCGGGAGAAAGCATACGCCACAGTAGAAAAAGAGTGCTTGGCCATAATCTGGGCTTTAAAGAAATTGCAGCCCTACCTCTACAGCAAGGAATTCACAGTCATAAATGACCATAACTCTTTAAGTTGGCTAAATCGACTGCTGGGGACAATGGGCGTTTACTCAGGTGGAGTCTAGCCTTACAGTCCTATAATTTTTTTGTCTCCCATAAAAAGGGCAAAGATCATGGAAATGTGCCAATGGATTGTTCCGACAAGTATAGAAGGATGACCGGAAGGCCATCATGTCTGGTTAATTAAGATGGGGGAGCAATGTGAAGAAACCAGATTGTATCTTAATTTCCCAGACAACCATGTTTTTGCAAAACAAAAAGAACTGATTTTTTAACTGTATATTGGCTTGTGAATTTAAGTGTTTATGTCTGGTGTGTCAAGAAGAAAGACTTGCAAACTGATATACTATCTAACATACTGTGTAAGTCTGTAAGGGTATGTGCACACGTTCAGGATTTCTTGCAGAAATTTCCTGAAGAAAACCGGAAATTTTCTGCAAGAAATCCGCATTTTTTTTTTGCGTTTTTTTTCCGTTTTTTTTGCATTTTTTTAGCATTCTGCAAGCGTAATTAGCTTGCAGAATGCTAAAGTTTTCCAAGCGATCTGTAGCATCACTTGGAAAACTGACTGACAGGTTGGTCACACTTGTCAAACATAGCGTTTGACAAGTGTGACCAACTTTTTACTATAGATGCAGCTTATGCCGCATCTATAGTAAAAGATAGAATGTTTAAAAATAATAAAAAAAATAAAAAAATGCTTATACTCACCCAGACATCTCCTCACCGGCGTCCGGCTCCTCTTCCTATAGCTGGTCTGTGCGCACAGGACCTTCCGTGACGTCACGGTCACGTGAGCGGTCACATGACCGCTCACGACCAATCACAGGACAGTGACGTCATCGGCAGGTCTTTCGCCGCACACCAGCTACAGGAACCGAACGGCAGCGTGCAGTGGAGGCGGGAAGACATCGAGGGTGAGTATAGGACTGTTTTTTATTTTAATTCTTATTTTTTGACCACTTATATGGTGCCCAGTGCGTGGAGGAGAGTCTCCTCTCCTCCACCCTGGGTACCAACCGCACATAATCTGCTTACTTCCCGCATGGTGGGCACAGCCCCGTGCGGGAAGTAAGCAGATCAATGGACCCCTAGGTGTGCGGAATCCCCTGCAATTCCGCATTTTAATGAACATGTTGCTTTTTTTTCCGCGATGCGATTTTTTCGCGGAAAAAAAGGCTACATTTGCACAAAAAATGCGGAATACACTTAAAATAATAGGAGGCATATGTAAGCGTTTTTTTCGCGTTTTTATCACGTTTTTATAGCGAAAAAACGCGAAAAAAACGCTAAAAATCCTGAACGTGTGCACATGGCCTAATAGTGACTGTGCATATGGTGTGTTAAGCTTTGTTTATTGATGTGTGCTGATATGCTAATAGTGCATTATATTCTGGAACCAGCTTGGTAACTTTGAAAGCAGAGAGGGAAAGACTGCAAAAAGAGATTGAACGGATCTCATCACCATTGTTTACCTTATCTTGATGTTGGTCTGAAGGACTCTGGGTAATTCTAAAAATAGCTTACAGGCCTCAGGTATAAGAGAGACTTCTTTTCTTCTGGTAAAAAACTCTTCAGGATCTTAGCCGAGGGTCTGTCGGACCCGGCTAAAGAACACTGGACTGTTCCCAGATATCTCCTTATGCTTGTCATTACCTCCTCTCTGTGTGCATACCATAGATGGAGTAGCGACCCTGGGAGCTCTGACATAGCATCTACCATTATCTCGGCGAGTCAGCGGAATGGTGAGGCCCTGTAATGTGCACCATCTTGGGGTAATTGCTGAGATTGCTCTGTTTGCTATTGTGTGTTGTGGTTCAATTAAGTATTGCCACACTGTTTAACCTTAACCCTGTATTGTCTGTGTAGTGTACTGCCCACAAAGAGATAGAGCCGGAGTTCAGTGGTATTAGCCATGGTCCATGCAGTCTTGCTAAAGACAGCCGGGCCAGCAGACGAGAGCACCCACTGACCCCGTTTCTCCACAAAGAATATTAAAATGCTTTTTTCTGGCTGTGTCTTTAATTTTTTTTAACACTTTCACTACTATAGGATTAATAATGGATAGACATCTTATTGACACCTCTCCATTATTAACCGGGCTTAATGTCACCTTACAATAGCAAGGTGACATTAACCCCTTATTATCCCATAATCCCACCGCTACAGGGGAGTGGGAAGAGAGGGGCTAAGTGCCGAAATTGGCACATCTTACAGATGCGCCACTTCTGGGGCGGCTGCGGGCTGGTATTTGTAGCTGGGGGGCCAATATCCATGGCCCCTCTATAGGCTATGAATATCAGCCCGCAGCTGTCTGCGTAGCCTTTCTGCTATAAAATATAGGGGGACCCCACGTCATTTTTTTGGGGGGTCCCCCTATTTTAATAGCCAGTAAAGGCTACGCAGACAGCTGCGGGCTGATATTCATAGCCTGGGAGGCACCATGGGTATTACCCCCTTCCCAGGCTACAAATTTTGGCCCCCGGCTGTCGGCTTTCCCCCTCAGGAGCCCACGTCATTTTTTTTTAACTGAAACATATTGTTCATTAACCCCTTTCTGCCAGCTGACGGAATAGTACATCAGCTGGCAGTATCCCCCGCTTTGAAGTGGGCTCCGGTGGTGAGCCCACTTCAAAACCACAACATGTCAGCTGTTTTCAATTAAAAAAAAAGAAACATTTACATGATCGCTAAACAGCATAGCGAGAAAAAAATCAAAAGCCAAAATTATGTTTTTTGGTCGCCACGACATTGCATTTAAAAGCAATAACGGGCGATCAAAAGAATGTATCTGCACAAAAGTGGTATCATTAAAAACGTCAGCTCGGCACTCAAAAAATTTGCCCCACCCAACCCGATATCTCAGAAAATATAGATGCTACGGGTATCGGAAAATGGCGCAATTATTTATTTATTTATTTTTTTAGCAAAGTTTGGAATTTTTTTTCACCACTTAGATAAAAAATAACCTACACATGTTTGATGTCTATGAACTCGTAATGACCTGGAGAATCATAATGGCAGGTCAGTTTAGGCTGTGTGCACACGTTGCAGATTTTGGTGCAGAATTCTCTGCACAAAATCTGCATCTCCTGGCAGAAAACGTAGCTGCGTTTTTGATGCGGTTTTGCGTGTTTTTTGCACGGTTTTTATGCATTTTTTGATGCAGTTTTTGGTGCGGTTTTTGCATGGTTTTGATGCAGCTTTTGCTGCAGTTTTTGCGTGGTTTTGATGCATTTTATGGTGCATTTTTTTGCGCGGCTTTGATGCAGTTTTTGGTGCGGTTTTTGCGCGGTTTTGATTCAGTTTTTGGTGCAGTTTTGATGCATTTTCGATGCAATTTTTGGTGCATTATTTGCACTGTTTTGATGCATTTTCTTGGTGCGGTTTTTGTGTGGTTTTAATTCAGTTTTTGGTGCAGTTTTGATGTGTTTTTGATGCAGTTTTTGTCCCAGTTTTTGGTGCGTTTTTTGCGCAGTTTTGATGCGTTTTTGATGTAATTTTTGGTGCGGGTTTTATGCAGTTTTTGGTGCATTCTTTGCGCGGTTTTGATGCAGTTGTTGGTGCTTTTTTTATTAGCTTTTTATGCAGTTTTTGGTGCGGTTTTTCTGCGTTTTTGTGTGTTTTTGTATGCGTTTTTGAAAGCTAAATAAAGATGTATTATTGAACAAGAAAAAAGATTTGTGATGTCATTATTGTCCAACAACCTCTTTTACATTTGTCCAACCCACACTCCATTACACACACAGATAGACAGATAGATGATTGATGAGATGGATAGATAGATCTACATATAGATAGATCTATAGATGCATACATCTATCTATTCATATATCTATAGATATATCTGGATTAGATATATTTATGGATAGATATATCTATTGAAAGATGTATGGCTAGCCTAGGGTCCGTGTCCACTGTCCGGTTTACATCCGGATTAGCTGCAGATTGGATGCTGCATACTTGTAGTCCCATCGGAAGATGCCTGCACACACACACCCCCAAAGACCCCCCCACAGTCCCGCACACACCCGCACAGCCCCGCCCACATCCACACAGCCCCACACACATCCGCACAGCCCCGCACACACCCGCACAGCCCCGCACATACCCGCACAGCCTCGCACACACCCTAACAGTCCCGCACACACCCGCACAGCCCCGCACACACCTGTACAGCCCTGCACGCACCCGCACAGCCTTGCACACACCCGAACAGTCCCGCACACACCCGCACACATCTTAACAGCCCGCAGACCCCACCCGCACACACATACACGCACACAGTCACCACCCACATTCCGCCCAAACACTTCCCTCCTCCCGACCTGCAGCGTTTCTCAGACCCACATTCGCAGCAAAACTGCAGATCTTTTTTACATCTGCGGTTTTGCTGCCGATGTGCCCAACTCAATGCAAGTCTATGGGTGCAGAAACGCTGCAGTTTCGCACAAAAGAAATGACATGCGGAAAAAAAAGCGGCGTTTTGGTGTGGCTTTTTCTGCAGCATGTCCACAACAAGTCTCCCATAGACTTACATTGGTTGTGCACTACACTGCGGATTTGATGCAATTCCGTGCGGCAAAAAATGCTGCGGATCTGCAATCAAATCCGCAACGTGTGCACACAGCCTTAGCATTTAGTGAACCTAGCAAAAAAGCCAAGCAAAAAACAAGTGTGGGATTGCACTTTTTTTGCAATTTCATCCCACTTTGAATTTTTTTCACATTTTCTGTTACACGACATGGTAAAACCAATGATGTCGTTCAAAAGTAGAACTTGTCCCTCAAAAGATAAGCCCTCACATGGCCATATTAATGGAAAAATTATGGCTCTGGAAAGAAGGGGAGCGATAAACGAAAACTCAAAAACGAAAAAAAGCTCCAGGGTTGAAGGGGTTTAGAAACATGGATATGGACATATCAATGGAAATAGATATAGAGAGAGATATAGATATATCTCTGTATGTATCTATCCATAACATATCTATCTATCTATCTATATCTATCTATCTATCTATCTATCTATGTGTAATCGAGTGTGGGTTAAACAAATGTAAAAGAGGAGGTTGGACAGAAATGACATCACAAATCTTTTTGAAGATAGAGGAGGGAGAGGAGGGAGGGGTTTGGGTGTGTTTTGGAGTGGGAGTGCTAGGTTTGGGCTTAGAGGCCAGTGCAATGCATCAAGGAACTTGTAGTATTAGAGCACAATAAGTCAGGAGAAAGGAAGTTGTCGATTAACCCCATGAGAGCTGGATCCAGCACTGAAGATGTGCTGCTACAGCATGATAAAAGGTAATATTGCTAAAATAAACACAGTGGATCTTTTCAGTAGCACATAATAGCAAGATTTATGAAAAATAAAAAGTGATAGTAGTGGACAACTTCTTTAAGGAGTGTTTTGTCAACTGAGTGACACACAAAATGATTTGATTTTTCATCTTAATCCTCCTCATTACTTACCTACTGAGAATGGCATAAATGCATCATGTCGGACAAATTTCCCATTTTCATCCAAGAAGTGATTAGGATTGAAATCATAGGGAGTTTTCCATTGAGTCTTGTCATAGAGAACTGATGTCAGGAATGGAATAACCTCTGTACCCTGTGAATAATAAGCACCAACTTTTTTTTATTATATACATTTAAAAAATGTGAGATAATTTGGATGGCTGTGAACCCCATAGCAGTCCCTTTTACTAATAGGTAAACGCTTACAGTACTTGAATAGAAGGACATTTTTTTTATAAACTCACTTTTGGGATTAGGTAACCCCGCAAATACACATCAGTTGGAGTTGAGTGCGGTGCATTCAATGGAACAATATTGCCAAACCTTTGTATTTCATGTATTACTGCATCAGTATAAGGCATTTTCTTTCGATCTTCAGCTGTCGGCAGCTGTCCAGGTTTGATATTCATTTTAATTTCCTCCTGTATCTTCTCTGAAAAGCAAAAGAAAACATATTTTATTGCATTTTGTACTAGCACAACACCAATGCATTTAACCTCTTGATGACATGCGCCGTACATGTACAGCACATGTCTGGTCTCCCTCTTTGATGTAGGCTCCAGTGCTCCTGTTAAATGCCGCTGTCAATCCCTGACAGCGCCATTTAACATGATTGAGCCAGAAATGCATCACTAATCCCGCCCATTGGTGCCCGTGGCACAAGACCACGGGTTGCCGATGGGTTGGTGTTACAACCCGAGGTCTGCAGCAGACCCTTGTAGTTGTTATTGCCAGATTGCTATGAGCACCTCCCACTAGTCGGCGCTCATGGCAAATGAGCATTTCTGCTACACAGAGCGATGGGATGATCACAGCTTCTAGTGTCCCATGGAGAACAGTAAAACAAAAATGTTTTTAAAAATATTAAAAAAATTTAAAAAATATAAAAGTTTAAATCATCACACATACAAAATAAAACATTTTATAAAAATTAAATGACACATATATTTGGTATCGCCAGATACATAATCACTCGATCTAATAAAAAAAATAAATAAATTAATCCGATCAGAAAACAGCGTAATCAGAAAAAAAGTCAAAACACCAGAATTACTTTTTTGGTCATCATCACAACATGGCATTAAAATGCAATAACGGGCGATCAAAACATTGTATCTACATCAAAATGGTGTCCATAAAAATGTCAGCTCGGCACACAAAAAATAAGCCATCATCCAGCCCCAGATCACAAAAAAAGAAGACGCTACGGGTCTCGGAAAATGACGCATCTTTTTTGTTACATAGTTACATAGTTATTAAGGTTGAAGGAAGGCTTTAAGTCCATCTAGTTCAACCCATAGCCTAACCTAACATGCCCTAACATGTTGATCCAGAGGAAGGCAAAAAAAAACCCATGTGTTAAGAATAAGCTCCATCATGGGGAAAAAAATTCCTTCCTGACTCCACATACGGCAATCAGACTAGTTCCCTGGATCAACGCCCTATCAAGGAATCTAGTGTATATACCCTGTAACATTATACTTTTCCAGAAAGGTATTCAGTAACCTCTTAAATTTAAGTAATGAATCACTCATTACAACATCATACGGCAGAGAGTTCCATAGTCTCACTGCTCTTACAGTAAAGAATCCGCGTCTGTTGTTATGCTTAAACCTTCTTTCCTCCAGACGTAGAGGATGCCCCCTTGTCACTGTCTCAGGTCTATGATTAAAAAGATCATCAGAAAGGTCTTTGTACTGTCCCCTCATATATTTATACATTAACATAAGATCACCCCTTAGCCTTCGCTTTTCCAAACCAAATAGCCCCAAGTGTAATAACCTATCTTGGTATTGCAGACCCCCCAGTCCTCTAATAACCTTGGTCGCTCTTCTCTGCACCCGCTCCAGTTCACCTATGTCTTTCTTATACACCGGAGACCAGAACTGTGCACAGTATTCTAAGTGTGGTCGCACTAGTGACTTGTATAGAGGTAAAATTATGTTCTCCTCATGAGCATCTATGCCTCTTTTAATGCATCCCATTATTTTATTTGCCTTTGTAGCAGCTGCCTGACACTGGCCACTGAATATGAGTTTGTCATCCACCCATACACCCAGGTCCTTTTCATTGACAGTTTTACCCAGAGTTTTAGAATTAAGCACATACTTATACATCTTATTACTTCTACCCAAGTGCATGACCTTACATTTATCCCCTTTAAAGCTCATTTGCCATTTATCAGCCCAAGCTTCTAGTTTACATAAATCATCCTGTAATATAAATTTGTCCTCCCCTGTATTGATTAGCCTGCAGAGTTTAGTGTCATCTGCAAATATTGAAATTCTACTCTGAATGCCCCCTACAAGGTCATTAATAAATATGTTAAAAAGAAGAGGGCCCAATACTGACCCCTGTGGTACCCCACTGCTAACCGCGACCCAGTCTGAGTGTGCTCCATTATTAACCATCCTTTGTTTCCTATCCCTGAGCCAGCTCTTAACCCACTTACACATATTTTCCCCTATCCCCATTATTCTCATTTTATGTATCAACCTTTTGTGTGGCACTTTACCAAAAGCTTTTGAAAAGTCCATATACACTACATCTACTGGGTTCCCTTGGTCCAGTCTGGAACTTACCTCTTCATAGAAGCTGATCAAATTAGTCTGACATGAACGGTCCCTAGTAAACCTGTGCTGATACTGGGTCATGAGGTTATTCCTCTTCAGATACTCCAGTATAGCATCCCTTAGAATGCCCTCCAGGATTTTACCCACAGTAGAGGTTAAGCTTACTGGCCTATAATTTCCGAGTTCAGTTTTTGTCCCCTTTTTGAATATTGGCACCACATTTTCTATACGCCAGTCCTGTGGTACAGACCCTGTTATTATGGACTCTTTAAAGATTAAAAAGAATGGTCTATCAATGACTGTACTTAATTCCTGCAGTACTCGGGGGTGTATCCCATCCGGGCCCGGAGATTTGTCAATTTTTGTGATTTTTAGACGCCGCTGTACTTCCTGCTGGGTTAAGCAGGTGACACTTAATGGGGAATTTTTGTTATCACTGATCATATTGGCTGCCATGGGATTTTCTTTTGTAAATACTGATGAAAAAAAGTCATTTAGCATATTGGCTTTTTCCTCATCCTCATCCACCATTTCACCCAGACTATTTTTAAGGGGGCCAACACTATCATTTTTTTGTTTCTTACTATTTATGTAGTTAAAGAATATTTTGGGGTTATTTTTGCTCTCTCTGGCAATGAGTCTCTCTGTCTCAATCTTTGCTGCCTTGATTTGCTTTTTACAGAATTTATTTAATTTTTTGTATTTATTTAATGCCTCCTCACTACCTACTTCCTTTAATTCTCTAAATGCTTTCTTTTTGTCCCTTATTGCGCCCCTTACAGCTCTATTTAGCCATATTGGTTTCCTCCTATTTCTAGTATGTTTATTCCCATACGGTATATACAAACTTTGCATTTTTTTCACCACATAGATTATAGACTTTTGTGATGACTTTTACAGGCTATCAGTCAGTGCTCGGGCATGATTACAGTTGCCGCACCGACTGCACCACTATGACTGAAAGGATGGGATCACACATGCGAGAAATACGGCCGAGTCTCGCATGTTAATACCCGACACTGCCGCCGGCACTCCATGTATTGCTATGTGGCCGCACGCTCCACTCCCGAGTGTCGCCGGCAGTGCCGGGTATTAACATGCGAGATTCAGCCATATTTCTCGCACGTGTGGTCCAGGGCAAAGCCAGAGGCTGCCAAAAGGAATAAAGTTAATTTCCTCCCAGTAGCTGAGCTTTCAGTGCAGTAGCCAGTCAGCTTTGGAATGTTATTAACCTGGAGATTAAGAGATTAACCTTATATCTGCATGTTAATAGTGTTTGGGAACATTACAGGTTATTTTTAAATGAAGCTGAGATCAAGCATGGGGACTGCCCCTCCATTCATTCTCTATTGGACTGCTGGAGACTACATAAAGAATTCCTGGTATACTCCTTCATATAGCAAAGTTCTGACGCTTGAAGAGACTAAAACTTGGATTTTTATTGGCTATGAAAAAAGGTATTTTAGGAGAAATCTAAATGTCACACTCTGCCAAAAATCACATGTCCCCCCTGACTAGGGTGGGTGGCAACATTATTCTAGAACATTAGAAAATATAAAACATGCAATAAATGCCAAAATATATACTAGAATGACTTCAACTTAATTGATAATTTGCACATACAATTATAGTAAAATTGCATTTAAAAATTGACTTCTACAGGGGAGGTCATCAAAAAGATGTCCAATGTCCAGGTATATGGAATGTCATGCAAAAGTGAATAAATAGCTGAAAATCTGGGGAAAGTGGTAGCCTTCAGAAAGAGGTGATTTGGTGGTCTTTAGAGACCTTTGCTGTTCACCTACAGTCTTATATAACTTTTAAAAATATATCAAGAATTACTTTGAATCTCTGGATACTTCATCATCAATAAAATTCCCCAGCGGATTGTTGTAGATGTAGTTTCAGTTCCAGCACCGAAGAGATCCAGGGCGGAACCAAGTAGATTTTCTTCATTAAAATATGTTTGAGCTTTGGTTGTTTCCTAAAAATACATAACACAAATATTCCCCATGTTACTATAATCATCTGGCTCCAAGTGAATTATAACCATCTGCTGTTTCTTATAAGGTAGGCACCCTCCCCTTTTGCTTAACTTTTTTTTAACCTTAAATAATATGTTTGTCACAGTGATGTTTTTATTATTATAGCTGCCTGAATTTGAAGTATTAGGGCTCATACCTAGTGTTGAGCATTCCGATACCGCAAGTATCGGGTATCGGCCGATACTTAGCGGTATCGGAATTCCGATACCGAGATCCGATACTTGCCGCGTATCGGATACCGGAATCGGAAGTTCCCAGATTCAAACTGCACAAATTCAGCCAATGAGAATGATTCCAAGTGTGGGCACATCCTGTTCAGCATGGAGGGCATGAAACTACTGGCAAGGCTGTGATTGGCTGCTGAAATGATGTCATGATGCAGTTTAAAAGTCGCTGGCGCCATTTTGCGATCACTCTGCTGTGAATTCAGTTAGTGACAGGACGCTGTTTGCTGACTGAGGGCCAGTTTAGAGATAGCGATTTGCTTCTTTGTGCTTTTCAAAGGCTAATTTAGCAACCACTGTGTTCACCTACTATTCACCTTGCTTTTGCCTTGTAGCGCTGTTTTCACAGCGATCTGCAAGGTCTGTGTGTGTGTGTGTGTGTGTGTGTGTGTGTGTGAGTGCAGCCCACTTTCTAGTCTGAGTGCAGCCATAGGCCATCCATAGCTGATTGTATTCAGTTCAGGGAGGGTGGTTCATTGCCTCATACTGTTGTTTTTTTTTTTTTTTTTCAAGTAGTGTAGTCTGCTGCTCATTTTTTCAAAAAATTCTTATTAGTGTCTTTCCACCCGTCTCCAGCTAACTTGTGGAAAAACACTACATAGGATAAAGTAGAGGAGGGTTTTTGGGCCTTGCAGCGCCGTTTACGGCTGTCTGCACGGTCTCCGTGTGACTGCAGCTCGCCCTGTAGTCTGTGAGCAGCCATAGCCTGGTTGTCTCCAGCTCAGGGTTCTTCACTGCGTCATACCATAAAATCAATTTTCCTTTTGTTTTAAGTAGTGCAGGCTGCTGCACATTTTTTAAAAAAATTCCTATTAGTGTCTTTCCACCCGTCTCCAGCTAACTTGTGGAAAAACACTAGATAGGATAACGTAGAGGAGGGTTTTTGGGCCTTGCAGCGCCGTTTACAGCTGTCTGCACAGTCTCCGTGTGACTGCAGCTCGCCCTGTAGTCTGTGAGCAGCCATAGCCTGGTTGTCTCCAGCTCAGGGTTCTTCACTGCGTCATACCGTAAAATCAATTTTCCTTTTGTTTTAAGTAGTGCAGGCTGCTGCACATTTTTTCAAAAAATTCCTATTAGTGTCTTTCCACCCGTCTCCAGCTAACTTGTGGAAAAACACTACATAGGATAACGTAGAGGAGGGTTTTTGGGCCTTGCAGCGCCGTTTACGGCTGTCTGCACGGTCTCCGTGTGACTGCAGCTCGCCCTGTAGTCTGTGAGCAGCCATAGCCTGGTTGTCTCCAGCTCAGGGTTCTTCACTGCGTCATACCGTAAAATCAATTTTCCTTTTGTTTTAAGTAGTGCAGGCTGCTGCACATTTTTTCAAAAAATTCCTATTAGTGTCTTTCCACCCGTCTCCAGCTAACTTGTGGAAAAACACTACATACGATAACGTAGAGGAGGGTTTTTGGGCCTTGCAGCGCCGTTTACGGCTGTCTGCACGGTCTCCGTGTGACTGCAGCTCTCTCTGTTGTCAGTTCAGTCCCCAAAAAATAAATAAATAATAAAGTTCACCAAACACACCAGTGACACCACTTAACATTTGTGTAGGCCACATTAGCTCATATTAAAGTCTAGTCCACACTTTATAAAATTAGTGTTTCTTATACCTGTTAGGAGTTGTTCAGGAATAAGCACACAAAGCCGTTAGTACTTTTCTGCTTATCTTTATCAGTCAACCAAGATGAAGAAGGCAGTGAGTAAGGCACGTGGGCGTGGGCGCGGAGCAGGGAGAGGACGCGGGGATTCTGTGCCTGCTGCGGGCACCGGTGACTCATCAGCACCCACTTTCACCAGGGAACAGTCCTTCCAGCTTTGTTGCAGAGCGCCATACACCGCTGCTGCGTGAAGAACAAATTGAAGCTGTTGTCGGATGGATGGCAGCTAATGCATCAACTTCAATTAGTGCCACATCCTCTCAGACACAGAGCACTGGAGAGCAGCCATCTGTCTCTTCACCACCTGCCAAATTGCCCAGGCAGACAGAGAGCCCAGGACAGGAGCCGTCTCTACTTCTGTTCTCTGAATCTCTTGGCTTGGAAACAGGGGGCCAGCCAAGCAGCATTGGAGAAATGGAAGAAGAGGCAGGGTGCAGTGATGCCCAACAGCTTTTTCTCTCTTCCTCTGAAGAGGCGGGTGGGCCAGTGCTTCCGGTCACCACATCGCAGGCCGCATCCGCTGATGATGACACTCAAGTGCCACTTTCTGGTGCGTGCTCTGCTGCTGAGACTACCCAGGAGGAGCAGTTGGGGGCAGAGGGTAGTGTAGATGATGAGGTCCTTGACCCATCTTGGCGTGAGGGACAGGAAGGTGGTGGGAGCAGCTCTGAGGAAGAGATTCCCCGTACGGCCCAAAGAGGGAGAGGGAGGGGGAAGACTGCGGATCCTGCAGCCTCCGCTTTGGCACCCGTTAGGAGCATGTCTCTTCCAAAAGCCAAAAAGGGTGCTCCCAAGACTTGCAGTGCCTGGTCCTTTTTTGACACAGTTGCAGATGACATTTGCTATGTCAAATGCAAGGTGTGTCATCACAAAGTAAAAAGAGGTCGAAATGTCAACAACCTCAATACCTCCAACATGTGGAAACATGTGCGCAACAGGCACGCGGCGGAGTTAGAAAAACACACTGAAGAGCTAGGCCAAACAACAGCGGCAGCTACCACCTCTTCAGCTCGTGTTGCCTCTTCCTCCAGCTCACACGCAGCTGGTTCGGCTTCCTCCCAGGATCGCCGTGGAAGAACCTCTGGCCCTGTTGTCCAGAGACCCGCTGTAATTCCACCCGCAGCACCACGTTCCCAGTCATCCACACACTCCCAGCCCAGTCTACAGCCATCGGTAGTACAGGCATGGGAGAAAAGGCGGCCTTTCTCATCAAACCACCCACGAGCACAGGCTCTGACTGCAGGCATTGCCAAACTTCTGTCACTGGAAATGCTGTCATTCAGGCTGGTGGAGACTGACAGCTTCTGTGACTTGATGTCATTGGCAGTCCCACAGTACAATGTGCCCAGTCGCTTTTACTTCAGCAGGCAAGCCGTCCCTGCCCTGCACAAGCATGTGGAGGGACACATAAAACACGTGCTACTGAATGCCGTCAGTAGCAAGGTCCACCTCACCACCGATGCGTGGACCAGTCAACGTGGACAGGGGCGATACCTTTCCCTCACTGCCCATTGGGTTAATGTTGTTGAGCCGGGTACAGATCGTGCGAGTGGCGCAGGACGTGTCCTGCCCACTCCAAGGATTGCAGGAATCCATTCTGTACGCATTGACTCCTCCTCTTACACCAGTTCCTCAGAATCATCGCTGCAGGAGCCGTCACAGTCCACCTCCACATGGACCCGTGATGAACGTTTACCTGTTACGACCGACATGAGCACAGCCGTGGCCAAACGTCAACAGGCCGTCTTGAAATTAATTTCTTTGGGGAATCGAAGCCACACAGCGCAGGAGCTCTGGAATGCCATCAAGCAGGAGAGCGATGTGTGGTTTGTGCCAGCGAATCTCCAGCCAGGCATGGTAGTGTGTGATAATGGCCGAAATCTGGTGGCAGCTCTGGGCCTCGGCAACCTCACTCACATCCCATGTCTGGCACATGTGCTCAATTTGGTCGTGCAGAGTTTTTTGAGGGACTATCCGGATCTTGATGCACTGCTGCACAAGGTCCGCCTAGAGTGTGCTCACTTGCGGCGTTCCAGCACGGCAAAAGCGCGCATTGCGGCTCTGCAGCGCCAACACCACCTGCCGGAACATCACATCATATGTGACCTACCTACCAGGTGGAATTCCACGTTACATATGTTGGAGCGGTTGTGTGAGCAGCAGCAAGCTGTAATTGAGTACCAGCTGCATCAGGCGCAAAGAAGTCGCACTCCGCGCCGTTCAGACTTCACAACCACAGAGTGGGCCACTATGAATGACGTCTGCCAGGTTTTGCGTCCCTTCGATTATTCCACGCGGATGGTGAGTGCAGATGATGCACTAGTCAGCATGACTGTCCCCCTTATCTGCCTGCTTGAAAAATCACTGCAAGCGCTAAGGGATGATGTTGTGGAAGAGGTGGAGGATGAGGATTCACCATTTCCATCATCTTCTGGACAGTCAGCGCCACGTGGTTCCTCACAATCGCGTAGGCAGGGGACAGTTTGTGAGGAGGATGAGGAGGAGTCAATGGAGGAGGAAGACATCCGTCCAGAGGAGGGAGTTACACAATTGTCCAGTACTCAGTGTGTACAGCGAGGGTGGGGTGATGACGAGCGGGCAGAGATCACGCCTCCAGCAGGGGACAGTGTTTCTTGGGCAGTTGGCAGTCTGCAACACATGGTGGATTACATGCTGCAGTGCCTGAGAAACGACCGCCGCATCGCCCACATTCTCAACATGTCTGAATATTGGGTGTTCACCCTCCTCGATCCTCGCTACCGGGACAACGTAGAAAGCCTCATCACACCGTTGAACCGGGAGCAAAAAATGCGGGAGTACCAAGACACACTGGTGAATTCCATCATCTTCTCCATTCCAAGTGAGAGAAGTGCTGCTAGTGCATTACAAAGCAGCTCAGTGTGTCCAGGCAGTGGTGGAGGCTCTGCACAAAGAGGGAGCAGAAGCAGTGCCTCTGCCCAAGGCAAGAGCAGTATGGCCCAACTGTGGCACAGTTTTCTGTGCCCGCCACAAAAGTCAACACCATCACAGACGGATCCAGTCAGCAGGAGGCAACGGTTCCGTCAGATGGTGACAGACTACATGTCTTGCCCTCTTGCTGTACTCCCAGACGGCTGTTCCCCTTTCAAGTTTTGGGTCTCAAAGCTGGATACATGGCCAGAGCTAAGCCAGTATGCATTGGAGGTGCTGGCTTGCCCTGCGGCTAGTGTATTATCGGAACGCGTCTTTAGTGCTGCAGGTGGTGTACTAACTTACCGTCGCATGCGACTATCCTCCGATAACGTTGACCGGCTTACTTTCCTGAAAATGAACAAGGCCTGGATCTCGCAGGAATTTGCCACTCCTCTTCCTGATTAAATAATTAGGTGACTGTCTACGTTATCCAGGTCTCCTGTTGTGTTCATCTTTCTACCACCTGAACTTAAATTCCTGGGCTCCAACACCGCCAGTTGAGGCTCAGAAGTGCCGTCTGCACAGTCAAAACATACGACCCAGTGTTATTGGGTTTCAGTAACGTCAGCTGATCCCCAGCTGTGTAGCCGGCAATGTGTCCTGCGACCGCCACGCTGACACAACAACTGAAATGTAAGGGAACCTGTCCCCCCCCCTAAGGCGTTTGTTACTGAAAGAGCCACCTTGTGCAGCAGTAATGCTGCACAAGGAAAAGGTAGCTATTTTTGTTTAGCTCCTTGCACACGCAGAACTTAACACTTATAAAATGCGTCCACTGATACCGTAAAACCGTCCCGGAGGTGGGACTTTCCTTCGTAATATGATGCAGCACAGCTGTCATTCCTACCCCCTTGGCGCCGTGCCCCGGCTCCTCAGCGTTGTTTGAATCTGTCCCGGAGCCTGCGCTGTTATGTTATCCCTTGGCCAGGCACACTTAGCGCTGCCCATCTTCTGACATCAATTGGTGTCAGGCTGGCTGCGCCTGTGCGGCCGCGCTGGCCGAGAGCCCGCCTCGCATTGTCTTCTGATTTCATCCCACTAGGGGCCTGAGATCCATGGACATGCGCAGTGCATATCTGAACCTCCGCCTCTCACTCATCTCCCTACGCCTTCTTCAGACTGTGCGCCGTCAGCTGATCCCTAATAGCATGCCACGGCCGTGACGCCGCACAGTCTGAAGAAGCCGTAGGGAGGGGAGTGAGAGGCGAGGATATGCACTGTGCATGGCCACGGATCCCAGGCCCACGGTGGGATTACATTAGACGACACTGCGAGGCGGGATCTCGTCCAGCGTGGCCGCGCAGGCACAGCCAGCCTGACACCAAATGATGTCAGAAGATGGGCAGCGCTAAGTGTGCCTGGCCAAGGTATAACATAACAGTGCAGGCTCCGGGACAGATTCAAACAACGCTGAGGAGCCGGGGCATGGAGCCAAGGGTGTAGGAATGACAGCTGTGCTGCGTCATATTACAAAGGAAAGTCCCACCTCCGGGACGGTCTCACGGTTTCAGGGGACACATTTTATAAGTGTTTAGTTCTGTGTTTGCAAGGAGCATAATGAAAAGAGCCACCTTTTCCTTTTGCATCTTTTGTGCTGCAAAAGCTGGCTCTTTCAGCTACAAACGCCTTGGGTGGGGGGGTTAAAGGTTCCCTTTCGACTTTCTCCAATCAGGCTTCGGCCTACATTGTGTTCCTCTGCTTCTCCTGCTGTCCCTGGGCTACAACACCTCTAGTTGTTGCCTGGTAGTGCTGTATGCACAGTCCCAACAGTCCCTCCTCTGTTATTGGGGTTCAGTAACGTCAGCTGTTCCCCTGCTGTGTGTGTGGCCATCCCTCCTATCTCCTCCACCTCCTCCTCCTCCTCCTGTCCCTGGGCTCCAACACCGCTAGTTGCTGTCCAGAAGTGCTGTACGCACAGTCAACAGTCACTCCTCTGTTATTGGGGTTCAGTAACGTCAGCTGTTCCCCTGCTGTGTGTGTGGCAATCCCTCCTATCTCCTCCACCTCCTCCTCCTCCTCCTGTCCCTGGGCTCCAACACCGCTAGTTGTTGCCTGGTAGTGCTGTACGCACAGTCCCAACAGTCCCTCCTCTGTTATTGGGGTTCAGTAACGTCAGCTGTTCCCCAGCTGTGTGTGTGGCAATCCCTCCTATCTCCTCCACCTCCTGCTCCTCCTCCTGTCCCTGGGCTCCAACACCGCTAGTTGCTGTCCAGAAGTGCTGTACGCACAGTCAACAGTCCCTCCTCTGTTATTGGGGATCAGTAACGTCAGCTGTTCCCCTGCTGTGTGTGTGGCAATCCCTCCTATCTCCTCCACCTCCTCCTCCTCCTCCTGTCCCTGGGCTCCAACACCGCTAGTTGCTGTCCAGAAGTGCTGTACGCACAGTCAACAGTCACTCCTCTGTTATTGGGGTTCAGTAACGTCAGCTGTTCCCCTGCTGTGTGTGTGGCAATCCCTCCTATCTCCCCCACCTCCTCCTCCTCCTCCTGTCCCTGGGCTCCAACACCGCTAGTTGTTGCCTGGTAGTGCTGTACGCACAGTCCCAACAGTCCCTCTGTTATTGGGGTTCAGTAACGTCAGCTGTTCCCCAGCTGTGTGTGTGGCAATCCCTCCTATCTCCTCCACCTCCTCCTCCTCCTCCTGTCCCTGGGCTCCAACACCGCTAGTTGCTGTCCAGAAGTGCTGTACGCACAGTCAACAGTCCCTCCTCTGTTATTGGGGTTCAGTAACGTCAGCTGTTCCCCTGCTGTGTGTGTGGCAGTCCCTCCTATCTCCTCCACCTCCTCCTCCTCCTCCTGTCCCTGGGCTCCAACACCGCTAGTTGTTGCCTGGTAGTGCTGTACGCACAGTCCCAACAGTCCCTCCTCTGTTATTGGGGTTCAGTAACGTCAGCTGTTCCCCTGCTGTGTGTGTGGCAATCCCTCCTATCTCCTCCACCTCCTCCTCCTCCTCCTGTCCCTGGGCTCCAACACCGCTAGTTGTTGCCTGGTAGTGCTGTATGCACAGTCCCAACAGTCCCTCCTCTGTTATTGGGGTTCAGTAACCTCAGCTGTTCCCCTGCTGTGTGTGTGGCAATCCCTCCTATCTCCCCCACCTCCTCCTCCTCCTCCTGTCCCTGGGCTCCAACACCGCTAGTTGCTGTCCAGAAGTGCTGTCCGCACAGAGCCAAACACCTCGCCAATGTGTTAGTGGGGTTCAGCACCGCCAGCTGTTCCCCTGCTGTGTATACGGCAACGTGTACTGCGACCGCCATGCAGGCACAACAAGTTAAATTTAAGGGAACCTGTCTCCCCCCCCCCAGGCGTTTGTTACTGAAGGAGCCACCTTGTGCAGCAGTAATGATGCAAAGGGAAAAAGTGCCTCTTTTCGTGGTGCTCCTTGCACATGCTGAATCTAACACTTATGAAATGTGTCCCCTCCTACCGTGATACCTGTTATGGTTCTCAATGGCAAGAGAACATAGCCCAGCAAACATAAGTACTAGCTCTTGGAAGGATGGAAACTAAACTGACCATGAACTAAACCTGCCGCACAACTAACAGTAGCCGGGTAGCATTGCCTACGTTTTTTATCCCTAGACGCCCAGCGCCGGCCGGAGGACTAACTAATCCTGGCAGAGGAAAATATAGTCCTGGCTCACCTCTAGAGAAGTTTCCCCGATAGGCAGACAGAGGCCCCCACATATATTGGCGGTGATTTTAGATGAAATGACAAACGTAGTATGAAAATAGGTTTAGCAAAATTGAGGTCCGCTTACTAGATAGCAGGAAGACAGAAAGGGCACTTTCATGGTCAGCTGAAAACCCTATCAAAATACCATCCTGAAATTACTTTAAGACTCTAGTATTAACTCATAACATCAGAGTGGCAATTTCAGATCACAAGAGCTTTCCAGACACAGAAACGAAACTACAGCAGTGAACTGGAACAAAATGCAAAAACAAACGAGGACTAAAGTCCAACTTAGCTGGGAGTTGTCTAGCAGCAGGAACATGCACAGAAAGGCTTCTGATTACAATGTTGACCGGCATGGAAGTGACAGAGGAGCAAGGTTAAATAGCGACTCCCACATCCTGATGGAAACAGGTGAACAGAGGGGATGATGCACACCAGTTCAATTCCACCAGTGGCCACCGGGGGAGCCCAAAATCCAATTTCACAACAGTACCCCCCCCTCAAGGAGGGGGCACCGAACCCTCACCAGAACCACCAGGGCGATCAGGATGAGCCCTATGAAAGGCACGGACCAGATCGGAGGCATGAACATCAGAGGCAGTCACCCAAGAATTATCCTCCTGACCGTATCCCTTCCATTTGACCAGATACTGGAGTTTCCGTCTGGAAACACGGGAGTCCAAGATTTTTTCCACAACGTACTCCAACTCGCCCTCAACCAACACCGGAGCAGGAGGCTCAACGGAAGGCACAACCGGTACCTCATACCTGCGCAACAATGACCGATGAAAAACATTATGAATAGAAAAAGATGCAGGGAGGTCCAAACGGAAGGACACAGGGTTAAGAATCTCCAATATCTTGTACGGGCCGATGAACCGAGGCTTAAACTTAGGAGAAGAAACCCTCATAGGGACAAAACGAGAAGACAACCACACCAAGTCCCCGACACAAAGCCGAGGACCAACCCGACGCCGGCGGTTGGCAAAAAGCTGAGTCTTCTCCTGGGACAACTTCAAATTGTCCACCACCTGCCCCCAAATCTGATGCAACCTCTCCACCACAGCATCCACTCCAGGACAATCCGAAGATTCCACCTGACCAGAAGAAAATCGAGGATGAAACCCCGAATTACAGAAAAAAGGAGACACCAAGGTGGCAGAGCTGGCCCGATTATTGAGGGCAAACTCCGCTAAAGGCAAAAAAGCAACCCAATCATCCTGATCTGCAGACACAAAACACCTCAAATATGTCTCCAAGGTCTGATTCGTCCGCTCGGTCTGGCCATTAGTCTGAGGATGGAAAGCAGACGAGAAAGACAAATCTATGCCCATCCTAGCACAGAATGCTCGCCAAAATCTAGACACGAATTGGGTTCCTCTGTCAGAAACGATATTCTCCGGAATACCATGCAAACGGACCACATTTTGAAAAAACAGAGGAACCAACTCGGAAGAAGAAGGCAACTTAGGCAGGGGAACCAAATGGACCATCTTAGAGAAACGGTCACACACCACCCAGATGACAGACATCTTCTGAGAAACAGGAAGATCCGAAATAAAATCCATCGAGATGTGCGTCCAGGGCCTCTTCGGGATAGGCAAGGGCAACAACAATCCACTAGCCCGAGAACAACAAGGCTTGGCCCGAGCACAAACGTCACAAGACTGCACAAAGCCTCGCACATCTCGAGACAGGGAAGGCCACCAGAAGGACCTTGCCACCAAATCCCTGGTACCAAAGATTCCAGGATGACCTGTCAACGCAGAAGAATGAACCTCAGAAATGACTTTACTGGTCCAATCATCAGGAACAAACAGTCTACCAGGTGGGCAACGATCAGGTCTATCCGCCTGAAACTCCTGCAAGGCCCGCCGCAGGTCTGGAGAAACGGCAGACAATATCACTCCATCCTTAAGGATACCTGTAGGTTCAGAGTTACCAGGGGAGTCAGGCTCAAAACTCCTAGAAAGGGCATCCGCCTTAACATTCTTAGAACCCGGCAGGTAGGACACCACAAAATTAAACCGAGAGAAAAACAACGACCAGCGCGCCTGTCTAGGATTCAGGCGTCTGGCGGACTCAAGATAAATTAGATTTTTGTGGTCAGTCAATACCACCACCTGATGTCTAGCCCCCTCAAGCCAATGACGCCACTCCTCAAAAGCCCACTTCATGGCCAAAAGCTCCCGATTCCCAACATCATAATTCCGCTCGGCGGGCGAAAATTTACGCGAGAAAAAGGCACAAGGTCTCATCACGGAACAATCGGAACTTCTCTGCGACAAAACTGCCCCAGCTCCGATTTCAGAAGCGTCGACCTCAACCTGAAAAGGAAGAGCAACATCAGGCTGACGCAACACAGGGGCGGAAGAAATGCGGCGCTTAAGCTCCCGAAAGGCCTCCACAGCAGCAGGGGACCAATCAGCAACATCAGCACCCTTCTTAGTCAAATCAGTCAATGGTTTAACAACATCAGAAAAACCAGCAATAAATCGACGATAAAAGTTAGCAAAGCCCAAAAATTTCTGAAGACTCTTAAGAGAAGAGGGTTGCGTCCAATCACAAATAGCCTGAACCTTGACAGGATCCATCTCGATGGAAGAGGGGGAAAAAATATATCCCAAAAAGGAAATCTTTTGAACCCCAAAAACGCACTTAGAACCCTTCACACACAAGGAATTAGACCGCAAAACCTGAAAAACCCTCCTGACCTGCTGGACATGAGAGTCCCAGTCATCCGAAAAAATCAAAATATCATCCAGATACACAATCATAAATTTATCCAAATAATCACGGAAAATGTCATGCATAAAGGACTGAAAGACTGAAGGGGCATTTGAAAGACCAAAAGGCATCACCAAATACTCAAAGTGGCCCTCGGGCGTATTAAATGCGGTCTTCCACTCATCCCCCTGCTTAATTCGCACCAAATTATACGCCCCACGGAGATCTATCTTAGAGAACCACTTGGCCCCCTTTATGCGAGCAAACAAATCAGTCAGCAGTGGCAACGGATATTGATATTTAACCGTGATTTTATTCAAAAGCCGATAATCAATACACGGTCTCAAAGAGCCATCTTTCTTAGCCACAAAGAAAAAACCGGCTCCTAAGGGAGATGACGAAGGACGAATATGTCCCTTTTCCAAGGACTCCTTTATATATTCTCGCATAGCAGCATGTTCAGGCACAGACAGATTAAATAAACGACCCTTAGGGTATTTACTACCCGGAATCAAATCTATGGCACAATCGCACTCCCGGTGCGGAGGTAATGAACCAAGCTTAGGTTCTTCAAAAACGTCACGATATTCAGTCAAGAATTCAGGAATCTCAGAGGGAATAGATGATGAAATGGAAACCACAGGTACGTCCCCATGCTTCCCCTTACATCCCCAGCTTAACACAGACATAGCTTTCCAGTCAAGGACTGGGTTATGAGATTGCAGCCATGGCAATCCAAGCACCAACACATCATGTAGGTTATACAGCACAAGAAAGCGAATAATCTCCTGATGATCCGGATTAATCCGCATAGTTACTTGTGTCCAGTATTGTGGTTTATTACTAGCCAATGGGGTGGAGTCAATCCCCTTCAGGGGTATAGGAGTTTCAAGAGGCTCCAGATCATACCCAAAGCGTTTGGCAAAGGACCAATCCATAAGACTCAAAGCGGCGCCAGAGTCGACATAGGCATCCGCGGTAATAGATGATAAAGAACAAATCAGGGTCACAGATAGAATAAACTTAGACTGTAAAGTGCCAATTGAAACAGACTTATCAAGCTTCTTAGTACGCTTAGAGCATGCTGATATAACATGAGTTGAATCACCGCAATAGAAGCACAACCCATTTTTTCGTCTTAAATTCTGCCGTTCACTTCTGGACAGAATTCTATCACATTGCATATTCTCTGGCGTCTTCTCAGTAGACACCGCCAAATGGTGCACAGGTTTGCGCTCCCGCAGACGCCTATCGATCTGGATAGCCATTGTCATGGACTCATTCAGACCCGCAGGCACAGGGAACCCCACCATAACATCCTTAATGGCATCAGAGAGACCCTCTCTGAAATTCGCCGCCAGGGCGCACTCATTCCACTGAGTAAGCACAGCCCATTTACGGAATTTCTGGCAGTATATTTCAGCTTCGTCTTGCCCCTGAGATAGGGACATCAAGGCCTTTTCCGCCTGAAGCTCTAACTGAGGTTCCTCATAAAGCAACCCCAAGGCCAGAAAAAACGCATCCACATTGAGCAACGCAGGATCCCCTGGAGCCAATGCAAAAGCCCAATCCTGAGGGTCGCCCCGGAGCAAGGAAATCACAATCCTGACCTGCTGAGCAGGATCTCCAGCAGAGCGAGATTTCAGGGACAAAAACAACTTGCAATTATTTTTGAAATTTTGAAAGCAAGATCTATTCCCCGAGAAAAATTCAGGCAAAGGAATTCTAGGTTCAGATATAGGAACATGAACAACAAAATCTTGTAAATTTTGAACTTTCGTGGTGAGATTATTCAAACCTGCAGCTAAACTCTGAATATCCATTTTAAACAGGTGAACACAGAGCCATTCCAGGATTAGAAGGAGAGAGAGAGAGAGAAAGGCTGCAATATAGGCAGACTTGCAAGAGATTCAATTACAAGCACACTCAGAACTGAAGGGAAGGGGGAAAAAAAAAAAATCTTCAGCAGACTTCTCTTTTCTCTCCTTTCTCTGTCAATTAATTTAACCCTTTTTTGGCCGGTCAAACTGTTATGGTTCTCAATGGCAAGAGAACATAGCCCAGCAAACATAAGTACTAGCTTTTGGAAGGATGGAAACTAAACTGACCATGAACTAAACCTGCCGCACAACTAACAGTAGCCGGGTAGCGTTGCCTACGTTTTTTATCCCTAGACGCCCAGCGCCGGCCGGAGGACTAACTAATCCTGGCAGAGGAAACTATAGTCCTGGCTCACCTCTAGAGAAGTTTCCCCGATAGGCAGACAGAGGCCCCCACATATATTGGCGGTGATTTTAGATGAAATGTCAAACGTAGTATGAAAATAGGTTTAGCAAAATTGAGGTCCGCTTACTAGATAGCAGGAAGACAGAAAGGGCACTTTCATGGTCAGCTGAAAACCCTATCAAAATACCATCCTGAAATTACTTTAAGACTCTAGTATTAACTCATAACATCAGAGTGGCAATTTCAGATCACAAGAGCTTTCCAGACACAGAAACGAAACTACAGCAGTGAACTGGAACAAAATGCAAAAACAAACGAGGACTAAAGTCCAACTTAGCTGGGAGTTGTCTAGCAGCAGGAACATGCACAGAAAGGCTTCTGATTACAATGTTGACCGGCATGGAAGTGACAGAGGAGCAAGGTTAAATAGCGACTCCCACATCCTGATGGAAACAGGTGAACAGAGGGGATGATGCACACCAGTTCAATTCCACCAGTGGCCACCGGGGGAGCCCAAAATCCAATTTCACAACAGATACCGTCCGGTAGGTGGAACTTTCCTTTGTGATGTGAAGCAGCACAGCCGTCATTCTTACCCCCTTGGCGCCGTGCGCCGCCTCCTCAGCGTTGTTTGAATCAGTCCCGGAGCCTGCGCTGTTAGGTTAGCCCTTGGCCATGCACACATTTTGCGCTGCCCGTCTTCTGACATCATTTGGTGTCAGGCTGGCTGAGCCTGTGCGGCCGCGCTGGACGAGATCCCACCTCGTAGTGTCTTCTGATTTAATCCCACTGGGGGCCTGAGATCCATGGACATGCGCAGTGCATATCTGAACCTCCACCTCTCACTCATCTCCCTACGGCTTCTTCAGACTGTGCGGTGTCAGCTGATCCCTAATAGCATGCCACGGCCGTGACACTGCACAGTCTGAAGAAGCCGTAGGGAGGGGAGTGAGAGGTGAGGATATGCACTGCGCATGGCCACGGATCCCAGGCCCGCGGTGGGATTACATTAGACGACACTGCGAGGCGGGATCTCGGCCAGCGCAGCCGCACAGGCGCAGCCAGTCTGACACCAAATGATGTCAGAAGACGGGCAGCGCAAAATGTGTGCATGGCCAAGGGCTAACCTAACAGCGCAGGCTCCGAGACTGATTCAAACAACGCTGAGGAGGCGGCGCACGGCGCCAAGGGGGTAAGAATGACGGCTGTGCTGCGTCACATCACAAAGGAAAGTTCCACCAACCGGACGGTATCACGGTAGGAGGGGACACTTTTCATAAGTGTTAGGTTCAGCATGTGCAAGGACCATAATTAAAAGAGCTAAGTTTACCTTTTCCAGCATTAGTGCTGTACACGATGGCTCTTTCAGCTACAAACGCCTGGGGGGGGGTTAAAGGTTCCCTTTCAACTTGCTCCAGTGCAGGCTTCGGCCTACACTCTGCTCCATCTCCTCCTCCTGCTGACCCTGGGCTCTAACACCGCCAGTTGGGGCCCAGATGTGCTAGCTGCACAGAGAAAAACACCAGCCAAAGTGTCAGTGGGGTTCAGCAACGCCAGCTGTTCCCCTGCTGTGCAGCCGGCAACGTGTCCTGCAACAGCCACGCAGGCACAACAGACCCAAAGCTGCCGCCAGTGCAGGCTTCGGCCTACACTCTGCTCCCTCTCCTCCTCCTGCTGACCCTGGGCTCTAACACCGCCAGTTGGGGCCCAGATGTGCTAGCTGCACAGAGAAAAACACCAGCCAATGTGTCAGTGGGGTTCAGCACCGCCAGCTGTTCCCCTGCTGTGTAGCCGGCAACGTGTCCTGCAACAGCCACGCAGACACAAGAACTGAAATTGAAGGGAACCTGTCCCCCCTCCCCCAGGCGTTTGTATGTTTTCCAGCCACCTTGTACAGCAGTAATGCTGCATGTGTGCAAGGTGGCTCATAAACGTATTCTCCTCGCACATGTGGAACTGAAAACACGTCTAAAATGTGTCCTCTGTGTGACCATTTAACCTTCCCAGAGGTGTGACTTTCCTTTGTAATGACACGCTGCAACCCCCTTGGTAGCGCTGCCCGTCTTCTGGCATCATTGTTTGGCTGCCTGCGCCTCTGCGGCCGCCCTGACCCACACAACGCCCCTCGGTGTCTTATTTATTTGGACTGCGAGGGTGTGATTGTGTTGTGAATTTGCTTTTTGCTCCCTCTAGTGGTTACTAGTTTTTTGACTCTGGTTTTTCTGTCATTCCTTTTATCCGCACCTGGGTCGTTAGTTAGGGGTGTTGCTATATAAGCTCCCTGGACCTTCAGTTCAATGCCTGGCAACGTAGTTATCAGAGCTAGTCTGCTGTGCTCTTGTCTACTGATCCTGGTTCCAGTTATCTCAGCTAAGTCTGCCTTTTGCTTTTTGCTATTTGTTTTGGTTTTGTATTTTTGTCCAGCTTGTTCCAAATCTATATCCTGACCTTTGCTGGAAGCTCTAGGGGGCTGGTGTTCTCCCCCCGGACCGTTAGACGGTTCGGGGGTTCTTGAATTTCCAGTGTGGATTTTGATAGGGTTTTTGTTGACCATATAAGTTACCTTTCTTTATTCTGCTATCAGTAAGCGGGCCTCTCTGTGCTAAACCTGGTTCATTTCTGTGTTTGTCATTTCCTCTTACCTCACCGTCATTATTTGTGGGGGGCTTCTATCCAGCTTTGGGGTCCCCTTCTCTGGAGGCAAGAAAGGTCTTTGTTTTCCTCTACTAGGGGTAGCTAGATTCTCCGGCTGGCGCGTGTCATCTAGAATCAACGTAGGAATGATCCCCGGCTACTTCTAGTGTTGGCGTTAGGAGTAGATATATGGTCAACCCAGTTACCACTGCCCTATGAGCTGGATTTTTGTATTCTGCAGACTTCCACGTTCCTCTGAGACCCTCGCCATTGGGGTCATAACAGTTTGCCAGGCCAGTATTAAATGTTTAATGCATTGCAGAAGAGGGATTATAAGAAAGAAGATTCTGAGGTTTTTTTTTTTTCTCCTTCCCCTTTACCTCAGAGTGGCTATGCTTGCTGCAGACATGAATGTCCAGACCTTGATTACAAGTGTGGACCAGCTGGCTACTCGTGTGCAGGGCATACAAGACTATGTTATCAGAAATCCTAGGTCAGAACCTAAAATACCGATTCCTGAACTGTTTTCCGGAGACAGGTTTAAGTTTAGGAATTTCGTGAATAATTGTAAATTGTTTTTGTCCCTGAGACCCTGTTCATCTGGAGATTCTGCTCAGCAAGTTAAAATTGTGATTTCGTTCTTACGGGGCGACCCTCAGGATTGGGCTTTTTCGCTGGCGCCAGGAGATCCGGCATTGGCTGATCTTGATGCGTTTTTTCTGGCGCTCGGTTTACTTTATGAGGAACCCAATCTTGAGATTCAGGCAGAAAAGGCCTTGCTGGCTATGTCTCAGGGGCAGGACGAGGCTGAAGTGTATTGCCAAAAATTTCGGAAATGGTCCGTGCTGACACATTGGAACGAGTGTGCACTGGCCGCTAATTTTAGAAATGGCCTTTCTGAAGCCATTAAGAATGTTATGGTGGGTTTTCCCATTCCCACAGGTCTGAATGATACTATGGCACTGGCTATTCAAATTGACCGGCGGTTGCGGGAGCGCAAAACCGCAAATTCCCTCATGGTGTTGTCTGAACAGACACCTAATTCGGTGCAATGTGATAGAAAAACCGCAAATTCCCTCATGGTGTTGTCTGAACAGACACCTGATTTAATGCAATGTGATAGAATCCTGACTAGAAATGAGCGGAAAATTCATAGACGCCGGAATGGCTTGTGCTACTACTGTGGTGATTCTACACATGTTATCTCAGCATGCTCTAAACGTATAGCTAAGGTTGTTAGTCCTGTCACCGTTGGTAATTTGCAACCTAAATTTATTCTGTCTGTAACTTTGATTTGCTCACTGTCATCTTATCCTGTCATGGCGTTTGTAGATTCAGGTGCTGCCCTGAGTCTCATGGATCTCTCATTTGCTAAGCGCTGTGGATTTACTCTTGAACCATTAGAAAATCCTATTCCTCTTAGGGGTATTGATGCTACACCATTGGCAGCAAATAAACCGCAGTATTGGACTCAGGTTACCATGTGCATGACTCCTGAACACCGCGAGGTGATACGTTTCCTGGTTTTACATAAAATGCATGATTTGGTTGTTTTAGGGCTGCCATGGTTACAGACCCATAATCCAGTCCTGGACTGGAAGGCTATGTCAGTCTCAAGTTGGGGCTGTCGTGGTATTCATGAGGATTCCCTGCCTGTGTCTATTGCTTCTTCTACGCCTTCGGAAGTTCCGGAGTATTTGTCTGATTATCAGGATGTCTTCAGTGAGTCTGAGTCCAGTGCACTGCCTCCTCATAGGGACTGTGACTGTGCTATAGATTTGATCCCAGGCAGTAAATTTCCTAAGGGAAGACTGTTTAATCTGTCGGTACCTGAACATACCGCTATGCGTTCATATATCAAGGAGTCTCTGGAAAAAGGACATATTCGTCCGTCTTCTTCCCCTCTTGGTGCGGGATTCTTTTTTGTGGCAAAAAAGGACGGATCTTTGAGACCTTGTATTGATTATCGGCTTTTGAATAAGATCACTGTCAAATTTCAGTATCCTTTACCGCTGTTGTCTGACTTGTTTGCCCGGATTAAGGGTGCCAAGTGGTTCACCAAGATAGACCTTCGTGGTGCGTACAACCTTGTGCGCATTAAGCAAGGTGATGAATGGAAAACCGCATTCAATACGCCCGAAGGTCATTTTGAGTACTTGGTGATGCCTTTTGGGCTCTCCAATGCGCCTTCAGTTTTTCAGTCCTTTATGCATGACATTTTCCGGAAGTATCTGGATAAATTTTTGATTGTTTATCTGGATGATATTTTGGTTTTTTCTGATAATTGGGATTCGCATGTGGAGCAGGTCAGGTTGGTCTTTAAAATTTTGCGTGAAAATTCTTTGTTTGTCAAGGGCTCAAAGTGTCTCTTTGGTGTACAGAAGGTTCCCTTTTTGGGGTTCATTTTTTCCCCTTCTGCTGTGGAGATGGACCCAGTCAAGGTCCGAGCTATTCTTGATTGGACTCAGCCCTCGTCAGTTAAGAGTCTTCAGAAGTTCTTGGGCTTCGCTAACTTCTACCGTCGTTTTATCGCTAATTTTTCTAGCATTGTGAAACCTTTGACGGATATGACCAAGAAGGGCTCCGATGTAGCTAACTGGGCTCCTGCTGCCGTGGAGGCTTTCCAGGAGTTGAAACGCCGGTTTACTTCGGCGCCTGTTTTGTGCCAGCCTGACGTCTCACTTCCCTTTCAGGTTGAGGTGGATGCTTCGGAGATTGGGGCAGGGGCCGTTTTGTCGCAGAGAGGCCCTGGTTGCTCTGTTATGAAACCTTGTGCCTTTTTCTCTAGGAAGTTTTCGCCTGCCGAGCGAAATTATGATGTGGGCAATCGGGAGTTGTTGGCCATGAAGTGGGCATTTCAGGAGTGGCGTCATTGGCTCGAGGGTGCTAAGCATCGTGTGGTGGTCTTGACTGATCACAAAAATCTGATGTATCTCGAGTCTGCTAAACGCCTTAATCCGAGACAGGCCCGCTGGTCATTGTTTTTCTCCCGCTTTGATTTTGTTGTCTCGTATTTACCAGGTTCAAAGAATGTGAAGGCCGATGCTCTTTCTAGGAGCTTTGTGCCTGATGCTCCTGGAGTCGCTGATCCTGTTGGTATTCTTAAAGATGGAGTTATCTTGTCAGCTATTTCTCCGGATCTGCGACGTGTGTTGCAGAGATTTCAGGCTGATAGGCCTGAGTCTTGTCCACCTGACAGACTGTTTGTCCCGGATAAGTGGACCAGCAGAGTCATTTCCGAGGTTCATTCCTCGGTGTTGGCAGGTCACCCGGGAATTTTTGGCACCAGAGATCTGGTGGCCAGGTCCTTTTGGTGGCCTTCCTTGTCAAAGGATGTGCGGTCATTTGTGCAGTCCTGTGGGACTTGTGCTCGAGCTAAGCCTTGCTGTTCTCGTGCCAGCGGTTTGCTCTTGCCCTTGCCTGTCCCGAAGAGACCTTGGACACATATCTCCATGGATTTCATTTCTGATCTTCCGCTATCTCAGGGCATGTCCGTTATCTGGGTGATATGTGATCGCTTCTCCAAGATGGTCCATTTGGTTCCTTTGCCTAAGCTGCCTTCCTCTTCCGATCTGGTTCCTGTGTTTTTCCAGAACGTGGTTCGTTTGCACGGCATCCCTGAGAATATTGTGTCAGACAGAGGATCCCAGTTCGTTTCCAGGCTCTGGCGATCCTTTTGTAGTAGGATGGGCATTGATTTGTCGTTTTCGTCTGCTTTCCATCCTCAGACTAATGGACAGAGGGAGCGAACCAATCAGACTTTGGAGGCTTATTTGAGGTGTTTTGTCTCTGCTGATCAGGACGATTGGGTGACATTCTTGCCGTTGGCTGAGTTTGCCCTTAATAATCGGGCTAGTTCCGCCACCTTGGTTTCGCCTTTTTTCTGCAACTCTGGTTTCCATCCTCGCTTTTCTTCGGGTCATGTGGAGCCTTCTGACTGTCCTGGGGTGGATTCTGTGGTGGATAGGTTGCAGCAGATCTGGAATCATGTGGTGGACAACTTGAAGTTGTCACAGGAGAAGGCTCAGCGCTTTGCCAACCGCCGCCGCGGTGTGGGTCCCCGACTACGCGTTGGGGATTTGGTGTGGCTTTCTTCCCGCTTTGTTCCTATGAAGGTCTCCTCTCCCAAATTTAAACCTCGTTTTATTGGGCCTTACAAGATATTGGAAATCCTTAATCCTGTATCTTTTCGTCTGGATCTTCCTGTGTCGTTTGCTATTCACAATGTATTTCATAGGTCCTTGTTGCGGCGGTACATTGTGCCTGTAGTTCCTTCTGCTGAGCCTCCTGCTCCGGTGTTGGTTGAGGGCGAGTTGGAGTACGTGGTGGAGAAGATCTTGGATTCTTGCCTCTCCAGGCGGAGGCTTCAGTACCTGGTCAAGTGGAAGGGCTATGGTCAGGAGGATAATTCCTGGGTGGTCGCCTCTGATGTTCATGCGGCCGATTTAGTTCGTGCCTTTCATGCCGCTCATCCTGATCGCCCTGGTGGTTGTGGTGAGGGTTCGGTGACCCCTCACTAAGGGTGTGATTGTGTTGTGAATTTGCTTTTTGCTCCCTCTAGTGGTTACTAGTTTTTTGACTCTGGTTTTTCTGTCATTCCTTTTATCCGCACCTGGGTCGTTAGTTAGGGGTGTTGCTATATAAGCTCCCTGGACCTTCAGTTCAATGCCTGGCAACGTAGTTATCAGAGCTAGTCTGCTGTGCTCTTGTCTACTGATCCTGGTTCCAGTTATCTCAGCTAAGTCTGCCTTTTGCTTTTTGCTATTTGTTTTGGTTTTGTATTTTTGTCCAGCTTGTTCCAAATCTATATCCTGACCTTTGCTGGAAGCTCTAGGGGGCTGGTGTTCTCCCCCCGGACCGTTAGACGGTTCGGGGGTTCTTGAATTTCCAGTGTGGATTTTGATAGGGTTTTTGTTGACCATATAAGTTACCTTTCTTTATTCTGCTATCAGTAAGCGGGCCTCTCTGTGCTAAACCTGGTTCATTTCTGTGTTTGTCATTTCCTCTTACCTCACCGTCATTATTTGTGGGGGGCTTCTATCCAGCTTTGGGGTCCCCTTCTCTGGAGGCAAGAAAGGTCTTTGTTTTCCTCTACTAGGGGTAGCTAGATTCTCCGGCTGGCGCGTGTCATCTAGAATCAACGTAGGAATGATCCCCGGCTACTTCTAGTGTTGGCGTTAGGAGTAGATATATGGTCAACCCAGTTACCACTGCCCTATGAGCTGGATTTTTGTATTCTGCAGACTTCCACGTTCCTCTGAGACCCTCGCCATTGGGGTCATAACAGATTGATGGGCATGAGCAGTGCATAAGTTCGCCTGTCCCTCATCTCCTTCCGCCTTCTTCAGACTGTGCGGCTTCATGGCCGTGGCATGCGATAAGGGATCAGCTGACGCCGCACAGTCTGTAGCAGGTGTAAGGACACGAGCGAGAGGCGAACATATGTACTGCGCCAGGCCATGAATCCCAGCCCCGCAGTGTGAAACACTGTAAAGACACTGCGGGGCTGGGATTCATGGGCATCGCGAACCGCACCAGCCGACATGAAATGATGTCAGAAGACGGGCAGCGCATGGCCAAGGGATAACGCAACAACGCAGACTCCTGTACAGCAAAATGCGATGCTCAGGAGGCCGCGCCCAGCACCAAGGTGGTATTTTTGCCAGCTGTGCTGCGTCTCATTACGAAGGGAACTCCCGCCTCCAAGACAGATTGGCTGTATAAGGGCCAAAATGTTGTACGTGTTTCATTCAGCTTGTGCAAGGCACAAAATTAAAAGAGCAACCTTTGACTTGTGCAGCGCTACTGCTGCATAAGGCGTGGCTCTTCTAGTTTGTAACACCTGAGGGGGGGTTAAAGGTTACCTTTAAAATTGGTTCAATTAGGCTTCGGCCTACACTCTGCTCCCCCTGCAGAGCCTGGGCTCCAACACCGCCAGTTGGTGCCCCGAAGTGCTGGCTGCACAGAGAAAAACACCTCGCCAATGTGTCAGTGGGGTTCAGCACCGCCAGCTGTTCCCCTGCTGTGTAGCCGGCAACGTGTCCTGCAACAGCCACGCAGACACAAAGCTGCCGCCAGTGCAGGCTTCGGCCTACACTCTGCTCCCCCTGCTGACCCTTTGCTCCAACACCGCTAGTTGGGGCTCTAGGAAGATAAGCTTGAATAGGTCCCCATCCTGGTTCCAGCACCGTCAGCTGGTTCCAGGCAGAGCCTTTGGCTTAGGTGCCTCCTTCTGGGTATCCGAGTTCCACCAACGTCAGGTGGTCCTTGGTAGTGCTTTCAGGCACGGGTACCTCCTGCTTAGTAACCGGGTTCCAGTAACATCAGCTGGTCCTCGGTAGTTCCATTGGCTCTTGGACCTTCAGCTACCCATCCGGGTTCCAGTACCGTCAGCTGGTTCTCGGCAGTGTCTTTTGCTCTTGCACCTTCTGCTCCCCATCCTGGTTCCAGTACCGTCAGCTGGTTCCGGGCAGAGCCTTTGGCTTAGGTGCCTCCTTCTGGGTATCCGTTTTCCACCAACGTCAGGTGGTCCTTGGTAGTGCTTTCAGGCACGGGTACCTCCTGCTTAGTAACCGGGTTCCAGTAACGTCAGCTGGTCCTCGGTAGTTCCATTGGCTCTTGGACCTTCGGCTACCCATCCGGGTTCCAGTACCATCAGCTGGTTCTCGGCATTTTCTCAGCCTTCTTGTACCTTCTGCTACATTTCCAAGTTCAAGACCCTAAAGACGACGACCCGGAAGACCACCCCTAAGATGACGACGACACCAGAGACGACAACCACTGAGATGACGACGACCCTGGAGACGATGACCCTGAAGACCACCCTGATGACGACGACGACCCCGGAGACGACGACCCTGGAGACGACGACCCTGGAGACGACGACGACATGGGAGACCGAGAAGCAGAAGAACAAGAGGCTCCCACACAATTTTCTGCGTCAGAGAGGGAAAGCCAGTGAGTGAGGGCAGATATTAATAGACTAGAGAGGGACCACGGTTATTGCCCCCCCTGGCTAAAAACATCTGCCCCCAGCCTCCCCCAGAAAAGGCACATCTGTAAGATGCGCCAATTCCTGCACTTAGCCTCTCTCTTCCCATTGTCCTGTAGTGGTGGCATATGGGGTAATAAGGAGTTAATGTCACCTTTGTATTGTAAGTTGACATTAAGCCCATTAGTAATGGAGAGGTGTCAATAAGACATCTATCCATTACTAATCCTATGATTGTGCAGAAGACAACAAATGAATTATTGGCTCTTCTACTCTTTATGAAATATAAAGATAGATATACTGTATATATATTTGTGTTTCACTGACATATATATATATATATATAAATATATGTATTCTATGTGTATGTATCTATTCTATATTTTCTATTCCTAACATGTCAGTGTGATTTTACTGTTTGCCGGACATGAATTGCCGGCTTTTCAAAGGACACTGGTGCGTAAAAATCGGACAGCACTCGCACCCATTGACTTACATTGGTGAGTCTCGTCCGAGATACGCAGCATGCTGTGATTTTTTTCTTAGTCCGATTTCAGCTGAGAAAAAACTTGCAAATGAGTTGTCACCTATTGAATAACATTGGTCGAAGTGCAATCCGATTTTTTATGGGATTGCACTCATCCGTTATTCTCACAAGTGCGTATGAGCCCTTAAGGAAATGTCATGGTTCCACCTGCTAGTGTGTCTGGGATGCAGTTACTGACAGCTCAGCCGTCCAATCTGGTACAGGGCCAAGCTGAAGCTGTCAGTAGTATGATTGACAGCTCAGTCATCCAGTCTGGTGCAGGGGCATGCTGAACTTTCAGTGTGTTGGTTGACAGCTTGGCCATCCAATCTGAGACTCAGAGGCACTGCCTGTCTCCAGGTTTTTATTGTCCCAGGTTATTGCCAGGCTACTTAACTGGAAAAAACAACAGAAAAACAGGCAAAGGTGCTTAGCTGTCTAGGCCTTGAATCAAATGCACTACCATGGTGCAGTGGGCTAAAATAAAGATGGCAATTACACAGGTGCGGTAATTCCAATGAGAGAGCCAGCCTACAATCAGGGATTTGCCGTTTGGCACACCAGTGAAAACAAATAATCTGCAGCAGTGTTCACACAGTGAATGCAAAGCATCTGGATCATAGCCTATTAGTAACGCCCTGTGGCGGGCTGCCCAGTGCTAACTTTAATGCGTCCCGTGTGAACAGAGGCCACAGTCTAAAAACCAATCTGGGCCCAACTGCACCCATACAAATAAAAATAAATAAAGTGCTAAAAAAATATCAAAATATGTAAGGTATTAGTTAATATTATGGCCACAGTACGTAAGCTGGCAACTCACGTCAAAGGTCTGCACACTTGCCAGTCCTACTCTAACAGCAAAAAACACAAACCACAACCTTTTTTTCCTCCTTTTGTGGTTCAGGCTACTTAACTGGCCTGCTTCTCCCAGACCTCTGCAAAATGTACATTCAGCTAAGTGTGTTTTTTGTATCTCTGTGCATTGTGTTCTGTTTGTAAATCTTTTGTTGCCTAACTTTGAACCTCGTTCTGACCATTCCTTCTGCTCTGATTCACTATGCCCCTAGTATTCTGACCCCAGAATGTTACCTGACTATGCCTCTGTCTCTTCCTTCTGTTTATGATGTACTCTCCTGGCTTTTGACCTCAGACTCCTTGACTATTCTGTCTCAAGGTTTGGCCTTGAGAAGTGACCCAGCGTAACAGGAAACATGATGTAATTGAAGCAGATCATTATGCAAATTGCTTTATATTCAGTGAACACCTGTTTTGATTAAATTTTTCTTATCTTATGCCTTACTCAACAAAAATGGCATAGCCATCACAATTTTGGTAGCACAGTGACAGCTAAAAGTAGCAGCCACTCACTAGTATGTAGTGACTTAGTCCCATTTGAAACAGGGAAAAGAGGTGACAGAGCAAAAATTACAGAAAAGTCAGTCAGTTCTAGGACCCTGCAGAGGAAGGTCCACCCAAAAGTGAAGGGAAAAGACTAGGTTATTTTACCTGTATTTTTAAAGAACAGATGGCCCATTAGGAGCATAAAAAATTGGAGATATTAAAAAGGCTGTCAGCAAAGCAGTTTAGCAACAGTGGACTGTTACCTATTTTCATCACAACATGGAATCTCTTGAGCTACTAGAGCCAGGAAAGGGGAAGGACAAAGTAGCGCCATGTTCCTGTCAAGGTTGGCGCTGGATTTCAGACTGGCCTTGGCAGTAGTCACTGATCATGGCTGTGAAATAATCGATCAGGACTAAAGATGAGCGAATATGTTCGAAAAACAACCGACAAACATAAAATTGGCACGAATATGGCACCTTTGGATTCGTGATCGGAAACACGGGGAAATTTTCATAAAATAGGTAACATTCGGTAAGAGTTAGGAAAAATATTTGTGTTGTCACTAAAGTATTCTGAGCACTTTGGCTAGTATAGTGGTGTAAGATTAGCATGGGGCACGTGTTTGATGAGGGTAGGGGGTGGGGAGAGCTTGGAGGAGTAGCGTGCTTGTAATTTTTTTTCTAACTCTATATGTACACATTGCGGCTAGCCAATCAGGGCACAGGAAACATCCACAATGTCAAGACACAACGGCTTGTGTCTTTGGCTGCTGAAATCACATGTACCTATAATGTAATGTACAGTACATGCACATGTAAAGTATAGTATGCCCCGCATAAAAAAAAGTAAAATACTCACTTTTGTTCATTCCTCCGCAGCTCCAGTCTCTTCATGGTGTCTTCAGATCCTCTGGACAACTCGGTACAGAGGGTGCATTTTAAGGACATCATTGTGCCCTCTGTACTGAGACGTCAGACATAGAGGTGGAATCATGGGAGAGGGAGCATTAGCTGACACTCCCTTCTCCATCATTGCTTTTAACTGTATCGGAATCTAGGATGCAGATATAGTTGAAAGTGCAGTGTCGGCAGGAGACCCGCCCAGTGTCCTGGGCCAAAAACACTCATCAAATGACAGGTGAAGACCGTGATCTGAGTACAATTACTGACTGCGGGGCTGGCATGAGGAAGGGGGCACTGGGCAACTCCCTCTCCAACGCTGCCTAATAGCTACGCAGGGTAACAGACTTTTGGAGCTAAGGACATGGATACAGATCAAGGATGCAAAATGGCAGTGAACATAACTCTGCAGACGCAAATTGTGGCTGGAAGAAGTCTTCATAGCGGTCTAAGCCAGATGAAAAAGATGGGAAAAGTGAACAAGTCCAATAAGAGAAGACATTGGTTTTGGATTGGATTTATAACACACACTGCAGAGAAACACTAACAATAGATCTATTGCCTCCCTATTCTACCCTGTAGCACATTAATTATTGTGACATTGACCCCACACGCACTTTTTATACTGGCCGGACAGTTTGGATTGGTAGAACATATGTTGCCTAAAACTGTGGTGCATCTTAAAATCCCAAAAATGCTGCCGTTTAGTATTGTGCTCTTCATCCTAAACAACTTAAAACCCAGCAATCTAGATAGTAAAATTCTCAGATGTTCCCAGAATAATTGATATCACACCCTTTTGATCTCATAAGTGAAAATTAAGGTAACATATGCACCATTAACGCACCTGTTCCTGCTTCAGAAGATATGCATCGATATATCCTGTGATGTCATTTGCATCGAAATGCAATCGTCGATTCATCAAAAATTGGGAAATAAAACTCCTTATCTCTTTCGTGTTCTGTACTACTTTCTTATGTAGACCAAGGAGTGATCCGAGGAAGGGATAATAATTATAAAGCTGTGGAAATCAACAAGTCCTCTTTAGATTTTTTTGCAGCAAAAAGTACAGACCAGTTCAATAAAGGTGTATATTGGGAGCAGCTCGGCCAGTCAGTGCTTAGCACTCCAACCTACTTTTATCAGTGTAGTGGATCCAATTTTTATCCATTTTTGATTAGTATGGATTTTTTTACCATTTATGAGTGTCATCTATTTGTCTCAACTGAAAAAAAAGATTGAGGTTTCCTAAGCTTCTACTAGCATCAGTCAGTGAAAAAAGGACACTGTAGAAATACACTGAAATGGACGAGTTTAATCTGCAAAATGGATCAAAATCGGACAGAACTTTGTGTATGTGAAAAAGGGCATAGACTATGATAGGTATGTGTTCTATCTGCAAATAAAAAAACACAAAACTTGTGTAAGTGGAACCTAAGTTGATATTTTCTCCTTGTAGGTTTGCATGAGTTTCCTCGAGGTTCTCCACTTTCTTCCTATACTCTAAAAAGCATACGTGTAGGCTCATTGGTCCTAGTGTGTGTGTGAGTGAGAGACAGATTTAGGTTGTGACCCTCATTGGGGACAAGAACTGATAAGAGTAATGACGATCTCTGTTGAACACTATAGAATATTATAGTACAAACCTCTTTATCAAAGAGAGGACATGTCACATCAATCAATTACTTATAGGTATTACCTAGGATTAGTAAAAAGGGTTTCGCTGTGTCTAGTTTTTCACTTAAAATAATTCACTTATAGGGAAGCTATCATCAGAAAATGACCTACTGTTTAAACCAGGTTTTTGTGTTACATGTTTTTTGTTTTTTTAATATTAAGATTTTTTTTTTTAATAGTAATCTTGCAATTTTCACACTGGTCACTGGGGCTTTTTTAGATTCATACATTTTAGACTCACTCCTTTTTCTGAAAGAGTTATGCTGTTTAGTTTTTCATCTAAAAATAATTCACTTATAGGGAAACTATCATTAGAAAATGATCAAAATGACCTTCTGCTTGTGTTACATATATGTTTTTTTCTTTTTACTATTACGATCTTTATTTAAAAAAACAAACAAACAATAGTTATCTTGCAATTTTCACATGGGCCACTGGGGGTTTTTAGACTCAAATTTCCTGTGCTTTCAGAAAGCGTTTGCAGCAGACTCCATATCATCAGAGGCAGGATTACAATGACTAGTGACACCTCTATACACAGCTGATTACACAGGATCCAGCAATCACAATATGCGATGTCACAGCTGACCTGCTCTCTCTCCTTTCATAATTACCTTTGCATATGCTCATTAGATGCTTCTATACAAAACACAAAATCACATTTACCACAAAAACCTGATGTAATCAATAGGTAATATTCTTCTCTTTGATTAACAACTCTACATTCCTACCTAGAAACGTATCTGTGTAATATAAGTTGCTCTGTAAGGCCGGTTTCACACATCAGTGGCTCCGGTACGTGAGGTGACAGTTTCCTCACGTAGCGGAGACACTGACACACGTAGACCCATTAAAATCAATGCATCTGTGCAGATGTCATTGATTTTTTGCGGACTGTGTCTCCGTGTGCCAAACACGGAGACATGTCAGTGTTCGTGGGAGCGCACGTATCACACTGACCCATTAAAGTCAATGGGTCTGTGTGAAACACGGACCGCACATGGACGTTCTCTGGGTGCAGTCCCTGTGGCGTGCAGGAGACAGCGCTACAGTAAGCATGGTGCTGAAGCCGCGATTCATATCTTCTGTGCAGCAGCGTTTGCTGCATAGAAGATATGAATAATAGTGTTTAAAATAAAGATCTATCTGTCCCCCGCCCTCCCACCCCCTGTGCGCCCGCCCCGCTGTTCTGAAAATACTCACCCGCTTCCCTCGTTGGCTGTCGCTACTTCCTGTCCTGGCCGCGCCTTCTACTGTATGCGGTCACATGGGGCCGCCGATTAGAGTCATGAATATGTGGCTCCACCTCCCATAGGGGTGGAGCCGCCTATTAATGACTGTAAATGAGCGGCCCCATGTGACCGCATACAGTAGAAGGTGCGGCCAGGACAGGACACTGCGAGGGAGGCGGGTGAGCATTTTCAGAACAGCGGGGGGGCGCACAGGGGGTGGGAGGGCGGCAGACAGATAGATCTTTATTTTAAACACTATTATTCATATCTTCTATGCAGCAAACGCTGCCGCATAGAAGATATGAATCGCGGATTCAGCACCAGATGCTGGTACGTGTGGTACCCAGCACGGTGCGTGTGGTACCCAGTGGGAACACGGGTGGCACACGTGTGCCGCAAGTGTGCCACACTGATGTACACCAGAAACGTAGGGGCACACGGACACGGATAATTCCGGTACCGATTGTTTCTGGTACCGGAATTATCTGGACGTGTGGGACAGGCCTAACATGTATCAGTAAGAATACTAAAAGGATCCTTATTCAGTTGCATGAAATATGAAGAACAGCTATGAGATGATACCTTATATTCATTATATAAATAATATATATATAAACCATAGCATACACTACTCATAAAAAGTCAGAAACACTACAGTGATATTTTATCATAATTGTACAGCATTTAAAGAGGTTTCACCATGAATGAAGTAAATTTAAATCAACATTGTATGTAATCAATGGATCTTGTAATAATAATAATTTCCATAATTTGATGTGTTATCATTTGTATTCCAATATCTATTAATTAAAATGTACTTTGCTCATGGGAAAACCCCTTTAAGTAGAAGCTTTCAATGGTGATTTCCTAATTTCAAACAATTTATTAAAACAAAAGCCAACAACAGTGGTGGTGGGTATACCCCCAAAAAGTGGCAATGTCTCAATAACTTGTCATATGACCTTTAACATCAATTACAGCTTGACAACGACATCTCATGGTGTTCACAAGTTGAATTATTGTCTGCTGAGGCGTGGTATCCCACTCTTCCTGAAGGGCTGCCCTCAGGTCATTGACGTTGTGGGGTACAGAGTTACGATCCTCTACACGGTGATACAGCTGATCCCATAGGTTTTCTATGGGATTCAGGTCTTGAGAAAGAGTTATTGTCTACTAAGGTGTGGCATCTCACTCTTATTGAAGGGCAGCCCTCAGGTCATTGACATTGTGGGGTACAGAGTTACGAGCCTCTACACAGTGATACAGCTGATCCCAAAGGTTTTCATATGGATTCCTTTCTTGAAAAAGTGCAGGCCACTCAATTTGAGGTACCCCAGTTTCCAGCAGCCATTTCCTAATGATGCGACCTTGATGAGCTGGAGCATTGTCATCCATGAAGATGAAATTAGGCCTGTATCGTTCATGTAGAGGCACAATGACTGGATTACTGATGTTATACAAGTCATGAGAGCTTGTCACTGTACCATTGACAAAGAGTAGGGCAGTTCTGTATTGATTAGACACACTCACACTTTAACACCACCAACACCAAAGGCTCGTCTGGTGACAACAGTGGCTGATGCATAGCATTCTTCTTGACATCTCTAACATTGTTGGCAGACATAATTTCTGCTCAGCATGAATTTACTTTTACCAGTGAACAGCACTGAGGCCCACTGGTCCCTCATCCAGCGTAAATGCTCTATGGCTTATGCAAGACGATAACGCCTGTGTCTGGTGGCATGGCCAGGTACTCTTGCAGGTCATCAAGCAGGCAAACAATGCTGATGTAAATAGTTTTGAATAGTCTGACCTGACACTTGGGTGTTGCTCACCTCCCTTAAATGTGCCTGGAGTTGTGTGGCAGTCTTTATCCAGGTCCGAAAGGCATTGTTCACAATGAGGAGGTCATCAGAGTGGGATGCGGTCAAAGGACATCCACTTTTCTGCATTTCTGTGACTCTCCCATTCTCTCTGTGTCTCTTTGGCAACCTGTTGGGGACACTCAGCTCCGTGGCCACTTCCATCTGAGAACATCCTGCATAAAGCCTTGCAATGAATAGGTACTGTTGATCAATTGTTATGTGTCGTCTTGGTCTCATGATGTCAAAATTTGAACAGCATGATGAAGAGGACTATTTAAATATCAATTCTGATTAAACCTCAAAATTTATTGGACGATTCATGGATCAAACACCTGTTGTGAATTTTGCCATTAAGCTCCCCGTTAGAGAACAGCAAGTTGTGCAAAAAGTGCTGAGACATTGAACAGTTGGACATGTGCACTAAAAAGTTTAGAGACGGTCATATTAAGTTCACCTGAAAAGGTTAGAGGGCATTTTAGGATCATCCTGAAACTACTCATCCGAAAATTCACTAAAAAGTTTAGATATAAGATCTGAAGGTTTTCTTACCAGCACTTTGGGTGTACCCAAAAGTTTGGTATTTTCATCTAACATTTTAATTAATTTTTCAAATGTTGGGTCATCATACTCAAACCTTTTCCCAAAGATAATAGAGCAGATTACGTTGGAAACTGCAGTGTTTATCAGCATGTGAGCATCGAATGGTTTGCCTAAAATAATAAAGAAAAGATTCATAAACAACAGAATAAATTCTGAATAAAAAAAATATTTAAAAAATACTCATTCTAAAAGGTTATTTGTAACCACAGGTTAAATCTACCTTCAGTGATGACAGTAGATTACTGAAATAACCAAGTCATAATTGGAGCAAACCCACAGCCTGAATAACAATTCAAATCCTAATGATATGTTTAGATGCTGCAGATGTTTCTCACGTGCAGCAAAATGTGATGCAAATATAGAGCAAAAACTTCACACTGTGGTGTACCCTCTAATATATGTGAATGCAGATTTGCAAAACCCCTCTGAATAACATTGTAGTTTTACGATTGACAACGTGGATTCTGTAGACCGAGTTGTAGAAAGTGACAGACAAGAAGTTAGAGTATATAAAAGCTATGAGATAAATGTGAATGATGTATCTTACCATTGTGAGATCTAAAACTTTCTATAAGGGAAATTAATTCATCTTGAATTCTGGCTTCCACACTTTTCTTCCCCATTCCAAAGTCTCGAAGTGTTGCTAGCATAAACCTCCTCATAGATTTCCATTGTTCTCCATTGGAAAATAATACACCTAAAATATAGTTAAATATGAAAAACTTTGGGAAGAATTAATTAATCATACTGAATGGAAAACAGCCTTTATATGCAGACAAACAGGAGGGCACCATCAAAAAGTTGATGGGATCAATGAGGCATGTCAAATAGATGAGTGGAGAAAACAAAAAGAAAAAAACATACCAAAAGTCGCCCCATACTTTTGGCATGTTTTTTTTCTTTTTTTTGTACAGTAAATAGCCTTTATTAACTAAACAATCCAGCAAATGGTTTCTTTAAAAAGTTGAAGAAGTTGAAACTAAAAATTGGATTTATAAATAAAACTTGCATATAAGAAAATGCAAGTAAATTGACAAATGAGGTTGTAAAACATAATAATAATTATACTATTGAGAAAGAAGCATATGATGCAAAAGTATGAGGGAAGAAGAAGAAATGAAAGAGATGATGGTTACTGAAAAGATGGAGAAAGTGAGGACAAAAAAAAGAAAAAGTGAAAGATAAGGAAAAACAAGAAAAGCAAGAAATAAAAAATTAAGAAAATTATGATAAAGCTGAATAAGAAACTTGTAGAAGAAGATTATGGATGAGGAAGAAGAAACAAAGGAAGAAAAGTAGAATTAAGATAATAATAATAAAGATGGAAAAGAAAAAGCAAAAGGAAGAATAATGAAGATGATGATTATTATAATGATAATGATGATAAAGGAGATGGAAAATAAGCCAGGAAGGAGATAAGGTGAACATAAGATAAACAATGAAGACAGTGAAGAAGTAGATGAATGATTAGATAAAGAAAAAAACAGAAGGAAGATGAAATAAAAGAATAGAGCAAAATGAAAAATAAGGAAGAAGACTGAACATGATGATGAGGAAGATGAATGAGAAAAAGGAAAAGTAAGAAGAATGGTGTCTAAAAGTAGAAGTAGATGAAATAGAAGGAGATGAATGAGAAAGAAGATAAAAACTGCTGATAACTTTCTAGGAATAACCTGAGCACCTCCCTCTCTTCCATTTTTCTTTTGTGTCTTTCTTGTTCATGTTCACCCTTGACTGATAAAAAATGTTCAGGCGTTTGTTCCCCTGGATTTGTTCAATAAATATCAGCAGCTTCATTTTAATGTATATTATTTTGTTTACAATTCACAAAAATGAGTTTTTGTTTTTCGCTCCTCTTCTTCACAGAGCCATAATTTTTTTTTCCATTAATATGGCCATGTAAGGGCTTATTTTTTGTGGGACGAGTTGTACATTTGAAAGACACCTTTGGTTTTACCATGTCGTGTAATAGAAAACGGAGAGAAATTCCAAGTGCGGTGAAATTGCAAAAAAAGTGCAATCCCACACTTGTTTTTGTTTGGCTTTTTTGCTAGGTTCACTAAATGCTAAAACTGACCCACCATAAAGATTCTTCAGGTCATTATGAGTTCATAGACACCAAACATGTCTAGGTTCTTTTTTATCTAAGTGCTGAAAAAAAATTCCACATTTGCTAAAAAGAAAAAAATTGCGCAATTTTTCGATACCCATAGCGCCTCCTCTGTTCGTGATCTGGGGTTGGGTGAGGGCTTATTTTTTGTGCACAGAGCTGATGTTTTTATTGATACTATTTTGGTGCAGATACGATCTTTTGATTGCCCGTTAATGCATTTTAATACAATGTGGCGGAGACAAAAAAAATGTAATTCTGGCGTTTCAATTTTTTTCTTGCTACGCTGCTTAGTGATCAGGCTAATCCTTTTTTTTATTGATAGATCAGGCAATTATGAACGCGGCAATACCATATATGGGTATTTTTTTATTTATTTTGAATGTGGGTAAAGGGGGGTGATTTAAACTTTTATTTATTTTTATTTTTTTATATTTTTAAAACTATTTTTCTTTAAGTTTTGGCATGCTTCAATAGCCTCCATGGGAGGATAGAAGCTGCCACAACTTGATTGGCTCTGCTACATAGAGGCAATGCTCAGATCGCCTCTATGTAGTAAAATTATAGCATTGCTATGAGTGCCGACCATAGGGTGGTGCTCATAGCAAACCGGCATCAACAACCATAGAGGTCTCCAGGAGACCTCTGGTTATTATGCCGATGAACCGATGACCCCCAATCACATGACAGCGGTCAGCGGTGCACGTATTTTTGTGTATATTTACACTCCGTAGCTCCTCTGACACACACCTTCCCCTCATCAAACACATACCCCTGTCCCTCCCCGCTTATCACACAGCACCACTATTCTAACCAAAGTAGTAACAAAAGCATTAGTGGAAACGCAATGACTTACCGAACTGTGACCAACTTTTGCCGACAATGAGTAAAAATGCTCATGAAAGCAAACACGAATCCGAATGTGCTACATTCGTACCAAATTCAAGATTGGCAAAAAATATTTCTGAACACGTTCGCTCATCTCAACTCATAAATGGTATTTGTTAATGCTTTTAGAGAATCTACAATTAGCAGAATCAGCTATAGCTACTGGATTTTAAAGTATTCTGCTCCCCTAACAGGTCACTATTGTAAATGTTATGATTCGAAGAATGCACAATATTATAGTTCTATAAATACCATGTCCATTGAAGGCAGCTTCGAAGATTGGATCAATCGCCCGTTCTCCAAAATCATCAGCTCGCGTAACAAGTGCTTCTTTTATTATCTTATATCCAGCAAGTATCACCATTTTCTTGGGTCCAAAATGTAAAGTAAATATTTCGCCATACTTCTCAGAAAGCTGTAAAATATATTTTTTTAGTTATTTAAAACAATAATTTGAATTGTACTTCTCTAAAGACAAAAATTGTATCTTCAACCCACAATGTCACTCAAAACAGCTAATACAGATACATTTTCAACAAGCCACACTTGCTGTTGAAACCATGAAGCTGGGGAAATATGCAAAAATCTTGACATAATCAAGGTATGTTGCCTTAAAACTAAAATCAGAGAACAAGAGGCCTAAAGACCTGATAGGAACTACTGAAAAATTATGCTGACCAGGAGAGAGTTGGAAATAGCAAATGTATGAAGGATCTAAGCTAACTGGAGTGATGCCCTGAACTAAAGATGGAACCTGGACTTAGAAGCTCAGTGGTGACCTTGGGAGATTGACTGCATCAGTCTGCCTGCTTTGAAATGGTTAAGGCTCTTTAGACAATTATAGAGGAGTAATGGCCTGGACGCTAAGTGGTACTATAGTTAGAGACAGTTTGAGGAACAGTGGATGGATGTGAGTTGTGGCCTAAACTTATATTCTAAATAAACTTAATATTCTAAGACCAGCAGTGAGAAACTGTGGCCCACATCAGGAGACCTGACAAAGAGATGGTGTGTGTCTCTAGAAGCAGTTGTGCCCTGCATAGGTAAGATAGTGCAAGACATGCTGTAACAGTTGCCTAAAACCCCAGAGTAGTCTGCATGTGATTGTAAGTGATCTGATGTTAGAGTGAAATAGAATATTCCAACTACTCTACAACCATTAAACTCTCTGCCTCAATTTCAAAGTGTAACCAGCAAGTTTAGCACCTCAATTAATGTCCTAAACACTAAATGGTACTATAGTCTAGGACAGTTTGAGGAGCTGTCGCAGGTGGTGTGTTGTCGCCTGAACTGGGAGTCTCTATAACTTGAGACAGTGGTGAGAAATTGTCGCCTGCACCAGGAGAACTGAGCAAAGGGACACTGTGTGTCTCTAGAAGAAGTGGCATCGTACATAGGTAAGACAGTGTAAGGCATGCTCTAAGAGATGCTTGGAACAACCTGAGTAGTTGAGCTGTGATTGTTAGATTATGGCCTGATGTTTGAGAAAAAAAATATTCCCATTACTCTGCAAGGTCTGACTAATCAAAGGAATTCCTCACCTTCAAAAAAATATACATTTCTTTTTCAGAATTAAAGGTAAGAAATACCATTGAAGTTCCCAAATTATCTACATATTTAATTATCCAAGTGGTTTGAATATCCAATATTGTGTCAAGTAAACTACAGGACTGGATAGGTCAAACAATGCCCTCTCAATAGCCCTATCTTCCCAAGGTGGTTGGCACAAAAAGTTACACCATGCAAATTTCGCACCCCAGCTCCCCATCGTCTGGCTCGTGCTTAGGGGGCCAGGATGCGGGGCGGCACCTGATCAAGTTTTTATTTTTTTTTAATTAAAGTCCGGGGTCACCACCCCCCTGCCCGCCCGTGAGCCATGCATACAAGATGGGAGAAGCTGAGCCATGCATACAAGATGGGGGGAGCTGAGCCATGCATACAAGATGGGAGAAGCTGAGCCATGCATACAAGATGGGGGGAGCTGAGCCATGCATACAAGATGGGAAGGGGGAGCTGAGCCATGCATACAAGATGGATGGGAGCTGAGCCATGCATACAAGATGGGAGAAGCTGAGCCATGCATACAAGATGGGGGGAGCTGAGCCATGCATACAAGATGGGAGAAGCTGAGCCATGCATACAAGATGGGGGGAGCTGAGCCATGCATACAAGATGGGGGGGAGCTGAGCCATGCATGCAAGATGGGGGGAGCTGAGCCATGCATACAAGATGGGAAGGGGGAGCTGAGCCATGCATACAAGATGGGTGGGAGCTGAGCCATGCATACAAGATGGGGGGAGCTGGCCATGCATACAAGATGAGGGGAGCCGAGCCATGCATACAAGATGGGGGGGTGCCCGGCCATGCATACAAGATGGGGGAGCTGAGCCATGCATACAAGATGGGATGGGGGAGCTGAGCCATGCATACAAGATGGAAGGGGGGAGCTGAGCCATGCATACAAGATGGGGGGGAGCTGAGCCATGCATACAAGACGGGGGGACCGGGCCATGCATACAAGATGGGAGGGTGGGAGCTGAGCCATGCGTACAAGATGGGGGGAGCCGGGCCATGCATACAAGATGGGAGGGGGGAGCTGAGCCATGCATACAAGATTGGAGGGGGGAGCTGAGCCATGCATACAAGATGGGGGGAGCTGAGCCATGCATACAAGATGAGGGGAGCCGAACCATGCATACAAGATAGGAGGGGAGAGCTGAGCCATGCATACAAGATGGGGGGAGCCTAGCCATGCATAATAGATGGGAGAGGGGGAGCTGAGCCATGCATCCAAGATGGGAGGGGTGAGCCGAGCCATGCATACAAGATGGGAGGGGTGAGCTGAGCCATGCATACAAGATGGGGGGAGCTGAGCCATGCATAGATGATGGGGGAGCTGAGCCATGCATACAAGATGGGAGGGGGGAGCAGAGCCATTCATACAAGATGGAGGGAGCTGAGCCATGCATAAAACAAGGGGAGCCATGCATACAAAATGGGTCCGGGGAAACCATGCATACAACAGGGAGAGACACACAGAGCAGGACAGGATGGAGGAACCACACATACCGGGATAGGAATGAGGAGACAATACATACCCAGCTTATACTCAAATCAATAAGCTTATCCAGTTTTCCGTGGCAAATTTAGGTGCCTCGGCTTATACTCGGGTCGGCTTATACTCAAGTATATGCGGTATGTAATATATACACATGTATGTGTGTGTGGCTAAATATGTATATATAGCTTTGTCTCCATAAAAAAGGGGGGCCCAGACACATTTCTTGCACAGGGGCTCCAAGCTGTCAGTGTCCGCCCCTGCCCAGGGATCAATTGTACTCGCATCTTACAGACGTGAGAACAATTGAGGCTCTGACTGTCGGGTCAGAGCGGCGTGAGCAGTGTGATCAGATCATGTGATCACGTTGCTTACATCGCTCACTCGAGCTGCAGAGGCGAACACTGGTGGTAAGTGATCCAGTGGAACTGAAGACATCAAAGATTAAGTGCACAGGGGGAGCAATTGGAGTGAGGATGGGGGGATTTATTATGTGTGGAGAATTTGAGTGGGGATGGAGGGATTTATTGTGTGTGGGGACAATTTGAGTGAATATAGGGGGATTTATTATGTGTGGGGAGAATTGGAGTGGAGATGGGGTTATTTATTGTGTGTGGGGAGATTTGTAGTAGGGATGGGGGGTTTTATTGTGTGGGGGAGACTTGATGACACAAAATGAAGAGCAAAGGGGGAGATGGGGAAACAGTACAGGGGAATGGGGGACATGTATGAGGAAACAGATTGGGAATGGGGGGCATGTATGAGGAAACAGTAGAGGGGAATGGGGGCATGTATGAGGAAACAATATGAGGAATGGGGGGCATGCATGAGGAAACAGTACTGGGGAATGGGGGAATGTATGAGAAAATAGTACTGGGGAATGGGGGGCATGTATGAGGAAACAATACTGGGGAATAGGGGGGCATGTATGAGGAAACAGTACTGGGGAATGGGGGCATATATGAGAAAACAGTATGGGACAATGGGGGGCATATATGAGGAAACAGTACGGGGGAATGAGGGGCATGTATGAGGAAACAGTACTGGGGAATGGGGGCATGTGCGAGAAAACAGTATGGAGGAATGGGGGCATGTATGAGGAAACAGTACTGGGCAATGGGGGGCATGTATGAGGAAACAGTACAGGAGAATGGAGGGCATGTATGAAGAAACCGTACAGGAGAATGGAGGGCATGTATGAGGAAACAGTATGGGGGAATGGGGAGCATGTATGATGAAACAGTACAGGGGAATGGGTACAGGGGAATGGGGGCATGTATGAGGAAACAATATGGGGAATGGGGGGCATGTATGAGAAAACAGTACAGGGCAATTGGGGGCATGTTTGAGGAAACAGTACTTGGGAATGAGGGCATGTATGAGGAAACAGTACAGGGAAATGAGGGCATGTATGAGGAAACAGTTTGAAGAATGGGGGGCATGTATGAGGAAACAGTACAGGGGAATGAGGGCATGTATGGGGAATGGAGGGCATGTATGAGGAACAGTATGGGGGGATGGGTGCAGACAGTATGGGAAGCGAACGGGGGAATGTATGTGGACACAGTATGAGTAGAGATGTGAAAAATGTATTTAAAAAGAGTACGGGGAGTGAGGGTGATGGGATGTGTGCAGACACAGAATATGGAGACGGGGGGGTATGTGTGAGCAGGCAGTATAGAAAGTGAGGGGGTAAATATATGAGGAGACAGTATGGTGAACAGGAGGGATGTGAGAGGAGACAGTATGAGGAGGGAGGGGAATAGTGTGAGGAGACAGTATGGGGGAGAAAAGTGAGTGGGCACAGAATAGAAACTGAGTAGTGGGGACGTAGCATGGGATGACAGTGTTAGTGCACACCCAGGAGGGAACAGTATACTAAGGAGGGGGAGTGTGATGACAGAGTACAGTATAAATACTGGGCCTTATAGGGGGGACACAGTGTGAGAGGACAGTGTGAAGAGGGGGCCGGTATTGAAAGGAGAGGTCAGTGAGAAGAGCATGTACCATAAGAGGGACAGTGTGGGGTCATATTTTGTGCAGACAATATAGTGAGGGGCAATTTTTTTTATTCAGGAGCATTATAATGAAACTTGTATCTTTAAGGGCGTCATGTGGAGATTTTCTGCAAAAGAGCGGAGAAGATGGAAGTCTGCAGAGACGGCTGTGGATGAGAAAACTCATCATGGGGTCTGGACAAGATGACGAAAAGAAGGAGAACTACTCCAGAGACGACGTCCTCTATAAGGTACCTGGATGTAAATGTTATTTGTGATACTGACTAACTCTCATGTTTTTATTTATGTTAGGAGCATTAAAGGGGATGTCCAGGTTTGTAATGAGTCTGCAGTAATTCTTTGTGACTGCAGACTTCTGAATTCTCACAGTGCGCACTGCACGCTGTCAGGATTCTCTCATGCTGGCGATTTACATACATGCAGTCATGCGCTGACTAGACATGTGTGGCCTCAGTCAATGAAAATGAACTGAGCGAGGCTGGGCACATCTAGTCGGAACGTGGTCAGAAGTATACAAATCACATGATTGTGCTGACATGACCGTCCACCGGCAAGGGAGAATCCTAAAAGTGTGCAGTGCATTTGATGGTAGAATTCAGAAGCCTGCGATGTCAGGATTCAGCTCTACAGGTTCCAGTAGTCGTCACATGGACACTTCACTCATATGCGACTTTCATACTTGTGGTCCTGTAACAACGAGCTTCTCTTCCTGCTTCTCTCAGTTTTTCACTGAACATTGAGAGCATTAGGGAGAGGAGCTTGTGGGTACATGACTAAGTGTGCAAATTGCATATGTCCTTGGTGGCGGAGGGGGGAACAAAATGAATTCTTGCCCCGGGTGCCAGAAAACCTAGATACACCTCTGCCGGTAAGCTACTGCGAGCGTTGATTACTGGGTCTGGTGGAGGGATGTCTGTGCACAGTGCAGCACTGGCAGTGAGGCAGGGACTGAGGGTGTGCACAGAGAGAGAATGGAGACCCGGAGACTGCCCGTCCCAGTGTACGCCGTAGCCTGGAGCCCTCATTATCGTAGGAATATGTCAGTTAATAAGTTGTTTTTCTAAAGCTTTACAGTGTAGTTTTAGGTTAGGGATGGTTAGGGATGAGCTAGCAAGGTGCAGGGACAGGTAGTGATGGCTACTTGCGGACATTTGTGGCACTTGCGGTTTTGCACTTGTGGTGAGACAAAAAAAACACTGCCAGCAGCGTTTTTTTTCAATTGCTGCAAGTACCGCATTTGCCGGAGCGCGGCAAAACTGCAAATGCCGCACATGTCCACAAGTCCCATAGGGAATGAATGAGGCCAAACGCACTGTTGCCGTAAGTGATCCGTTACGCGGCAGATGCGGAAAAACTGCTGGATCTGCTGCAAAAGGCTACTTTCACATCAGCGATTTTTGCCAAAGTCACTGCCGATAGTGTCATACTCAACAATAGGGGAGGCAGCTTTAAAAGTGCCTAGGGCAGCAGAAATTCTAAATACGGCCCTGTATATCGATACTGCTGTGGTGGGACTGCTGAGCGGAGTGTCGGACATTGCCAACTCAGGCTTTGTTTGCGCAATGCTGCTCCCCCCTTTGTGTCTGCTGTTGGCATGCTTGTCCTTTTGTGTTGCTGTGACAAGAAATACACCTACCAAGAGAGGAAGATGCCGAGGACAAGATGATACAGCAACAGCCAGCAATTATCACCCAGGAGTGACGTGTAAGGTACCGAAGTCTCACTTGAGGAGGCTCCCCACCAGTCATCACACGGGCCAAGGAGACAGAAGCCAGAGTTGCTCAATATCGATGGGCAATTACAGAAAACAGGGCTATAGCAGAGCTGAGCACTGGGATTTAAAGTAATAGAGGACACAAAAAGCATTTCTGGGAATTAATAATCAAGGATTTGTGAGTGGATTTCTCCCTCTCATTAACACCATTTATCTAACTCTCCCTTTGCTGATATTATGAACCCCTCTCCATCCTCAGGAGAAGCAGAGGTATCGTGGTAGTCTCAGCGGGGCCAGCTATTCTAGATACCTAATGATTTCTTGTCTTTTGTCATTTTGGATATTAAGGAGATATAAAGCTAAGGTCATTGTTTATTGTGAGTTAGAGAAGATTGGAGGCTACTTTGTTCTGTAGCATTTTATACTATAAATATATACATATAGAGTTCTGTGATTTGAAGATAAATATAAGTTTATATGATGATCTGAGAAAATAGTAGACAGCACCGCCAGTAAGTCTGAGTTATATATCGAACACACCTGTTTACGAGTACAGGCTTGCCATCGGATCCCGGGTGCTGAAGCCGAACATCACAACAACGCAGTCCATATTCTAAGAAAAAAGGTTTCAGCACTCACCGATCCTTTTAAAACGAGTAGAAGCGCCATACCAGGCGCGAAACGGCCATCATCGGAACCTACACACGCCTTTCCTTGCACACCCCCGAGCCGTGAAGATTTTAACAATGTTTGAATAAAGAATCAACTCGTTTTAAAAGGATCGGTGAGTGCTGAAACCTTTTTTCTTAGAATATGGATAAGTTTATATGGAACTGCTATTCTTTAAGATAGATATTTGGGTGTATTTCTTTTTGGTTTAATTTTACTTATAGTACTTTTCTACATTTTTTTAATCTTGTTTATTACCTCATCTCAATATACTAAGATGGAAAGAGAAAGAAATTAAAAACTACTGCTCCCACGGCTAGCAAATCGGCGGATTCAAACAGTAGCAAAATAAATATAAGAGAGAGAGACGCTCATTATATCATTCTTAATCAAAATCATCTGAGAACTTTCCTAGTCTAATAAGTCCCGAAAAATCTAGATCCTCTTTAAAAAAGAGAAGAGTCAAACAATCCGTCAATCTTCAGATGGTACTAGAAGGCATATTAATATTATTAATATGATCAAATCTTCAAATACCTTCAGTCTTCCTAACATTGGACACTGAGAAAGCTTTTGACAGACTTAATTGGGCATATTTGAGGATGGTCCTTTCAAAATTTGTTTTTTATAATAAATTTCTATCACCCATTTTTGCCCTTTATTCCAACCCATGAGCAAAAATCTATGTAAATAATCATTTGTCTATGTCATTTCCTATTACTAACGGCACTAGGCAAGGATGTCCTCTATCCCCCCTTTTATTCGTATTAGCAATGGAACCTCTTGCAGAGAAAATTAGAAATGACACCTCTATTATGGGCTTTCAGATTCCATTGCATCATTTTAAAATTAGTTTGTTTGCGGATGACTTCTTTTTGACATTATCAGATCCTCCAAATCAGATTATCTATTAATGATATTAGATTCATTTTCAACAATCTCCTATTTTAAAATTAACTGTTAAAAATAGAAAATGCTACCTTTTAATCTGAGTGATCACACAATCAACGCATTAAAAAAAATAATACATTTTATATAAGAGCAGAAAGAAGTTTTATACCTGGGTATTATTTACACACAAAAAATTACAGTCAGTAGTTTCTGCTAAATTAGAGAATATTATTAGAAACATCTCTAGTGATTTTTCTGGCTTTGGGAATTCAGACCTCTCTTGGTTGGGAAAAATCCTGGTTGTAAAATCATTTGTACTACCCAAAATACTATATATATACAGTATATACATATATATATATATATATATATATATATATATATATATATATACACACACAGAACTTTACCGCTGACTATTAGGGATGGGCAAATCCGAACTGTAAAGTTCGGGGCCGTACTGAACACATAGTGTTCTGTCACACGGTCCCAAACACAGGTTTCCATGGGAAACCCGTGTTACAGTTCGGGTCCAGTTCGGGTCCAGGGCATGTAAAAGAAAAGATAAAATTAATAATAAACATTATAAATATTATACTTACGTGTCCAGCGACGCGTCCTCCCGTCCCGCTGTCTCCCGGCCTCTACTTCCTGGGCTGCTCATTACCTTCCAGCAGTATTCACTGCACTCGGTAGTCTTTGTTTTTTTCCGGAAGTGTTCGTGTGGTGACGTCACCGCATGAATACTGCCGGAAAAAGCCAAAGACTGCCGAGTGCAGTGAATACCGCCGGAAGGTAATGAGTGGCCCCGGAAGCTGATGCAACCGGGAGACAGCGGGACGGGAGGAAGCGTCACTGGACAGGTAAGTATAATTATAATGTTTATATTAATTTTATTCTTTCTTTTACAGCCCGCCCACCCCATCCCATACCTGTAAAGTCCAAGTTTGGGGTTCGGTTGACATCATCTCCGGCCCCGAAGTCAAACTTTACAGAAAAACTCGGGCGGACCTGCCTATCCCGAACATCGGGGAATTCGCCCATCACTACTGACTATCCCTTCTTTCTTTATTGCCAAAATTCTGAGTATAATGAATGCTTTCATACAGATTGGAAAAAGAGCAAGAGTCGCCTCAGACATTCTTTATAAAAATAAATATAAAAATAAATATAATGGAGGCTTTGGCCTACCTAATATTTTTGCATACTACTTAGCCAACCTATGTAAACAAAGTTCATATTGGTTTAGGAAAGAACTATCTCCAGCTTGGCTATATTTTGAAACCGAACAATACAATAACCGTCCCCTTTAAGATCTATTACTTAGACATTTGTTCAAATCACCTCCACGTGAACTTCTACATACTGTTTTTGAAGCCCTAATTAACACCTGCAAATTACTCGCAAAACCATGTAGGGGATCCAATGCATTTGATCAGATCAAAAATTATTCACTATTACTAATAGCAACCATTTATGATTTTTCAATTCCTGAAAATTGGACTCAATCTGGATTAAAAAAATAAAGACATATATAATGGTGACAATTTTGCTACCTTTAAAGATATCAAAAGCAAAGAATTTGTCAACTTCACATTTTATATTTTTTACAATTTTGAAAGAGAATACTCAGAAATTCTTTAATAATAAAATCTCCAGAAACAGAAAACATTTCTACCTGTATTACAAGCTATTTTGGAGTACTAAACATTTATACAGGTATTTTAATAAAAATAACAATATAATTATAAATGCATATATGATACATTGGGAATCTGACTTAAAAAATCTCTCTGTAAGTGGAACAGTGGGAAAAGGCAATCAGCCATTCTTACGCCTCCAGTATTTCTATGTCACTTCACCAATCTATCTACAAATTACTGACTAGTTGGTATTACACTCCCTCTAGACATTCATACATAAACTCAAAAAAGTCCCCTCTTTACCGGACAAATTGTGGTCTTCCTGGCAATTTACTACATATTTTTTGGAGTTGTCCAAAGATTAAAAATCTATGGAAACAAGTTTAATTGGCTTAATAGAATTTTTTTGATGCGGGGAGCTGATGGCACTTCTATTCTTTTGGCTTAGAAGATATTAAACCAGAAGTTAAATTTACTTTAATTCATACCTTTTTAGTGGTCAAAAATTCTTTAGCATTCTATTGGAAAAAAAACGGATGTGCCAAAATTTTCTGACATTAAGGATTAAACTTCTCTACATAGTTCTCTTGAACAAAGATTTGTCATTAATAATAATTCCCTAGCAAAATATTCTAGGAAATGGGAGCATTGGAAGTTGACGTTCCTCAAATCCTAGTCTTGCTTTCTGTTAAGCCTTGGTTTCTGAATCACATGTTGTGGAAATGTCACTGATACATTGGGCTTATTTACTATTTTGTTTTAATTGCAAATTTTTAGGTTTGGTCAATACATATTTCATTCATATTAAACGTTCTTTATATTTAAGGGATCATTGCTATAAATGATATATATGTTACTTTGATTGTTTCTTTTTATGACACAATAACTTTCGTTTATAAACATTTGTGCTCTCTAAATTTATATTCCTTTTTTTCCCTTCCTTTCCCTCTCCAAGTTTCCCTTTTCCTTGTTGTTTACTCCTCCTCCTTCCCTTTATACCCTTAAAAAAATAATTAAAAAAATACTTGAAATACTAATGTTCATGTGCTTCAATCGACATAAATGTTTATAGCCATTGTAGTATTTGGTAGAAATACTCCCCAGGAAATTGGAAACTGTTACAGCACCAGGAGAGACAATCAACCTCAAAACATAATATTGGCCAAAGTTTATAATGATGATAAATGTTCTTGTAAAAGGTATTGGAGTTACATTTGGTCATACATTAAATGCTATTGTATTTTCATTATTGCATTTTTTTCTTTTTCTATTGTATAAATAAAAGAACGAGGTATAACTTAGTAAATCAACACAGTGAAAATCATGATAGCAGGACATGGTTGCATGTATCTCCAGCAACATGACAAGTCTACGGCTCTTCAAGAGGTTCTTGACTTTGAACAATTCCTATTTTATTAGATGGTCCCTTGACAGTAGGTTGATCACAAAGTGTCCAGATGCTGGAAACTCCAATGATCTGGTATTATTTTAGGGAAATCTAACAGCAAGTATTCAATCTCTCTCACTCACCACCACAGAGGAATGAAGAGTTACACAATGACCATTCACATCAATAGTTTATGTATAATGCAGCAAAGGACAAGACCTCCAGACCTTTAATGTCCACCATGAATCCATTCATACTGTACCTGTCTCATTCAGCAACCACCCCCAATTCCTTTGCCCCCAGCTGAATACTGTTGCACCCTCCTTGACTATACAGTAAGTACAGTATCCTACCTGCATCAGAGATTCGTGGGGCTTTTCCAGGTCCAACAGGTTGAGGTTTCCAATGACCGGCAGAGGCATAGGTCCAGGGGGCATCTTTGCTGTGCTCTTCCTAATTCCATTTATCCAATAGATGAATAGTGCAATGAAAATTGAAAAATATACCAACACATCGGCTCTAGCCAAAAAGAAGGCAAAAAAAGACATAGCGAAGTACTGGTAAGAGTCCGTTCTGATTGTGTTCCTGTCCTTATATTTATGCACTTTGGCTTATTTTTCCTACATGTGTTAATCTTTACTAGGACACAAATAACCTATAATAAACTGATTGGCCCATTGCCATTTACTTTCGCCAGAGAAACTTGGCTTAGATTGCACAATCTTGTTTTTACATACATAGCATTATACATTTCATCCAAATAAATGTTGGCCAAGGTGTATTATAAAGTGATGTTTACAGTGGGATAAAGGAATATGACATGCAATTTTTTTCTTATTTGTTCTGCAGCTGTACCAGCGCCATGGGGTAGAGTTCACATAATCTATTTGTAAAAGAGTCCAACCCCCCCCCCCCCTTCTCTAGTTGTTCACTACGTGTCAGGCTTGTACTCTGTTCTGCTGGTGCATGGGCTGATCTAAAAATGTGTGAAACGACTCACAGAAATTGCTTATATTTTTTCAATTTATTTCACTGATTTAAATACCGTCATTAATTACACAGCTCTTCGTGGCTATACATATTTTGTATTTAATTTTTTGTAATAAATTTTGTACATTTTATTATCTCGTGGATTCCTCAGTTTTTTCTCCGCTTTTATGGAGAAAGTGTTTAGTAATTGTTGTTGTTGAGGTATATATAGGTTTAGGATATTGGTGATTGACATTTATGTTGCTGTTTTCTAACAGACTATCCGCATTATTCAAGATGGACCTTAAGGCTAGGGAGACATCCTGGCGGTCCAAGGCCACAGACTTATTCAAACAGGGGAATTCTTCCGGTACACAGGATGTTTTAATAGAAAATCGTGATCTCACCATCCAATATAAAAATGCGGTGCATAAAAAATTAAAAATATGGTGGAACAAAACCGCTTTGGAAAACTATGTGGAGCAAAGTATTATTCCAAGGGGCCTAAGGGTACAAGTTTATCCGTCCTTCGACCTGGAAGATGTCGAATTAATACAAAGGTGGAAGAAAGCAGCCACGGTGTGCTCTCTTGAATTTATTAAAATAATAATTGATAAAAATTCTGTATCTTTGGATTTGGTTGACAAAGAAATTGAGGATTTGCATAAAAATCTAAAAAAGCAGTTAACTACTGAGAAATTGGAGAATTATTTGAAAATTATTGATAAAGATATTGACAAATGGGAAGCAGATATTAGTCAATTAAAATTGAAAAAGAATCTGAGAGACACTAATGACTATGAGAATGATAAAATCTTTAAATGGCAGCTCCCTAGGAAGAGATCTAAATTGGCACCCGTTAATGTAAACACTACAACTAAAGAGCTACCATCATATTCCGAGAGCAGTACTTCATGTAGTGAAACTGAGAGCACCAATGATCACTACATGCGTACGAGAATGGGGAGTAAGAAATATGCGGACATCTTCTCTAAGAAGAATGTCAAGAGAAACAATGATCGGATGAAGGTAATTAACCTATCGGATCATGTTTTGTCTGAAACACAGATTAATTTATTGGAGAGGGGTTTAACCTTTTCTCCCTCTTCAAAATTAGACAAATTCACCGTGGTAAAAGATCTGCACCTATTTGCTCGAAAAATTATTTTACAAAAAATGCATCATAAGACCGACTTGGATCTGTTGTTTCCTACGGAAATGGAAAAGGAGGCTTTGAGAGATCTTGAAGAACTGCTGGAGAAGAATGCTCAAACGGAAATTGGTAAGTTTCCTTCACATCTAATTGCCAAATCCAAAACTTTTCCCAGCCTTGGTGCATGCCCTTCAGTAGAGGTATTTACGAGATTGGTCACAAGGGATATTGAATCTATACCTGAAAGTCCTGGTTGGATGTCTAACTTGAATAAAGATGAAAAAATAGCATTGAAAGAATTACAGAACCTTGGTGGGGTAGTAATAAAACAAGCGGATAAAGGGGGTAATACTGTTGTTTGGCCTATTCATTTATATGAAAAACAGGCCGACAAGATACTATCTGTAAGATCCTGTTATAAAAAATTATCATTTAATCCCCTTACACGCTACCAACATGAGCTGATTGCAATTCTGGAAGAAGCTCATGAGAAGGGTATTATTCCGAAAAAATTAGTAGATTATTTTGTTAAACTAAAACCTAACATGGCTACCTTTAATCTTTTACCCAAATTACACAAAGATTCCAGTGACCCCCCCGGTAGACCAATTGTCTCTGGAAATGAGAGCTTATGTGAAACAGTTTGTAGGGTCATTGATTTTTATTTGCAACCTCTTGTGTTGACACTCCCATCCCACATTAAGGATACAACGGCTGCCCTACGAATGCTGGATTCAATTCAATTGGAAGATAGTGCTATACTAGTCACAGCTCACGTAGAAGCACTTTACTCATCCATCAAACATGCGGACGGGCTTCGGGCAGTTTCTCACTATCTACATGAGAGTAATTTGGATAAATTACTGATAGATTTAATTCTTGTCCTATTAAAATTTGATTTGGAACACAATGTGTTCGTTTTCAATGGAGACACTTATCTCCAACAACAAGGAACTGCCATGGGCGCTACATGCGCCCCGGCTTATGCTAATCTATTCATGGGATATTGGGAAAGGGAAATATTTCAGAATGATTTGATTGAGCAAATAAACTTGGTGCAAGGATGGAGTCGATATATCGATGACATTCTGTTTATTTGGGAGGGCAACTGTGATCAATTGGGGGCTTTGATGGAAAAACTTAATGAGAATGATTATAATTAGTGTTGAGCGATACCTTCCGATATCGGAAAGTATCGGTATCGGAAAGTATCGGCCGATACCGTCAAAGTATCGGATCTTTTCTTTTTCAATGATCTTTTTATTAAATAGTATGCAATATTACAAATGTACTTTTGAGCGAATAAAAAAATTGACATATCAAGGATTATGAGTACATCCATTCACGGACATCATAAGAATAACAGACATTAAAAGAAGAACTGTGTCTAGTAAATGACAGAAAGATGACGTAGGCTAAGAGGACGAAAGGTGGGGGGAGGAAATGGGTGTAGAGCAAGGAGGGGTGGAGGGAGTGGAATAGGAGGGAGAGCACCAAGGGTGAGTTCATTTAGTTGATATTGAACTTAAGAAGGATAATTGAGTTCTGAATTGAACCCATGGAGACCAGATGATAAGAAATCTTCTATAAGTATTATTGACTCTTGCCGCTAATTTCTCAACGTAGTATAGTTGATCTATTTTAAGGTAAAGTTGTTGGGTGGTGGGCATAATAGTTGAGTTCCATTTAGATGGGATTAGCTTTTTCCCGGCTGCTAGAACAAATTGAGCTAGTTTTGAAGCTTTGCTGTCTTGAGGCCAAATCGGAAGATTCAAGAAAAGGTTCTCTGGCTTCAGTGTTACATGTTTACCTAACAGTGTAAATATGACTTGGGATACTTCTTTCCAGAAAGGACAGATCTGTGGGCATGTCCACCAGATATGAAAATAGTTTCCTTCATTGGTCCCACATCTCCAGCAGTTATTAGATGAGGCTCTGTGCCAATTATGTATCTGTTTGGGCGTGATATACCATCTTGTGATAATTTTATAAGAGTTCTCTTGTATGCGGACACAATTTGAGGGACCATGGGAGTTTTTATAGATATACTTGATGTGTTGCTCAGTTAAAGGAATCCCTATGTCCTTTTCCCAGTGGGCTAAGTACGCTCGTTTCAGGGGTGTATTTAAAGTTAGTAAGTTTTGGTAAATCGTTGAAAGAATTTTTCGAGGGGGTTCGAATCTGGCACAGAGGACCTCAAAGGGAGTTAGTATTCTGTTCAAATCAATTGGCCGATTTGGTGGGGAGAAAAGATGGGCTAATTTCCCATGTTGAAGAAAGGTGAGGTGCGATAGGCCCGGGATTTTACGTAGGTCGTGTAATGGGAGAAGTGACCCGTCTTCAAACAATTGCTCGATTGATATACGGGCAGCGGATGGAGGGAGGGTGTCTATCAAATCGGAGACTCTGGTCAATGGGGAGAAGGATGGAGCTAGGATTTCACCCCACTTCTTCCATATTTTTAAGGTAGCTAGCGTAAAATTATTTTTATGGTCCTTAAGATTAGGTATTTTATTGCGGTTTAATAAGATAGAGCGCAGTGGCACGGGAGACATTGCTTCTTCCACTTGAAGCCATTGTTGTTTTCCTTCATTTCTGATCCAGTGGATCGTTCTAGCTAGGTGAGAGGCTTGATAGTACTTGACAATGTCTGGGGCACCCATGCCACCTTTGTCTTTCGGTAGGGTGAGGGTTCGGGAATTAATGCGAGGTTTACATTTTTGCCATATATATTTAAAAAATAATGAGTGGACTTTGGTTAGAAAGGAGATGGGTATATGGATTGGAAGCATATTGAAGACGTATATAAATTTGGGGAGAATAAGGCTTTTTAGTATATTTTTCCTTCCAATCCAGGAAAGAAAGGGGTCCTTCCAAGATCTGAGATTAGTGGCTGTAGCTTGGTATAGTTTATTAAGATTGAGTTCAAATAAATCTTTGTGAGACGCACTTATTTGAATTCCTAGGTAGGTTAAACTTTTGGGTTGCCATGGGAAGGGGAATGTAGATTTGAGTTTCCTCATTATATCGTTTGGTATACCTAGATTTAACATTTCTGATTTAGCCTCATTTATTTTGAAGTTAGATAGTTTACTGTAACTCTCCACGATTTTTATTATTGCAGGGATACTTCTTAAGGGCTGAGAGATCACCAGCAAAAGATCATCCGCAAATGCTGCAGTCTTGTAGTGAATATCTCGAATTTGTATGCCTATAATTTCTGGGTTTTGTTGTATAGCTTGTATTAAGGGTTCGATAGTCATGACGAAAAGTAGTGGGGAGAGGGGGCACCCCTGCCTCGTTCCATTAAGTATTTGGAATGAGTCTGTGAGTGAGCCGTTTAGTTTAATTCGTGCTGTGGGGGAGGTATACATGCTCATAATTGCTGTAATTGTTGAGGGAGGGAGGCCAAATTTTACTAAAGTTTCCCGTAAAAAGAGCCAGTCCACCCTGTCGAATGCCTTTTCTGCGTCCATACTCATTAGTGCTAGTGGTGTACCTCTTATTTTCGCATATTGCATGAGATGTAGTATTTTGTGAGTATTATCCTTCCCTTCTCGTCCTTTTACAAAACCAGTTTGGTTTGGTGAGATTAAGGATGGTAGAACCTTGGCCACTCTATCAGCCAGCATTCTTGCATATAATTTAAGATCCGTGTTTAACAAAGATATGGGGTGATAACTCCCACATTGTTCTGGATCTTTCCCCTCTTTATGAATCAAAGAAATTCTGGCTTCTAGAAATTGGCGGGGGACGTCGCCACCTGTTTGAAGAAAGTTGCACATGTTAAGGAGATGGGGAAGCAATACTTCAGAGTTAGATTTATAGTAATAGGTTGAAAAACCATCTGGTCCTGGTGCTTTACCTTTGGGGCAACTCGACAGGGCGGACCGGAGCTCTGAGAGTGTGAACGGTTTGGAAAGTAGGCGTTGTTGTGTGTCATTTAGGGATGGAAGGTTCAGATCTCTCAAGAAGGTTTGAATATCTTGTCTTCTTTTTTCTACCTCACTCTCCTCCTCTCTCGGACGTAATTGATATAAAGATTTGTAGTAATGCAAAAATTCCTTTTCTATCTGAGAATAGTTTTGGGTTCTAGTACCTTCCCTGGTTTTAATGGTATGTATAAAAGTGCGGGCCTGTCTTTTTTTTAATAATGACATCGTTAATTTTGAGGCTTTGTCGCCGTGGACAAATATACGATTTTTCCAAGACATATATAATTTGGACGATTGCTCTCTAAGTAAGTCCTTTAGTTTTTGTCTTTCAGCTGTGAGTTCAATAAGCGTTTGTGGGAGAAGTGTTGACTTATGTTGTTTTTCTAATAGGATTACTTTCTTATGAAGGAGTTCAATTTCTTTATTTTTTGTTTTATTAAGGTAGGAAGCTAATGAAATAAGTTCACCTCTTAACACTGATTTGTGGGCTTCCCATAATATTAAAGGAGAGGTTTCCGAGTTATCGTTGAGGTCAAAATATGTTCGGATGGCTTTGTTTATGCGGGTTTTTAAGGTAGGGTCATCTAAGAGTGTATCATTTAGTTGCCACGATCTGCACGGTGCATACTGTTTAGAGAGGATTAATTCAATTGACACGAACGAGTGGTCCGAGAATATTGAGGGAACTATGTCTACTTGTTGGACATTTGGTAGTAATGATCTAGGGGCAAGAAAGTAATCAATTCGGTGATACGAATTGTGTGGATGTGAGAAGAATGTGTAATCACGTTTGGACGGGTTAAAATAGCGCCAGAGATCTATGAGGTTGAGAGAGTGTAAGGCAGACTTAATTCTTGTCAAATCTCTCTTGGAAATTGTACTTGTCCCTTTGGACGTGTCTATTGATGGTTCAAGAGCTAGATTAAAGTCTCCTCCCATTATGAGTATACCTTCCCTGAATTCTCTTATTTTCTTAAATATAGATCGCAGCCACTTTAGATGTTTTTTATTTGGCGCATAGATGTTACAAATGGTAACCGCTTCACCTGCTAGAATACCCTTAATTAGAATATAACGGCCATTCTCATCTATCAATTGGTCGTGTAGAAGGAAAGGGATGTCTCTAGCTATTGCTATAGACACTCCCTTTGATTTAACTTGGGGTGACGTAGCGTGGTACCATCTGTTATAATGAGCTTTGTCAAAGGAGGGGAGTTTGTCCTTAGTGAAGTGGGTCTCTTGAAGGAGTAATAGGTCATAGTTATTTTTTTTAAATCTTGAAAGGGTTTGGCTTCTGGGGATCGGGGAATTGAACCCATTTGTGTTGTAGGTGAGTAATTTAAATACCTTTTGTGTATTAGTCATCTGGAGGTTTGGTCCATTTGTGACAATCCCACCAAGGTGCCTGGAGGGGGAGAAAGGAGGGAGAGGAAGCAAGGGTGATAGGGGTAAAAGGAAAGGGTAAAGAAGCGTTAGGAATATGAGTTAATAAGTAGAAAAAAAAACAAAAACAAAAACATAGCATTCTTTGAACTGAATACATTTTGTATTGAATCAAATACCTGGAAAAGGTCAGGCATTACCTACAATGGAGGAGGTAAGTTAATTCTTATTAGACATTACATTACTCTTGTTGAGAAAAGAGAATAGAATAAGGAGAAATATTTAAACAGTCAAATACTTGAGCATTAAGCACACAAGTGAACATCCAACAATATTGTTACTAGAGAAGTTTCTAGTATAAACTCAGGCTTTCTGGAAGTAATAACCATGTCGAACAGAAGGAATATGATCAAGTAGATCCATGTAGAATAACACATTAAATGGCCGGAGCCTTCCTCATGAGTCTGGATCTTTAGAGGGAGTCAGTCTTGAGCCTTTACGTTTTGTTTTTTGAGACCTTGGAGTGGAGACCTGTTGCCACAGGGGAGGTGGGAGGAGAGGTTGTATAGCAGAGGCTGCGTGAAAAGTCTCAATATCAGGGAACTGGCTCAAGGATATGTTTAGGTCTATGCATAATGATCGTATCTCAGCTGAGGACCTAGCCTGTAGTCTTTTCCCCTCTGTGATAACTTGTATACCGAATGGAAAGAGCCATCGGTATTGGAGTTTTTTCTGAAGAAGAGCCTCAGTGAGTGGTTTAAGGAGCTGTCGTTTCCTGAGAGTGATAGATGATAGATCTTGAAATAGTTTTAGGTGCGATCCCTCAAAGGTGATCTCTTGTGCTTCTCTAGCGCGCTTTAATATCAAGTCCTTAACGCGGAAATCGAGGAATCGACATAAAACGTCACGAGGCGGGTCTCCTTGTTTGGGTTTAGGGCGCAGCGCCCTATGTATTCTAACAATTTCCATGTCTTGAGGGTCTTGGTCTAGGAGGAGAGAGCGGAACGTTTCAGTTGCAGCCTTATTCAAAGCTTCAAAAGCTACTGTCTCAGGCAGTCCTTTTATTCTAATGTTGTTCCTGCGTTCTCTGTTCTCGTGGTCCTCAAGGGTGGAGTGTATGATGTGCATTTGTTCTTCTTGAGTTTTAATGCATGCTAGAATAGCGTTGGAGTGCTCAGTGTAGTTGGTCTGTGTATTTTCCAAGGTCTCTAATCTATGTCCTTGCTGAGTTATTTCCTGTTTAATGTCTGATAGTTCTTTACCTATGGGACCCAGGGCTTCAGATAGAATGCGTTTGATAAAGGAGCGTGTCACCATTTGGTCTTTGCCACTAGAACCAATGTCCGAGTCGCTCTCCATTTCTGTGTCTGTTTCTCCTTCTTGTGCTGTGTTGGGTGCGTAATTTGTTTTGGTCGCACCTGGGGTAATGAGGCGTTTCTTTAAGTATTTATCCAGGTCTGATTGGGTGTTTAAACCACTTACTTTGATCTGCTTAGGTGTTTTTGTGTTGGATCTCACCATTGTGTGATATGTTAACAAGAGTAGAATAAGCTGCTGTTTCCTCCTCCTATTTGCAGGAATAGGTTACTAAATAAGCATTTTGTTAATTATGAAATATCAAAAAGGTTCGTTTTGATTTAAAAATTAGCTAGTTGAAGGTTTGGAGGGTATTGGGGGTGTTTTAGAATTGTGAGTTGAAATATAAATTGAGCAGGTAGTCTTTTGTGTGGCCACTAGATGTCAGTATGGGACCATCTAAACTCTGTGGATGGATCCAATTCTCTTGAGGTTGGAATCTATGGATATCTGGGTTTCTGTTGTACAGGGTAGGTTGATAACCCTTCGTTCTGTGAGACTTGCGAAGGCCCTATAAAGTATAGGATATAAGACGGCACTTCTTTGTTTGTGATAAGGTCTCCTAAATTTCTTGTTTATTAATACTACTGGTTCTGGGGTGGATTGTTGAAGGGGCTGAAAGTAATAGATGTGAGCAGTTTCTTGGTGTTGACAGCTTCTATCAAAGCTTTGTAAGTTTATTTCTCTGTTTCTGGAGGGAAACTTTACTTAGAGGATAAAAGGGCTCCTCTAGATCTCAGCCTAGTGGGGTAAGTGTGATTAACCTCTGCTCTTCTTATGTGGAAGGCACCACTGTCTCTATTCACAACAGTAATATGGCACAATGAGGTTAAGTGGGGTTAGATGCTTCAATGTAATCTCAGTTGCCTCTTCCAGGGAAGTGTGGGGGCCCAAAATGAGACCAAGTGATGGCCTGGGAGAGAGGAGCCGAAGCATGGAGGGGCCAAGCCGCAGCCCCAGGCGCACCTCTCTATACTCTCTGCAGCAGGGAGACAGTTTCTCAAGCGTTGGTCACAGGGTCTCTTACCTCCGATGTGAAGGAAACCCCTGTGGTGCACCTCCACAATCCTTCCTCTACAATTCCAGGCGCTGCTCAGGTGATCCGGTCTTCTGGTGTGTCCCCGGGTCTCGCCGCCCCTCCACCACGCCGGAGAGAGGAGGGTGTCGCTGCTCCGTTCGTTACCCCTGAGGTCCAGCTGCAGCGGGGGTAAGATCTGACTTAGAGGCGTCTCAGGTCTTGTCGTTCGGCGTTCTCTGGTATCTCCTCCAGCTCCTTCACTGCAGCTGCCGTGGGTGGGGGGGCGCTTCTCTTATCGCCGACCGGATCTCTGAGGGGGAGGAACGGGCACTCAGCTCACCGCTCCGACCCCTGTAATTTAGCGTCGGCAAGGAGGGTATGAGCAGCGGTAAACACCCGCAGGCTGGGTTAAGCGGCCGCCGGTACCTTGGATGAAGGCGCCTAGTTAATAGTCCAGGTGTAATGGCGTCTGCGGCTTGGGGTCTGCGTCTAGGCCCAGACCATGCGGCCTGACTCAGTGGAGAAGAAGAGGGAGTTTAATCCGGGTGATTTTGGTCTCATATGGGGTCTAATGTCTCTTAAATATGATTGCTGCTATCAGCTGAGTAAAAAAAAGCGATCCTGGTCTGATGTTAGCAGATTAGTGAGTTTGGGGCCTTGGAGCTCACAGATCAGACATCTTGCCTCTTTGCTGCTCAGGCCACGCCCCCAAAGTATCGGATCTAATCCGATACCGATACCCGATCCCAATGCAAGTCAATGGGTTGAAAATATCGGAATTAAAATAAACCCTTTCTTTCCTTGTAGGTTAATTCTACATGAAGGAAAACAACTAAGAATAATGTAGGATGTATTGGGGGAGGTGGCGGAGACATTAAAGGCACAGAGGTTTAGCCCAAAGAAATAGAATAGCAGGTTTTTTTTTTTTTTTTTTATGACGTTCGGCGTTAGAAAGATTTTGACTATGTTATTTTTTTTTTTTATTTTGTCAGATATTGATGTTTCACTACTTCCACGCCCTTCACCTTCTTTTTTACTTCTCCCACACTTTCTTCTTCATTATCCTCATCATCAGCTTCTTTGACATCAACTATCTTCACCTTATTCATCTTCTTCTTCTTCTACCTCTAATTTTTTTTTTTACATTGTTCATATTCTTTTTATTTAACTATCATCTTCTTCATATTCAACTTCTTCATCATATTCTTATTTGTGACAGGCATTCCCGTAGTTGTTATCTATAAAAGTTTGAAGATTACACCTTCCGTTCTGCCTGTCACAAAAGAGTTACATTTGTCCGCGTTCAGTTTGGCCTGCAGCATCAGGCTTTATCCAGGGGCACCACGAGGAGGAACGGACTCACCCCCATACACTGCTTAGTCTTCTTCTGCTTATAATTTAGATAATATCTTTTGCTCTGATATTTAGTGTTATGCTTAATGTTCTTCTGCTCTTTGTTCTGCAGCCTCTTGTTCTTCTGCTTCTCGGTCTCCCATGTCGTCGTCGTCTCCAGGGTCGTCGTCTCCAGGGTCATCGTCTCCGGGGTCGTCGTCATCGGGGTGGTCTTCAGGGTCATCGTCTCCAGGGTCGTCGTCATCTCAGTGGTCGTCGTCTCTGGTGTCGTCGTCATCTTAGGGGTGGTCTTCCGGGTCGTCGTCTTTAGGGTCTTGAACTTGGAAATGTAGCAGAAGGTACAAGAAGGCTGAGAAAATGCCGAGAAACAGCTGATGGAACTGGAACTCGGATGGCTACCCGAAGGTCCAAGAGCCAATGGAACTACCGAGGACCAGCTGACGTTACTGGAACCCAGTTACTAAGCAGGAGGTACCCGTGCCTGAAAGCACTACCAAGGACCACCTGACGTTGGTGGAACTCGGATACCCAGAAGGAGGCACCTAAGCCAAAGGCTCTGCCCGGAACCAGCTGACGGTACTGGAACCAGGATGGGGAGCAGAAGGTACAAGAGCAAAAGACACTGCCGAGAACCAGCTGACGGTACTGGAACCCGGATGGGTAGCCGAAGGTCCAAGAGCCAATGGAACTACTGAGGACCAGCTGACGTTACTGGAACCCGGTTACTAAGCAGGAGGTACCCGTGCCTGAAAGCACTACCAAGGACCACCTGACGTTGGTGGAACTCGGATACCCAGAGGGAGGCACCTAAGCCAAAGGCTCTGCCCGGAAACAGCTGACGGTGCTGGAACCAGGATGGGGAGCAGAAGGTACAAGAGCAAAAGACACTGCCGAGAACCAGCTGACGGTGCTGGAACCAGGATGGGGACCTATTCAAGCTTATCTTCCTAGAGCCCCAACTAGCGGTGTTGGAGCAAAGGGTCAGCAGGGGGAGCAAAGTGTAGGCCGAAGCCTGCACTGGCGGCAGCTTTGTGTCTGCGTGGCTGTTGCAGGACACGTTGCCGGCTACACAGCAGGGGAACAGCTGGCGGTGCTGAACCCCACTGACACATTGGCGAGGTGTTTTTCTCTGTGCAGCCAGCACTTCGGGGCACCAACTGACGGTGTTGGAGCCCAGGGACAGGAGGGGGAGCAGAGTGTAGGCCGAAGCCTAATTGAACCAATTTTAAAGGTAACCTTTAAACCCCCCTCAGGTGTTACAAACTAGAAGAGCCACGCCTTATGCAGCAGTAGTGCTGTACAAGTCAAAGGTTGCTCTTTTAATTTTGTTCCTTGCACAAGCTGAAGGAAACACGTACAACATTTTGGCCCTTATACAGTCAATCTGTCTTGGAGGCGGGAGTTCCCTTCGTAATGAGACGCAGCACAGCTGGCAAAAATACCACCTTGGTGCGGCCTCCTGAGCATCGCATTTTGAAGTACAGGAGTCTGCGTTGTTGCGTTATCCCTTGGCCATGCGCTGCCCGTCTTCTGACATCATTTCATGTCGGCTGGTGCGGTTCGCGATGCCCATGAATCCCAGCCCCGCAGTGTCTTTACAGTGTTTCACACTGCGGGGCTGGGATTCATGGCCTGGCGCAGTACATATGTTCGCCTCTCGCTCGTGTCCTTACACCTGCTACAGACTGTGCGGCGTCAGCTGATCCCTTATCGCATGCCACGGCCATGAAGCAGCACAGTCTGAAGAAGGCGGAAGGAGATGAGTGACAGCCTGGCGAAGATATGCACTGCTCATGCCCGTCAATCACACCCTCGCAGTCAAAATAAATAAGACACCGAGGGGCGTTGTGTCGGGCAGGGCGGCTGCAGAGGCGCAGCCAGCCAAACAATGATGTCAGAAGACGGGCTGTGCTACCAAGGGGGTCGTTGCGTGTCATTACAAAGGAAAGTCACACCTCAGGGACGGTTTAATGGTCTCAGGGGACACATTGTAGATGTGTTCTGTTCCACGTGTGCAAGGAGAATAAGTTTATGAGCCACCTTGCACACATGCAGCATTACTGCTGTACAAGGTGGCAGTAAAACATACAAACACCTGGGGTGGGGCGACAGGATCCCTTCAATTTCAGTTCTTGTGTCTGCGTGGCTTTTGCAGGACATGATGCCGGCTACACAGCAGGCTGTGCAGTGCTGGCGGTGCTGAACCCCACTGACACATTGGCTGGTGTTTTTCTCTGTGCAGCTAGCACATCTGGGCCCCAACTGGCGGTGTTAGAGCCCAGGGTCAGCAGGAGGAGGAGAGGGAGCAGAGTGTAGGCCGAAGCCTGCACTGGCGGCAGCTTTGGGTCTGTTGTGCCTGCGTGGCTGTTGCAGGACACGTTGCCGGCTGCACAGCAGGGGAACAGCTGGCGGTACTGAACCCCACTGACACTTTGGCTGGTGTTTTTCTCTGTGCAGCTAGCACATCTGGGCCCCAACTGGCGGTGTTAGAGCCCAGGGTCAGCAGGAGGAGGACAGGGGGAGCGGAGTGTAGGCCGAAGCCTAATTGAACCAATTTCAAATGTAACCTTTAACCCCCCTCAGGTGTTCCAAACTAGAAGAGCCACAGCTTATGCAGCAGTAGTGCTGCACAAGTCAAAGGTTGCTCTTTTAATTTTGCTCCTTGCACACGCTGAAAGGAACACGTATAACATTTAGGCCCTTACACAGTCAAACTGATTTTGAGGCGTGAGTTCCCTTCGTAAAGAGACGCAGTACAGCTGGCAAAATTGCCACCTTGGTGCTTTGCGCGGCCTCCTGAACATTGTTATTTGTTGCACAGGAGTCTGCGCTGTCGTGTTATCCCTTGGCCTTGCGCTGTTAGCGCTGCCCATCTTCTAACATCATTTAATGTCGGCCGTTGCGGTTTGCGATGACCATGAATCCCAGCCCCGCAGTGTCTTAACATTGTTAAAACACTGCGGGGCTGGGATTCCTGGCCTGGCGCAGTACATATGTTCGCCTCTCACACTCGGGTCCTTACACCCGCTTCAGACTGTGCGGCGTCAGCTGATCCGTTGTCGCACGCCACAGCCATGAAGCCGCACAGTCTGAAGAAGGCGGAAGGAGATGAGGGACAGGCGAACATATGCACTGCTGATGCCCATCAATCACACGCTTGCAGTCCAAATAAATAAGACACCGAGGGGCGTTGTGTGGGTCAGGGCGGCCGCAGAGGCGCAGGCAGCCAAACAATGATGCCAGAAGATGGTCAGCGCTACCAAGGGGGTTGCAGCGTGTCATTACAAAGGAAAGTCACACCTCAGGGACGGTTTAATGGTCACAGAGGACACATTTTAGACCTGTTCAGTTCCACGTGTGCAAGGGGAGTAAGTTTGAGCCACCTTGCACACATGCAGCATTACTGCTGTACAAGGTGGCTGTGAAACATACAAACGCCTGGGGGAGGGGGGACAGGTTCCCTTCAATTTCAGTTCTTGTGTCTGCGTGACTGTTGCAGCACACGTTGCCGGCTACACAGCAGGGGAACAGCTGGCGGTGCTGAACCCCACTGACACTTTGGCTGGTGTTTTTCTCTGTGCAGCTAGCACATCTGGGCCCCAACTGGCGGTGTCAGAGCCCAGGGTCAGCAGGAGGAGGAGGGGGAGCAGAGTGTAGGCCGAAGCCTGCACTGGAGCAAGTTGAAAGGGAACCTTTAACCCCCCCCCCAGGCGTTTGTAGCTGAAAGAGCCATCTTGTACAGAACTAATGCTGGAAAAGGTAAACTTAGCTCTTTTAATTATGGTCCTTGCACATGCTGAACCTAACACTTATGAAATGTGTCCCCTCCTACCGTGATACCGTCCGGTAGGTGGAACTTTCCTTTGTGATGTGAAGCAGCACAGCCGTCATTCTTACCCCCTTGGCGCCGTGCGCCGCCTCCTCAGCGTTGTTTGAGTCAGTCCCGGAGCCTGTGCTGTTAGGTTAGCCCTTGGCCATGCACACATTTTGCGCTGCCCGTCTTCTGACATCATTTGGTGTCAGACTGGCTGCGCCTGTGCGGCTGCGCTGGCCGAGATCCCGCCTCGCAGTGTCGTCTAATGTAATCCCACCGCGGGCCTGGGATCCATGGCCATGCGCAGTGCATATCCTCGCCTCTCACTCCCCTCCCTACGGCTTCTTCAGACTGTGCGGTGTCACGGCCGTGGCATGCTATTAGGGACCAGCTGACACCGCACAGTCTGAAGAAGCCGTAGGGAGATGAGTGAGAGGTGGAGGTTCAGATATGCACTGCGCATGTCCATGGATCTCAGGCCCCCAGTGGGATTAAATCAGAAGACACTACGAGGCGGGATCTCGTCCAGCGCGGCCGCACAGCCTCAGCCAGCCTGACACCAAATGATGTCAGAAGACGGGCAGCGCAAAATGTGTGCATGGCCAAGGGCTAACCTAACAGCGCAGGCTCCGGGACTGACTCAAACAACGCTGAGGAGGCAGCGCACGGTGCCAAGGGGGTAAGAATGATGGCTGTGCTGCTTCACATCACAAAGGAAAGTTCCACCTACCGGACGGTATTACGGTAGGAGGGGACACATTTCATAAATGTTAGGTTCAGCATGTGCAAGGAGCACCACGAAAAGAGGCACTTTTTCCCTTTGCATCATTACCGCTGCAAAAGGTGGCTCCTTCAGTAACAAACGCCTGGGGGGGGGGCAGGTTCCCTTAAATTTAACTTGTTGTGCCTGCGTGGCGGTCCCAGTACACGTTGCCGTATACACAGCAGGGGAACAGCTGGTGGTGCTGAACCCCACTAACACATTGGCGAGGTGTTTGGCTCTGTGCGTACAGCACTTCTGGACAGCAACTAGCGGTGTTGGAGCCCAGGGACAGGAGGAGGAGGAGGAGGAGGTGGAGGAGATAGGAGGGATTGCCACACACACAGCTGGGGAACAGCTGACGTTACTGAACCCCAATAATAGAGGAGGGACTGTTGGGACTGTGCATACAGCACTACCAGGCAACAACTAGCGGTGTTGGAGCCCAGGGACAGGAGGAGGAGGAGGAGGTGGAGGAGATAGGAGGGATTGCCACACACACAGCTGGGGAACAGCTGACGTTACTGAACCCCAATAACAGAGGAGGGACTGTTGGGACTGTGCGTACAGCACTACCAGGCAGCAACTAGCGGTGTTGGAGCCCAGGGACAGGAGGAGGAGGAGGAGGTGGAGGAGATAGGAGGGATTGCCACACACACAGCTGGGGAACAGCTGACGTTACTGAACCCCAATAACAGAGGAGGGACTGTTGGGACTGTGCGTACAGCACTACCAGGCAACAACTAGCGGTGTTGGAGCCCAGGGACAGCAGGAGAAGCAGAGGAACACAATGTAGGCCGAAGCCTGATTGGAGAAAGTCGAAAGGGAACCTTTAACCCCCCCCCAAGGCGTTTGTAGCTGAAAGAGCCAGCTTGTGCAGCACAAAAGATGCAAAAGGAAAAGGTGGCTCTTTTCATTATGCTCCTTGCAAACACAGAACTAAACACTTATAAAATGTGTCCACTGATACCGTAAAACCGTCCCGGAGGTGGGACTTTCCTTCGTAATATGATGCAGCACAGTTGTCATTCCTACCCCCCTGGCGCCGTGCCCCGGCTCCTCAGCGTTGTTTGAATCTGTCACGGAGCCTGCGCTGTTATGTTATCCCTTGGCCAGGCACACTTAGCGCTGCCCATCTTCTGACATCATTTGGTGTCAGACTGGCTGCGCCTGTGCGGCCGCGCTGGACGAGATCCCGCCTCGCAGTGTCGTCTAATGTAATCCCACCGTGGGCCTGGGATCCGTGGCCATGCGCAGTGCATATCCTCGCCTCTCACTCCCCTCCCTACGGCTTCTTCAGACTGTGCGGCGTCACGGCCGTGGCATGCTATTAGGGATCAGCTGACAGCGCACAGTCTGAAGAAGGCGTAGGGAGATGAGTGAGAGGCGGAGGTTCAGATATGCACTGCGCATGTCCATGGATCTCAGGCCCCCAGTGGGATGAAATCAGAAGACAATGCGAGGCGGGCTCTCGGCCAGCGCGGCCGCACAGGCGCAGCCAGCCTGACACCAATTGATGTCAGAAGATGGGCAGCGCTAAGTGTGCCTGGCCAAGGGATAACATAACAGCGCAGGCTCCGGGACAGATTTAAACAACGCTGAGGAGCCGGGGCACGGCGCCAAGGGGGTAGGAATGACAGCTGTGCTGCGTCATATTACGAAGGAAAGTCCCACCTCCGGGACGGTTTTACGGTATCAGTGGACACATTTTATAAGTGTTAAGTTCTGCGTGTGCAAGGAGCTAAACAAAAATAGCTACCTTTTCCTTGTGCAGCATTACTGCTGCACAAGGTGGCTCTTTCAGTAACAAACGCCTTGGGGGGGGGGACAGGTTCCCTTACATTTCAGTTGTTGTGTCAGCGTGGCGGTCGCAGGACACATTGCCGGCTACACAGCTGGGGATCAGCTGACGTTACTGAAACCCAATAACACTGGGTCGTATGTTTTGACTGTGCAGACGGCACTTCTGAGCATCAACTGGCGGTGTTGGAGCCCAGGAATTTAAGTTCAGGTGGTAGAAAGATGAACACAACAGGAGACCTGGATAACGTAGACAGTCACCTAATTATTTAATCAGGAAGAGGAGTGGCAAATTCCTGCGAGATCCAGGCCTTGTTCATTTTCAGGAAAGTAAGCCGGTCAACGTTATCGGAGGATAGTCGCATGCGACGGTCAGTTAGTACACCACCTGCAGCACTAAAGACGCGTTCCGATAATACACTAGCCGCAGGGCAAGCCAGCACCTCCAATGCATACTGGCTTAGCTCTGGCCATGTATCCAGCTTTGAGACCCAAAACTTGAAAGGTGAAGAGCCGTCTGGGAGTACAGCAAGAGGGCAAGACATGTAGTCTGTCACCATCTGACGGAACCGTTGCCTCCTGCTGACTGGAGCCGTCTGTGATGGTGTTGACTTTTGTGGCGAGCACAGAAAAGTGTGCCACAGTTGGGCCATACTGCTCTTGCCTTGGACAGAGGCACTGCTTCTGCTCCCTCTTTGTGCAGAGCCTCCACCACTGCCTGGACGCACTGAGCTGCTTTGGAATGCACTAGCAGCACTTCTCTCACTTGGAATGGAGAAGATGATGGAATTCACCAGTGTGTCTTGGTACTCCCGCATTTTTCGCTCCTGGTTCAACGGTGTGATGAGGCTTTCTACGTTGTCCCGGTAGCGAGGATCGAGGAGGGTGAACACCCAATATTCAGACATGTTGAGAATGTGGGCGATGCGGCGGTCGTTTCTCAGGCACTGCAGCATGTAATCCACCATGTGCTGCAGACTGCCAACTGCCCAAGAAACGCTGTCCCCTGCTGGAGGCGTGATCTCTGCCCGCTCGTCATCACCCCACCCTCGCTGTACACACTGAGTACTGGACAATTGTGTAACTCCCTCCTCTGGACGGATGTCTTCCTCCTCCATTGACTCCTCCTCATCGTCCTCACAAACTGTCCCCTGCCTACGCGATTGTGAGGAACCACGTGGCGCTGACTGTCCAGAAGATGATGGAAATGTTGAATTCTCATCCTCCACCTCTTCCACAACATCATCCCTTAGCGCTTGCAGTGATTTTTCAAGCAGGCAGATAAGGGGGACAGTCATGCTGACTAGTGCATCATCTGCACTCGCCATCCGCGTGGAATAACACTGGCCAACAGTGAAAATGTTTCTGAAATGAAAATAGCTGGTTTGTAATAATTTTAGCATCCTAAAAACGAATATGTTACTTAAAAATCATTATTAGCTCTTGTTGCTGAGATACAGGTCATTTAAGATTATTATGCAGGAAAATAGGGAAATTTTGAATTTTCAACAAATGTGTATTGGTAAACCTGATTACAGACCTGTTGAACCAATGTCAGCCATTTTATAAATTGTGTCTGCATAGTTTGTACTAATTGAAGTCTCTTTCTCTTGTTGCAGTAATTTTGTGGAGAGAATTTACACTTTGAAAATGCCTCGTAAATGTGCAAATATTGTTAACAATTTTTGTTACGTGTGTGGTTATGTGACATTTGCCAACCAAAGAAGACCAATTACTCCACTTGTGAAGACTGCTTACCATCATTACTTTGCTTATACGTGGCACTTAAATACGTGGCACTTATATACGTGGCATTTTGAGACCTATAATTTTTCCACATTTTGGTCCACAGAGTCATGTGAGGTCTTGTTTTTTGCGGGACGAGTTGACGTTTTTATTGGTAACATTTTCGGACACGTGACCATTTTTTATCACTTTTTATTCCGTTTTTTGTGAGGCAGAATAACCAAAAACCAGCTATTCATGAATTTCTTTATACCGTTCTGCGTTTGGTAAAATTGATAAAGCAGTTTTATTCGTCGGGTCAGTACGATTACAGCGATACCTCATTTATATCATTTTTTAATGTTTTGGCGCTTTTATACGATAAAAACTATTTTATAGAAAAAATAATTATTTTGGCATCGCTTTATTCTGAGGACTATAACTTTTTTATTTTTTTGCTGATGATGCTGTATGGCGGCTTGTTTTTTGCGGGACAAGATGACGTTTTCAGCGGTACCATGGTTATTTATATCCATCTTTTTGATCGCGTGTTATTCCACTTTTTGTTCGGCGGTATGGTAATAAAGCGTTGTTTTTTGCCTCGTTTTTTTTTTTTTTTTCTTACGGTGTTTACTGAAGGGGTTAACTAGTGGGACAGTTTTATAGGTTGGGTCGTTACGGACGCGGCGATACTAAATATGTGTACTGTACTGTGCAATTTATACTCTTGTAATGAATTCTTCTCGCTACCTACAGCACATACTTCCATGGCGTGTATCTAAAAAACGAGAGCTAATTAAACAATTCTGTGGGTATATTTGAGTTTCTCGACCCAAAATTAGTAATATTTGCCTATTTTCATCAAAGAAACATAAAAAAAGTTGTTTTTTGTTGGCCTGTGTAATCGAAGGGACGCAAAACCTGGCAGACGTCATTCATAGTGGCCCACTCTGTGGTTGTGAAGTCTGAACGGTGCGGAGTGCGACTTCTTTGCGCCTGATGCAGCTGGTACTCCATTACAGCTTGCTGCTGCTCACACAACCGCTCCAACATATGTAACGTGGAATTCCACCTGGTAGGTAGGTCACATATGATGCGATGTTCCGGCAGGCGGTGTCGGCGCTGCAGAGCCGCAATGTGCGCTTTTGCCGTGCTGGAACGCCGCAAGTGAGCACACTCTAGGCGGACCTTGTGCAGCAGTGCATCAAGATCCGGATAGTCCCTCAAAAAACTCTGCACGACCAAATTGAGCACATGTGCCAGACATGGGATGTGAGTGAGGTTGCCGAGGCCCAGAGCTGCCACCAGATTTCGGCCATTATCACACACTACCATGCCTGGCTGGAGATTCGCTGGCACAAACCACACATCGCTCTCCTGCTTGATGGCATTCCAGAGCTCCTGCGCTGTGTGGCTTCGATTCCCCAAAGAAATTAATTTCAAGACGGCCTGTTGACGTTTGGCCACGGCTGTGCTCATGTCGGTCGTAACAGGTAAACGTTCATCACGGGTCCATGTGGAGGTGGACTGTGACGGCTCCTGCAGCGATGATTCTGAGGAACTGGTGTAAGAGGAGGAGTCAATGCGTACAGAATGGATTCCTGCAATCCTTGGAGTGGGCAGGACACGTCCTGCGCCACTCGCACGATCTGTACCCGGCTCAACGACATTAACCCAATGGGCAGTGAGGGAAAGAAGGTATCGCCCCTGTCCATGTTGACTGGTCCACGCATCGGTGGTGAGGTGGACCTTGCTACTGACGGCATTCAGTAGCGCGTGTTTTATGTGTCCCTCCACATGCTTGTGCAGGGCAGGGACGGCTTGCCTGCTGAAGTAAAAGCGGCTGGGCACATTGTACTGTGGGACTGCCAATGACATCAAGTCACGGAAGCTGTCAGTCTCCACCAGCCTGAATGACAGCATTTCCAGTGACAGAAGTTTGGCAATAACTGCAGTCAGAGCCTGTGCTCGTGGGTGGTTTGACGAGAAAGGCCACCTTTTCTCCCATGCCTGTACTACCGATGGCTGTAGACTGGGCTGGGAGTGTGTGGATGACTGGGAAAGTGGTGCTGCGGGTGGAATTACAGCGGGTCTCTGGACAACAGGGCCAGAGGTTCTTCCACGGCGATCCTGGGAGGAAGCCGAACCAGCTGCATGTGAGCTGGAGGAAGAGGCAACACGAGCTGAAGAGGTGGTAGCTGCCGCTGTTGGTTGGCCTAGCTCTTCAGTGTGTTTTTCTAACAACGCCGCGTGCCTGGTCCGCACATGTTTCCACATGTTGGAGGTATTGAGGCTGCTGACATTTCGACCTCTTTTGACTTTGTGATGACACACCTTGCATTTGACATAGCAAATGTCATCTGCAACTGTGTCAAAAAAGGCCCAGGCACTGCAAGTCTTGGGAGCGCCTTTTTGGCTTTTGGAAGAGACATGCTCCTAACTAGGGTTGAGCGACTTTCATTTTTTTAAGATCGAGTAGGGTTTTGGGAAACCCGATTTTGTCCAGAGTCGAGTCGAGTGCAGTCGGCCGATTATCGCTAAAAGTCGGGGATCGACCGAAACACGAAACCCAATGCAAGTCAATGGGGAAGCATAGTCGGCAGTGAGTGGAGGCCAGGAAAACACCTACAGTGCCCATTTTAATGCCAAAAACATCCATTCTTGTTTCTGAAGCTTGCCAATCTTAATTAACTGTATAATAATAGTTGGGCATAGGGAATTGGGGGAAAGTTGTGGGGGGAGTAGGGCTGGCTCAAGTTTTTCGTGGGCCCAGGAAATGCGGACTACGTCACGGCGGTGTTGCAGGGAAAGGTAAGTATTTAAACGTTGCAAGTGCTGTGATCCTGAGCAAGCAGGGGGGGGCCCACTCGTTCGCATTGGCACTGGCACAGGGCCCCTCAAAGTACGGCGGTGTGTTTGCATGGCGGGGGCGCCTCCCACCAGCAGCGACACTTTTGCGTACTCTGAGGGGCCCTGTGCCAGTGACGTCGCCAACGAGTATGCCCCCCCACCTGATGAAGGAACCTGCACTTTCATCTGCACCTTCCTCTTTGTCCCTGTGTAAGGTGGTATAACATGCGGGAAGGGGAACCTTACTTTCAGCAGGGTCAGATTCTGGCTGTGTAGAGTACAAGGGGAATGTAGTGGTCTAGGTCAATGTACCAGCAGACTCATTTAGCAGTGGCTGGGCAATGGGCAGGATGAGGAGGAAACAGATATAGGGCCAAAGAATAAAGTAGGCTAAATGCAGTTCAAAATTGGTAACAGGACTAAACAGGCGGCATTGCTTTGTTCAGTGGAGTAGCAAACCCAAGAGCAGCAGACACTGTTTCAAGGGCCTAACCACACTAGTAGGCCAAATGCAGTTTAATATCTGATAGTATAGGGCGAAAGCCAGAATGTGGAAGCTCAGCTTTGTTCAGTTGAGGACAACACCAGGGAGGGGCAGACACCTTTAGTAGGCCGGAAAAGCCTATTGCATTTTTTAAAATGGTAATTTGGAGCAGAAGGTTGAAGCTCAGCTTTATTTAGTTGAGGACAACACCAGGCAGGGGCACACAGACAGACACCTTTAGTAGGCCGGAAAAGCCTATTGCATTTTTTAAAATGGTAATTTGGAGCAGAAGGTTGAAGCTCAGCTTTATTTAGTTGAGGGCAACACCAGGGAGGGGCAGAAGCCGTTAGTAGGCCCTAACCACCATTTTGTTTTTTAAAAACCACTTAATGAGAGCCGGAAGGTTGAAGCTCAGCTTTATTCAGTTGAGGACAACACCAGGCAGGGGCACACAGACAGACACCTTTAGTAGGCCGGAAAAGCCTATTGCATTTTTTAAAATGGTAATTTGGAGCAGAAGGTTGAAGCTCAGCTTTATTTAGTTGAGGGCAACACCAGGGAGGGGCAGAAGCCGTTAGTAGGCCCTAACCACCATTTTGTTTTTTAAAAACCACTTAATGAGAGCCGGAAGGTTGAAGCTCAGCTTTATTCAGTTGAGGACAACACCAGGCAGGGGCACACAGACAGACACCTTTAGTAGGCCGGAAAAGCCTATTGCATTTTTTAAAATGGTAATTTGGAGCAGAAGGTTGAAGCTCAGCTTTATTTAGTTGAGGACAACACCAGGCAGGGGCACACATACAGACACCTTTAGTAGGCCGGAAAAGCCTATTGCATTTTTTAAAATGGTAATTTGGAGCAGAAGGTTGAAGCTCAGCTTTATTTAGTTGAGGGCAACACCAGGGAGGGGCAGAAGCCGTTAGTAGGCCCTAACCACCATTTTGTTTTTTAAAAACCACTTAATGAGAGCCGGAAGGTTGAAGCTCAGCTTTATTCAGTTGAGGACAACACCAGGCAGGGGCACACAGACAGACACCTTTAGTAGGCCGGAAAAGCCTATTGCATTTTTTAAAATGGTAATTTGGAGCAGAAGGTTGAAGCTCAGCTTTATTTAGTTGAGGGCAACACCAGGGAGGGGCAGAAGCCGTTAGTAGGCCCTAACCAAAGTTGAAGGCCAAATGCAGTTTAATTTCTGATACTATAGGCCGAAAGCCAGAAGGTGGAAGCTCCGATTTAGACAGTGGAGGACAATTTGAATTAGGGACTGCAGACAGACTTAGTAGGCTGTCCCCTGTGGACCATGCATCCAACACATTAACCCATTGCGCCGTAATGGACACGTAATCTTCCGTGGCCATGCCTACAGGTCCATGCGTCTGTTGTCAGGTGCACCTTTGTACTCACAGATTGCCAGAGTGCATGGACAATGCGGTCTTCTACATGCTGGTGGAGGGTTGGGATGGCTTTTCTCGCAAAAGAAGTGTCGACTGGTTAGCTTGTAGCGTGGTACAGCGTAGTCCATCATGGCCTTATTAATAGTAAATAAAATATATAACTAGGCTCTATGAACTTTTAAATAGGTTCCAGGGGTACACGGGCAGCATTGGTGTGGTCAGTGGAGGAGTATTGCAAGTAGGGGCTGCAGACAGGCTATCAAAGGCCTAAAATACCAAACAGTAGGCACTCATGGCAGTTTTACATCGGTTACATGGATACACAGGCAGGCACTCCAGGCAGCATTGTGGTCAGTGGAGGAGTATTGCAAGTAGGGGCCGCAGACAGGCTATCAAAGGCCTAAAATAACAAACAATAGGCTCATTGCAGTTTTACAGCGGTTACATGGATAGACGGGCAGGCAGCTTGGTGGTGAGTGGAGGAGTATTTAAAGTAGGGACCGCAGACAGGCTTCAAAGGCCTAACATAAGAAAATGGGCTGGCTGTAGGCACTTTATAATTGGTTCCAGGGGTACACGGGCAGCAGTGGTCTGGCCAGTGGAGGACTAGTGGAAGGAGGGACCGCAGACAGGCTTCAAAGGCCTAACATAAAAAAATGGGCTGGCTGTAGGCACTTTATAATTGGTTCCAGGGGTACACGGGCAGCAGTGGTCTGGTCAGTGGAGGACTAGTGGAAGGAGGGACCGCAGACAGGCTTCAAAGGCCTAACATAAAAAAATGGGCTGGCTGTAGGCACTTTATAATTGGTTCCAGGGGTACACGGGCAGCAGTGGTCTGGCCAGTGGAGGACTAGTGGAAGGAGGGACCGCAGACAGGCTTCAAAGGCCTAACATAAAAAAATGGGCTGGCTGTAGACACTTTATAATTGGTTCCAGGGGTACACGGGCAGCAGTGGTCTGGCCAGTGGAGGACTAGTGGAAGGAGGGACCGCAGACAGGCTTCAAAGGCCTAACATAAAAAAATGGGCTGGCTGTAGGCACTTTATAATTGGTTCCAGGGGTACACGGGCAGCAGTGGTCTGGCCAGTGGAGGACTAGTGGAAGGAGGGACCGCAGACAGGCTTCAAAGGCCTAACATAAAAAAATGGTCTGGCTGTAGGCACTTTATAATTGGTTCCAGGGGTACACGGGCAGCAGTGGTCTGGCCAGTGGAGGACTAGTGGAAGGAGGGACCGCAGACAGGCTTCAAAGGCCTAACATAAAAAAATGGGCTGGCTGTAGGCACTTTATAATTGGTTCCAGGGGTACACGGGCAGCAGTGGTCTGGCCAGTGGAGGACTAGTGGAAGGAGGGACCGCAGACAGGCTTCAAAGGCCTAACATAAAAAAATGGGCTGGCTGTAGGCACTTTATAATTGGTTCCAGGGGTACACGGGCAGCAGTGGTCTGGCCAGTGGAGGACTAGTGGAAGGAGGGACCGCAGACAGGCTTCAAAGGCCTAACATAAAAAAATGGGCTGGCTGTAGGCACTTTATAATTGGTTCCAGGGGTACACGGGCAGCAGTGGTCTGGTCAGTGGAGGACTAGTGGAAGGAGGGACCGCAGACAGGCTTCAAAGGCCTAACATAAAAAAATGGGCTGGCTGTAGGCACTTTATAATTGGTTCCAGGGGTACACGGGCAGCAGTGGTCTGGTCAGTGGAGGACTAGTGGAAGGAGGGACCGCAGACAGGCTTCAAAGGCCTAACATAAAAAAATGGGCTGGCTGTAGGCACTTTATAATTGGTTCCAGGGGTACACGGGCAGCAGTGGTCTGGCCAGTGGAGGACTAGTGGAAGGAGGGACCGCAGACAGGCTTCAAAGGCCTAACATAAAAAAATGGGCTGGCTGTAGGCACTTTATAATTGGTTCCAGGGGTACACGGGCAGCAGTGGTCTGGCCAGTGGAGGACTAGTGGAAGGAGGGACCGCAGACAGGCTTCAAAGGCCTAAAATAACAAACAATAGGCTCATGGCAGTTTTACAGCGGTTACATGGATACACGGGCAGCTTGGTGGTGAGTGGAGGAGTAGTGCAAGGAGTGTCTGTCCCAGTACTCCCAAAATATAAATAGATGTTAATGTCTCGCAAAACAACCAAAACAAAAAAAAAGGTGGCATACTTAGGTACAGGGGTGGGCTCATCTGCTGAGTTTCTGACATAGTAATTTGGCAGTAACTATTTAATGGTGCCAATATAGGACACAGACACAGACTACTTTAAGTTGCATCATAGATGTCTACAAATTTGTATTGTCAGTGCCAGACATTGAATGATGTCAGCGAATAGACTAAAGATTGGTGGAGCTGTGCGACATAATTTTGCATGTGGTAGAGCACATTTTGAGCTGGGGTAGGGGGGAACTCTCTAGAGGCCGGCGGGACCGCCCCAGGGCCCCTCATGTTACAACGGTGTGTCTGACGTTGGGTGCGCACCACCACCGCCAGAGACACTACATTGTACTATGAGGGACCCAGTAGCAATGCCGTCAACCAAAAGCGAGCACACCCACCTCTTCAGACAAACAGCAGTCTCACGGGTGCTTGCGCCAAGTCGCGATACCACGGCCCCGTGTGGGGAGTTTGGCCATTTAGGGAGGTGTAAACATGTCGTATGCTGGACAATCAGCTGCAGAAAATTAGACATTAGAAAAGTAATTCACAGGCAAGAGCCTTTCATAGGAAAGCTAGGTGTCGGCCGGGCAAGGTGGGGCAAAAGATTTCGAAATCCAGTTGTGGTTCATTTTAATGAATGTTAGATCGTCAACATTTTGGGTAGCCAGACGAGTCCTTTTTTCGGTTAATATTGAACCTGCAGCACTGAATACTCTTTCTGATAGGACACTTGCTGCCGGGCAAGCAAGCTCCTGCAATGCATATTCTGCCAATTCTGGCCAGGTGTCTAATTTGGAGGCCCAGTAATCAAATGGGAATGACGGTTGAGGGAGAACATCGATAAGGGATGAAAAATAGTTAGTAACCATACTGGACAAATGTTGTCTCCTGTCACTTTCAATTGATGCAGCAGTACCTGTCCTGTCTGCGGTCATAGCAAAATCACTCCACAACCTGGTCAGAAAACCCCTCTGTCCAACGCCACTTCTGATGTGTGCACCCCTAACACTCCTAGTCTGCTGCCCCCTGGAGCTCGTGTGAGAACGATCACGTGCGCTGTGTGCTGGGAATGCCTGAAGCAAACGGTCAACAAGAGTTGATTGTTTGGTTGCTAATATTAGTTCCAAGTTCTCATGTGGCATAATATTTTGCAATTTGCCTTTATAGCGTGGATCAAGGAGGCAGGCCAACCAGTAATCGTCATCGTTCATCATTTTCGTAATGCGTGTGTCCCTTTTTAGGATACGTAAGGCATAATCCGCCATGTGGGCCAAAGTTCCAGTTGTCAAATCTCCGGTTGTGATTGGTTGAGGGGCAGTTGCAGGCAAATCTACGTCACTTGTGTCCCTCAAAAAACCAGAACCCGGCCGTGACACGCAACCAATTTCCTGTGCCCCCGGGAAAGGTTCGGCATTAAAAATATACTCATCCCCATCATCCTCCTCGTCCTCCACCTCCTCTTCGCCCGCTACCTCGTCCTGTACACTGCCCTGACCAGACAATGGCTGACTGTCATCAAGGCTTTCCTCTTCCTCTGGTGCAGACGCCTGCTCCTTTATGTGCGTCAAACTTTGCATCAGCAGACGCATTAGGGGGATGCTCATGCTTATTACGGCGTTGTCTGCACTAACCAGCCGTGTGCATTCCTCAAAACACTGAAGGACTTGACACATGTCTTGTATCTTCGACCACTGCACACCTGACAACTCCATGTCTGCCATCCTACTGCCTGCCCGTGTATCCTCCCACAAATAAATAACAGCACGCCTCTGTTCGCACAGTCTCTGAAGCATGTGCAGTGTTGAGTTCCACCTTGTTGCAACGTCTATGATTAGGCGATGCTGGGGAAGGTTCAAAGACCGCTGATAGGTCTGCATACGGCTGGCGTGTACAGGCGAACGTCGGATATGTGAGCAAAGTGCACGCACTTTGAGGAGCAGGTCGGAGAACCCAGGATAAGTTTTCAATAAGCACTGCACCACCAGGTTTAAGGTGTGAGCCAGGCAAGGAATGTGTTTCAGTTGGGAAAGGGAGATGGCAGCCATGAAATTCCTTCCGTTATCACTCACTACCTTGCCTGCCTCAAGATCTACTGTGCCCAGCCACGACTGCGTTTCTTGTTGCAAGAACTCGGACAGAACTTCCGCGGTGTGTCTGTTGTCGCCCAAGCACTTCATAGCCAATACAGCCTGCTGACGCTTGGCAGTAGCTGGCCCATAATGGGACAACTGGTGTGCAACAGTGTCATCTGCCGATGGAGTGGTTGGCAGACTGCGTTCTGTGGAAGAGCTGTAGCTTCTGCAGGAGGACGAGGAGGAGGAGGAGGAGGGGGTGCGAACGCCTACAGCCAACTGTTTCCTAGACCGTGGGCTAGGCACAACTGTCCCTAAATTGATGTCGCCTGTGGACCCTGCATCCACCACATTCACCCAGTGTGCCGTGATGGACACATAACGTCCCTGGCCATGCCTACTGGTCCATGCATCTGTAGTCAGGTGCACCTTTGTACTCACAGATTGCCTGAGTGCATGGACGATGCGCTGTTTAACATGCTGGTGCAGGGCTGGGATGGCTTTTCTGGAAAAAAAGTGTCGACTGGGTAGCTCGTATCGTGGTTCAGCGTACTCCATCAGGGCTTTGAAAGCTTCGCTTTCAACTAACCGGTAGGGCATCATCTCTAACGAGATTAGTCTAGCTATGTGGGCGTTAAAACCCTGTGTACGCGGATGCGAGGATAAGTACTTCCTTTTTCTAACCAGAGTCTCATGTAGGGTGAGCTGGACTGGAGAGCTGGAGATCGTGGAACTTTCGGGTGTGCCGGTGTACATGGCAGACTGAGAGACGGTTGGAGACGGTATTGTTTCCGCCGGTGCCCTAGATGCAATATTTCCTCCTACAAAACTGGTGGTTCCCTGACCCTGACTGCTTTTTGCTGGCAAAGAAACCTGCACAGATACTGCCGGTGGTGCAGAAAATGGTGGCCTTACAGTGACGGAAGGGATGTTGCGTTGCTGACTAGCTTCATTGGCCGAGGGTGCTACAACCTTGAGGGACGTTTGGTAGTTAGTCCAGGCTTGAAAATGCATGGTGGTTAAGTGTCTATGCATGCAACTAGTATTTAGACTTTTCAGATTCTGACCTCTGCTTAAGCTAGTTGAACATTTTTGACAGATGACTTTGCGCTCATCAGTTGGATGTTGTTTAAAAAAATGCCAGACTGCACTCTTCCTAGACTCGGATCCCTTTTCAGGGATTGCAGACTGAGCTTTAACCGGATGGCAACGCTGTGCTCCAACAGGTTTTGGCTTTGACACGCGTTTTGGGCCAGATACGGGCCCGGCAGATGGAACCTGTTGCGATGTTGATGCCTGCTGCGGCCCCTCCTCCACCTCCGCTTCTGAACTACTGCCGCCTGCACCCTGTTCCCCCAATGGCTGCCAATCGGGGTCAATAACTGGGTCATCTATTACCTCCTCTTCGAGCTCGTGTGCAACTTCGTCTGTGTCACTGTGTCGGTCGGTGGTATAGCGTTCGTGGCGGGGCAACATAGTCTCATCAGGGTCTGATTGTGGATCTGTACCCTGAGAGGGCAATGTGGTGGTCTGAGTCAAAGGAGCAGCATAGTACTCTGGCTGTGGCTGTGCATCAGTGCACTCCATGTCAGAATATACTTGTAATGGGCATGGCCTGTTAAATGTTTCACTTTCTAAGCCAGGGACGGTATGTGTAAAGAGCTCCATGGAGTGACCCGTTGTGTCGCCTGCTGCATCCTTCTCTCTTGTTGTAGTTTTTGCTGAGGAGGACAAGGAAGCGACTTGTCCCTGACCGTGAACATCCACAAGCGACGCGCTGCTTTTACATTTACCAGTTTCGGAAGAGGAGGCAAAAGAGCTAGAGGCTGAGTCTGCAATGTAAGCCAAAACTTGCTGTTGCTGCACCGCCTTTAAAAGCGGTTTTCCTACTCCCAGAAAAGAGAGCGTTCGAGGCCTTGTGTAGCCTGACGACGAAACTGGCTCCACAGCTCCAGACTTAGGTGGAATATTTTTATCCCCACGACCACCTGATGCTCCACTACCACTACCATCATTACCAGCTGACAATGAACGCCCACGACGACCTCTTGCACCAGACTTCCTCATTGTTTTAAAATCTTAACCAAAGTAACTTTATTTGTTGCTGTCAAACAACTTACACGGTGAGCTATAACTTCAGTATGATTTCAATATCCCTTAACAGGTTGGTGAGACCACAAGGAAAATCAGGCACAATGTTACACACTCTGTTTTCTGTGGCACAAAATCACAGAGATGACACACACGCAGGACTGTCACTCAAGCACTAATGTCAATATTAATCTCCCACCTAATTTATTTATTTTTTTTTCTCAGGGAGACTTTAGAAACCAAATAATATTAAAAAAAAAAAAAAAAAAAAGGCTTTCTATGGCCCACAATTAGAGAGAGAGAGGTGGCACACCCAGGAGTCAAGACTGGCGCACAAGCTGAAAGGGCAATATTACTCTCCCACTGTTTTTTTATGTTTTTTTTGTTTTTTTCAGGGAGACTTTAGAAACCAAATAATATTAAAAAAACCAAAAAAAAAAATAGCCTTTCTATGGCCCACTGAATGAGAGAGAGAGGTGGCACACCCAGGAGTCAAGACTGGCACACAAGCTGAAAGGGCAATATTACTCTCCCACTGTTTTTTTATGTTTTTTTTTTTTTTTTCAGGGAGACTTTAGAAACCAAATAATATTAAAAAAAACAAAAAAAAAAATAGCCTTTCTATGGCCCACTGAATGAGAGAGAGAGGTGGCACACCCAGGAGTCAAGACTGGCACACAAGCTGAAAGGGCAATATTACTCTCCCACTGTTTTTTTATGTATTTTTTGTTTTTTAAGGGAGACTTTAGAAACCCAATAATATTTAAAAAAATAATAAAAAAAGGCTTTCTATGGCCCACTGAATGAGAGGGAGAGAGGTGGCACACCCAGGAGTCAAGACTGGCACACAAGCTGAAAGGGCAATATTACTCTCCCACTGTTTTTTTATGTATTTTTTTTTTTTTCAGGGAGACTTTAGAAACCAAATAATAAGAAAAAAAATAAATAAATAAATAGGCTTTCTATAGCCCACTGAATGAGAGATAGCACACACAGCAGTGGCACACAAGCCCTGACTGAGGCCAATATTTTTCTCCCACTGATTGATGTAGTGTTTTTGTGTTGAGGTAGATTTTAGAACACAAATCAAGGAAAAAAAAAAAAATGCTTTCTATGGCCCACTGAATGAGAGAGAGGTGGCACACCCAGGAGTCAAGACTGGCACACAAGCTGAAAGGGCAATATTACTCTCCCACTGTTTTTTTATGTATTTTTTGTTTTTTAAGGGAGACTTTAGAAACCCAATAATATTTAAAAAAAAAAATAAATAGGCTTTCTATGGCCCACTGAATGAGAGGGAGAGAGGTGGCACACCCAGGAGTCAAGACTGGCACACAAGCTGAAAGGGCAATATTACTCTCCCACTGTTTTTTTATGTATTTTTTGTTTTTTAAGGGAGACTTTAGAAACCCAATAATATTTAAAAAATAAATAAATAGGCTTTCTATGGCCCACTGAATGAGAGGGAGAGAGGTGGCACACCCAGGAGTCAAGACTGGCACACAAGCTGAAAGGGCAATATTACTCTCCCACTGTTTTTTTATGTATTTTTTGTTTTTTAAGGGAGACTTTAGAAACCCAATAATATTTAAAAAAATAAATAAATAGGCTTTCTATGGCCCACTGAATGAGAGGGAGAGAGGTGGCACACCCAGGAGTCAAGACTGGCACACAAGCTGAAAGGGCAATATTACTCTCCCACTGTTTTTTTTATGTATTTTTTGTTTTTTAAGGGAGACTTTAGAAACCCAATAATATTTAAAAAAAAAAATAAATAGGCTTTCTATGGCCCACTGAATGAGAGGGAGAGAGGTGGCACACCCAGGAGTCAAGACTGGCACACAAGCTGAAAGGGCAATATTACTCTCCCACTGTTTTTTTATGTTTTTTTTTTTTTTCAGGGAGACTTTAGAAACCAAATAATATTAAAAAAACCAAAAAAAAAAATAGCCTTTCTATGGCCCACTGAATGAGAGAGAGAGGTGGCACACCCAGGAGTCAAGACTGGCACACAAGCTGAAAGGGCAATATTACTCTCCCACTGTTTTTTTATGTATTTTTTGTTTTTTAAGGGAGACTTTAGAAACCCAATAATATTTAAAAAAAAAAATAAATAGGCTTTCTATGGCCCACTGAATGAGAGGGAGAGAGGTGGCACACCCAGGAGTCAAGACTGGCACACAAGCTGAAAGGGCAATATTACTCTCCCACTGTTTTTTTATGTATTTTTTGTTTTTTAAGGGAGACTTTAGAAACCCAATAATATTTAAAAAAAAAAATAAATAGGCTTTCTATGGCCCACTGAATGAGAGGGAGAGAGGTGGCACACCCAGGAGTCAAGACTGGCACACAAGCTGAAAGGGCAATATTACTCTCCCACTGTTTTTTTATGTTTTTTTTTTTTTTTTCAGGGAGACTTTAGAAACCAAATAATATTAAAAAAAAAAATAAAATAAATAGGCTTGCTATAGCCCACTGAATGAGAGATAGCACACACAGCAGTGACACACAAGCCCTGACTGAGGCCAATATTTTTCTCCCACTGATTGATGTAGTGTTTTTGTGTTGAGGTAGAATTTAGAACACAAATCACGGAAAAAATAAATAGGCTTTCTATGGCCCACTCAGTGAGAGATGGCACACACAGGGATGGCACTGTAGCAGAAATGCCAATCTTAATCTCCCACAAAAAAAACAAAAAAAAAAACAGGGACTGTCCTACAATTACTATCTCCCTGCAGTAATCTAAGCCAGGTATGGCAGGCAGCAATAGGAGTGGACTGATGCACAAATTAAATAAAAAGTGTGGACAAACAAAAAAGATAGCTGTGCAGAAAGGAAGGAACAAGAGGATATGTGCTTTGAAAAAAGCAGTTGGTTTGCACAGTGGCGTACACACAGCAATACAGCTATCACAGAGCCTTCTAGGGCAGCCCAATGAGCTACAGCGCTGAGGGGAAAAAAAAAAAAAAATAGCTTCCACAGTCCCTGCACACCGAAGGTGGTGTTGGACAGTGCAAATCGCTGCAGCACAAGCGGTTTGGTGGTTAGTGGACCCTGCCTAACGCTCTCCCTGCTTCTGACGAAGCGGCAGCAACCTGTCCCTAAGCTCAGATCAGCAGCAGTAAGATGGCGGTCGGCGGGAACGCCCCTTTATAGCCCCTGTGACGCCGCAGACAGCAAGCCAATCACTGCAATGCCCTTCTCTAAGATGGTGGGGACCAGGATCTATGTCATCACGCTGCCCACACTCTGCGTTCACCTTCATTGGCTGAGAAATGGCGCTTTTCGCGTCATTGAAACGCGACTTTGGCGCGAAAGTCGCGTACCGCATGGCCGACAAGCACAGGGGTCGGATCGGGTTTCATGAGACGCCGACTTAGCCAAAAGTCGGCGACTTTTGAAAATGATCGACCCGTTTCGCTCAACCCTACTCCTAACGGGTGCCAAAGCGGAGGCTGCAGGATCCGCAGTCTTCCCCCTCCCTCTCCCTCTTTGGGCCGTACGGGGAATCTCTTCCTCAGAGCTGCTCCCACCACCTTCCTGTCCCTCACGCCAAGATGGGTCAAGGACCTCATCATCTACACTACCCTCTGCCCCCAACTGCTCCTCCTGGGTAGTCTCAGCAGCAGAGCACGCACCAGAAAGTGGCACCTGAGTGTCATCATCAGCGGATGCGGCCTGCGATGTGGTGACCGGAAGCACTGGCCCACCCGCCTCTTCAAAGGAAGAGAGAAAAAGCTGTTGGGCATCACTGCACCCTGCCTCTTCTTCCATTTCTCCAATGCTGCTTGGCTGGCCCCCTGTTTCCAAGCCAAGAGATTCAGAGAACAGAAGTAGAGACGGCTCCTGTCCTGGGCTCTCTGTCTGCCTGGGCAATTTAGTAGTTTTAGGCAAACTGAAGACCGCGCACACGAGGTAGATTCTAGGAAGTTTATTGAAGCCTACGCGTTTCAAGAGCTTTCTTGCTCTCTTCTTCAGGGCATGTGGTACATAACACAATACAGGGTGTATTTATACAAAGGAAGGGGAGGGGCACAAAGGCCCTTGTACTATGATACATAAGCAAGATTTAAAAACATATATAGTAACATAGAAACATTACACATTACTATTTATATCCTAAAAACATTGATTAATGTTAAAACCCCCCAAAAAAAAATTAATAAAACCAACCCTGCATAAAAGTGTGTGAAATATAAAAAATATGTATACAAAAAAAAGAAATTAAAAATAGGCAGGAATCTAAGGTAGCCCAATGAGTATTCGAACCGGGGAGCTGTGTGTAGTAGTTCCATTATCTAGGCTGTTCAAGTCATTGTGCCACAGACTACTGATGGTTCCTTCTTGATTTTTCTTGTGGAGATGAGAACATCTGGAAATGTTCTTATGGGAAAAAGGAAGACAAAATCTTGCAAAAAGGAACAAAAGAGCAATGGTTATACGCTGTTACTGATTATACAAAAAATTATATTATAATTCTTATAATTTGTACTAGAACCCTCCCATGGGACCAGAGGTAGTTATTGGAGTGAGGCTCAGTATAAGCAACCACACTTCAGTTAGAGGTTTTGTAGGTTAAAGGATATCTGACATTACATTTAGCCCTTCAGGCTCAAGGGAATTCAAGGTATATATCCAAAAAACCTCTTTCTTGTTAAGTGACTGTGTGCGATTAGAGACATGTGCAGGAACGTGATCAATGGGGTGAACACGAAATAATAAAGGATTACTATTGTGTGAGATACTAAAGTGTCTGGAAAGACCATGTTTAAGATAACCTATTTTAATATTGTGTCCTGCCTATTTTTAATTTCTTTTTTTTGTATACATATTTTTTATATTTCACACACTTTTATGCAGGGTTGGTTTTATTAATTTTTTTGGGGGGGGTTTTAACATTAATCAATGTTTTTAGGATATAAATAGTAATGTGTAATGTTTCTATGTTACTATATATGTTTTTAAATCTTGCTTATGTATCATAGTACAAGGGCCTTTGTGCCCCTCCCCTTCCTTTGTATAAATACACCCTGTATTGTGTTATGTACCACATGCCCTGAAGAAGAGAGCAAGAAAGCTCTTGAAACGCGTAGGCTTCAATAAACTTCCTAGAATCTACCTCGTGTGCGCGGTCTTCAGTTTGCCTAAAACTACTACCCTCAACATCCTTTTGGATTTTCGTGGAGACCTGCTGCTACGGTTATGCCTGCATGGGAGTTGTGACCTAGGTTCACAACTTCAATAGGTGAGCACATTCCCTACTAAGGACTGTATTCTTTCATATACAGTGTGACACATTGGGGGCGCCTTGTTGTTTTTTTTCCTTTTTTTTTTTTTTTTTTCAATTTGGCAGGTGGTGAAGAGACAGATGGCTGCTCTCCAGTGCTCTGTGTCTGAGAGGATGTGGCACTAATTGAAGTTGATGCATTAGCTGCCATCCATCCGACAACGGCTTCAATTTGTTCTTCACGCAGCAGCGGTGTACGGCGCTCTGCGACAAAGCTGCGCATGAAGGACTGTTCCCTGGTGAAAGTGGGTGCTGATGAGTCACCGGTGCCCGCAGCAGGCACAGAATCCCCACGTCCTCTCCCTGCTCCGCGCCCACGCCCACGTGCCTTACTCACTGCCTTCTTCATCTTGGTTGACTGATAAAGATAAGCAGAAAAGTACTAACGGCTTTGTGTGCTTATTCCTGAACAACTCCTAACAGGTATAAGAAACACTAATTTTATAAAGTGTGGACTAGACTTTAATATGAGCTAATGTGGCCTACACAAATGTTAAGTGGTTTCACTGGTGTGTTTGGTGAACTTTATTATTTATTTATTTTTTGGGGACTGAACTGACAACAGAGAGAGCTGCAGTCACACGGAGACCGTGCAGACAGCCGTAAACGGCGCTGCAAGGCCCAAAAACCCTCCTCTACGTTATCGTATGTAGTGTTTTTCCACAAGTTAGCTGGAGACGGGTGGAAAGACACTAATAGGAATTTTTTGAAAAAATGTGCAGCAGCCTGCACTACTTAAAACAAAAGGAAAATTGATTTTACGGTATGACGCAGTGAAGAACCCTGAGCTGGAGACAACCAGGCTATGGCTGCTCACAGACTACAGGGCGAGCTGCAGTCACACGGAGACCGTGCAGACAGCCGTAAACAGCGCTGCAAGGCCCAAAAACCCTCCTCTACGTTATCCTATGTAGTGTTTTTCCACAAGTTAGCTGGAGACGGGTGGAAAGACACTAATAGGAATTTTTTGAAAAAATGTGCAGCAGCCTGCACTACTTAAAACAAAAGGAAAATTGATTTTACGGTATGACGCAGTGAAGAACCCTGAGCTGGAGACAACCAGGCTATGGCTGCTCACAGACTACAGGGCGAGCTGCAGTCACACGGAGACCGTGCAGACAGCCGTAAACGGCGCTGCAAGGCCCAAAAACCCTCCTCTACGTTATCCTATGTAGTGTTTTTCCACAAGTTAGCTGGAGACGGGTGGAAAGACACTAATAGGAATTTTTTGAAAAAATGTGCAGCAGCCTGCACTACTTAAAACAAAAGGAAAATTGATTTTACGGTATGACGCAGTGAAGAACCCTGAGCTGGAGACAACCAGGCTATGGCTGCTCACAGACTACAGGGCGAGCTGCAGTCACACGGAGACCGTGCAGACAGCCGTTAACGGTGCTGCAAGGCCCAAAAACCCTCCTCTACGTTATCCTATGTAGTGTTTTTCCACAAGTTAGCTGGAGACGGGTGGAAAGACACTAATAGGAATTTTTTGAAAAAATGTGCAGCAGCCTGCACTACTTAAAACAAAAGGAAAATTGATTTTACGGTATGACGCAGTGAAGAACAATGAGCTGGAGACAACCAGGCTATGGCTGCTCACAGACTACAGGGCGAGCTGCAGTCACACGGAGACCGTGCAGACAGCCGTAAACGGCGCTGCAAGGCCCAAAAACCCTCCTCTACTTTATCCTATGTAGTGTTTTTCCACAAGTTAGCTGGAGACGGGTGGAAAGACACTAATAGGATTTTTTTGAAAAAATGAGCAGCAGACTACACTACTTGAAAAAAAAAAAAAAAAACAGTATGAGGCAATGAACCACCCTCCCTGAACTGAATACAACCAGCTATGGATGGCCTATGTGGCTGCACTCAGACTAGAGAGTGGGCTGCACTCACACACACACACACAGACCTTGCAGATCGCTGTGAAAACAGCGCTACAAGGCAAAAGCAAGGTGAATAGTAGGTGAACACAGCGGTTGCTAAATTAGCCTTTGAAAAGCACAAAGAAGCAAATCGCTATCTCTAAACTGGCCCTCAGTCAGCAAACAGTGCCCTGTCACTAACTGAATTCACAGCAGAGTGAGCGCAAAATGGCGCCAGCGACTTTTAAACTGCATCATGACATCATTTCAGCAGCCAATCACAGCCATGCCAGTAGTTTCATGCCCTCCATGCTGAACAGGATGTGCCCACACTTGGAATCATTCTCATTGGCTGAATTTGTGCAGTTTGAATCTGGGAACTTCCGATTCCGGTATCCGATACGCGGCAAGTATCGGATCTCGGTATCGGAATTCCGATACCGCTAAGTATCGGCCGATACCCGATACTTGCGGTATCGGAATGCTCAACACTACCGATGACACGACAGGTAATGCTGCATCGATTCAAAGTGACAGGAGACAGCATTTGTCCAGTATGGTTACGAACTACTTTTCCTCCCTTATCGATGTTCTCCCTCACAGGTCATTCCCCTTTGATTACTGGGCATCTAAAATAGACACCTGGCCTGAATTGGCAGAATATGCTTTACAGGAGCTCGCTTGCCCTGCTGCTAGTGTGCTATCAGAAAGAGTCTTCAGTGCTGCTGGTTCAATACTGACCAAAAAAGGACACGTCTGGCTACCAAAAATGTTGATGATCTAACCTTCATTAAAATGAACCAATCATGGATTTCAAATTCTTTTGCCCCACCTTCCCCTGCTGACATGTAGCTTGCCTGAAAAATGTCTTGCTTTTGGCCTCCTCTTACTGACTTCTCCAATTCCTCCATTTGCAGCTGCTGAATGTCCACCATAGGCCATTTTTATACCTCCCTAAATGGGCTGACTCCCCCCACAGGGCCGTGGTCACCACCTGGCACAAGCACCCGTGCGAGTGCCGTTTGCCTGGACAGGTGGGTGGGCCCACTCTTGGGCTACGGCACTGGCACAGGGTCACAGGGTCCCTCATAGTACAATGAAGTGTCTCTGACGGTGGTGGTGCACAACCAACGTCAGACACACCATCGTAATATGAGGGGCCCTGTGCCAGTACCATCGCCCACGAGAGAGTGTTCCCCCCAGTGCTCCACCACTTGCAATACTTACCTCTCCCTGCTCCACCACTGTGTAGTCTGTGCTGTTAAATCCTTCAATGGCACTGCCAATACAAATTTTTTGAAATGATAGATGATAGTAAAAATATACAGGGGCCCTGGCCTCCATTTAGACCAGTTAATACTTTGTGCCTACTACCACTGTCTGCTACTTAGCAGAGGAGCCCATCCCTGTACCTAGCTATGCCACCTGTTTATTTATGAAGAATTTTTTGGCAGACAGTTAGCCCACTTTATTATGTGGGCCTATTAACTGTGTCTGCCACTCATTACAGTTTTCCTCAAGTGAACAAAGCAATGCCGCCTGTTTAGTCCTGTTACCACATTTGAACTGCATTTAGCCCACTTTATTATTTGGGCCTACTAACTGTGTTTCCTCCTCATCCTGCCCATTGCCCAGCCACTGTTAGATGAGTCTGCTGGTACACTGACCCAAACCACTACATTCCCCTTGCACTCTACACAGCCACAATCTGACCCTGCTGAAAGTCAGGTTCCCCTTCCTGCATACTATACCCTTACACGGGGACAAAGAGGAAGGTGCAGATGAAAGAGCAGGTTCCTTCATCAGGTGGGGGGGCATACTCGTTGGTGACGTCACTGGCACAGGGCCCCTCATAGTACGCAAAAGTGTCTCTGCCAGTGGGAGGCGCCACCCGCCATCAAACACACCGCCGTACTATGAGGGGCCCTGTGCCAGTGACGTCACCAACGAGTATGCCCCCCCACCTGATGAAGGAACCTGCACTTTCATCTGCACCTTTCTACAAATGAGTGGGCCCCCCTGCTTTCTCAGGATCACAGCACTTGCAAAGTTGAAATACTTACCTCTCCCTGCTCCACCGCCGTGACGTATTCCGCGTTTCCTGGGCCCACGAAAATCTTGAGCCAGCCCCACCCCCCCACAACTTTAGCCAAATGACCCCCAGTTTTCAATGCCTAACTATTATTATAAAGTAAATTAAGATTGACAAGCTTAAGTAATAAGAATTGATGTTTTTGGCATTAAAATGGGCACTGTAGGTGTTTTCCTGTCCTCCACTCACTGCCGACTTTGATTCCCCATTGACTTGCATTGGGTTTCGTGTTTCAGTCGGCCCCCGACTTTTCGCAATAATCGGCCAATTTCACCCGACCCGACTTTTGACAAAGTCGGGTTTCGCAAAACCCGACTCGATCCGAAAAAAGTAAAAGTCGCTCAACTCTAGTGCTGACAGGTTCTCTTTAATTTCCAGTTGCAAGCAAATATACATATAGAAGAGTAGGTACCACTAGTTCAAAATGTCTGCTGCTTGGTCATGCTCTCAGATACTTAAGCTCATGAAAATTAGCATTCATTTCTAAATGGTGTTAGTCATATCTGAGGCAAAGAAAGGGATTAATGTCACCTTTTCAAGGACTACTTCTGATATTGGCATCCTTATGGACGATAGAGATAGTAATATTCTATGAATGCTGGGGCTTAGTCTGAATTCAAAGCATCCTGGTGACATGCACAGAAAGCTTCAGTCAACGATGAGCAAACCTTTCAAAGTTCGGTTCAGTTTGGTATTGGCGAACTGCTCGATGTTTGCCGAACAGTTTGTCCAACAAAACAAATTTTATTTCAGTGAGAGGCAAAACCAAACGCATATACAACACCTTCGGTGGGGATGGGAGCAAAAAGCTGCCAGAACAGCTCAAATTAGGGGCAGACACCAGGAAAAGTGGCATTAATTGACCCAAAGTACAAAATTGTATAATTGAGCAGCATGGATGCATGGGATAGGGCTAGCTGAAACATTGATCAGTAATAGGTGGATGAGTTACAGGTGTAACCTGATACTCTGAGAGCACTGCCAAATTCAGGCAACACACATGAAGGAGACCCAACTTGGAGTTCAAACATGTACAAAATTTAGGGGCAGACACCAGGAAAACTGGCATTAATGGGATTTGGATATTTCGCTCCCAGCAGTTTGCCCCCGGAACATTTCGCCTCCAGCAGTTTGCCCCCATTTGTCCTTGTGGTTCATGAATTCCCATCCATCATTAATCCACATGTCACAAAAGTACTGTACAGAGTGCTGCACTTTTGTGATATGTTAAATCAACTGGTTCCATCTGACGTCATGGGGAACCGCTAGACTGCACTCCGTGACCCAAGGAGCTGCAGCTGCAACAGGAAAGTATCATCCTGGGGGCCAAATGCTGGGGACAAAATGTGCAGGGGCGAAATGTACCCGGGGTCGAACTGCTGGAGGCGAACTGCTGGAGGCAAACTACTGGGAGCGAAACATCCTATAACCGGCATTAAATGACCCACAGTACAAATTTTATAATGGCACAGCAGTGAGGCATGGGTTGTGCATGAGACAGGGTCTGGGCCAGCATTTAGAGCACTGAAATTATGTTGTAATTAAGAGGTGAGTGAGGGACCAGTGTAAGGCTGCTGTGATGAGGGAGTCCTGCCAAACTCAGGCAACACAGACGAAGTAGACCCAACTTGGAATCCAAACATTTCCAAAAATTAGGGGCAGACAACAGGAAAAGTGGCATCAATTTACCCACAGTAGAAATTTGATAATGGCACAGCAGCAGTCAGGCATGGGCTATGCATGAAGTATCAGGTTCTGGGCCAGCATTTATAGTTTTTTTTTTAAGTTTAAATTAAGATGAGGTGGGTGAGGGACCGGTGTAAGCCTGCTTTGATGGGAACCCTGATACCTCATGCAACATCTCAAACCGCTTTTCTGCTCAGCCACACTCAGGTGGCACAAATATTAGCAGTGTTGACTAACTATTGTTAGAAACATTTGAGGATAGTAATGAGTCACCCAGCCAGGGCAGTGGGGTACTCGGTACCGGGTCCAGTCTCAAGGGGGATGTCACGGTGGCTCCGACCCGGTCCGTGGCCCTGGGGCTCAACTTTAAAGGGAACGGTCTTTTAAGGGAAAAGTGTTTATAAGTCTGTCGTGACGCCACCTGTTGTGTTCGGTTAATAGTGGGACCGACGCTGCATTAATGGGGTCCTCTGGGGCATGTTATTGCAGCACTGATGGTACACTTCCCACAGGTGAAGCAGGGTCCCCAGGAGTCCTAAGGTGTGTGGCAGGGTGGTGAATGCTGACAAATAAAATGAAAGAGACAAGTTGTAAGTCTTTACCTGGTTTACTGTAGTTGGCAGGCCACAGTCCAGGGTACCATGCACGGATGATGGTGGTCCGGCCGACTCTATCATGCACCGGTCTCCTCGGATGCTGCTGCATCTTAGGTGTGGTGTAGTCAATGTCCATATGATCTTATGCCCTCCGGTTCTGCCCAATGTCATACAGTTCCACTAAGGCTGGAAGGGATGCTGCTGGTGAGTACTGACATTGCGGTCGGGTAGTCATAATTCTCTGGACCATCTCTGCGGCGACGAGCTCCGAGTCCAGGATAGGTTGAAGGTCTGAGGTTTCTTGCTGCTGCGGACCAGGGACATCTTTCAGGGTATCTGCTAGTTCTGGCAGCGCTTCTCCGCTGTCCACCGGGGTCTTAACCAGGTAGCATACAGCCATCCTGCTGCCACGCTGTTCCACGTGTTTCTCTCTCACACGTCCAGGGCTTTTCTTCTTTCTGCAGTGCCTCCCGCACTTTCCCGCCAGCTCCCTCCTGGGGCGGACCCGTCCTGGTGACGGACATCTTTGTTTAGCATTACAGTCTCTGTAGGGGGGTGGATCCAGCTTTCGCACCGGTGCTTGAACTCCACCCATGGCAACACATCTTCCTGCTTTATCCACCTCGTGGTGCAGCAATGGCAGCCATATTTCAATATCACACAGTATAACACAGTCCATTGTAATCCATGGTGCACAGTACCCGGCGATGCCAGGGCACGAAATCCTGTTCATGACGCCAAAGTTGAGTCGCCCAGCCAGGGCACTGGGGTACTCGGTACTAGGTCTGGTCTCAAGGGGGATGTCATGGTGGCTGCTACCCGGTCCATGGCCCTGGAGCTCAACGTTAAAGGGAACGGTCTTTTAAGGGAAAAATGTTTATAAGTCTGTCGTGATGCCACCTGTGGTGTTCGGTCAATAGTGGGATCAACGCTGCGTTAAATGGGTCCTCTGGGGGATGTTATTGTAACACTGATGGTACACTTCCCAAAGGTGAAGCGAAGTCCCCAGGGGTCCTAAGGTGTGTGGCAGGGTGGTGAATGCCGACAAATAAAATGGAGGAGACAAGTTGTAAGTCTGTACCTGGTTTACTGTAGTTGGCAGGCCACAGTCCAGGGTACCAGGCATGGATGATGGTGGTCCAGCTGACTCTATCATGCCCTGGTCTCCTCAGGTGCTGCTGCGTCTTAGGTGTGGTGTGGGCAATGTCCGTATTATCTTATGCCCTCCAGTTCTGCCAAAAGTCGTACAGTTCCACTAAGGCTGGAAGGGATGCTGCTGGTGAGTACTGACATTGCGGTCGGGTAGTCATAATTCTCTGGACCAGAGATTCTTTCCAGGCGGCCAACGCTGTCATCTGGGTCTTCACGAGTTGCTGGGCCAGCTCCTCCATCTCTGCGGCGAGGAGCTCTGAGTCCAGTATAGGTTGCAGGTCTGAGGTTTCTTGCTGCTGCGGACCAGGGACATCTTTCAGGGTATCTGCTAGTTCTGGCAGCACTTCTCCGCTGTCCACCGGGGTCTTAACCAGGTAGCATACAGCTATCCTCCTGCCACGCTGTTCCATGTGCTTCTCTCTCACATGTCCAGGGCTTTTTCTTCTTTCTGCAGTGCCTCCCGCACTTTCCCCCCAGCTCCCTCCGGGGGCGGACCCGTCCTGGTGACGGACATCTTTGTTTAGCATTACAGTTTCTGTCGGGGGGTGGATCCAGCTTTCACACCGGTGCTTGAACTCCACCCATGGCAACACATCTTCCTGATTTATCCACCTCGTGGTGCAGCAATGGCGGCCATATTTCAATCTCACACAGTATAACACAGTCCATTGTAATCCATGGTGCACAGTACCCGGCGATGCCAGGGCACGAAATCCTGTTCATGACGCCAAAGTTGAGTCGCCCAGCCAGGGCACTGGGGTACTCGGTACAGGTCTGGTCTCAAGGGGGATGTCACGGTGGCTGCGACCCGGTCCATGGCCCTGGAGCTCAACCTTGAAGGGAACGGTCTTTTAAGGGAAAAGTGTTTATAAGTCTGTCGTGACGCCACCTGTGGTGTTCAGTCAATAGTGGGACCAACGCTGCGTTAAAGGGGTCCTCTGGGGGATGTTATTGTAACACTGATGGTACACTTTCCAAAGGTGAAGCGAGGTCCCCAGGGGTCCTAAGGTGTGTGGCAGGGTGGTGAATGCCGATGAATAAAATGGAGGAGACAAGTTGTAAGTCTTTACCTGGTTTACTGTAGTTTGTAGGCCACAGTCCAGGGTACCAGGCATGGATGATGGTGGTCCAGCCAGCCCAGAGGCAATGGAGAGTTCTCTTTTCCAGTAGTGGTTCATGAGCCTTTCCAACTAGCGTCTGCTGTATATGAAGTTCCTGCTGCCTGAAGCTTTCTGCAGAGTCCTCTATTCCCCTGTCCTGAGACAGGTACCTCCATGATGGGCAGCTTGAGCCTTTTTACAGGGACTCTATCATGCCCCGGGCTCCTCGGGTGCTGCTGCGTCTCAGGTGTGGTGTGGGCAATGTCCGTATGATCTTATGCCCTCCAGTTCTGCCAAGTGTCGTACATTTCCACTAAGGCCTCGGGCTCCCTGTACTCGGCTTCTGCGCTATGGCTCTGAGGGTGTCCTATCACTGTTCCCCTCTGAGCCCTGTTCCTCTCCTTTGCTCCTTCCCTTCCGGCTACTCAACACACAATCCTTTCAGGATATCTGTTCTTTCAGAGGCTGCCAGACCTCTCACGTCTGCTCCAGAGGTCCTTCCACTTCAGTCTCTCTTTCCAACTCGCCTCCTTGAACCAACTGACTTAACTCCTCCTCCAGACCAGGACATATATCCATATTTGAGGGAAGCTCCCTGAATCCGGGTCCTGAGCTCCCCCTCCTGGCCTGGATTCAGAATGTGTTGCATGTGTGTGTCTTACCTGGTGAAGAGAACTCCATTGCCTCTGAGCATGACATTACCTTCCCCAAAGGAAAAGCAACATCACTGCAGCAACCGGTTACCTGGGGTGCTGCACTATCACAGGTAGTTGACTGAAAATAAGTTCAGGCCTGCCGGTCTTGGAGCCCTACTGCTACAGGCAACACACATGAAGGAGACCTAACTCAGTGTACAAACATTTCCAAAAAATTTTTGCCACACACAACTAAAGTGTCATCACTAGGGTTGAGCGACTTTCATTTTTTTAAGATCGAGTAGGGTTTTGGGAAACCCGATTTTGTCCAGAGTCGAGTCGAGTGCAGTCGGCCGATTATCGCTAAAAGTCGGGGATCGACCGAAACACGAAACCCAATGCAAGTCAATGGGGAAGCATAGTCGGCAGTGAGTGGAGGCCAGGAAAACACCTACAGTGCCCATTTTAATGCCAAAAACATCCATTCTTGTTTCTGAAGCTTGTCAATCTTAATTAACTTTATAATAATAGTTGGGCATAGGGAATTGGGGGTCATTTGGCAAAAGTTGTGGGGGGAGTAGGGCCGGCTCAAGTTTTTCGTGGGCCCAGGAAATGCGGACTACGTCACGGCGGTGTTGCAGGGAAAGGTAAGTATTTAAAAGTTGCAAGTGCTGTGATCCTGAGCAAGCAGGGGGGGGGCCCACTCGTTCGCATTGCCACTGGCACAGGGCCCCTCAAAGTACGGCGGTGTGTTTGCATGGCGGGGGCGCCTCCCACCAGCAGCGACACTTTTGCGTACTCTGAGGGGCCCTGTGCCAGTGACGTCGCCAACGAGTATGCCCCCCCACCTGATGAAGGAACCTGCACTTTCATCTGCACCTTCCTCTTTGTCCCTGTGTAAGGTGGTATAACATGCGGGAAGGGGAACCTTACTTTCAGCAGGGACAGATTCTGGCTGTGTAGAGTACAAGGGGAATGTAGTGGTCTAGGTCAATGTACCAGCAGACTCATTTAGCAGTGGCTGGGCAATGGGCAGGATGAGGAGGAAACAGATATAGGGCCAAAGAATAAAGTAGGCTACATGCAGTTCAAAATTGGTAACAGGACTAAACAGGCGGCATTGCTTTGTTCAGTGGAGTAGCAAACCCAAGAGCAGCAGACACTGTTTCAAGGGCCTAACCACACTAGTAGGCCAAATGCAGTTTAATATCTGATAGTATAGGGCGAAAGCCAGAATGTGGAAGCTCAGCTTTGTTCAGTTGAGGACAACACCAGGGAGTGGCAGACACCTTTAGTAGGCCGGAAAAGCCTATTGCATTTTTTAAAATGGTAATTTGGAGCAGAAGGTTGAAGCTCAGCTTTATTTAGTTGAGGGCAACACCAGGGAGGGGCAGAAGCCGTTAGTAGGCCCTAACCACCATTTTTGTTTTAAAACCACTTAATGAGAGCCGGAAGGTTGAAGCTCAGCTTTATTTAGTTGAGGACAACACCAGGGAGGGGCAGAAGCCGTTAGTAGGCCCTAACCACCATTTTTGTTTTAAAACCACTTAATGAGAGCCGGAAGGTTGAAGCTCAGCTTTATTTAGTTGAGGACAACACCAGGGAGGGGCAGAAGCCGTTAGTAGGCCCTAACCACCATTTTTTTTTTTAAAACCACATAATGAGAGCCGGAAGGTTGAAGCTCAGCTTTATTTAGTTGAGGACAACACCAGGGAGGGGCAGAAGCCGTTAGTAGGCCCTAACCAAAGTTGAAGGCCAAATGCAGTTTAATTTCTGATACTATAGGCCGAAAGCCAGAAGGTGGAAGTTCCGATTTAGACAGTGGAGGACAATTTGAATTAGGGACTGCAGACAGACTTAGTAGGCTGTCCCCTGTGGACCATGCATCCACCACATTAACCCATTGCGCCGTAATGGACACGTAATCTTCCGTGGCCATGCCTACAGGTCCATGCGTCTGTTGTCAGGTGCACCTTTGTACTCACAGATTGCCAGAGTGCATGGACAATGCGGTCTTCTACATGCTGGTGGAGGGTTGGGATGGCTTTTCTCGCAAAAGAAGTGTCGACTGGTTAGCTTGTAGCGTGGTACAGCGTAGTCCATCATGGCCTTATTAATAGTAAATAAAATATATAACTAGGCTCTATGAACTTTTAAATAGGTTCCAGGGGTACACGGGCAGCATTGGTGTGGTCAGTGGAGGAGTATTGCAAGTAGGGGCTGCAGACAGGCTATCAAAGGCCTAAAATAACAAACAGTAGGCAGTCATGGCAGTTTTACATCGGTTACATGGATACACAGGCAGGCACTCCAGGCAGCATTGTGGTCAGTGGAGGAGTATTGCAAGTAGGGGCCGCAGACAGGCTATCAAAGGCCTAAAATAACAAACAATAGGCTCATGGCAGTTTCACAGCGGTTACATGGATACACGGGCAGGCAGCTTGGTGGTGGTGAGTGGAGGAGTATTTAAAGTAGGGACCGCAGACAGGCTTCAAAGGCCTAACATAAGAAAATGGGCTGGCTGTAGGCACTTTATAATTGGTTCCAGGGGTACACGGGCAGCAGTGGTCTGGTCAGTGGAGGAGTATTTAAAGTAGGGACCGCAGACAGGCTTCAAAGGCCTAACATAAGAAAATGGGCTGGCTGTAGGCACTTTATAATTGGTTCCAGGGGTACACGGGCAGCAGTGGTCTGGTCAGTGGAGGAGTATTTAAAGTAGGGACCGCAGACAGGCTTCAAAGGCCTAACATAAGAAAATGGGCTGGCTGTAGGCACTTTATAATTGGTTCCAGGGGTACACGGGCAGCAGTGGTCTGGTCAGTGGAGGAGTATTTAAAGTAGGGACCGCAGACAGGCTATCAAAGGCCTAACATAACAAACAATAGGCTCATGGCAGTTTCACAGCGGTTACATGGATACACGGGCAGGCAGCTTGGTGGTCAGTGGAGGAGTATTTAAAGTAGGGACCGCAGACAGGCTATCAAAGGCCTAAAATAACAAACAATAGGCTCATGGCAGTTTTACAGCGGTTACATGGATACACAGGCAGCTTGGTGGTGAGTGGAGGAGTATTTAAAGTAGGGACCGCAGACAGGCTATCAAAGGCCTAAAATAACAAACAATAGGCTCATGGCAGTTTCACAGCGGTTACATGGATACACGGGCAGGCAGCTTGGTGGTGGTGAGTGGAGGAGTATTTAAAGTAGGGACCGCAGACAGGCTTCAAAGGCCTAACATAAGAAAATGGGCTGGCTGTAGGCACTTTATAATTGGTTCCAGGGGTACACGGGCAGCAGTGGTCTGGTCAGTGGAGGAGTATTTAAAGTAGGGACCGCAGACAGGCTTCAAAGGCCTAACATAAGAAAATGGGCTGGCTGTAGGCACTTTATAATTGGTTCCAGGGGTACACGGGCAGCAGTGGTCTGGTCAGTGGAGGAGTATTTAAAGTAGGGACCGCAGACAGGCTATCAAAGGCCTAAAATAACAAACAATAGGCTCATGGCAGTTTTACAGCGGTTACATGGATACACAGGCAGCTTGGTGGTGAGTGGAGGAGTATTTAAAGTAGGGACCGCAGACAGGCTATCAAAGGCCTAAAATAACAAACAATAGGCTCATGGCAGTTTCACAGCGGTTACATGGATACACGGGCAGGCAGCTTGGTGGTGGTGAGTGGAGGAGTATTTAAAGTAGGGACCGCAGACAGGCTTCAAAGGCCTAACATAAGAAAATGGGCTGGCTGTAGGCACTTTATAATTGGTTCCAGGGGTACACGGGCAGCAGTGGTCTGGTCAGTGGAGGAGTATTTAAAGTAGGGACCGCAGACAGGCTTCAAAGGCCTAACATAAGAAAATGGGCTGGCTGTAGGCACTTTATAATTGGTTCCAGGGGTACACGGGCAGCAGTGGTCTGGTCAGTGGAGGAGTATTTAAAGTAGGGACCGCAGACAGGCTATCAAAGGCCTAACATAACAAACAATAGGCTCATGGCAGTTTCACAGCGGTTACATGGATACACGGGCAGGCAGCTTGGTGGTGAGTGGAGGAGTATTTAAAGTAGGGACCGCACACAGGCTATCAAAGGCCTAAAATAACAAACAATAGGCTCATGGCAGTTTCACAGCGGTTACATGGATACACGGGCAGGCAGCTTGGTGGTGAGTGGAGGAGTATTTAAAGTAGGGACCGCACACAGGCTATCAAAGGCCTAAAATAACAAACAATAGGCTCATGGCAGTTTCACAGCGGTTACATGGATACACGGGCAGGCAGCTTGGTGGTGGTGAGTGGAGGAGTATTTAAAGTAGGGACCGCAGACAGGCTTCAAAGGCCTAACATAAGAAAATGGGCTGGCTGTAGGCACTTTATAATTGGTTCCAGGGGTACACGGGCAGCAGTGGTCTGGTCAGTGGAGGAGTATTTAAAGTAGGGACCGCAGACAGGCTTCAAAGGCCTAACATAAGAAAATGGGCTGGCTGTAGGCACTTTATAATTGGTTCCAGGGGTACACGGGCAGCAGTGGTCTGGTCAGTGGAGGAGTATTTAAAGTAGGGACCGCAGACAGGCTATCAAAGGCCTAACATAACAAACAATAGGCTCATGGCAGTTTCACAGCGGTTACATGGATACACGGGCAGGCAGCTTGGTGGTGAGTGGAGGAGTATTTAAAGTAGGGACCGCACACAGGCTATCAAAGGCCTAAAATAACAAACAATAGGCTCATGGCAGTTTCACAGCGGTTACATGGATACACGGGCAGGCAGCTTGGTGGTGAGTGGAGGAGTATTTAAAGTAGGGACCGCACACAGGCTATCAAAGGCCTAAAATAACAAACAATAGGCTCATGGCAGTTTCACAGCGGTTACATGGATACACGGGCAGGCAGCTTGGTGGTGGTGAGTGGAGGAGTATTTAAAGTAGGGACCGCAGACAGGCTTCAAAGGCCTAACATAAGAAAATGGGCTGGCTGTAGGCACTTTATAATTGGTTCCAGGGGTACACGGGCAGCAGTGGTCTGGTCAGTGGAGGAGTATTTAAAGTAGGGACCGCAGACAGGCTATCAAAGGCCTAACATAACAAACAATAGGCTCATGATGGCAGTTTCACAGCGGTTACATGGATACACGGGCAGGCAGCTTGGTGGTGAGTGGAGGAGTATTTAAAGTAGGGACCGCAGACAGGCTATCAAAGGCCTAACATAAGAAAATGGGCTGGCTGTAGGCACTTTATAATTGGTTCCAGGGGTACACGGGCAGCAGTGGTCTGGTCAGTGGAGGAGTATTTAAAGTAGGGACCGCAGACAGGCTATCAAAGGCCTAAAATAACAAACAATAGGCTCATGGCAGTTTCACAGCGGTTACATGGATACACGGGCAGGCAGCTTGGTGGTGAGTGGAGGAGTATTTAAAGTAGGGACCGCACACAGGCTATCAAAGGCCTAAAATAACAAACAATAGGCTCATGGCAGTTTCACAGCGGTTACATGGATACACGGGCAGGCAGCTTGGTGGTGGTGAGTGGAGGAGTATTTAAAGTAGGGACCGCAGACAGGCTTCAAAGGCCTAACATAAGAAAATGGGCTGGCTGTAGGCACTTTATAATTGGTTCCAGGGGTACACGGGCAGCAGTGGTCTGGTCAGTGGAGGAGTATTTAAAGTAGGGACCGCAGACAGGCTTCAAAGGCCTAACATAAGAAAATGGGCTGGCTGTAGGCACTTTATAATTGGTTCCAGGGGTACACGGGCAGCAGTGGTCTGGTCAGTGGAGGAGTATTTAAAGTAGGGACCGCAGACAGGCTATCAAAGGCCTAACATAACAAACAATAGGCTCATGGCAGTTTCACAGCGGTTACATGGATACACGGGCAGGCAGCTTGGTGGTGAGTGGAGGAGTATTTAAAGTAGGGACCGCACACAGGCTATCAAAGGCCTAAAATAACAAACAATAGGCTCATGGCAGTTTCACAGCGGTTACATGGATACACGGGCAGGCAGCTTGGTGGTGAGTGGAGGAGTATTTAAAGTAGGGACCGCACACAGGCTATCAAAGGCCTAAAATAACAAACAATAGGCTCATGGCAGTTTCACAGCGGTTACATGGATACACGGGCAGGCAGCTTGGTGGTGGTGAGTGGAGGAGTATTTAAAGTAGGGACCGCAGACAGGCTTCAAAGGCCTAACATAAGAAAATGGGCTGGCTGTAGGCACTTTATAATTGGTTCCAGGGGTACACGGGCAGCAGTGGTCTGGTCAGTGGAGGAGTATTTAAAGTAGGGACCGCAGACAGGCTATCAAAGGCCTAACATAACAAACAATAGGCTCATGATGGCAGTTTCACAGCGGTTACATGGATACACGGGCAGGCAGCTTGGTGGTGAGTGGAGGAGTATTTAAAGTAGGGACCGCAGACAGGCTATCAAAGGCCTAACATAAGAAAATGGGCTGGCTGTAGGCACTTTATAATTGGTTCCAGGGGTACACGGGCAGCAGTGGTCTGGTCAGTGGAGGAGTATTTAAAGTAGGGACCGCAGACAGGCTATCAAAGGCCTAACATAACAAACAATAGGCTCATGATGGCAGTTTCACAGCGGTTACATGGATACACGGGCAGGCAGCTTGGTGGTGAGTGGAGGAGTATTTAAAGTAGGGACCGCAGACAGGCTATCAAAGGCCTAAAATAACAAACAATAGGCTCATGGCAGTTTCACAGCGGTTACATGGATACACGGGCAGGCAGCTTGGTGGTGGTGAGTGGAGGAGTATTTAAAGTAGGGACCGCAGACAGGCTTCAAAGGCCTAACATAAGAAAATGGGCTGGCTGTAGGCACTTTATAATTGGTTCCAGGGGTACACGGGCAGCAGTGGTCTGGTCAGTGGAGGAGTATTTAAAGTAGGGACCGCAGACAGGCTTCAAAGGCCTAACATAAGAAAATGGGCTGGCTGTAGGCACTTTATAATTGGTTCCAGGGGTACACGGGCAGCAGTGGTCTGGTCAGTGGAGGAGTATTTAAAGTAGGGACCGCAGACAGGCTATCAAAGGCCTAACATAACAAACAATAGGCTCATGGCAGTTTCACAGCGGTTACATGGATACACGGGCAGGCAGCTTGGTGGTGAGTGGAGGAGTATTTAAAGTAGGGACCGCACACAGGCTATCAAAGGCCTAAAATAACAAACAATAGGCTCATGGCAGTTTCACAGCGGTTACATGGATACACGGGCAGGCAGCTTGGTGGTGAGTGGAGGAGTATTTAAAGTAGGGACCGCACACAGGCTATCAAAGGCCTAAAATAACAAACAATAGGCTCATGGCAGTTTCACAGCGGTTACATGGATACACGGGCAGGCAGCTTGGTGGTGGTGAGTGGAGGAGTATTTAAAGTAGGGACCGCAGACAGGCTTCAAAGGCCTAACATAAGAAAATGGGCTGGCTGTAGGCACTTTATAATTGGTTCCAGGGGTACACGGGCAGCAGTGGTCTGGTCAGTGGAGGAGTATTTAAAGTAGGGACCGCAGACAGGCTATCAAAGGCCTAACATAACAAACAATAGGCTCATGATGGCAGTTTCACAGCGGTTACATGGATACACGGGCAGGCAGCTTGGTGGTGAGTGGAGGAGTATTTAAAGTAGGGACCGCAGACAGGCTATCAAAGGCCTAACATAAGAAAATGGGCTGGCTGTAGGCACTTTATAATTGGTTCCAGGGGTACACGGGCAGCAGTGGTCTGGTCAGTGGAGGAGTATTTAAAGTAGGGACCGCAGACAGGCTATCAAAGGCCTAACATAACAAACAATAGGCTCATGATGGCAGTTTCACAGCGGTTACATGGATACACGGGCAGGCAGCTTGGTGGTGAGTGGAGGAGTATTTAAAGTAGGGACCGCAGACAGGCTATCAAAGGCCTAAAATAACAAACAATAGGCTCATGGCAGTTTCACAGCGGTTACATGGATACACGGGCAGGCAGCTTGGTGGTGGTGAGTGGAGGAGTATTTAAAGTAGGGACCGCAGACAGGCTTCAAAGGCCTAACATAAGAAAATGGGCTGGCTGTAGGCACTTTATAATTGGTTCCAGGGGTACACGGGCAGCAGTGGTCTGGTCAGTGGAGGAGTATTTAAAGTAGGGACCGCAGACAGGCTATCAAAGGCCTAAAATAACAAACAATAGGCTCATGGCAGTTTTACAGCGGTTACATGGATACACAGGCAGCTTGGTGGTGAGTGGAGGAGTAGTGCAAGGAGTGTCTGTCCCAGTACTCCCAAAATATAAATAGATGTTAATGTCTCGCAAAACAACCAAAACAAAAAAAAAAGGTGGCATACTTAGGTACAGGGGTGGGCTCATCTACTGAGTTTCTGACATTGTAATTTGGCAGTAACTATTTAATGGTGCCAATATAGGACACAGACACAGACTACTTTAAGTTGCATCATAGATGTCTACAAATTTGTATTGTCAGTGCCAGACATTGAATGATGTCAGCGAATAGACTAAAGATTGGTGGAGCTGTGCGACATAATTTTGCACGTGGTAGAGCACATTTTGAGCTGGGGTAGGGGGGAACTCTCTTGAGGCCGGCGGGACCGCCCCAGGGCCCCTCATGTTACAACGGTGTGTCTGACGTTGGGTGCGCACCACCACCGCCAGAGACACTACATTGTACTATGAGGGACCCAGTAGCAATGCCGTCAACCAAAAGCGAGCACACCCACCTCTTCAGACAAACAGCAGTCTCACGGGTGCTTGCGCCAAGTCGCGATACCACGGCCCCGTGTGGGGAGTTTTGCCATTTAGGGAGGTGTAAACATGTCGTATGCTGTACAATCAGCTGCAGCAAATTAGACATTAGAAAAGTAATTCACAGGCAAGAGCTTTTCATAGGAAAGCTAGGTGTCGGCCGGGCAAGGTGGGGCAAAAGATTTCGAAATCCAGTTGTGGTTCATTTTAATGAATGTTAGATCGTCAACATTTTGGGTAGCCAGACGAGTCCTTTTTTCGGTTAATATTGAACCTGCAGCACTGAATACTCTTTCTGATAGGACACTTGCTGCCGGGCAAGCAAGCTCCTGCAATGCATATTCTGCCAATTCTGGCCAGGTGTCTAATTTGGAGGCCCAGTAATCAAATGGGAATGACGGTTGAGGGAGAACATCGATAAGGGATGAAAAATAGTTAGTAACCATACTGGACAAATGTTGTCTCCTGTCACTTTCAATTGATGCAGCAGTACCTGTCCTGTCTGCGGTCATAGCAAAATCACTCCACAACCTGGTCAGAAAACCCCTCTGTCCAACGCCACTTCTGATGTGTGCACCCCTAACACTCCTAGTCTGCTGCCCCCTGGAGCTTGTGTGAGAACGATCACGTGCGCTGTGTGCTGGGAATGCCTGAAGCAAACGGTCAACAAGAGTTGATTGTTTGGTTGCTAATATTAGTTCCAAGTTCTCATGTGGCATAATATTTTGCAATTTGCCTTTATAGCGTGGATCAAGGAGGCAGGCCAACCAGTAATCGTCATCGTTCATCATTTTCGTAATGCGTGTGTCCCTTTTTAGGATACGTAAGGCATAATCCGCCATGTGGGCCAAAGTTCCAGTTGTCAAATCTCCGGTTGTGATTGGTTGAGGGGCAGTTGCAGGCAAATCTACGTCACTTGTGTCCCTCAAAAAACCAGAACCCGGCCGTGACACGCAACCAATTTCCTGTGCCCCCGTGAAAGTTTCCGCATTAAAAATATACTCATCCCCATCATCCTCCTCGTCCTCCACCTCCTCTTCGCCCGCTACCTCGTCCTGTACACTGCCCTGACCAGACAATGGCTGACTGTCATCAAGGCTTCCCTCTTCCTCTGGTGCAGACGCCTGCTCCTTTATGTGCGTCAAACTTTGCATCAGCAGACGCATTAGGGGGATGCTCATGCTTATTACGGCGTTGTCTGCACTAACCAGCCGTGTGCATTCCTCAAAACACTGAAGGACTTGACACATGTCTTGTATCTTCGACCACTGCACACCTGACAACTCCATGTCTGCCATCCTACTGCCTGCCCGTGTATCCTCCCACAAATAAATAACAGCACGCCTCTGTTCGCACAGTCTCTGAAGCATGTGCAGTGTTGAGTTCCACCTTGTTGCAACGTCTATGATTAGGCGATGCTGGGGAAGGTTCAAAGACCGCTGATAGGTCTGCATACGGCTGGCGTGTACAGGCGAACGTCGGATATGTGAGCAAAGTGCACGCACTTTGAGGAGCAGGTCGGAGAACCCAGGATAAGTTTTCAATAAGCACTGCACCACCAGGTTTAAGGTGTGAGCCAGGCAAGGAATGTGTTTCAGTTGGGAAAGGGAGATGGCAGCCATGAAATTCCTTCCGTTATCACTCACTACCTTGCCTGCCTCAAGATCTACTGTGCCCAGCCACGACTGCGTTTCTTGTTGCAAGAACTCGGACAGAACTTCCGCGGTGTGTCTGTTGTCGCCCAAACACTTCATAGCCAATACAGCCTGCTGACGCTTGGCAGTAGCTGGCCCATAATGGGACAACTGGTGTGCAACAGTGTCATCTGCCGATGGAGTGGTTGGCCGACTGCGTTCTGTGGAAGAGCTGTAGCTTCTGCAGGAGGACGAGGAGGAGGAGGAGGGGGTGCGAACGCCTACAGCCAACTGTTTCCTAGACCGTGGGCTAGGCACAACTGTCCCTAAATTGATGTCGCCTGTGGACCCTGCATCCACCACATTCACCCAGTGTGCCGTGATGGACACATAACGTCCCTGGCCATGCCTACTGGTCCATGCATCTGTAGTCAGGTGCACCTTTGTACTCACAGATTGCCTAAGTGCATGGACGATGCGCTGTTTAACATGCTGGTGCAGGGCTGGGATGGCTTTTCTGGAAAAAAAGTGTCGACTAGGTAGCTCGTATCGTGGTTCAGCGTACTCCATCAGGGCTTTAAAAGCTTCGCTTTCAACTAAACGGTAGGGCATCATCTCTAACGAGATTAGTCTAGCTATGTGGGCGTTAAAACCCTGTGTACGCGGATGCGAGGATAAGTACTTCCTTTTTCTAACCAGAGTCTCATGTAGGGTGAGCTGGACTGGAGAGCAGGAGATCGTGGAACTTTCGGGTGTGCCGGTGTACATGGCAGACTGAGAGACGGTTGGAGACGGTATTGTTTCCGCCGGTGCCCTAGATGCAATATTTCCTCCTACTAAACTGGTGATTCCCTGACCCTGACTGCTTTTGGCTGGCAAAGAAACCTGCACAGATACTGCCGGTGGTGCGGAAAATGGTGGCCTTACAGTGACGGAAGGGATGTTGCGTTGCTGACTAGCTTCATTGGCCGAGGGTGCTACAACCTTAAGGGACGTTTGGTAGTTAGTCCAGGCTTGAAAATGCATGGTGGTTAAGTGTCTATGCATGCAACTAGTATTTAGACTTTTCAGATTCTGACCTCTGCTTAAGCTAGTTGAACATTTTTGACAGATGACTTTGCGCTGATCAGTTGGATGTTGTTTAAAAAAATGCCAGACTGCACTCTTCCTAGACTCGGATCCCTTTTCAGGGATTGCAGACTGAGCTTTAACCGGATGGCCACGCTGTCCTCCAACAGGTTTTGGCTTTGACACGCGTTTTGGGCCAGATACGGGCCCGGCAGATGGAACCTGTTGCGATGTTGATGCCTGCTGCGGCCCCTCCTCCACCTCCGCTTCTGAACTACTGCCGCCTGCACCCTGTTCCCCCAATGGCTGCCAATCGGGGTCAATAACTGGGTCATCTATTACCTCCTCTTCGAGCTCGTGTGCAACTTCGTCTGTGTCACTGTGTCGGTCGGTGGTATAGCGTTCGTGGCGGGGCAACATAGTCTCATCAGGGTCTGATTGTGGATCTGTACCCTGAGAGGGCAATGTGGTGGTCTGAGTCAAAGGAGCAGCATAGTACTCTGGCTGTGGCTGTGCATCAGTGCACTCCATGTCAGAATCTACTTGTAATGGGCATGGCCTGTTAAATGTTTCACTTTCTAAGCCAGGGACGGTATGTGTAAAGAGCTCCATGGAGTGACCCGTTGTGTCGCCTGCTGCATCCTTCTCTCTTGTTGTAGTTTTTGCTGAGGAGGACAAGGAAGCGACTTGTCCCTGACCGTGAACATCCACAAGCGACGCGCTGCTTTTACATTTACCAGTTTCGGAAGAGGAGGCAAAAGAGCTAGAGGCTGAGTCTGCAATGTAAGCCAAAACTTGCTGTTGCTGCTCAGCCTTTAAAAGCGGTTTTCCTACTCCCAGAAAAGAGAGCGTTCGAGGCCTTGTGTAGCCTGACGACGAAACTGGCTCCACAGCTCCAGACTTAGGTGGAATATTTTTATCCCCACGACCACCTGATGCTCCACTACCACTACCATCATTACCAGCTGACAATGAACGCCCACGACGACCTCTTGCACCAGACTTCCTCATTGTTTAAAAATCGTAACCAAACTAACTTTATTTGTTGCTGTCAAACAACTTACACGGTGAGCTATAACTTCAGTATGATTTCAATATCCCTTAACAGGTTGGTGAGACCACAAGGAAAATCAGGCACAATGTTACACACTCTGTTTTCTGTGACACCAAATCACAGAGATGACACACACGCAGGACTGTCACTCAAGCACTAATGTCAATATTAATCTCCCACCTAATTTTTTTTTTTTTTTTTCTCTGTGAGACTTTAGAAACCAAATAATATTTAAAAAAAAACAAAAAAACAAGGCTTTCTATGGCCCACTGAATGAGAGATGGCACGCACAGGAGTGGCACACAAGCCCTGACTGAGGCCAATATTTTTCTCCCACTGATTGATGTAGTGTTTTTGTGTTGAGGTTGATTTTAAAACACAAATGAAGGAAAAAAATAAAAAGGCTTTCTATGGCCCACAATTAGAGAGAGAGGTGGCACACCCAGGAGTCAAGACTGGCACACAAGCTGAAATGGCAATATTACTCTCCCACTGTTTTTTTATGTATTTTTTTTTTATTTTCAGGGAGACTTTAGAAACCAAATAATATTAAAAAAAAAACAAAAAAACAAGGCTTTCTATGGCCCACTGAATGAGAGGGACAGAGGTGGCACACCCAGGAGTCAAGACTGGCACACAAGCTGAAATGGCAATATTACTCTCCCACTGTTTTTTTATGTATTTTTTTTTTATTTTCAGGGAGACTTTAGAAACCAAATAATATTAAAAAAAAAACAAAAAAACAAGGCTTTCTATGGCCCACTGAATGAGAGGGACAGAGGTGGCACACCCAGGAGTCAAGACTGGCACACAAGCTGAAAGGGCAATATTACTCTCACACTGTTTTTTTATGTTTTTTTTTTTTTTATTTTCAGGGAGACTTTAGAAACCAAATAATATTAAAAAAAAAACAAAAAAACAAGGCTTTCTATGGCCCACTGAATGAGAGGGACAGAGGTGGCACACCCAGGAGTCAAGACTGGCACACAAGCTGAAATGGCAATATTACTCTCCCACTGTTTTTTTATGTATTTTTTTTTTATTTTCAGGGAGACTTTAGAAACCAAATAATATTAAAAAAAAAAAAAAAAACAAGGCTTTCTATGGCCCACTGAATGAGAGGGACAGAGGTGGCACACCCAGGAGTCAAGACTGGCACACAAGCTGAAAGGGCAATATTACTCTCCCACTGTTTTTTTAGGTTTTTTTTTTTTTTTCAGGGAGAATTAGAAACCCAATAATATTAAAAAAAAAAATAAATAGGCTTTCTATGGCCCACTGAATGAAAGGGAGAGAGGTGGCACACCCAGGAGTCAAGACTGGCACACAAGCTGAAAGGGCAATATTACTCTCCCACTGTTTTTTTATGTATTTTTTGTTTTTTCAGGGAGACTTTAGAAACCCAATAATATTTAAAAAAAAAAATAAATAGGCTTTCTATGGCCCACTGAATGAGAGGGAGAGAGGTGGCACACCCAGGAGTCAAGACTGGCACACAAGCTGAAAGGGCAATATTACTCTCCCACTGTTTTTTTAGGTTTTTTTTTTTTTTCAGGGAGACTTTAGAAACCAAATAATATTAAAAAAAAAAAAAAAAAAAAAAAATAGGCTTGCTATAGCCCACTGAATGAGAGATAGCACACACAGCAGTGGCACACAAGCCCTGACTGAGGCCAATATTTTTCTCCCACTGATTGATGTAGTGTTTTTGTGTTGAGGTAGATTTTAGAACACAAATCACGGAAAAAATAAATAGGCTTTCTATGGCCCACTGAATGAAAGGGAGAGAGGTGGCACACCCAGGAGTCAAGACTGGCACACAAGCTGAAAGGGCAATATTACTCTCCCACTGTTTTTTTATGTATTTTTTGTTTTTTCAGGGAGACTTTAGAAACCCAATAATATTTAAAAAAAAAAATAAATAGGCTTTCTATGGCCCACTGAATGAGAGGGAGAGAGGTGGCACACCCAGGAGTCAAGACTGGCACACAAGCTGAAAGGGCAATATTATTCTCCCACTGTTTTTTTAGGTTTTTTTTTTTTTTTTCAGGGAGAATTAGAAACCAAATAATATTAAAAAAAAAAAATAAATAGGCTTTCTATGGCCCACTGAATGAAAGGGAGAGAGGTGGCACACCCAGGAGTCAAGACTGGCACACAAGCTGAAAGGGCAATATTACTCTCCCACTGTTTTTTTATGTATTTTTTGTTTTTTCAGGGAGACTTTAGAAACCCAATAATATTTAAAAAAAAAAATAAATAGGCTTTCTATGGCCCACTGAATGAGAGGGAGAGAGGTGGCACACCCAGGAGTCAAGACTGGCACACAAGCTGAAAGGGCAATATTACTCTCCCACTGTTTTTTTAGGTTTTTTTTTTTTTTCAGGGAGACTTTAGAAACCAAATAATATTAAAAAAAAAAAAAAAAAAAAAAAATAGGCTTGCTATAGCCCACTGAATGAGAGATAGCACACACAGCAGTGGCACACAAGCCCTGACTGAGGCCAATATTTTTCTCCCACTGATTGATGTAGTGTTTTTGTGTTGAGGTAGATTTTAGAACACAAATCACGGAAAAAATAAATAGGCTTTCTATGGCCCACTGAATGAAAGGGAGAGAGGTGGCACACCCAGGAGTCAAGACTGGCACACAAGCTGAAAGGGCAATATTACTCTCCCACTGTTTTTTTATGTATTTTTTGTTTTTTCAGGGAGACTTTAGAAACCCAATAATATTTAAAAAAAAAAATAAATAGGCTTTCTATGGCCCACTGAATGAGAGGGAGAGAGGTGGCACACCCAGGAGTCAAGACTGGCACACAAGCTGAAAGGGCAATATTATTCTCCCACTGTTTTTTTAGGTTTTTTTTTTTTTTTTCAGGGAGAATTAGAAACCAAATAATATTAAAAAAAAAAAATAAATAGGCTTTCTATGGCCCACTGAATGAAAGGGAGAGAGGTGGCACACCCAGGAGTCAAGACTGGCACACAAGCTGAAAGGGCAATATTACTCTCCCACTGTTTTTTTATGTATTTTTTGTTTTTTCAGGGAGACTTTAGAAACCCAATAATATTTAAAAAAAAAAATAAATAGGCTTTCTATGGCCCACTGAATGAGAGGGAGAGAGGTGGCACACCCAGGAGTCAAGACTGGCACACAAGCTGAAAGGGCAATATTACTCTCCCACTGTTTTTTTATGTATTTTTTGTTTTTTCAGGGAGACTTTAGAAACCCAATAATATTAAAAAAAATAAATAAATAGGCTTTCTATGGCCCACTGAATGAGAGGGAGAGAGGTGGCACACCCAGGAGTCAAGACTGGCACACAAGCTGAAAGGGCAATATTATTCTCCCACTGTTTTTTTAGGTTTTTTTTTTTTTTTTCAGGGAGAATTAGAAACCAAATAATATTAAAAAAAAAAAAAAAAAAAAAAATAGGCTTGCTATAGCCCACTGAATGAGAGATAGCACACACAGCAGTGGCACACAAGCCCTGACTGAGGCCAATATTTTTCTCCCACTGATTGATGTAGTGTTTTTGTGTTGAGGTAGATTTTAGAACACAAATCACGGAAAAAATAAATAGGCTTTCTATGGCCCACTCAGTGAGAGATGGCACACACAGGGATGGCACTGTAGCAGAAATGCCAATCTTAATCTCCCACAAAAAAAAAACAAAAAAAAAAAAAAAACTGTCCTACAATTACTATCTCCCTGCAGTAATGTAAGCCAGGTATGGCAGGCAGCAATAGGAGTGGACTGATGCACAAATTAAATAAAAAGTGTGGACAAACAGAAAAGATAGCTGTGCAGAAAGGAAGGAACAAGAGGATATGTGCTTTGAAAAAAGCAGTTGGTTTCCACAGTGGCGTACACACAGCAATACAGCTATCACGGAGCCTTCTAGGGCAGCCCAATGAGCTACAGCGCTGAGGGGAAAAAAAAAAAAAATAGCTTCCACAGTCCCTGCACACCGAAGGTGGTGTTGGACAGTGGAAATCGCTGCAGCACAAGCGGTTTGGTGGTTAGTGGACCCTGCCTAACGCTCTCCCTGCTTCTGATGAAGCGGCAGCAACCTGTCCCTAAGCTCAGATCAGCAGCAGTAAGATGGCGGTCGGCGGGAACGCCCCTTTATAGCCCCTGTGACGCCGCAGACAGCAAGCCAATCACTGCAATGCCCTTCTCTAAGATGGTGGGGACCAGGATCTATGTCATCACGCTGCCCACACTCTGCGTTCACCTTCATTGGCTGAGAAATGGCGCTTTTCGCGTCATTGAAACGCGACTTTGGCGCGAAAGTCGCGTACCGCATGGCCGACAAGCACAGGGGTCGGATCGGGTTTCATGAGACGCCGACTTAGCCAAAAGTCGGCGACTTTTGAAAATGATCGACCCGTTTCGCTCAACCCTAGTCATCACTTTCCCCAAAGTAGAAATATTATAATTGCGCATTTTTTTGAAAACTTCTTTTACTGTACTGTCTACTTAACTAGCGCCATTTATTCCATGTCTCTTTGCATATGAAAAGTGGTATATGTAATAATAACAAGTACAATAATCTTAAACAATATAAGTCACCGACTGGTCCTAGTCCTGGCAAAGAGGACCCTGCCGGAAGAGATGGGTGAGGATACAATAGGTGAGGGTAGAGCTGTTTTTGCAGCGGTATGGTGGAGAGATGGTTAGTGTAGGTTGTAGGCTTGTAGGAAGAGTTAGTTCTTCAGGTTCCTTTTGACGGTTCCCATGGTAGGCTAGAGTATGATATGTTGAGGTACATCCTCAGAAGTGGCACTCCAATAAACCTTGTTTCACCCACATCACAACTCTCCAATCGCCCAACTGATTGTGGGGAACCACAGATGTGCAAGTCTGCACAGCTGTTCACACACTTTATTTCATGGGCACCAGAGGTCTGCACCAAAGATTCACAAACTCAAGAGGAGGAAAGCATCTGCACCAATAGTTAAATTATTTTTGAGTTTTGAGTCCAGACCCTTGTCACCAGATGTTAACCCCTGGGGTAGAGGTAATCCTTATGAGATTCAGATACCAGGGGCACATGCAGACTGTACTGTGCTGTCAGTACAGGAAGAGGAGGAAGGTGATTCTCATGGCAAGGAATGGGAGAATCGAGTGGATGATGATGAGGTTGTAGATCCCACTTGATGTGAACCCAGAGGCACTCAGCTGAGTAGCTCATCAGAGGAGATGGAGGAGGAGGAAGACAAGAAGGTTATGTTGCGGTCGCAGATCTCCAGTTCACAGGGGCGGCGAGAAATTGCCGTATGTGGATTCAGGAAGGAATTTTTTTCCCCAATGTGGAGCTTACTCTTTGAAACATGGTTTTTTTTGCCTTCCTCTGGGTCAACATGTTAGGGCATGTTAGGTTAGGCTTTGGGTTGAACTAGATTGACTTAAAGTCTTCCTTCAACCTTAATAACTATGTTACTATGTTACTATGAGTTGGCTAGCCTGGCTCTTTTTTGAGACCGGAGAGGATGACCCCACACACGTTATCTGGCAATTTTGTAAAAAATGATGGGTAGAGGCAAAAAGTCCAATTAATTGACTACTACATTTGTGAAATGGCACATTCGCGATCAACGTGCATTAGTCTGGAAAGCTCACTGCCCTAAAATGCAGACTAGTGGGCCACGCCAACCACCGGCCACACCATCAACACATCTGCTGCTTCTTTCTCCTCAACGTGGCAAGTGTTCCCACACAGGTTTCCACCCGCAGAACCTCCACTTGTTTACCCACTACAGTCGTGGTGAGTGAGAGCCCATCTTTCTCAATCCACCATAACATCCCTGCCTGCACCTCACACAGTACAACAGTTTGTCATGTTCACCCTGCTCCACCCTCTGTCAGCACAGCAACCAGCACTTGTTTGCGCAGTTGTGGTAATAATGTAAATGATTGTTTCCTCCTACACATGCCAAAGCTAAGAGCTTGAACTTCACTTATCTCCAATCTATTGGCCTTGGAAATGCTCCTTTTCCACTTGGTGTATACAGATGCTTTCCGAAAGCTGATGGCTGTTGCATTCCCGCAGTACCAGTTGCCCAATCATCATCATTACTTCTCTAAGAAAAATATGCCTGCACTACACCAGCATTTCGCAGACATCACCTGTTCCTTGAAAAAATCTCTGTCTGACAGAGTGAATTTTAAACACTGACACCTGGATGAGCAAGCACGGCGAGGGGCGTTAAATCTCGCAGACTGGGCACTGGGTGACTCTGGTGCCCATGGGGGGAAGGCAGGGAGGGGGCTGCTTCACAAGCCCTGGAATTGTCAAGGCTTGCAGGGTGCATGGGGATGGAGAAATAAACCAGTACACACCAGAAGATGGAGAACTAAACTACTAGACAACAGGGGTTAGAGAACTAAAATAATAAACGCCTAGTTTTGGAGAATTAAACCACTACAAACCAGGGGATGGAGAACTAAACTACTATACACCAATTTATGGTAAACTAAAACACAAGACACCAAGTGTCTAGTAATTTATATTAGTCTATGCCTGATGAAGGGACCTGAGTGGACTCGAAAGCTTGCAATTTGTTACCATCTTTTCAGTTACCCATTAAAAGGTATCAATCACTGAGTGAGGACTCTCAATTCTAACTACTTTTTCTAGACACCAAGGTGTTACTAGACAGCAAATCTTGGAAACTCTAAGGCTTGTGGGACAAACCTCTGTATCTAACACTTCCTCCACTGCTTCTGCGTCCTCCAACTCCTGTAGGACTTCTACCTGTGCCCTCAATCTCTCGCTTATTGAGACATGCTTTCCAACAGTGCAGAGAGAATCCTCCCCACCTCCATACCACACAGCTAGGGAAAACTGCAACCAGGCAGTGTTTAAATGAATATGCTTTGGAGATTGCAATTACACAGCTCAAGCGTTGTGGACAGTTATTTGGGCCAAGTTTGAGCAATGACTGTCTCCACTGAACCTTGAGTCAGGGAAGCCCCTGTGTGATAACGGTGCAAACCTTGTCACGGACCTTTGCAGGGGCAACCTCCCACATGTGCCTTGCACGGCTCACATCCTCAACTTGGTGGTACAGCAATTTCTATGCTGTCCGACCAGGGATGTACGTTAGTCTTTGTTGATTGTGGGGTTAATAATAAAAATAATTAAAAGATTGGTGACACCAGTTGGGATGTTCAGCCAGGAGTGGCTGGGCACTGATGAAGGTCCATGGGAGTTAGATAGTGATGTAGTGATGGACAGTTCCAGACGATTGACCTCTTCCCAACTAGGGCTGGCTCCTAGGGGAGTTTGAGCAGATATAATCAGCATTAGACAGGGTAATGATCAGTTTGTACCTTTTGCAGAAGTACTGCAATCATTTCCAGGAATTTCCATACAATTCACATACAGGGTTTTTGGATCAGGCCTGCACGGTGAGAGTTCAGTGTCTCTGCTGTGACGTAGTGTATCCTTCCTGCTGCTAATTATACATCGGGTAAATGATTCCTTTGGCCCCCAGGGTCAAAGGTAAACAGTTGCTGGATCCGTGATCCCTTCCAGAGAGCAGGCAGCTTGAATCCTGTGGAAAACATTCTCTCTTGCAGCAGTGTCCCCGATTCTATGTGCTGCTGAGCTCCTGGGCAGAAGCACACTACTGCTCGTTGTATGAAAACTGAGTAGTCTTTCATTTTAGCATGGACCCTGGAAGGTTCTGTGCTCTAGGCACTGATACCCTGCCTCTTGCAGCTTGTCTTGGCAGAGAGATCACGCATCTCTCCTCTGCCTGTGGATCTCCATGTTCCTACCTCTTCCTATATCTTCACTGCTCTGCATATTGCAACCTTTCAGAAGCACCAACATCCCCCTGAGAAAGTGTGCACACATCCTGGTTCAGGTAAAAGTGCACAATCTTCCAGTAAGGGATCGGGTAAAATGTGTGGGTGCAGTTTTTCCCAGCAGAGAAACCAGCCCCCACCATAGCTGGTAATACATATATAAGTATATCACATATGCAGGCATTTTTTTGCGCTACAGGCACAGTCACCACACAAATAAATATTTCAATGTGCTATAACTGTGCATAGTTTTTCTTTTGTAAGATCAGTTTTCTTTCTTTAGACATATTGTGCCTTTAGCTTCTGGCATAGTAAAGGTATAAATTTTAGAGGCCCAATACACGATGCGTATGAGGAACCTCCAGACCTTCCCTTGACTAATGATGTCAGGAGAAAGAAAGTTTGGTCATGTTCAAGGTAAATGCTCTATTCTTTTATTTCTTTGGATGATGATGAACCATTGCTACAGGTATCTGGTGTCACCTTTCTCCATTAGCTGTAGGCCATTTCTCTAAAGAGAAGGTACTAGAGTAAATGCACTGGCGCTCAAACCCCAAGGGAACAGTCCTCAGCTGCTGGTATCACGACAGACAAAGTGCTGAATCTGTCAAATTAATTAAAGATTATAAACTATAGGATTGATGCCGCTCTTAAGGAAAGGGTCCTAAGGACCAACACTGTAGCATTGGAGCTATAGTGTGATGATGATTATAAAAATCCCCCTCACTATAGTGTCATCACATAGACCTATTGGATCAAACACATTTCTCCAAAGAGTTGTTGACTGAATTAGTAGACCTTTCTCTTAGGTTTATTGGCACCTGTAGCTCACTAATCTGAGCCCAGGGCCATTCGATATCCCCTTCATTGATATCAGTGCACAAATTCTGTAGAGGGAAGCCCTGCAAAAGGTCATTACACCCAATGTCATAAGTAGGGTTGAGCGAAACGGATCGGACAAATTAAAAAATCGCCGACTTTCGGCAAAGTCGGGTTTCATGAAACCCGACCCGATCCCAGTGTGGGATCGGCCATACGGTTGGCGATCTTCGCGCCAAAGTCACGTTTTGTATGACGCGTTCAGCTCCATTTCTCAGCCAATGAAGGAGGACGCAGAGTGTGGGCAGCGTGATGACATAGGTCTCGGTCCCCATCATCTTAGAGAAGGGCATGACAGTGATTGGCTTTCTTTCTGCGGCGTCACAGGGGCTATAAAGGGGCGTGCACGCCGACCGCCATCTTACTTCTGCCGATCTCAGCATAGGGAGAGGTTGCTGCAGCTTCATCAGAAGAAGCGACATAGTTAGGGAGGGAAGATTAACCCCCAAACTGCTTGTGCTGTAGCGATTTCCACTGTCCAACACCACCTTTTTTTGCAGGGACAGTGGAGGCTAGATTTCTGTGCATCAGCTCTGTAGCTTATTAGGCTGCCTTATAAGGCTCCCTGATAGCTGCATTGCTGTGTGCACGCTGCTGTGCAAACCAACTGCTTTTTTAAAAGCAAAAATCCTGTTGCTCCTTTCTGCAGTTATCTTGTTTATTTGTCCACACTTTTGTGTGCAGCAGTCCTTTTTGTTGCTGCCATACTTGTCCTGAGATCATTGTAGGGAGATTGAAATTGTACTACAGTCCTTGGATTTTTTCAGATATCTTCCAGCCACTTGCTGCCACTTACATTGCGTTGTGTTACACACTGGGCCTGAGTTGTGGTGCTGTCTCCCCCCCAAAAAAGGGAGATTCAAATTCTCACAAAGTGGATATACGTCAGTTCTGTTAGTTTGTCGTATATCAGCCAGCCACGTTCTGCCACTTACATTGTGTGGTAAAATACAGTGGGCCTGAGTTTGGGTTCAGTCTCCCCCCAAAAAAAGTGAGATTCAAATTCTCACAAAGTGGATATACCTCATTCCTCTTAGTTTGTGGTGTATCAGCCAGCCACTTGCTGCCACTCACATATGTTGGCACTGTATAAATAAATTTATTATTATTAATAAATAATGACATTATCAGAGTATATGCCTAATACAGACCAAGTGAGCATGCCACGAATACAACACGCGTTTCGCTTCCGCTTCAACAGGGAGTGTGGTGGAGGGGTATTGTCTGACTAATATAGTGTGACTACAGCTGCTGCAAATGGATAATCAGGGAGAACATCACCTTACTGAGCGCCGACACGTGCGCATGGACATGACATCGGCTGCCCGCCGACAGCAAAATGTGCATCAATGAAGTGCGAAAATATCAACATTCATGATGTGGGACAAGCTAGCCAGTCAGGACTGTGCACAATTATCATGGCAGCCATCTTTAAAATGGGAAAAAGAGTTGGTGAAGGTATTTTGTGATAATATGGCTGCTGATCACTATGGACAAAGGGGCACAGCCATATTTAATGGGAAGGGGAATTGGGATGGAGATATTGTGGAAAAAAAGAAAAATGTGAATGTAAGTGATAATGATAGTGAAAAAACCTAGTAAAAAGGAAGAAAGGAAAAAAGTATCTATGTGTATATATATATATATATATATATATATATATATATATGCAAATGAATAAAAATGCAATTAAAGTGGAAAGCAAAATAATGAAATGAAAAAATGTGCAAATAAATGTTGAAAAAGGTGAATAATTTAATGTGAGAATGATTATTCACCCAAAAGGGAACACATTTTTATTGTACATAAAATATAATAAATGTGAGTACGTGAAAAAAAATGTTCTTTCCTTTTTTATATTTTTATTTTTCTTCTTTCCTTTTCTTTTTTTTTTGTAAAATTATTATATACATTGGGAACGTGTAGTGGATGAGCCCCAATGGTGACATCACTCATGTGTAGCCCTGCCCCCATGAAGTCACAGTTGGGTTCCAGTTGTGATGTCACGGAATCCTTGGCTGTAACCAGCGATTTTGCAGTGAGATCCTCTGTCTGGAGAAGCTGATTGTGCCGTACACAAGTAAGCGATATTTCTCCAGGCTACAATGCTGTTTAGAGTACTTCTAGTTCTGAACGTGCTATTCGCATCTGCGGAAGGTGCTCCCATCTTCATCCGCAACCCTCGATCACAAGAGCAGATCGGGATGAAAGAAGGTAAGTGCATTACCAGATACACTGACTATGGGGATAACCTTTCCCTTCTGCAGCCAATTTTGGTTTTTGCTCTTCCTTTATCTTCTACATTTCTTCCAAGAGCCATAAGTTTTTTCCCATTCCTATGGCTGTATGAGGGCCTGTTTATCTCTTTGGGGGACGAGTTGTAGTTTTGAATGACACCATTCATTTTCCCATTCAGTGTGAAATTGGGGAAAATGCAGTTTGGGCTCCAGTGTAATAACATAGATGAGACACAGAGCATTAATACTGTTCTCTCCTTGCTGGATACTCTGACTACTACATGTAGCAGAAGGCGCCACAAGAGACGTGACAAGCAGCTCAGAAATCAGATATGTCCTTCACATGTAGCATTTCACATCCGGCCCCAGAACCTATTAGGATCCATTATTAGGGCCCAGTTTATGAGCGTCAGGCTCCGTGGTATTAGGGCTTCTGTAACTTTTCTTCTGTGGCTGGACGTCACATAATACATGGAATGGAGGATTTGTCATGTGTTACTTGTAATTTCAGGTGTCATCTCCCATCCTGCATTCGTTCCCTGTTTCAGGAATATAAAAGAATAGATTTTTGTATCGTCCATTATGAAAAATAATCCATAATTTCCCCAAACTAAATCCCCCTCTCTGTAATAGTCATACTTGGTTCCTCAGCCCGCCCAGTCCATGTATTTGGTTTCCACTTCTGAGCACATTCCAGCTCTGGTTACCTGATCACTTATGTTCTTTGTCTTTTTAGAGAATGTCACCGTGCCTCCAAAAACATCTGAGGATACAGTCTATAGGATTGTTACACCGGCTGCCGTTCTCTCTGCCCTTGCAGTAATCATTCGTGCCATTGCTATCATCTGTCGGTAAGTATAGTAAGTAATGATGTATGGGCTACACAGGAGTCTGTAGAGGAAATGTCACATCTCCAGGTTACTCCAGTAATGGGAATATTTTAGTGTAGGCCTCTTGTGGCTCACACACTCGTCACCCTGGAGTTGTGCCCTGCGGGTAACTGATGGGTATATATTAGACTTTGTAGGGATCCACACTCTCAGGTAGGCATTAAGTAGCGTTCACACACTCATTAGGTTTGGTCCAAACCTGTGCAGTTTTATTGCTTGCAAAAAATTCCAAGAGATTCCAAACCAAAAACATCCTCTTCTAGGCACAAAGGTATCACAACAAATAAACAGTTCATTCAGCAGGGCCCATATGTCAGTGCGGGCTCACCTGAATAGATTACAGTCCTTTCTCCAGAAGCAAGCTTCATACATAGAAGAGGCACGATCCCACCAGTCTTGGTATCCCTTTCAGTACGAGTTCCAGCAACCTCCAGTGCCAAACAGAAGTGTTCAACTCCTGGGCACGGTTAATACTAAACAGGCTGCAGCTGACACACGGTTCCCTGCCGCTCCTGCACACAGACTGCTCAGCTTTCCTAGCTGAGCCATGCTGTCTCCATTCATAGAGAAATCCCAGCGCATCTCCCTCTCAGCTACAGCTCAAATGTTGGCTGAACACTCGCTAGCTCCAGTACACTTAACTCTGCTCCATCTAGCCGACTGACACAAATAATGAACACAGGTCCTGGCTGTAGTAAAAAAAACAAAAGCTAGGCGGGTGCATCTAATCAAATCCTGCAAAGATAGGAAATAACCCTGTGCTACCTGGCTCTGCTACAGCTTGTATATACTTTATTAAAATAAATTGTTGCTTGTCATAGACACCAAAATGACTGACTGGTGATCTCTCTACAGATAGGACTAGATAAAATGTTTCATTCTGCAGAATACAGACATGTTTTACTTTGCGATTTACAATGTGACTTTTATTTTTGTATTTTTACAGTTGTCTGAAAAAGAAGACTCCAACAAAAGATGCTGAAAGCCAATATTGTGCCGAAGATTTTAGAGAGAGCAACACCAAACTAAATGGTAACTACAGCCTAACAAATCTTAGAACCTGAATCAGATGGATAGAGGTCCAAAAATAATTACAACTTAAACTAAAAAAGATCCTTCTAATATATACAAAATTTTTATTCAAAATTATTATCAAAAGGGGGGAATTATAGATATAATAGAGTCACAGGGGGGAAGGGTACCTGGCCGTAAGGCAGCCATAAAAAATGCTGCTGAGGTTTATACCCTAATATTGCGATATGGTGCCCCCACTCCTCGTCGGCTCTCCCACCCAGACCCTATTATGCCACCAGAAAATTGTGTTGATGTGACCGTAGTAATGAAAACAATAAGAATGTAATTTTCACGTCGCAAAAAAAGAGGCCATGAATAAGATGGTTTTTGAGCATCAGCACAAAAAAATTGTATTTGGTCACGGTTACAAGAGAGGAACAAGTTAGCTCAAATAGATAAAAATAGTAAAGGGTCATAATCCCATAAGATGGTATTAGAATACTTGCTGGTATAGCGATATATAGATCAATACGGTTGATATTACTAGATAGTTTAAATGTCAGTGGTAAATCTGGTACAAACGTCAAATAGACCACCTCAATCAGGTCAGATGGTACAGATACATCCTATATATTCAGCCAGCAAAATACACAGTAACCAAAGGATATTCCTGGACACAAAATAGACAGAAATCAGGATTTAGTATACATAGTAAACTCCCACAGTCAATCTAACTATTAGGCAGGGAGTCAAATGCACCATCATTTAGGATGTAATAGAAGTAAACCCGTTACTCAGATACCTAAACATTATTAGTAAGTATCCAGTGTAGAGGTTTGTACTCACTCGGCTGCGGTTGAGGTAGGCACAGAAAACGCTATTGCTAAAATGTCCGATCGTGGTGGTATACTAGCAGAGCATGGGTACTGACTGCATCTGGGTAGACTACTAGATCTGCCTTCCCTAAAATTCACTCCTACACAATACCCTATGCGGGAATTATGTGTACGGAATTATTAAGGTAGCCCTACTCATCAGCTCCCTAGCCTTCTCCTGCATTCTTTTAGTCTTTTACAAGGCAGATTTCATTCCTCTGCAATCTAGGTGTTTTCTTGCTGCCACAAACAGTGTTTGCAATTGTTGGGTTCCTATTACCTATTTTGCTGTGTGTTTTTCCCCCCTCCTTTTTGGAGTTTTTTTTCGCTCTGTCCTTTACTTTTAGAATTTTTATTTGCTTTTAATTTTCATATTGAATAACATTTTTTTGTGATTTTATCATTTTGAATTGGAATCGCTTCCTATCTAACGGTGATGAAGCATATTAGATTATGTAAATCTATGGAGTACTATGTAGGGCCTTTATACTGTATGGAGCATTTTGTGGCCATTATACTGTATGTAGAGCTATGTGGGGCCCATTATACTTTATGGAGCACTATGTGACCCCATTATACTGCATAGAGCACTATGTGAAGCTATTATACTGTATGGAGCACTAAGTGGGGCTCATTATACTGCATGGAGCAATATATGGAGCTATTAGACTGTATGGAGCACTATGTGGGGACATTATACTGTATGCAGCACTATGTGGAGCCATTATACTGCATGGAACAATATGTGGGGACATTATACTGTATGGAGAACTATGTGGAGCCATTATACTGCATGGAGCATTTTGTGGCCATTATACTGTATGTAGAGCTATGTGGGGCCCATTATACTTTATGGAGCACTATGTGAGACCATTATACTGCATGGAGCACAATATGAAGCTATTATACTGTATGGAGCACTAAGTGGGGCCCATTATACTGCATGGAGCAATATGTGGGGACATTATACTGTATGGAGAACTATGTGGAGCCATTATACTGCATGGAGCAATATGTGGGACCATTATACTATATGGAGAACTATGTGAAGCCTATTAGACCATATGGAGTTTGATGTCCCTTATCTACAGGTTATAATACCATAAATCCTGATAAACTCCACTAAACATAGAAGATTTTTTAATGCTACTTTCAATTTTTTCTACTACAGGAGATTATGAGGTCAAAAGAACACATACAAATGAGGATGCTCCTCATGGACCTGAGGCTGAAAAGGGAGACTTCTTGAAAGACAACAAAATAATCATGGCTCACCCCACTGATAGAGAAATCCCCACCAGCCTTGATGGGAATGTGGTCATCGCCTCTGACGGTAAGTTTCAGAACTATTGTATTTATTTATTTATTTTACTCACTTATATAGCGCCATTAATTCCACAGCGCTTTGCACACATTATCATCACTGTCCCCTTTGCGGCTCACAATCTACATTCCCTATCAGTATGTGTTTGTAATGTGGGAGGAAACCGGAGACCCCGGAGGAAACCCATGCAAACATGCGGAGGACATACAAACTCCTTGCAGATGTTGTCCTTAGTGGGATTTGAACCCAGGATGCCAGTGCTGCCAGGCTGCAGTGCTAACCACTGAGCCATATGAAATATGTTTAAAGAGAAAGAAAACTATTTTTTGAAAAATAAAATAACAGTAAAGTCCAAAATAATAAACCTACTAATATAGAGTTTAAGACTCTGTACGACTGTAGAAAACATATTTTGCAGAGCAGGAGAGGCACCACAACGTCTTAAGTATGGCTCGGTAGCAGTTTCCCCAATGTAAGCCTATGAGACTCAGAGAGAGGTTCCATATACTTACATTGAGAAAGCAACTTCCAGCAGCATAAGAAAGGCATTGTGATAGCCATCTTGGTATACAGTCACATGGTTAAGCAGAAGACTGGAGCTGTGCTGCAAACTGGAGAAGACAGCGATCAGTGATTTACCATATACTCTACACTACTGATATGTTCAGAAGTGATTAGCAAATTTATCTCAGAGCGCTTCTTTTATATCTCTATTCCTACAGTCAGTTATTGTCGGCTTTTATATCACATGGAAGCAGTCCACATTGTGAAGTCCCTTACTTACACTGAGGACTTTCCGGTTTGTCTTCTTCAATGTATAAAATGTATTTAATAGAAAAAGAACATTATATAAAAAAATACTCTCTTAAACGTTTCTTGATGTGAAATGATCCCTAGACAGAGTAGAAACATGATGGAAGCTTTTATTTTAGAAATGTTGATTTCAATGTTCTGTGTAACAGGGAAACATGAGGATGACATACCAATTACCACTGATGATTCTCCTCATGGGCCCAGGACTGAACAGAGAGACGTCCTCACAGGCAACAAGATCTCAGTGCCTGGACCCCCTGATGTAGTGATCGATATCAGCCCAGATGAGGATGAGGTCACCTCCTCTGACAGTAAGTACTCAGGGCATTCACAAAATAGATTTAATAGAAAAATAACCTAATATATAAATAAAAAATGGTCTCCTGTGGGATCTTGTCAGTGAATGAGCCGTTAATAGATTGGAAGCTATAGAGGCTCATCCCCTCTGTTGTCATAATTCAATGTACCATCTAGAGGTTACTTATAATATCAAATATCTGTAGAAAACATATTTTGCAGAGCTGACCAGCGACCACATGGAGAGACTTGACAAATCTGGTGCTGCCCCCAGCTAACATCTCCCCGCATGGCTGTAGTTGACTGACAGGTCTCTCCCATATCTTTAATTAGGGTAGACCTGTCCAGCAAGTGCAGCGGGGCAGGGAGAAGCCGGCTGGGAGCAGCGTCAGATCAGTCAGGGCTCACTTTAGTCCCCGGGTGGCTCTTCAAACTATGTTTTCTCTGAAACGCTGGAGCATTTCTCTGGAGATTGGATCCCACTTTTTACAGTCTAATATACTATTTAGAAGTTATAACAACCTGTAAATGTAAATTATCTTAATCACATAGATTCTTGCATTTTATTAAATCTAATTTCAATATTTTGTGTCACAGGAGAATTTGACATTTTCTGTACTTCTGGAGACACTACACTGCCGCACAAGGCCGATATAGTGGAGGCGAAAGAGTCCAAGATTAGTGTGGACTTTAATGATTACAAACAGACACCTCCATCTATTCTAAAAGGAAGAAATCAGTTGAAAAATAAAAACACAGGGAAGATTGTTTCCTTTCAAGATTCGGATTATCGATATGTTTATACATATGATTCTGAGTCCTTACAACCTGGACGTCAAATTATATATTTCCGAAACAAACAAGGAGGATGGAAAAATAGGTACCGGTAAGTGTTTTAATGTCTCAGCTCAAAGTTTATCAGAAGATCATCTTTCAATCCTTTCAAAAGGACTTAGGGCCCTGATTTATCAACTCTTTTACGCCAGTATTCTGACATTTAAAAGCTTTGAAATGTCACAACAGTTTGGTGAAACTCCAAGCTGCGCTAAAAGATTGTGATATTTGGCATTCTCACACCATTTTCGCCCAGTTCTGATAAAGTGCAAGAGGTTGGGCAGGAAGGGTGATGTTGCAGCCTCAGCTCGTCAAATTCATGATGACTGGGGTGGTACACCTGTCAAACCGTAACGCAGGTGTCCTAAGGCGAGCTCAGGGAGGCCTGAAACCTCCCAAGGAGCAGCCACGAAACATGCTCCCATCGTTGTGGTGAGAATTGGTTCATTGATTAAAAGACTGGGGTGAGGAATTATTACAGCCACTAATGTGGGATATTTCATGGTATTTCAGTTGCAGCACGCATGTTCTGCAAATACTGATGTTTCATCTATGTATTCCAGCAGACCCCAGGATTTAACTATTGCAGCCCTGTCCCATTATTTGGATGATTACACTTGATACAGTAAAGAAATGAGTTTGTAATGTCTTCAGTGCTTTACCTACAGTACTAAAATCTATTTTTTTTTAAAGGAATCCATCAAGAGGAGACAACTCCACAACAACTCCTTTACATGGTGGCTACCATGAGAGGATCAGGCAACCTGTGATGAAGCAAACAAGACCCATGGATATGACACTTACCAGACTTTCTGCGGTCAGATGTGTTCACGGACATGTGACTCACCTGCAGCACAGCGAGGTAGATTCCGGGCTCGGTCTCTGCTCTCACCCATGGGTATAACCTTTACCGGACTTTCTGCAGTCAGACGTGTTCACGGATAAGTGACTTACCTACTGCATGAAGAGGCAGATTCCAGGCTTGGACTGCTCTCACCTATGGACATGACAATTACCGGACTTTCCGCAGTCAGACGTGTTCACAGACAAGTGACTTACCTACTGCATGAAGAGGCAGATTCCAGGCTTGGACTGCTCTCACCTATGGACATGACACTTACCGGACTTTCCGCAGTCAGACGTGTTCACAGACAACTTACCTACTGCATGAAGAGGCAGATTCCAGGCTTGGACTGCTCTCACCTATGGACATGAAAATTACCGGACTTTCCGCAGTCAGACGTGTTCACAGACAAGTGACTTACCTACTGCATGAAGAGGCAGATTCCAGACTTGGACTGCTCTCACCTATGAATATGACACTTACCGGACTTTCCGCAGTCAGACGTGTTCACAGACAAGTGACTTACCTACTGCATGAAGAGGCAGATTCCAGGCTTGGACTGCTCTCACCTATGGATATGAAACTTACCGGACTTTCCACAGTCAGACGTTCTCACAGACAAGTGACTTACCTACTGCATGAAGAGGCAGATTCCAGGCTTGGACTGTTCTCACCTATGGATACGAAACTTACCGAACTTTCCGCAGTCAGATGTGTTCACATACAAGTGACTTAACTGATGCATGAAGAGGCAGATTCCGGGCTCGGACTGCTCTATCCATTAATATGACATTTACCAGACTTTCAGCAGCCAACTGTACTCATGACACAGGTGAGGTACCGGCTGTTAGAAGAGGCAGATTCTGGGCTCAGTCTCTGCTCTCACCTATCCACAGCCCAAGGGAAGGGCAATTCTTTAACCATGGTTCCCTAGAGGTTTCCACCATTGGGGGTTTTTCCTCTCCTGAGTGTTAAAGGATTCCTATGTCTTAGCCAGGGGTCCAACATCATCAGGGCCACATTTAAGACTACTGTCCTGACTTCTAATGGAACCTTCCACATTATCCAACTTGAATAAAGTTATTAATGAAGTCAGCGTATTTCATGTGTATCTGAGCTTTCTTTACGGATCTTTACAATACAGCAGAATATACATAGCACTGTACTACTTTGTATAGTCATTACCATTACAAATGGCTGCTGATCATCCCGTTTTCTCGCACACATGTAAACCAGGGTACAAGTAGTGTTGTGTTTAAAAACAATATAACCACTTCTTGACATGCGATCTACATGAATGTCACATGTCTGAGGCACTTCTATGGAGAGAGTTCTGGAGTATAGCCCAATTCACTTACTTTGGCAAGTAAAAGTTTGGGCACTTCTGGTCAAAATGACTGTTATTGGGAACAGGTAAGTAAGTTGAAGATGAAATGATCTCTAAAAGGCCTAAAGTTATACATGACATTTTCTTTGCATGTTAGGCTAAAAAATATATATTTTTGTCATTTACATTTTAAAAATTACAAAATGGAAAATGGTCAAACACAATGGTTTGAGCATCCTGCATGGTGAGATCCTAGTAGCACCCCCTTTTGAAAGCATAACAGCTTGTCAACACTTTTTGTAGCCAAACAATAGTCAAACATTTCTTGTGTGTGGGATTTTCATCCATTATTCCTATTCTTCCAGCTTTGTGAGATTCTTGGGTCATCTTGCATGCACTGCTATTTTGAGGTCTTGCCACAGATTTTCAATAATGTTCAGATCAGGGGACTGTGAGGGTCATTGTAAAACTTTCAGCTTCTGACTTTTGAGGTAGTCTATTTTGGATTTTGACATGTGTTTAGGATCATTATCCATTTGTAGAATCCATCCCTTTTTAATTTCATCTCTTTTACAGATGATGTTATGTTTCCATCAAAAAATTGTTGAAATTTCATTGAATTCATTCTTCCCTTTACTCATGAAATCTTCCCTAGGCCATTGGCTGCAACACAACCCCAAAGCTTAATTGATCCACTCACATTGCTTAAAGGTTGGCGAGATGTTCTTTGCCTGAAATTCTGTGCCCTTTTTCCTCCACACATACTTTTGATCAGTGTGGCCAAAAAGTTCTATTAACCTCATCAGTCCACAGGACTTGTTTCTGAAATGCATCTGGCTTGTTTACATGTTCTTTTGCATACTTCTGATGCTGAATTTTGTGGTGAGGATGCAGGAGAGGTTTTCTTCTGATGACTCTTCCATGAAGGCCATATTTGTGCAGGTGTCTTGAGCAATGCTATGAGGAGCTCTCCCTCAAATATTGTTTGGTCTTCCTGACCTTATCTTTACCTCCTCTGCTCATATTAACTTTCATTTCTTAATTACATTTCAAACTGAGGAAAGGGAAACTTGAAAACACTTTGTTATCTTCTTATAGTGTCCTGCTTTGTGGGCCTCCACTATTTTCTTTTTCCGAGTGCTATGCAGCTGCGTAGAAGAACTCATATCTGCTGTTTTTTTGGGACAATGTTAGAGGAGGCTGGGTTTTTATAAAACTGTGAAATTTGCATAACGTGACCTTTCCTAATGATGATAGTGAACAAGCCATCACCCTTACAGGTTAATTAATGTCCGAAACCTTGGTAAAAGTTATCTGAGTACACAAAGCTTCAATGGTGCCCAAACTTTTGCATCTGACCATTTTCCTTTTTGTAATTTCTAAAATGTAAAAAAAATGACAATTTTTTTTTTTGCCTAAAATACAAAAGAAATGTCATCTTTAACTTTAGACCTTTTTAGAGATCATTTCATCTTATAATAAATAAATAATCTTTATTTTTATATGGCACTAACATATTCCGCAGTGCTTTACAGTTTTTGCACACATTATCATCGCTGTCCTCATTGGGGCTCACAATCTAAATTCCCTACCAGTATGTCTTATGAGCATACTGCCTCCAATGAAATTAGTGCAATACTATTTGATTTCCACCTGCTATCCTCAGTAATTGGATCAGCTACACATCTTGCTACCTATTAACAACTGCTGGATCAATTTCCTCTCAATTTGTAATCACTGTATTGCAATGACCAATGCAACATACCAGTCTAATATTTTGATAAGTTACCTGAAAAATTATTTCTACCTTTTACAGCAGTTTAGTTTCCCTCCATTTTTACATGCAAACTGAGGCTGTTTCAGCCATACTTAATTTAATTTAGAGACCTCCAGTATGTGAATAGAAGTGGATTCCTATAACTTTTAACCTTGTAAGTCCATAGGGAAATATACAATTAGATGGGGAGATAATTACTAGCCGCTGAAAAAACAGTATAAAGATGACAGTAATATATATAAACCTGGGGCTGTAGAGAAACACAGTGCGGTATTATTGCACGATCTTTTCAAAAGTTCAATCTTATTTTGTTGATTTATACTTATATTACTATCCTTTCTGTTTCCTTTGCTGCCTTTATAGGGATTCATAAAAATACATCTCGCGTATGTTGTAATGGACCTGGTTCACTAAGTATGTTACAAATGCTATGTGTGATTTATCATTTATCGTTACAAATGCTATGTGCGATTTATTATTTATCATCTAAAGAGGTGTGTGTATGTGTATACATACAGTGCATGAAATGAATATTGAATATGTCACCATTTTCTAAGTAAACATATTTCTAAACATATATTTGTCGATAGCAACCCATTCAATCCAAAAGGGCAAATAAATCAAACTATAGATATCCATAAATTAAGTTACTTGTAATAATGTAAAAATGACACAGAAAAAATATTGAACACATGAAGAAATAGAGGTGCAAAAAGCCATGGAAAGTCATGACACCAGCTAAAATCTATCTGTAATTAAAAAGCAATTCTGATTGTGAAAAATAATATCAGCTGGTTCAACTGATTGCCTTAAAAAAGGTGTCTCATTACCAAGGTGCCACACAAGAACTATCTCATAATGGGTAAAACAAGTGAGCTGTCTCAAGACCTTCACAACCTTATTGTTGAAAAACCTACTGATGGCATTGGTTACGGAAGACTTCCTAAACTACTGAATGCTCCAGTGAACACTTTTGGAGTCATATTCTGTAGATGGAAAGTATATAATTTCACTATAAACCAGGCATGATAAGGTGCTCCTTGCAGGATTGCAGACAGAGTAGTGAAACGAATTATCAAAAGAGTTGTCCAAGAGCAGTGGAAAGCTACAAAAAGGACTGGAATCAGCAGGTACAATTATTTCAAATAAAATAATAAGTAATGCACTGAAGCTCCGTGGCCTGTATGCACGCTCACCACACAAGACTCTATTGCTGAATAAAAAGCATGTTCAAGCATGTTTAAAGTTTCTTCAACAACATTTAGAGGAAACTGGGGAGAAAAATGCACATCCATTAGAAACTACCAATTTTAAATTTAGCGGATTTTGAGGATTTGTTTACTCAACATTCCTCAGACAACCATTAATAACCTCATTAATAGCAGACAAGGAGCCTAAGTGCGGGGATTTCCATGCGTGGTGCTTATACTAGAACATTTTTGAAAATTTTGGTACAATTTTTTAATTTACATATAACTAACATGCTGTGATTTCTATAATTCTACAACTTTTCCTTCTTGCTGTTGTATACACATATAAAGTGTGAATATATATATATATATATATATATATATATATATATATATATATATATATATATATATATATATATATATACACTGCTCAAAAAAATAAAGGGAACACTAAAATACCACATCCTAGATATCACTGAATGAAATATTCCTGTTGCAAATTTTTATTCATTGCATAGTGGAATGTGTTCAGAACAACAAAACATAACAATTATCAATGTAACTCAAAATGAATATCCCATGTAGGTCTGGATTTGGAATGATACTCAAAATCAAAGTGGAAAATCAAATTACAGGCGGATCCAACTTCAGTGGAAATGCCTCATGACAAGGAAAAGATGCTTAGTATTGTGTGTGGCCTCCTCGTGCCTGTATGACCTCACTACTGTACAACGTCTGGGCATGCTCCTGATGAGGCGGTGGATGGTCTCCTGAGGGATCTCCTCCCAGACCTGGACTAAAGCATCCGCCAACTCCAGGACAGTCTGTGGTGCAGTGTGACGTTAGTGGATGGAGCAAGACATGATGTGTCAGATGTGCTCAATTGGATTCATGTCTGGGGAATGGGTGGGCCAGTCTATAGCTTCAGTGCCTTCAACTTGCAGGAACTGCTGACACACTCCAGCTACATGAGGTCTGGCATTGTCCTGCATTAGAAGGAACCCAGGGTCAACCGCACCAGCATATGGTCTCATCGAGGTCTGAGGATCTCATCTCTGTATTTTATGGCAGTCAGGCTACCTCTGGCGAGCACATGGAGGGCTGTGCAGCCCTCCAAAGAAAAGCCACCCCACACCATTACTGACCCACTTCCAAACCAGTCATGCTGAAGGATGTTGAAGGCAGCAGATCGCTCTCCACTGCATCTCCACTCTCTGTTACATCTGTCACATGTGCTCAGTGTGAAATACCACGATGAGGAAGGTGCTCACTGTAATGATACAAGGTGCTCAGGAGAAAAATAGAGATATATGAGAAAAACTCCGGCACACTCTAAATAATGAATTTCAAAGTTTCAAAGTTTATTTTCCATTGTAATAAGAATAGGGTTTTAGAAATTATGAATAAATGCATATATCTTCAGTACACTTGATTTGGACACATACAATTCCTTTCTCAACGTTTCGGCTAAAAAAATGCCTTTTTCAAGAGATTAAATGTCCTTCTGAAATATACATAAGAATAATTATACATGAGATTATACAAGCAAAAATAAACCTCATACAAAGAAATGTCCTATAACAGGGTGGAAAGCAGAATAAGGGTGAACATTTTCCTCATGTTCCCCTACTTTACTTGAGTGGTCTAACTATAATAATGTCATTTGACCAATTATAAATTCTCAGAGGCTTATAATATGAAAAGTAAATAGGTAAGCTTAAGTTTTTAGGAAAATGACGGTGACCTCCGAATACACATCAAAAGAGGGAGAAATTAAAGGATAATCAAAATATATATATATATACATGTATGTATACCAAATATAAGACATCCCAAAACAATATGCTTAGAGGAACAAATTGACTATCAACCGCACCATAAAGTGTAAGAAAAAGAAAGCTGAGGGTCATACTTATGAATATGAAGAGCCGGGCAGGGAAACCCACTGTTGAAATAAATATAAAAAAGGTTCACTGCGTATAAGCGCAGATGTAAGAATAACAGATGTGTGCATAGCACGCTTCAGTACCGGTAGTACGGCTGGAATAAATACCTTAAATAGAAATGTCTCACTGGGGTATGGTGTCCGAAAAGGAGGACCGGGGAGCCGAGACCGTAGTGTGGAAGGCACATGTGAAAGTCGGCGTGCTGGCGGCTATTTACCTGTTGGGGGTGAAAGTGATTCCGGGTGAAGGTAAGACACGTGACCGGAAGTGATGTGAAGCCGAAAGGCCGAAGAAAACCGGAGAATACCGAAGCGGTGCGCATGCGCCGTGACATCCATGGCCGAATACTAAGTTCCGCTTGTGAACTGTAGGGAAAAAAGAGAGGAAACTGTTATAGAAACCATAATAAAGACAAGGTGGTATATGCGGTGATTACTAAATCACAATATTTGGTGTGGTGACCGTATTCATAAAAATTCATTAATAGGAATACAAATATTAATAAGATAAAACATAAGTCAGACCCACATACAGAATATATATGTATGTGGGTCTGACTTATGTTTTATCTTATTAATATTTGTTTTCATCTTTTTGCGATGGGTTCCAATTAAGGCCCCCTTTTGTCATATATACCTAGTTCGGATATTTTCGTATATCTCTATTGAAGTCCTCCTTATGAAATTTTCCCTTCTTTTGTGTATTCCTATTAATGAATTTTTATGAATACGGTCACCACACCAAATATACCCCAGTGAGACATTTCTATTTAACCCCTTAACGACCGCCGATACGCCTTTTAACGGCGGCCGCTAAGGGTACTTAAACCACAGCGCCGTTAATTAACGGCGCTGTGGAAAAAGTGAATAGCGCCCCCCAGAGTCGGATTTTCTCTGGGGTCTCGGTTGCCGAGGGTAGCCGAGACCCCAGAGAACATGATTCGGGGGGGTTTTACCGACCCCCGAGTTGCGATCGCCGGTAATTAACCGTTTACCGGCGGTCGCAACAAAAAAAAAAAAAACGCGATGTGCCGTTTAATTTCTCTGTCCTCCGATGTGATCGCACATCGGAGGACAGAGAAATAGGGTCACCGATGGCCTCCGGTAGCCCCCCAATACTCACCTATCTCCCTCGGTGCTCCTCGTGGGTCCCCATGGGCGCCGCCATCTTTTTTCCGGGAAAAAATGGCGGGCGCACGCGCAGTACGCCCGCCGCCCGGCACCCGGAAGATCTTTGGGGTCTCGGCTGCCGGGGGTAGCCGAGACCCCGAAGAACATGATCAGGGTCGGTTTGCACCGACCTCTGTTTTGCGATCGCCGGTAATTAACAGTTTACCGGCGACCGCAAAAAAAAAAAAAAAAAAAAAGCGATCTGTATTTCTCTGTCCTCTGATGTGATCACACATCAGAGGACAGAGAAATAGGGGGATTCGGGGACCGTATCATACTCACCCGGTGTCCCTGGGTCCTCTTCTGTCTTCTCCTGACAGCCGGCTTTTTCCTTATGGCGGGCGCATGCGCAGTGCGCCCGCCATCTGCTGCCATCTGCCGGCCGGCAGGAGAAGACGAGTTGGGGCTAAAATTAGGGTTAGGGTTAGGGTTAGGGTTAGAGTTAGGGTTAGGGTTAGAGTTAGGGTTAGAGTTAGGGTTAGGGTTAGAGTTAGGGTTAGGGTTAGAGTTAGGGTTAGGGTTAGAGTTAGGGTTAGGGCTAGGGTTAGGGCTAGAGTTAGGGTTAGGGCTAGGGTTGGGGTTAAATTTAGGGTTAGGGCTAGGGTTAGGGTTAGGCTACTTTCACACTAGCGTTTTTGGCTTCCGTCGCAATGCGTCGGAGAAAAAACGCATCCTGCAAAAGTGCTTGCAGGATGCGTTTTTTCTCCATTGGCTTGCATTAGCGACGCATTGCGACGGATTGCCACATGTCGCATCCGTTGTGCGACGGATGCGTCGTGCTTTGGCGGACCGTCGGCACAAAAAAAGCTACATGTAACTTTTTTGTGCGACGTGTCCGCCATTTCCGACCGCGCATGCGCGGCCGGAACTCCGCCCCCGTCTCCCCTCACAATGGGGCAGCAGATGCGTTGAAAAAACAGCATCCGCTGCACCCGTTGTGCGGCGCTTACAACGCTAGCGTCGGTACGTGGCCCGGCACACTGCGATGGGCCGAGTACGACGCTAGTGTGAAAGTAGCCTTAGGCTTCTATCACACTTGCGTCGGTACGGGGCGGTCGCAATGCGTCGGCCCGACGTACCGACGCACGTTGTGAAAATTGTGCACAACGTGGGCAGCGGATGCAGTTTTTCAACGCATCCGCTGCCCAGTCTATGTCCTGGGGAGGAGGGGGCAGAGTTACGGCCACGCATGCGCGGAAATGGCGGACGCGACGTACAAAAAAAAGGTTACGTTGAACTTTTTTTGTGACGACGGGGCTAAAGTTATGGTTAGGGTTGGGGCTAAAGTTAGGGTTAGGGTTGGGGCTAAAGTTAGGGTTACAGTTGGGATTAGGGTTTGGATTAGGGTTGGGATTAGGGTTACGTTTGGGATTAGGGTTAGGGGTGTGTTGGATTTAGGGTTTTGATTAGGGTTATGGTTAGGGTTGAGATTAGGGCTGTTTTGGGGTTAGGGTTGTGATTATCGTTAGGGTTGTGATTAGGATTATGGATCGGGTTAAGATTAGGGTTAGGGGTGTGTTGGAGTTAGGGTTGGAGTTATAATTTGGGGGTTTCCACTGTTTAGGTACATCAGGGGGGTCTCCAAACACGACAGCCAATTTTGCGCTAAAAAAAGTCAAATGGTGCTCCCTCCCTTCTGAGCTCTGCCGTGCGCCCAAACAGTGGTTTACCCCCACATATGGGGCATCAGCGTACTCGGGATAAATTGGACAACAACTTTTGGGGTCCAATTTCTCTTGTTACCCTTGTGAAAATAAAAATTTGGGGGCTAAAAAAATCTTTTTTGTGGGAAAAATTTTTTTTTTTTATTTTCACTACTATGCATTATAAACTTCTGTGAAGCACTTGGGCATTCAAAGTTCTCACCACATATCTAGATAAGTTCCTTAGGGGGTCTAGTTTCCAAAATTTGGTCACTTGTGGGGGGTTTCTACTGTTTAGGTACATCAGGGGCTCTGCAAACGCAACATAACACCCACAGACAATTCTATCAAAGTCTGAATTCCAAAATGGCGCTCCTTCTCTTCCGAGCTCTGCCGTGCGCCCAAGCAGTGGTTTACCCCCACATATGGGGTACCAGCATACTCAGGACAAATTGGACAACAACTTTTGGTGTCCAATTTCTCTTGTTACCCTTGTGAAAATAAAAATTGGGGGGCTAAAAAAATCTTTTTTGTGGGAAAAAAAAATATTTTTTATTTTCACTACTATGCATTATAAACTTCTGTGAAGCACTTGGGCATTCAAAGTTCTCACCACATATCTAGATAAGTTCCTTGGGGGGTCTATTTTCCAAAATGGGGTCACTTGTTGGGAGTTTCTACTGTTTAGGTACATTAGGGGTCTGCAAACGCAACATAACGCCCGCAGACAATTCTATCAAAGTCTGCATTCCAAAATGGCGCTCCTTCACTTCCGAGCTCTGCCGTGCGCCCAAGCAGTGGTTTACCCCCACATATGGGGTACCAGCATACTCAGGACAAATTGGACAACAACTTTTGGTGTCCAATTTCTCTTGTTACCCTTGTGAAAATAAAAACTTGGGGGCTCAAAAATCTTTATTGTTAAAAAAAAAATATTTTTTATTTTCACGACTCTGCATTATAAACTTCTGTGATGCACTTGGGCATTCAAAGTTCTCACTACACATCTAGATAAGTTCCATGGGGGTCTAGTTTCCAAAATGGGGTCACTTTTGGGGGGTTTCTACTGTTTAGGCACATCAGGGGCTCTCCAAACGCGACATGGCGTCTGATCTCAATTCCAGTCAATTTTGCATTGAAAAGTCAAATGGCGCTCCTTTGCTTCCGAGCTCAGCCATGCGCCCAAACAGTGGTTTACCCCCACATATGGGGTGTCGGCGTATCAAGACAAATTGTACAACAACTTCTGGTGTCCATTTTCTCCTGTTACCCTTGGTAAAATAAAAATTTGGAGGCAAAAAGATCATTTTTGTAGAAAAAAATGTGATTTTTTTATTTTCACGGCTCTACGTTATAAACTTCTGTGAAGCACCTGGGGGTTTAAAGTGCTCACCACACATCTAGATAAGTTCCTTAAGGGGTCTAGTTTCCAAAATGGTGTCATTTGTGGGGGGTCTCCACTGTTTAGGCACATCAGCGGCTCTCCAAACGTGACATGGCGTCCGATCTCAATTCCAGCCAATTCTACATTGAAAAAGTAAAACGACACTCCTTCTCTTCCAAGCTCTGCGGTGCGCCCAAACAGTGGTTTACCCCCACATATGGGGTATTGACGTACTCAGGAGAAATTGCACAACAACTTTTGTTGTCTAATTTCTCCTGTTACCCTTGTGAAAATAAAAATTTGGGGGCAAAAAGATCATTTTTGTAGAAAAAATGCGATTTTTTATTTTCACGGCTTTACGTTATAAACTTCTGTGAAGCACTTGGGGGTTCAAAGTGCTCACCGAATATCTAGATAAGTTCCTTAAGGGGTCTAGTTTCCAAAATGGTATCACTTGTGGGGGGTTTCCACTGTTTAGGCACATCAGGGGCTCTCCAAACACGACATGGCATCCGATCTCAATTCCAGCCAATTCTGCATTGAAAAAGTCAAACGGTGCTCCTTCACTTCCAAGCTCTGCGGTGCACCCAAACAGTGGTTTACCTCCACATATGGGGTATCGGCGTACTCAGGAAAAATTGCACAACAAAATTTGTGGTTAAATTTCTGTTTTTACACTTGTGAAAATTAAAAAAAATGGTTCTGAAGTAAAATGTTTGCAAAAAAAAGTTAAATGTTCATTTTTTTCTTCCACATTGTTTCAGTTCCTGTGAAGTACGTAAAGGGTTAATAAACTTCTTGAATGTGGTTTTGAGCAGCTTGAGGGGTGCAGTTTTTAGAATGGTGTCACACTTGGTTATTTTCTATCATATAGACCCCTCAAAATGACTTCAAATGAGATGTGGTCCCTAAAAAAAAATGGTGATGTAAAAATGAGAAATTGCTGGTCAACTTTTAACCCTTATAACTCCCTAACAAAAAAAAAATTGTTTCCAAAATTGTGCTAATGTAAAGTAGACATGTGGGAAATGTTATTTATTAACTATTTTTTGTGACATATCTCTCTTATTTAAGGGCATAAAAATACAAAGTTTGAAAATTGCAAAATTTTAAAAATTTTCGCCATATTTCCATTTTTTTCATAAATAATCGCAAGTAATATCAAAGAAATGTTACCACTAACTTGAAGTACAATATGTCACGAAAAAACAATCTCAGAATCAGTGGGATCCGATAAAGCGTTCCAGAGTTATAACCTCTTAAAGTGACACTGGTCAGAATTGTAAAAATTGGCTCGGTCATTAAGTACCAAATTGGCTCTGTCACTAAGGGGTTAAGGTATTTATTCCAGCCGTACTACCGGTACTGAAGCGTGCTATGCACACATCTGTTATTCTTACATCTGCGCTTATACGCAGTGAACCTTTTTTATATTTATTTCAACAGTGCGTTTCCCTGCCCGGCTCTTCATATTCATAAGTATGACCCTCAGCTTTCTTTTTCTTACACTTTATGGTGCGGTTGATAGTCAATTTGTTCCTCTAAGCATATTGTTTTGGGATGTCTTATATTTGGTATACATACATGTATATATATATATTTTGATTATCCTTTAATTTCTCCCTCTTTTGATGTGTATTCGGAGGTCACCGTCATTTTCCTAAAAACTTAAGCTTACCTATTTACTTTTCATATTATAAGCCTCTGAGAATTTATAATTGGTCAAATGACATTATTATAGTTAGACCACTCAAGTAAAGTAGGGGAACATGAGGAAAATGTTCACCCTTATTCTGCTTTCCACCCTGTTATAGGACATTTCTTTGTATGAGGTTTATTTTTGCTTGTATAATCTCATGTATAATTATTCTTATGTATATTTCAGAAGGACATTTAATCTCTTGAAAAAGGCATTTTTTTAGCCGAAACGTTGAGAAAGGAATTGTATGTGTCCAAATCAAGTGTACTGAAGATATATGCATTTATTCATAATTTCTAAAACCCTATTCTTATTACAATGGAAAATAAACTTTGAAACTTTGAAATTCATTATTTAGAGTGTGCCGGAGTTTTTCTCATATATGTGCTCAGTGTGAACCTGCTTTTATCTGTGAGAAGCACAGGACGCCAGTGGTGAATTTGCCAATCCTGGTGTTCTGTGGCAAATGCCTAGTGTCCTGCACAGTGTTGGGCTGTGAGCACAACCCCCATCTGTGGACTTCGGGCCCTCAGACCATCCTCTTGGAGTTGGTGTCTAACAGTTTGTGCAGACACATGCACATTTGTGGCCTGCTGTCATGTCGGATGCTGTTCACACTAGGGCGTCCGACAGACAGCAGTAATTCCACTTACGTCCACTACACACTCAGTGGCGTCGGCTAGATTTTATCCAGCTTGCTCGGGGTTAATCTAGCTGATAATCAGGTTGGAGGCTGGGTCACGCCCACGGCCTTTAAATAGTCGCGCTGGACTTTGGGCATCGCCGATTATAGCTTGTGCTTTATGCCTGGTGATTCCGGTCTGGAGTGGTGGTCTTGTTGTAGGAATATCGTATCTGGTGGTGTATAATCCTTTGTCATATTCCTCCTTCCTATTTGTATTTGTTTTGCCCTGTGCACATTATAGTGTATTCCTGTGTGTCGGCGGCGTGATGCGTTTTTCAGTTTTCCCTGTCTGTGCTTTCTGTAGGGATTGGTGTGTGGTCTCTTCACTGGGTGGCGGGTGGTGGTTTCAGCTTAGGGCTGAAACAGGAGTCAGGGTCAGGCCTGGCGGCCCAGACATACACATCTTTAGTGTAACTTCTGGGAAAGGGACAGACAGGGTTTCCCTAGCCTGAGGGATATCGCAGGGGCCCGGGTAACCAACCTTAGTCTACCCAGTTCCCCCGTGACACCTACTTGAGGTCATTTTGCAGGGCTCTGGCAGTGCTTCTCCTGTTCCTCCTTGCACAAAGGCAGAGATAGCGGTCCTGCTGCTGGGTTGTTGACCTCCTATAGCCCCCTCCATGTCTCCTGGTGTATTGGCCTGTCTCCTGGTAACACCTCCAGCCTCTGGACACTACGCTGACAGACACAGCAAACTTTCTTGCCACAGCTCGCATTGATGTGCCATCCTGGATGAGCTGCATTACCTGAGCCACTTGTGTGGGTTGCAGAGTCCGTCTCATGCTACCATGAGTGTGAAAGCACAACCAACATTCAAAAGTGACCAAAACATCAGCCAGGAAGCAATGGTACTGAGATGTGGTCTGTGGTCCCCACCTGCAGAACCACTCCTTTATTGAGGGTGTCTTGATAATTGCCAATAATTTCCATCTGTTGTCTATTCCATTTGCACAACAACATGTGAAATTGATTGTCAATCAGTGCTGCTTCCTAAGTGGACAGTTTGATTTCACAGAAGTTTGATTTAGGCTACGTTCACACTAGCGTTGTGCGCCGCTGCGTCGGCGACGCAACGCACAACGCACGCAAAAACGCGGCAAAACGCACGCAAAAACGCTGCGTTTTGCGACGCATGTGTCGGTTTTTGCCGAAAATCGGACGCAAGAAAAATGCAACTTGTTGCGTTTTCTTGGTCCGACGCTTGCGGCAAAAAAGACGCATGTGTGGCACAACGCAACAAAAAAAAACGCATGCGTCCCCCATGTTAAGTATAGGGGGCGCATGACGCATGCGTCGCCGACGCAAACTCGACGCACATTAGCTTAACGCTAATGTGAACGTAGCCTTACTTGGAGTTATATTCTGCTGTTTAAGTGTTCCCTTTATTTTTTTGAGCAGTGTACATACAGTGGGTACGGAAAGTATTCAGACCCCTGGATGCAACCAGCAGAATTATTGTATATACAGGGAGATCTCAATCCTATCCAAAGTTGCTCTAATTAAAGCTTTGACCCCATTTTCACATCCGGCTTAGTTCTTGTAAGATGCACCAGAGAATTCAGTGTGTGAGGCTCAGCAGCCCCACAGTCTTGTAAACCTTTGAGCGTTTTTGAGTGGTGATAAGCCTGGGGTCTAGGGCAAGAAGATGGCAGTTTTATGATATAAAGGAAAAATTGTCACATATAAAATGTACCCAACTGCAGCAATGGTGTGATTTCTGTTTATTTTATATCACTATGATATGGAAACATTTACGGTAAATATGTCATATTAATGTATGAGTTTAGAAATACATTTCAAAATATCAAATAAATTAATCCAATTAAAAAAAAAACGACGTAATGATAAAAAAAATTAAAAACGTCAGAATCACATTTTTTTGCTGTCCACAACATTGCAAATAATGAAACTAGAGGTGATCAAAACATCATATCTACCCCATCATGGTATCAATAAAAAGGTCAGATCTGGGCGCACAAAATAAGCCATAACCCAGCCCCAGATCACGAAAAGTGAAGACGCTACGGGTCTTGGAATATGACGACAAACTAAAAAGAAACTTTTTGTCACACAAATTTCGTAATTTTTTTACACCACTTAAATAAAAAATAAACTATACACATTTGGTATCTGTAAGCGAAAAATTGCAAAATGGCCATGGCATGAAAGGGTTAAAGTACATATATAAACATATGCTTTTATTGCTGATAAATAATGATTTTATCAAAGCAGCTCAGTAAATGACACTTTGATGGAATCCGGGACTCTGACCCGACATCATTCCCTTTAAGTGGCTGAAAAACATTATCGTGATCATTATCATTATCCTATTGGACAGCCCTCCCCAATGCCGGTGGACGGCCTTGAAGTAAAACCTCCAGGAAACCGAAGCACAGACTGACAATAAGAATAAAATGCACATTTATATATAAAACATGTAACCGTATAACACTTCTATAATTCGCGCTTGCCACAACATCTTCTTAAGCACCGCTCACCCTCTTACACATCCCTAGCTACATTATCTTACAGATTTTCTCGCTTTTTTTTTTTTAATAATGCTTTGTTTGAAAATCCCAGTGCATGCTGGGATACTTATACAAATTGTTATCAGGGCAGAGGCTGTGGTCACTGTCGCAGGTCCATGCTCACTCACTGAAACGAAACATCATCAGTGACACTTGATGCCGCAGCTGGGCTAGTCCCTGCGCCATGTGCCAGAATATCCAGCGTCGCCCCAACAAGAAACCACACCGGTCTCTACATGCTGGATATTCTGACAGGAGCACAAGTAGCTTGTGATGCTATATCTAATATTATCCATCTGCACGCCGTGGCCCTTTTTCATTTTTGCTTTTTTGTTTTTCGCTCCCCTCTTTCCCAGAGCCATAACTTTTTTATTTTTCTGTCAATATGGCCATGTGAGGGCTTATTTTTTGCACGACGAGTTGTACTTTTGAACGACTCCATTGGTTTTACCATGTCTTGTACTAGAAAACGGGAAAACAATTCCAAGTGTGGTGAAATTGCAAAAAAAGTGCAATCCCACACTTGTTTTTTGTTTGGCTTTTTTGCTAGGTTCACTAAATGCTAAAACTGACCTGCCATTATGATTCTCTAGGTCATTACGAGTTCATAGACACCTAACATGTCTAGGTTATTTTTTATCTAAATGGTGAAAAAAAATTCAAAACTTTGCTAAAAAAAACAAATTGTGCCATTTTCCGATACCCGTAGCGTCTCCATTTTTCATGATCTGGGCTCGGTTGAGGGCTTATTTTTTGCTGAACTGGCATTTTTAATGATACCATTTTGGTGCAGATACATTCTTTTGATCGCCCATTATTGCATTTTAATGCAATGTCGCGGCAACCAAAAAACGTAATTCTGGCGTCTCGATTCTTTTTCTCGCTACGCTGTTTAGCGATCAGGTTAATGCTTTTTTTATTGATAGATTGGGCGATTCTGAATGCGGCGATACCAAATATGTGTAGGTTTGATTTTTTTAATTGTTTTATTTTGGATGGGGCGAAAGGGGGGTGATTTAAACTTTTATATTTTTTTAATTTTTTTCATATTTTTAAAAACATTTTTTTTAACTTTTACCATGCTTCAATAGCCTCCATAGGAGGCTAGAAGCTGGCACCACTCGATCATCTCAGCTACATAGCAGTGATCATCAGATCGTTGCTATGTAGCTGAAATGCAGGCTTGCTATGAGCGCCGACCACAGGGGGCACTCACAGCAGGCCGGCATCAGTAACCATAGAGGTCTCAAGGACCTCTATGGTTTGTATGGTTACCATCCTGACGCATCGCCGACCCCGATCATGTGACGGGGGTCGGCAATGCGCTCATTTCCGGCCGCGCGCCCGGAAGCGGTAGTTAAATGCCACTGTCAGCGTTTCGCCTCAAAGCGTCCTCTTCTGAAGCCGGCAGCTGACTTCTGCGTGTGGTGGGAGCACATGATGTCACTGTCATGCACTGCTGGTCACGTGCACACCGATGTCAGCTGCTGGCCTCTGTTTGGCCAGCAGCATGTATTGCGGCACACAGACCCGAGGATGCACATCCAGTTGAAGTTCCTGCTGGCATCGGTGGGCCCCTGACCCACCGGGCTCGGTTGCAGCAGCGACTGCAGCTGCTGAGGTCGGTCGTTACTCCACTTTTTATAGTGGTGGTGCTACTAGCAACTCCCACATACTTAGTCGTGGTATGGGTTTTAATTTTGTTCTACTATACACCAAACAATGCAATTGTCACTTTTGCTTTTACCATACATTTTGTGCAACACTATAATTAACTTTAGACAATCTTTTCAATGTCAATTCTTCAACCACTGAAAAAAAGTCACAAAAATTAATTATTGGTAGGTAGTTACACATACAGATAGCAAAATGAAGCAGCATGTCATAGTGTAAGTGTGGTAAGTACGGTTGTGAAACTTGCCTATTAAATCAGGTGTGTAAAAACACACATGCCAGAGACATGGGAATTTGTTTGTTTTAAAAAGCAATTATTCCCCTACTCTGCTTCATAAAAATTATGGCACAAGAAATTTAAAAACTCAGCACTGTCACTTTTGACAAGCAATCACACATCTCTGAATGACAGATCAGATTTGTATTTTTTTTCTGTAAAAAATATTGTACTGGCTTGCTACTCTCTAGTACATTTTGAATGAAGAAAGAAAATTGAACTGTAATTGAAATGCACCAGGCCAAATGTCAGCTACTCCATATCACTGATCAATCATACTGAATCTGGCATCTCTGCTACCAGATCTCTTTTTTTTCCTCTATCAATTGAATCTTTGCAGTATTCACAGACTACAATATTCATGATCAGTTCTGTAATTGTGCAAGACATTAATGTTCAGAGTATGTTTTAGGGCTTTCCTTCCTATCTCTAATGCTGAGCTGTGAGGGCAGCTATCCCCTCACTATCCAAAATCACTATTAAAATGGATGCTGCATTCCCTGCCTCGGCTTTTATACAGTCTATGCTAGTCTCTCCTGGTTGGATACCATGTGATGCCATATCTTCAAGGCATTATGGGAAAGCTTGCACAGTCAAGTCTGAGGTCATATGAACCTTTTGCGGCTGATGCAATCTCCGCCAATGAAATGCAAATTGTCTGGATTGACCGGGATTAGCGAGTTTCAAGGATTGGAGAGTTTAATAAAATTAAGTTTGCATCCAATCGATTCGCTCATCTCTAGTTGAACGCATCGGACCAGATTGTGGAGAGTTGGGAATGCATTTGCATTCTCAATAGTGGCAGAAAACAGACTGTAGAGGCATGTGAAAAGCTAACTCTCTTTAGCAGAGTGCTGATACATGAGAGCAGCGAAGCTCAAGACATCAGCATATTGAGCGCACAGACCTAACATCCAGCACGTATTACAGGGAGGGACACTCCTGCAACAGAAATTTCTGAAATTTCTCAGGCTATAAGCAGGCTACAAACTGCATAGCAGGGTTCTGAAAAATTAAACAAGTAATTAATGTTTGAGACCGAAACTCGCAATTTTTTAAAATATTTTTCTATTGATAAAGGCTTCCATAACTTTTAAAAGAGACCTCCTATCAGCAAAGCTTCATCCATAAAGGTGTTTCCTTCTCTTACACTATTTAGTATTCAGTAACCCCACCGCCTCTGCAATTTCTAATGCATATATTCAAACTGCTTCAGGAAAAGAAGCCATCCATCTTAGCTTTACTGCCAAAATACCGAAACAAAGCCGAGATAGAGACGTCAGTGAAATAATTTATGGTTCTGATGAAAAACACAAAGATCTTTTAAAGAAAACATAACTGAATACCATGCAGGCCACAACATGCAGACGATCAAATAATTTACCTGTAATATACAGTGGTTTTATAATGACAGCACATCAAGTTTAAAGTTATACTGGGATCTTATAACATGAAAATATATACACTTCTAATTATATTGTCAGGCCTGCATATGTTAGAATATCTTGATATAGCCAAGACCCAGTTACTGCCAGGTTTTGTAAATTAATCAGAGACGCGGGATTTCCATTATGACATCTACGTCGATACTGTGCCCGTCGCTGATTGGTCGAGGCCCAGGCGGCCTCGACCAATCAGAGACGCGGGATTTCCAGGACAGACAGAAAAACCCTTAGACAATTATATATATAGATGAGGGAGGGACCTCCCAAATGTAGGAGTGACGGCCCTCACAAATGTTAATGGAAAAACTAAAGCCACAATGCTCTGTGAGAACATAAGCTAAAGGAGAGGTATATATATATATATATATATATATATATATATATTTTATTTTGCATTACATACATGTAATTATGAAGGAAAAAATGTTTCTTAGCATTTTTCCCTTTAAAAAAAATGTTTGTTTGGTTTGGCACTTCTTTTTAAAAATCCTTAAAGTCAGCACAATAGTCTCACAATATTATTCCCAGATACCATATGTGAGTCAAAATGGCATGCAGTTATCTTCTCCATGCTGTTCCCATTTATTTTTAGCACTTTCCCATCCATTTCAGCTTTTTTCTCATGCCCTCAGACCTGTTTGTTGGGTCCAGCAGAAAAATATTCGGCTTTCCCATTGACTTGCATTGGATTCGTTATTCGGTACGAATACACGGATATTAGAAATAATTTGTGCTAGTTTTCCCAAATCCGAATATTGCACTATTCGCTCATCACTAGTCTTCACATTTCCAAAAAATAGTGGCAGACACCACCAAAGTGGTATTAATTTCACCACAGTAGAAATAGTGTCATAGGAACCAACATGTCTTCCACTACAGCCAACCCAGCAGATGGACACCCAAGTAGGACTGTTCACATTTCCACAGAATAGTGTGAACATCTGCAGCAGCAGATCCCCCATCCACCTCGACATCACTTTTCCACAGTCAGGTTGCCCAGATAGTTTGGCAGGAGTACTGTATTGGCAGCAAAATATTAGATTTTTTACTCTGCAGGGTCTGATTGATTAATTGAGTCTATGGACAGGAGTCTTTAATAAAGCTGACACTGTAAGACAGCTGTCTTTAATGCAGGCAATGAGTTGATTAGGTGCCAGAACTCTTAGTGGTTGGTAGGGGATCAAATACTTATTTCTCACTGCAAAATTCAAATAAATTTATATAATTTATACAATGTGATTTTCTGGATTTTATTTTTGAAATTTTACAGTACAGACCAAAAGTTTGGACACACGTTCTCATTTAAAGATTTTTCTGTATTTTCATGACTATGAAAATTGTCCATTCACACTGAAGCCTTAAAGTAATCCTCCACCTTTCATATTAAATGTAGCTAGCTATACATTTCTAAGGTATAATCACTAAAGTCTTTATAGTGCTTATTGTATGTCTTGTTTTTTTTGCTACCTGATGAAGGCTGCACTGAAAAAATAGCAGCCGAAACGTGTTGTACTGTATTTTAAAAATATTTAAAAAATATAATTTATTTCTTTAGGAATTTTTTCCTTTTTTTATTTTGAGAAAATAAATAATGTTTTTATTAACATTTTTCACTGGAAGTGGATGCATTCAAAAAATCATAAGGTACTTAGCGCCACATTTGCTTGGAGTTGATTTTCCCTTTGCATCATGTTAGTAACAGAAGATTTTTTTAAGTGGATTGGGCCTGTTTAACATAGACTACATGCTACAAACAATTTCAAACTGAGATCCCTTACTATAACACTTTAGCGACGGAAGAAAGAATTGAGTGAGTGTGGATGAGGCTTGTATGACAAAGAAGATATGCTCCAACAATTTCAAAATGAGATCTCCTCTTCTGTATGACAAAAGTAACACATTTTATTTTTTGTGTAAATCAGGCCTGTATAATATAGACTATATGCTCTCAAGAATTTTAAACTGAGATCTCCCCTATTTTGTACTGTTAGTAACGGGAGAAAAAATTGTTTGAGTCTGGATAAGGCATGTTTGACAAAGAAGATATGCTCTAAACAATTTCAAAATTAGATCTCCCCTATTGTATGACCTTAGTAACAGAAGAAGGCTTTGTGTGTGGATGAGGCCTGTATAACATAGTTTACATGCTACAAACAATTTCAAACTGAGATCTCCCCTACTGTATCACAATAGTAACAGAAGAAAGAATTGCTTGAGTGTGGATGAGGCCTGTATGACAAAGAAGATATGCTCCTAACATTTTCAAAATATGATCTCCCCTAGTGTATGACCTTAGCAACAGAAGAATATTTTGTGTGTGGATGAGGCCTGTATAGCATAATTTACACTCTACAAACAATTACAGACTGAGATCTCCTCTACTTTATCACGTTAGAAGAATAAGAAAGAATTGTTTGAGTGTGGACGAGGCCTGTATGACATAGAAGATATGCTCCAAACAATTTAAAAATGAGATCTCCTCTATTGCATGACATTTGAAACAGAAAATTTTTTGTGTGGATGAGGCCTGTATAATGTAGACTAGATGCTACAAACAATTTCAAACTGAGATCTCTCCCCTACTGTATCACAATAGTTATAGAAGAAATAATTGTTTGAGTGTGAATGAGGCCTGTATGACAAAGAAGATATGCTCCAAACAATTTCAAACTGAGATCTCCCCTACTGTATCACGCTAATAGAAGACATTTTTTTGTGTGTGGATGAGGCCCTGTATACCATAGACTGCAGGCTACAAACAATTTCAAACTGAGATCTCCCCTACTGTATGAAGTTAGAAGCAGAAGAAAGAATTATTTCTCCCCCACTGTATGATCTTAGTAAAAAAATATTTTTTTGTGTGGATGAGGCCTGTATAACAAGACTACATGTTTCAAGCAGTTTCAAACTGAGATCTCCCAAACTATCATGCTAGTAACGGAAGAAATTTTTTTTATGTGGATGAGGCCTGTATAACATAGACTACATGCTATAAACAATTTTAAACTGAGATCTCCTCTACTGTATCACGTTAGAAACAGAAGAAAGAATTGTTTGAGTATGGATGAGGCATGTATGACAAAGAAGATATGCTCCAAACAATTTCAAAATGAGATCTCCCCACTGTATGATGTTAGTAACAGAAGAATTTTTTGTGTGTGGATGAGGCCTGTATAACATAGACTAGATGTTTCAAACAATTTCAAACTGAGATCTCCCCTACTGTATCACGTTAGTAACAGAATACATTTTTTTTGTCTGGATGAGGCCTGTATAACAGACTACACGCTACAAACAATTTCAAACTGAGATCTCCAATGCTGTATCACGTTAGAAACAGAAGAAATTTTTTATGTGGATGAGGCCTGTATAACATAGACTACATGCTGTAAACAATTTTAAACTGAGATCTTCCCTACTGTACCACGATAGAATCAGAAGAAATAATTGTTTGAGTGTGGATGAGGCTTGCATGACAAAGAAGATATGCTCCAAACAATTTCAAAATGTGATTTCCCCTACTGTATGATGTTAGTAACAGAAGAATTTTTATTAGTAGATTAGGCCTGTATAACATAGACTAGATTCTCCAAACAATTTCAAACTGAGATCTCCCCTACTGTATCATGTTAGTAACAAAATAAATTTTTGTGGGTGTGTGGATGAGGTCTGCATACCATAGACTAAAGGATACAAACAATTTTAAACTGAGATCTCCCCTACTGTATCACGGTAGTAACAGAAGAAATAATTCTTTGAGTGTGGATGAGATCTGTATGACAAAGAAGATATGCCCCAAACAGTTTCAAAATGAGATCTACCCTACTATATGACATTAGTAACCGAATACATTTTTTTTTTTACTGTGGATGAGGCCTGTATAACATAGCTTTAAACAGTTTCATAGTGAGATGTACCCTACGGTATGACATTAGTAACAGAATAAATTTTAGTTTTGTGTGGATGAGGCTTGTAGTTTTGTTTTTTAATTTGCATGAGCTATGCAGACAGTTGAATTTCACCTCCACTACATAACAAGGTGAGATATGGCATGCTGAATCATGGTAGCAACTGCCAAAAAAATCTTATTTTCCTGCCCAACAGCTCAAATCACAAAACAATGTCACCACACAACTAAATGACAAGGTGACGTGCATTGCTGTATCACATTTAGCAACTGAAAAAATAAAATTTAGAAAGGACTATTCGTGCATGGAGCACAATAGAATCAGTGCACAACACACTTTTATAAAATGTGCCCTGCTATCTTTGTCTGTGGACCTCAGTAATGGCACAAAAAAAAATCCGCTGGAAGGTCGATTTCACAGCCACACAGGATACTAGCTACCTAAACTATCTGACTTACAAACAGCTGTCTATCTAACTAAAATCTATCAGCAACCAGTCCCAGCATCAGTCTCTGCACTGTTACATTGTAAAAATGGTGCTAAAACAAAATGTCCGCTCTTTATATGGAGGGACATGTGATTCCAGCAGCCAATGACACAAGCTATTGTGTTAGGACTTTGTGGATGTTTCCTGTGCCCTGGTTGGCTAGTCACAATTTGCACACATAAAGTTAGGAAAAAAAAGTTTAGAAGCAACGCCGCTCCTCTGAGCTGTGCCAACGCCTTCCCCTCATCAAACACATGCCTCACGCTCTTCATACACCACCATTATTGTTGCCAAAGTGCGCAAAATACTTTAGTGGCAACTCAAATTTTTTTCCCACACTTTCTACCGAATGTTACTAGTTTTATAAAATGTTGTTTGTGGTTACGATCAAGAATCCGAATGTGCCATATTCGTGCCATTTTTGTATTTGGTGATCGTTTTCCAACAAATTCGCTCATGTCTAGTCAGGATGCCTATATACGGATTAGATGTTTGTCCGGACTTGTCCGATGTTTGTCCGTTCTATTTTCTGTTTCACAAATAAAAGGCACAAGTAGTCAGGAGAAAACAAAAAATATATTGCAAAATAAAAAATATGCACAGTTACAGCACATTAAAATTTTCATTTGTGCTAGAAAATACCCCTAATCAAAGGAGTCTGGCTGTGTGCACACGTCGCAGATTTGGTGAGTTTTTTCCTCATTTTTTTCTGTGTAAATTTCTGGCAAGACCTGATGCCAGTAAAGTGAATGAAAAACTTGAAGTGTCATGCACACAAGTATTTTTGACTTGCAGATTTGGTGCAGAAAAGAAACTGAAGCATGTCAATTCTCTGTGCATTTTTCACCATTGACTTCACTAAAAACGCAGGTCAAAAAGGTACAAAAAAGGAGCAAATACGTGAGTTTTTGCAGCTGTGTTTTTTTCTGCCAAGAGATGCCGACATGGTGCAGAAATTTAACTCAACGTGTGCACATAGCCTAACAGCTTACTAAAACTTAAAAAGATTTCTTTAGTTTAAAAGTCAATTAAAATAATTGGAGATTACTGCATCATTTACTCCACAGCTTTCAACTGAAAAGATTTGAAAATTAGATTAAAAAAAATAGAAAATTAAATATATTAAAATGTAATCAAACAATAAACATCAGTCTCTGTGTTGTCTCTGTTTTTCACCCCAAACTAATAGTCTGGCTTTGCACAGGTCATGTATGGTGTGGGCACTAATGTGAATCCAATGCCAGGCTTGAGACTCAGGTCTTCTCTGGAAACTCCTGAAGGCGGATAGAAAGTAAATGCTTGAAGAAGTCCAGTGAAAAATAGGAAAAGTTCCATCTTGGCCAAGGCCTCCCCAGCACAAGCTCTTTTTCCTGTAGAAATCGGATAAGTGAGTTACCAATGTCATATTGAAAGTAGATTTTGACCCTAACACGTGTAGTAATGAAATAAATTGAATATAATGCATATTTTCCAACTCTCTCTAAATGACTGTGAGTCTCATGGAAAAAAAGGAGACCTACAGAAAGTTACAAAAGATTCCTAGAACCCCCTGGAAAGCATTGTTGACTGAATGGTTCTTGTTCGTTGCTCCAGTATGTTTTGTATCCAGTCCAGCCCCAACTTACATAGAAAATTACAATTCTACTCCATCCTCCACAAGGATGCCAAATGAGGGACCAGTTCTAGGAAAGAGATGACAAGTTCAACTTTGCTCCCTTTCATTGCACCAGATATGTCTATGCTATTTAGAAATTAATGCTGATCATCATAAGTCTAAATACCTGGAATATAATCACATTTTTTAACTAATGGTTCCAACTCGTAAATGCACACATGCTTGAGGGATCTCATTGAAACAACTCTGCCTTGTTCAGTGTATTTTGTCAAAGGACCAGAGAAGCAAACTGAATTCTTGCCCCAGGTGAAGGAAAACACAGTGAAGACTTTGGGAAATGTACTCACTTTGTTGAGGTTATAGTTGACACAGAACTTTCCTTTATTCACTATATCCAATCAGTCACTCGCTCATGTTACCTTCATCTTAAAAGCATTTCTAAAATCTAACCTTTTCTCACCTTTGGAACTGCAAAAACACTTACTGTCGCTCTTATTCATTCTCGTCTGGACTACAGCAACTCTTTACTGATCACTCTCCCTCTTACTAAGCTTTCTACTCTTCAACCTATCTAAATGCGGCAGCCAGGGTCATATTTCTATCCAGCCGCTTCCCCGATGTGCCAGCCATTGCACTGGTTGCCCATTCACTACAAAATACAATACAAACTTATCTCTTTCACCCACAAAGCTCTCCACAGTTTTGCACCACCCTATATCTAATTTCTAATTTCTATCACCCTACCTATGCTCTCCGTTCTGCACCTGATCTAAAACTAACATCCTCTATAATCCAAACCTCTGACCTCAGTCTTCAAAACTTCTCTCGTGCTGTGCCAGTTTTCTGGAATGCACTACCGCCAGCTGATCCAACTAATACCTAGCCCCCATGTTTTTAAGCGTGCTTTAAAAACACATCTCTTTACACAGGTCTGTCACCTCAACTCAGTAATCTAACTCTCCACTGTTCCCTCCTTCTAAATGTTAATCATAATCTTCTCCTTCCTATTCATCTGCCTCCATATCCTCTGTGCACTGAAGACCAAACAGTAGCTTCACTTAGACAGATCTGCCCTGACCACTGGATAATGCAGCTTTATATAAAAACTAGTGTTGAGCGATACCGTCCGATATTTGAAAGTATCGGCCGATATCCAAAAAATATCGGATATCGCCGATACCGATACCCGATACCAATACAAGTCAATGGGACACAAATATCGGAAGCTATCCTTGATGGTTCCCAGGGTCTGAAGGAGAGGAAACTCTCCTTCAGGCCCTGGGATCCATATTCATGTAAAAAATAAAGAATAAAAAAAAAAATATGGATATACTCACCCTCGGACGAGCCCTTGTTGTCACTGCTGCAAGCGTCTGCCTCCGTTCCTAAGAATGCAGAGAGTGAAGGACCTTCGATGATGTCGCGGTCACGTGAGCGGTCACATGAACTGTCACGTGACCAATCACAAGACCGCGATGTCATCGCAGGTCCTACACTCACTGCATTCTTAGGAACGGAGGCAGACGCTTGCATCGGTGAGGTCCAGGGTCCGTCGGAGGGGTGAGTATATCCATATTTTTTATTTTTATTCTTTATTTTTTACATGAATATGGATCCCAGGGCCTGAAGGAGAGTCTCCTCTCCTCCAGACCCTGGGAACCATACGCACCGCACACGCCTGGGAACTTATAGGAACTTCCGATTCCGATTTCCGATATCACAAAAATATCGGAACTCGGTATCAGAATTCCGATACAGCGAATATCGGCCGATACCCAATATTTGCAGTATCGGAATGCTCAACACTAATAAAAACCCTTATTTATCATAATGATGGCTGGATGGTACATAACAAGCACGCTCTACCTATTGTGTCCCCCCATTTCTTTATAGATTGTAAGCTTGGGAGCAGGACCCTCACTCCTCCTGTAACCAGTGAACTATGTGTTACATTGTATTATTTTTATTGTCTGTACATGTGCCCGCTTAAGGGTATGTTCCCACAATCAGGAATTGCTGCGGGTTTGACTCTGCACCTTTATGGAGCATCAAACCCTCAGTGACAAGATGTTAAAGCATAGTGGATGGGATTTCTAGAAATCCCATGTTCACTATGCATGCTTGTGCACCTGCGGATCACCCGTGAACACTGACATGTGACCCGTCTTTCAAAACCCAGCATGTCACTTTCTCTTGCGGAGACGCTAGTCTCTGGAACAGAAATGAAATTAATAGTATTATTATTGCTCTAGCCCATAATGCAAAAAAATTATAAAGTGCTCATGCATATTCTGAGCATCTTAATAAGACCATACTACATTTTTTTTTACTTTTTGGAGGAAACAATATGAGATTTAGAAAACATATAAATTATTTCTTGTTAAAAAATTGTCATTTTGTTAGGTAGTGTTTTGTCAGTTGAGTGACATGTAAAATGATTTGATTTTTCATCTTAATGCTCATCAGTCATCATTACTTACCTACTGAGAATGGCATAAATGCATCAGGTCGGACAAATTTCCCATTTTCATCCAAGAAGTGATTAGGATTGAAATCATAGGGAGTTTTCCATTGAGTTTTGTCATAGAGAACTGATGTCAGGAATGGAATAACCTCTGTACCCTGTGAGCAATAAATCACAAAATATATTTTTTTATTATATACATTTAAAAATGTAAGATTATTTGGATGGCTGTGGACCCCATAGCGGTCCCTTTTACAAATAGGTAAGTGCATACAGTATTTGAGCATAACAACATTTTTTTTTTTTAACAAAACTCACTTTTGGGATCAGGTAACCCCGCAAATACACATCAGTTGGAGTTGAGTGTGACACGTTTAATGGGAGAATATTGCCAAACCTTTGTATTTCATGTATTACTGCATCAGTATAAGGCATTTTCCTCCGATCTTCTACTGTCGGCAGCTGTCCAGGTTTAATATGTGTTTTAATTTCCTCCTGTACCTTCTCTATAAAGAAAAAAAAAACATATTTTGTTACAGTAACATTTTGTACTAGCACAACAATACCAATGCATTTAATTAATATATTATAGATTTTTGTTATGATTTGTATGGGCTGTAAGTCAGTGCTAGGGCGTGGATACAGCTGACACTCACTATGTACTGGCCGGTGACTGAAGCCGCGCCAGCTGCACCACTATGACTGAATGCCAGAGGATGCTGAGAGGAATAATGTTAATTTCCTCTCAGTAGCCGAGCTTTCAGTGCAGGGGCTGGGCAGCTTTGGAATGGTATTAACCTGAAGATTAACCCTATATCTGCAGGTTAATAGGGATTGGGAACATGAGAGGTTACTTTAAATGGAGTGGAAATCAAGCATGGGCACTGCGGCTCCATACATTCTCTATTGGACTGCTAGAGATTACATCAAGAATTCACTGTATACTAGTTCACATAGCAAAGTTCTAAAGCTTGAAGAAACAAAAATGTGGATTTTTATTGGCTTTGAAAAAAGTTTTTTTAGGAGAAATCTAAATGTCACACTCCACCAAAAATCACATGTCCCCTCTGTCTAGGGTGGGTGGCAGCATTATTCTAGAGCATTGGAAAATATTAAACATGCAATAAATGTAAAAAATATATACTAGAATTACCTCAACTTAATTGTTAATTTGCATATACAATTATAGTAAAATTGCATTTACAATTTGACTTCTACAGGGGAGGTCATCAAAAAGAAGTTCATTGTACAGGTATATGGAATATGATACAAAAGTGAATAAATAACAGAAAATCTGGGTAAAGTGGTAGCCTTCAGAAAAAGGTGATTTGGTGGTCTTGGGAGACCGTAGTTGTTCACCTACAGTCTTATATAACTTTTAAAAATATATCAAGAATTACTTTGAATCTCCGGATACTTCATCATCAATAAAATTCCCCAGCGGATTGTTGAAGATGTAGTTTCAGTTCCAGCACCGAAGAGATCCAGGACGGAACCAAGTAGATTACCTTCATTAAAATATGTCTGAGCTTTCGTTGTTTCCTAAAATTACATAACACGTATATTATCACCTGTCAGTATTTTGATTGACAACTCAATCATCCAGTCTGGTACAGGGGCGTGCTGAGCTGTTTGTGTGCTGTTTGACAGCTTGACCGTCCAATCTGAGACTGGGAGGCGCTGGCTGTCTCCAGGTGTTCATTATCAAAGGGGATGGTCAGGCTATCTAACTGGGATGTTACTCCTAGACCCCTGCCAGACGTACATTCAGCTACGTTTGATTTGTCTCTCTGTGCCTTGAGTTCTGTTTGTAGATCTTTCGTTGCCTGACCTTGGACCTTGTTCTGTCTTTTACTTCTGTTTATGATGTTCCTTCCTGGGTTTTGACCTTGGACTCCTTGATTACCCTGCATCGTGGCTTGGAAGTGAGAAGTGACTCAGCGTCACAGGAAACTTGTGATGACATTAAATCAGGCAATATTTGACAACTAAGTGCATCAGTATGGAAGATACATCAACATGCTCCTGCATAAATATTGGTCAGGGGATATGTAACCAACAAGCTCTGTGCCTCAATACTGTATGTAGCTACCAAGATTGCAGCCTCATAAAGAGGCTGTAACCATTATGCGAATTGCTTTATATTCAAAGAACACCTTGAACATCTTGCAGATCTTGTGTTTTACTCAACAAAAATGTATAGTCATCACATTTTTGGCAGCACAGTGGCAGCTAAAAGTAGCAGCCACTGACTAGTCTGTAGTGACTTAGTCCCCCTTCGAAATAGAGGAAAAAGGTGACATAGCATAAACTGTAGAAAAGTCAGTCAGTTCTAGGACCCTGCAGAGGAAGAATCCATGAGATCAACCCAAAAGGGATGGGCAAAGACCAGGTAATTTTACCTGGGTTTTTAAAGAAGTGATGACTCCTTAGGAGAATATAATGTGTGAGCTGTTAAAAGGGCTGTCAGCAAAGCAGTTTAGCAACAGTGGACTGTGACCTAATTTCACCACAACATGGACTCTGTTGATCCTCTGATTTACTTTGACGTGGTAGGATGGCTTCTGTGCTATTTTTTTTAATCAAAAACAGTATTACTAAAAACTCTGTGTTTTTTAAATGTGCTTTTGCTTTTTTACTTAGTTACAGCAGGGTTTTTTTGCTAACTTTTTCTCTTGTAGGTTTTATATGTGTTGTGGCCAATGTGAACATGCGTTTAACTTCTGCATGTGTACCAACTCAAGTTAAGCTCAATTTTTGTGCTTTTTTTCTTCGTATTGTTGCATTCTGTGCAAACCTGGTTGTGGCCTTCCCCTCTCCTGAGCTGGAAATTGTACATAAGGCTTCCCCAGTCTGGTGTCTCACTGGTTGGGCCCAGTCTTTTTGTCTGCCCTTATTCACACTGAGGTCAACATTAACACATGGTAAGGTTTTAACATTAGACAGCGTAGGACTGTCCCGATCAGAGTTACCTTGACGGGGTGGGATGGTTTTTGTGCCATTTTTAACTAAAAACTCTGTTATTTAAATGCTCTTTTACTTTTCTACTTAGTTATGGCAGGGTTTTTTGCTCACTTTTTCTCTTGTAGGTTTCTTCATTAAAATATGTCTGAGCTTTCGTTGTTTCCTAAAATTACATAACACGAATATTCCCCTTGTTATCACCTGTCAGTACTTTGATTGACAACTCGATCATCCAGTCTGGTACAGGGGCGTGCTGAGCTGTACCAGACTGGATGAGACTGGGAGGTCCTGGCTGTGTCCAGGTGTTCATTATCGAAGGGGATGGCCAGGCTATCTAACTGGGCTGTTACTCCTAGACCCCTGCCAGACGTACATTCAGCTAAATGTGATTTGTCTCTCTGTGCCTTAAGTTCTGTTTGTAGATCTTTTGTTGCCTGACCTTGGACCTTGTTCTGTCTTTCACTTATGTTTATGATGTACCTTCCTGGCTTTTGATCTCGTACTCCATGATTATCCTGTATCGTGGCTTGGAAGTGAGAAGTAACTCAGCGTCACAGGAAACTTGTGATGACATTAAATCAGGCAATATTTGACAACTAAGTGCATCAGTATGGAAGATACATCAGCATGCTCCTGCATAAACATTGGTCAGGAGATATGTAACCAACAAGCTCTGTGCCTCAATACTGTATGTAGCTACCAAGATTGCAGCCTCATAAAGAGGCTGTAACCATTATGCGAATTGCTTTATATTCAAAGAACACCTTGAACATCTTGCAGATCCTGTGCCTTACTCAACAAAAATGTATAGTCATCACAATTTTGGCAGCACAGTGGCAGCTAAAAGTAGCAGCCACTGACTAGTCTGTAGTGACTTACTCCCGCTTTGAACCAGAGGAAAAAGGTGACATAGCATAAACTGTAGAAAAGTCAGTCAGTTCTATTACCCTGCAGAGGAAGAATCCATGAGGTCAACTCAAAAGGGATGGGCAAAGACCAGGTAATTTTACCTGGGGTTTAGGGTTGAGCGAAACGGGTCGATCATTTTCAAAAGTCGCCGACTTTTGGCTAAGTCGGCGTCTCATGAAACCCGATCCGACCCCTGTGCTTGTCGGCCATGCGGTACGCGACTTTCGCGCCAAAGTCGCGTTTCAATGACGCGAAAAGCGCCATTTCTCAGCCAATGAAGGTGAACGCAGAGTGTGGGCAGCGTGATGACATAGATCCTGGTCCCCACCATCTTAGAGAAGGGCATTGCAGTGATTGGCTTGCTGTCTGCGGCGTCACAGGGGCTATAAAGGGGCGTTCCCGCCGACCGCCATCTTACTGCTGCTGATCTGAGCTTAGGGAGAGGTTGCTGCCGCTTCGTCAGAAGCAGGGATAGCGTTAGGCAGGGTCCACTAACCACCAAACCGCTTGTGCTGTAGCGATTTCCACTGTCCAACACCACCTTCGGTGTGCAGGAACAGTGGAAGCTATTTTTTTTTTTTTTTCCTCAGCGCTGTAGCTCATTGGGCTGCCCTAGAAGGCTCCCTGATAGCAGTATTGCTGTGTGTACGCCACTGTGCAAACCAACTGCTTTTTTCAAAGCACATATCCTCTTGTTCCTTTCTGCACAGCTATCTTTTTTGTTTGTCCACACTTTTTATTTAATTTGTGCATCAGTCCACTCCTATTGCTGCCTGCCATACCTGGCTGAGATTACTGCAGGGAGATAGTAATTGTAGGACAGTCCCTGTTTTTTTTTTTTTTTTTTTTGTGGGAGATTAAGATTGGCATTTCTGCTACAGTGCCATCCCTGTGTGTGCCATCTCTCACTGAGTGGGCCATAGAAAGCCTATTTATTTTTTCCGTGATTTGTGTTCTAAATTCTACCTCAACACAAAAACACTACATCAATCAGTGGTAGAAAAATATTGGCCTCAGTCAGGGCTTGTGTGCCACTGCTGTGTGTGCTATCTCTCATTCAGTGGGCTATAGAAAGCCTATTTATTTATTTATTTATTTTTCTTATTATTTGGTTTCTAAAGTCTCCCTGAAAAAAAAAATAAAAATAAAAAAACAGTGGGAGAGTAATATTGCCCTTTCAGCTTGTGTGCCAGTCTTGACTCCTGGGTGTGCCACCTCTCTCTCATTCAGTGGGCCATAGAAAGGCTATTTATTTTTTTGGTTTTTTTAATATTATTTGGTTTCTAAAGTCTCCCTGAAAATAAAAGAAAAAAAACTTAAAAAAACAGTGGGAGAGTAATATTGCCCTTTCAGCTTGTGCGCCAGTCTTGACTCCTGGGTGTGCCACCTCTCTCTCTCTAATTGTGGGCCATAGAAAGCCTTTTTTTTTTTGTTTTTTTTAATATTATTTGGTTTCTAAAGTCTCCCTGAAAAAAAAAAAACATAAAAAAACAGTGGGAGAGTAATATTGCCCTTTCAGCTTGTGTGCCAGTCTTGACTCCTGGGTGTGCCACCTCTCTCATTCAGTGGGCCATAGAAAGCCTATTTATTTTTTTTTTTAAATATTATTGGGTTTCTAAAGTCTCCCTGAAAAAAAAAAAAAACATAAAAAAACAGTGGGAGAGTAATATTGCCCTTTCAGCTTGTGTGCCAGTCTTGACTCCTGGGTGTGCCACCTCTCTCTCATTCAGTGGGCCATAGAAAGCCTATTTATTTTTTTTTTTAAATATTATTGGGTTTCTAAAGTCTCCCTGAAAAAAAAAAAAACATAAAAAAACAGTGGGAGAGTAATATTGCCCTTTCAGCTTGTGTGCCAGTCTTGACTCCTGGGTGTGCCACCTCTCTCTCATTCAGTGGGCCATAGAAAGGCTATTTTTTTTTTGGTTTTTTTAATATTATTTGGTTTCTAAAGTCTCCCTGAAAATAAAAAAAAAAAACATAAAAAAACAGTGGGAGAGTAATATTGCCCTTTCAGCTTGTGTGCCAGTCTTGACTCCTGGGTGTGCCACCTCTCTCTCATTCAGTGGGCCATAGAAAGGCTATTTTTTTTTTTGGTTTTTTTAATATTATTTGGTTTCTAAAGTCTCCCTGAAAATAAAAGAAAAAAAACATAAAAAAACAGTGGGAGAGTAATATTGCCCTTTCAGCTTGTGTGCCAGTCTTGACTCCTGGGTGTGCCACCTCTCTCTCATTCAGTGGGCCATAGAAAGGCTATTTATTTTTTTGGTTTTTTTAATATTATTTGGTTTCTAAAGTCTCCCTGAAAAAAAAAGAAAAAAAACTTAAAAAAACAGTGGGAGAGTAATATTGCCCTTTCAGCTTGTGTGCCAGTCTTGACTCCTGGGTGTGCCACCTCTCTCTCTCTAATTGTGGGCCATAGAAAGCCTTTTTTTGGGGTTTTTTTTTAATATTATTTGGTTTCTAAAGTCTCCCTGAGAAAAAAAAATAAAAAATTAGGTGGGAGATTAATATTGACATTAGTGCTTGAGTGACAGTCCTGCGTGTGTCATCTCTGTGATTTTGTGCCACAGAAAACAGAGTGTGTAACATTGTGCCTGATTTTCCTTGTGGTCTCACCAACCTGTTAAGGGATATTGAAATCATACTGAAGTTATAGCTCACCGTGTAAGTTGTTTGACAGCAACAAATAAAGTTACTTTGGTTAAGATTTTAAAACAATGAGGAAGTCTGGTGCAAGAGGTCGTCGTGGGCGTTCATTGTCAGCTGGTAATGATGGTAGTGGTAGTGGAGCATCAGGTGGTCGTGGGGATAAAAATATTCCACCTAAGTCTGGAGCTGTGGAGCCAGTTTCGTCGTCAGGCTACACAAGGCCTCGAACGCTCTCTTTTCTGGGAGTAGGAAAACCGCTTTTAAAGGCGGAGCAGCAACAGCAAGTTTTGGCTTACATTGCAGACTCAGCCTCTAGCTCTTTTGCCTCCTCTTCCGAAACTGTTAAATGTAAAAGCAGCGCGTCGCTTGTGGATGTTCACGGTCAGGGACAAGTCGCTTCCTTGTCCTCCTCAGCAAAAACTACAACAAGAGAGAAGGATGCAGCAGGCGACACAACGGGTCACTCCATGGAGCTCTTTACACATACCGTCCCTGGCTTAGAAAGTGAAACATTTAACAGGCCATGCCCATTACAAGTAGATTCTGACATGGAGTGCACTGATGCACAGCCACAGCCAGAGTACTATGCTGCTCCTTTGACTCAGACCACCACATTGCCCTCTCAGGGTACAGATCCACAATCAGACCCTGATGAGACTATGTTGCCCCGCCACGAACGCTATACCACAGACCGACACAGTGACACAGACGAAGTTGCACACGAGCTCGAAGAGGAGGTAATAGATGACCCAGTTATTGACCCCGATTGGCAGCCATTGGGGGAACAGGGTGCAGGCGGCAGTAGTTCAGAAGCGGAGGTGGAGGAGGGGCCGCAGCAGGCATCAACATCGCAACAGGTTCCATCTGCCGGGCCCGTATCTGGCCCAAAATGCGTGTCAAAGCCAAAACCTGTTGGAGGACTGCGTGGCCATCCGGTTAAAGCTCAGTCTGCAATCCATGAAAAGGGATCCGAGTCTAGGAAGAGTGCAGTCTGGCATTTTTTTAAACAACATCCAACTGATCAGCACAAAGTCATCTGTCAAAAATGTTCAACTAGCTTAAGCAGAGGTCAGAATCTGAAAAGTCTAAACACTAGTTGCATGCATAGACACTTAACCACCATGCATTTTCAAGCCTGGACTAACTACCAAACGTCCCTTAAGGTTGTAGCACCCTCGGCCAATGAAGCTAGTCAGCAACGCAACATCCCTTCCGTCACTGTAAGGCCACCATTTTCCGCACCACCGGCAGTATCTGTGCAGGTTTCTTTGCCAGCCAAAAGCAGTCAGGGTCAGGGAACCACCAGTTTTGTAGGAGGAAATATTGCATCTAGGGCACCGGCGGAAACAATACCGTCTCCAACCGTCTCTCAGTCTGCCATGTACACCGGCACACCCGAAAGTTCCACGATCTCCAGCTCTCCAGTCCAGCTCACCCTACATGAGACTCTGGTTAGAAAAAGGAAGTACTTATCCTCGCATCCGCGTACACAGGGTTTTAACGCCCACATAGCTAGACTAATCTCGTTAGAGATGATGCCCTACCGGTTAGTTGAAAGCGAAGCTTTCAAAGCCCTGATGGAGTACGCTGAACCACGATACGAGCTACCCAGTCGACACTTTTTTTCCAGAAAAGCCATCCCAGCCCTGCACCAGCATGTTAAACAGCGCATCGTCCATGCACTCAGGCAATCTGTGAGTACAAAGGTGCACCTGACTACAGATGCATGGACCAGTAGGCATGGCCAGGGACGTTATGTGTCCATCACGGCACACTGGGTGAATGTGGTGGATGCAGGGTCCTCAGGGGACATCAATTTCGGGACAGTTGTGCCTAGCCCACGGTCTAGGAAACAGTTGGCTGTAGGCGTTCGCACCCCCTCCTCCTCCTCCTCCTCCTCCTCGTCCTCCTGCAGAAGCTACAGCTCTTCCACAGAACGCAGTCTGCCAACCACTCCATCGGCAGATGACACTGTTGCACACCAGTTGTCCCATTATGGGCCAGCTACTGCCAAGCGTCAGCAGGCTGTATTGGCTATGAAGTGTTTGGGCGACAACAGACACACCGCGGAAGTTCTGTCCGAGTTCTTGCAACAAGAAACGCAGTCGTGGCTGGGCACAGTAGATCTTGAGGCAGGCAAGGTAGTGAGTGATAACGGAAGGGATTTCATGGCTGCCATCTCCCTTTCCCAACTGAAACACATTCCTTGCCTGGCTCACACCTTAAACCTGGTGGTGCAGTGCTTATTGAAAACTTATCCTGGGTTCTCCGACCTGCTCCTCAAAGTGCGTGCACTTTGCTCACATATCCGACGTTCGCCTGTACACGCCAGCCGTATGCAGACCTATCAGCGGTCTTTGAACCTTCCCCAGCATCGCCTAATCATAGACGTTGCAACAAGGTGGAACTCAACACTGCACATGCTTCAGAGACTGTGCGAACAGAGGCGTGCTGTTATTTATTTGTGGGAGGATACACGGGCAGGCAGTAGGATGGCAGACATGGAGTTGTCAGGTGTGCAGTGGTCTAAGATACAAGACATGTGTCAAGTCCTTCAGTGTTTTGAGGAATGCACACGGCTGGTTAGTGCAGACAACGCCGTAATAAGCATGAGCATCCCCCTAATGCGTCTGCTGATGCAAAGTTTGACGCACATAAAGGAGCAGGCGTCTGCACCAGAGGAAGAGGAAAGCCTTGATGACAGTCAGCCATTGTCTGGTCAGGGCAGTGTACAGGACGAGGTAGCGGGCGAAGAGGAGGTGGAGGACGAGGAGGATGATGGGGATGAGTATATTTTTAATGCCGAACCTTTCCCGGGGGCACAGGAAATTGGTTGCGTGTCACGGCCGGGTTCTGGTTTTTTGAGGGACACAAGTGACGTAGATTTGCCTGCAACTGCCCCTCAACCAATCACAACCGGAGATTTGACAACTGGAACTTTGGCCCACATGGCGGATTATGCCTTACGTATCCTAAAAAGGGACACACGCATTACGAAAATGATGAACGATGACGATTACTGGTTGGCCTGCCTCCTTGATCCACGCTATAAAGGCAAATTGCAAAATATTATGCCACATGAGAACTTGGAACTAATATTAGCAACCAAACAATCAACTCTTGTTGACCGTTTGCTTCAGGCATTCCCAGCACACAGCGCACGTGATCGTTCTCACACGAGCTCCAGGGGGCAGCAGACTAGGAGTGTTAGGGGTGCACACATCAGAAGTGGCGTTGGACAGAGGGGTTTTCTGACCAGGTTGTGGAGTGATTTTGCTATGACCGCAGACAGGACAGGTACTGCTGCATCAATTGAAAGTGACAGGAGACAACATTTGTCCAGTATGGTTACTAACTATTTTTCATCCCTTATCGATGTTCTCCCTCAACCGTCATTCCCATTTGATTACTGGGCATCAAAATTAGACACCTGGCCTGAATTGGCAGAATATGCATTGCAGGAGCTTGCTTGCCCGGCAGCAAGTGTCCTATCAGAAAGAGTATTCAGTGCTGCAGGTTCAATATTAACCGAAAAAAGGACTCGTCTGGCTACCCAAAATGTTGACGATCTAACATTCATTAAAATGAACCACAACTGGATTTCGAAATCTTTTGCCCCACCTTGCCAGGCCGACACCTAGCTTTCCTATGAAAAGCTCTTGCCTGTGAATTACTTTTCTAATGTCTAATTTGCTGCAGCTGATTGTACAGCATACGACATGTTTACACCTCCCTAAATGGCAAAACTTCCCACACGGGGCCGTGGTATCGCGACTTGGCGCAAGCACCAGTGAGACTGCTGGTTGTCTGAAGAGGTGGGTGTGCTCGCTTTTGGTTGACGGCATTGCTACTGGGTCCCTCATAGTACAATGTAGTGTCTCTGGCGGTGGTGGTGCGCACCCAACGTCAGACACACCGTTGTAACATGAGGGGCCCTGGGGCGGTCCCGCCGGCCTCAAGAGAGTTCCCCCCTACCCCAGCTCAAAATGTGCTCTACCACGTGCAAAATTATGTCGCACAGCTCCACCAATCTTTAGTCTATTCGCTGACATCATTCAATGTCTGGCACTGACAATACAAATTTGTAGACATCTATGATGCAACTTAAAGTAGTCTGTGTCTGTGTCCTATATTGGCACCATTAAATAGTTACTGCCAAATTACTATGTCAGAAACTCAGTAGATGAGCCCACCCCTGTACCTAAGTATGCCACCTTTTTTTTTGTTTTGGTTGTTTTGCGAGACATTCACATCTATTTATATTTTGGGAGTACTGGGACAGACACTCCTTGCACTACTCCTCCACTCACCACCAAGCTGCCTGTGTATCCATGTAACCGCTGTAAAGCTGCCATGAGCCTATTGTTTGTTATTTTAGGCCTTTGATAGCCTGTCTGCGGTCCCTACTTGAAATACTCCTCCACTCACCACCAAGCTGCCTGTGTATCCATGTAACCGCTGTAAAACTGCCATGAGCCTATTGTTTGTTATTTTAGGCCTTTGATAGCCTGTCTGCGGTCCCTACTTGAAATACTCCTCCACTCACCACCAGCTGCCTGTGTATCCATGTAACCGCTGTAAAACTGCCATGAGCCTATTGTTTGTTATTTTAGGCCTTTGATAGCCTGTCTGTGGTCCCTACTTGAAATACTCCTCCACTCACCACCAAGCTGCCTGCCCGTGTATCCATGTAACAGCTGTAAAGCTGCCATGAGCCTATTGTTTGTTATTTTAGGCCTTTGATAGCCTGTCTGCGGTCCCTACTTGAAATACTCCTCCACTCACCACCAGCTGCCTGCCCGTGTATCCATGTAACCGCTGTAAAACTGCCATGAGCCTATTGTTTGTTATTTTAGGCCTTTGATAGCCTGTCTGCGGTCCCTACTTGAAATACTCCTCCACTCACCACCAGCTGCCTGCCCGTGTATCCATGTAACCGCTGTAAAACTGCCATGAGCCTATTGTTTGTTATTTTATGCCTTTGATAGCCTGTCTGCGGTCCCTACTTGAAATACTCCTCCACTCACCACCAGCTGCCTGCCCGTGTATCCATGTAACCGCTGTAAAGCTGCCATGAGCCTATTGTTTGTTATTTTAGGCCTTTGATAGCCTGTCTGCGGTCCCTACTTGAAATACTCCTCCACTCACCACCAAGCTGCCTGTGTATCCATGTAACCGCTGTAAAACTGCCATGAGCCTATTGTTTGTTATTTTAGGCCTTTGATAGCCTGTCTGTGGTCCCTACTTGAAATACTCCTCCACTCACCACCAAGCTGCCTGCCCGTGTATCCATGTAACCGCTGTAAAACTGCCATGAGCCTATTGTTTGTTATTTTAGGCCTTTGATAGCCTGTCTGTGGTCCCTACTTGAAATACTCCTCCACTCACCACCAAGCTGCCTGCCCGTGTATCCATGTAACCGCTGTAAAGCTGCCATGAGCCTATTGTTTGTTATTTTAGGCCTTTGATAGCCTGTCTGCGGTCCCTACTTGAAATACTCCTCCACTCACCACCAGCTGCCTGCCCGTGTATCCATGTAACCGCTGTAAAACTGCCATGAGCCTATTGTTTGTTATTTTAGGCCTTTGATAGCCTGTCTGTGGTCCCTACTTGAAATACTCCTCCACTCACCACCAAGCTGCCTGCCCGTGTATCCATGTAACCGCTGTAAAACTGCCATGAGCCTATTGTTTGTTATTTTAGGCCTTTGATAGCCTGTCTGTGGTCCCTACTTGAAATACTCCTCCACTCACCACCAAGCTGCCTGCCCGTGTATCCATGTAACCGCTGTAAAACTGCCATGAGCCTATTGTTTGTTATTTTAGGCCTTTGATAGCCTGTCTGCGGTCCCTACTTTAAATACTCCTCCACTCACCACCAAGCTGCCTGTGTATCCATGTAACCGATGTAAAACTGCAGTATTTTGCTTATAAAAAAGAAAATACTGGAGAGATATCAAATGCAGACATTTTAACATTAAAAACAAAAACACATACAAAAAACTGGTACAGTACAAAAATTGGCCACCAGCTACAAAAACTTTCTCCTGCAAGTAGTTAACTGAAAGGTTTTTTTCCATTGAAAACACAGATATGGCATCCACCGAGTGTTGTCCTGTCGCGTCTTCTTTATATTATTGCCAAGAAGCTGCAACTGAATAAAGCTGAGCTTCTACCTTCTGCCTCTTATTAACTGCTTTTTTTTTATAAAATTGGCTGTTCCGGCCTACTAAAGGTGTCTGTCTGCCCCTGCCTGGTGTTGTCCTCAACTGAATAAAGCTGAGCTTCTACCTTCTGTTCCAAATTACCATTTTTAAAAATGCAATTGGCTGTACCGGCCTACTAAAGGTGAATGTCTGCCCCTGCCTGGTGTTGTCCTCAACTGAATAAAGCTGAGCTTCTACCTTCCGGCTCTGATTAACTGCAGTTTTTAAACACATTGGTGGTTCCGGCCTACTAACGGTGTCTGCCCCTGCCTTCTGTTGTCCTCAACTGAATAAAGCTGAGCTTCTACCTTCCGGCTCTGATTAACTGCTGTTTTTAAAAAAAATTGGTGGTTCCGGCCTACTAACGGTGTCTGCCCCTGCCTTCTGTTGTCCTCAACTGAATAAAGCTGAGCTTCTACCTTCCGGCTCTGATTAACTGCTGTTTTTAAAAAAAATTGGTGGTTCCGGCCTACTAACGGTGTCTGCCCCTGCCTTCTGTTGTCCTCAACTGAATAAAGCTGAGCTTCTACCTTCCGGCTCTGATTAACTGCAGTTTTTAAACACATTGGTGGTTCCGGCCTACTAACGGTGTCTGCCCCTGCCTTCTGTTGTCCTCAACTGAATAAAGCTGAGCTTCTACCTTCCGGCTCTGATTAACTGCTGTTTTTAAAAAAAATTGGTGGTTCCGGCCTACTAACGGTGTCTGCCCCTGCCTTCTGTTGTCCTCAACTGAATAAAGCTGAGCTTCTACCTTCCGGCTCTGATTAACTGCTGTTTTTAAAAAAAATTGGTGGTTCCGGCCTACTAACGGTGTCTGCCCCTGCCTTCTGTTGTCCTCAACTGAATAAAGCTGAGCTTCTACCTTCCGGCTCTGATTAACTGCTGTTTTTAAAAAAAATTGGTGGTTCCGGCCTACTAACGGTGTATGCCCCTGCCTTCTGTTGTCCTCAACTGAATAAAGCTGAGCTTCTACCTTCCGGCTCTGATTAACTGCAGTTTTTAAACACATTGGTGGTTCCGGCCTACTAACGGTGTCTGCCCCTGCCTTCTGTTGTCCTCAACTGAATAAAGCTGAGCTTCTACCTTCCGGCTCTGATTAACTGCTGTTTTTAAAAAAAATTGGTGGTTCCGGCCTACTAACGGTGTCTGCCCCTGCCTTCTGTTGTCCTCAACTGAATAAAGCTGAGCTTCTACCTTCCGGCTCTGATTAACTGCTGTTTTTAAAAAAAATTGGTGGTTCCGGCCTACTAACGGTGTCTGCCCCTGCCTTCTGTTGTCCTCAACTGAATAAAGCTGAGCTTCTACCTTCCGGCTCTGATTAACTGCTGTTTTTAAAAAAAATTGGTGGTTCCGGCCTACTAACGGTGTCTGCCCCTGCCTTCTGTTGTCCTCAACTGAATAAAGCTGAGCTTCTACCTTCTGGCTTTGATTAACTGCTGTTTTTAAAAAAAAATGGTGGTTCCGGCCTACTAACGGTGTCTGCCCCTCCCTGGTGTTGTCCTCAACTGAATAAAGCTGAGCTTCTACCTTCCGGCTCTGATTAACTGCAGTTTTTAAACACATTGGTGGTTCCGGCCTACTAACGGTGTCTGCCCCTGCGTGGTGTTTGTCCTCAACTGAATAAAGCTGAGCTTCAACCTTCTGGCTTTTGGCCTACAGTAGCAGATATTAAACTGCATTTGGCCTATTAGTGTGTTTGGGCCCTTAAAACAGTGTCTGCTGCTCCTGGGTTTGCTACTCCACTCAACAAAGCAATGCCACCTGTTTAGTCCTGTTACCAATTTTGAACTGCATGTAGCCTACTTTATTCTTTGGCCCTATATCTGTTTCCTCCTCATCCTGTCCACTGCCCAGCCACTGCTACATGAGTCTGCTGGTACATTGACCTAGACCACTACATTCCCCTTGCACTCTACACAGCCAGAATCTGACCCTGCTGAAAGTCAGGTTCCCCTTCCCGCATGTTATACCACCTTACACAGGGACAAAGAGGAAGGTGCAGATGAAAGTGCAGGTTCCTTCATCAGGTGGGGGGGGCATACTCGTTGGCGACGTCACTGGCACAGGGCCCCTCAGAGTACGCAAAAGTGTCGCTGCTGGTGGGAGGCGCCCCGCCATGCAAACACACATCGCTGTACTTTGAGGGGCCCTGTGCCAGTGCCAATGCGAACGAGTGGCCCCCCCCTGCTTGCTCAGGATCACAGCACTTGCAACGTTGAAATACTTACCTCTCCCTGCTCCACCGCCATGACACGTAGTCCATGTTTCCTGGGCCCACTAAAACCTTGAACCAGCCCTACCCCCACAACTTTTGCCAAATGACCCCCAATTTCCAGTGCCCAACTATTATTATAAAGTTAATTAAGATTGACACGCTTCAGAAAACAAGAATGGATGTTTTTGGCAGTAAAATGTGCACTGTAGGTGTTTTCCTGGCCTCCACTCACTGCCGGCTATGCTTCCCCATTGACTTGCATTGGGTTTCGTGTTTCGGTCGATCCCCGACTTTTAGCGATAATCGGCCGACTTCACTCGACTCGACTCTGGACTAAATCGGGTTTCACAAAACCAGACTCGATCTTAAAAAAATGAAAGTCGCTCAACCCTACTGGGGTTTTAAAGAAGCGATGACTCATTAGGAGAATATAATGTGTGAGCTGTTAAAAGGGTTGTCAGCAAAGCAGTTTAGCAGCAGGGGACTGTGACCTAATTTCACCACAACATGGACTCTGTTGATCCTCTGAGGTCAATCAAAACCAGAGAGCTACCAGAGCAGTATAGTATAGTACCAGTTTAGTGGCACCACATAGTGCTCCATACAGTATTATGGCCCCACATAGTGCTCCATAGAGTATATTGGCCCCACATAGTGCTCCATAAAATATAATAGCCCTAGATAGTGCTCCATACAGTGCAATGCCCTTACATAATGCTTTTTGCAGTATAATAGTCCCCTCATTAAAAAAATAAAAATTCTCACCTCTGCTCGTTCCCCTGCTGCTCGGGTCTCTTCATAGTGTCTTCAGATCCTCTGCACATCTTGGTACAGCGGGTGCATTATAATGACGTCATTGCGCCCGCTGTGCTGAGATGTCAGATGCAGAGGGGGAATCATGGAAGAGGGAGCATCAGCTAAACAGGTCTTCATAGCGGCCTGGGCCAGATGAAAAACATGGGAAAAGTGAACAGGTCCAATAAGAGAAGACATTGGTCTTGGATTGGATTTATAAGACACACTGCAGAGAAACACTAACAATAGATCTATTGCCACTCTATTCTACCGTGTAGCGCATTATGAATTGGGACATTGACCCCACACACACTTTTTAATACTTCCAAGACAGTTTTGATTGGTGGAACTTATGTTGCCTAAACCTTTGGTGCATCTTAAAGTCCAAAAAAGCTGTAGTTTAGTATTGTGCTCTTCCTCCTGAACAACCCTAGCAGTTCCCCAGAGATCAGTGCTTCTGCTCTCACCACAAGACCTTCTGTACTGACTGAATATGATTGTGTTGTTGGTATAATAGTTCAGCATTTACTGTCTCACTTTTACTTTTGGCCACATGGTCACACGTTGCCTAAAACCAACCGTGACAAAGTAGATAGTAAAACCCTCAGATTTTCCAAGAATAATTGATATCCCATCCTTTCGTTCTCATAAGTGAAAATTAAGGTAACATATGCACCATTAACGCACCTGTTCCTGCTTCAGAATATATGCATCGATGTATCCTGTGATGTCATTTGCATCTAATTCCAATCGTCGATTCGTTGTACATTGGGAAATAAAACTCCTCAGCTCTATATTGGTCTGCTGTATTTTCTTATGTAGGCCAAGGAGTGATCCGATGAAGGGATAATAATTATACAGCTGTGGAAATCAACAATTCCTCTTTAGATTTTCTTGCAGCAAAAAGTACAGACCAGTTCAATAACGGTGTACATTGGGAGCAGCTCGGCCAGTCAGTGGCGCTCCACCCTACATCACTAGGAGCCTAGGTTAGACTCCGGCCAAGTGTATTCTCTGAATAAGGCCCCTTCAGTTTTTTTTTCAAGATAACTTTTATCAGTATAGTGGTTCCAATTTGTATCCATTTTTGGTCCATGTGAATTTTGTTTTACCATTGTAGATTGTAAGCTCTCATGAGCAGGGTCGTCTTATTTTGCTTTAATTATTGTATTGTTAATGTTGTTACTTATCACTGTTGTGTTTGAAACTGTTAAACTGTAAAGAACTGCGGAATATGTTGGTGCTATATAAATAAAGATTATTATTATTATTATTAGTATTATTATTACCATTCATGTGTGTCATCCATATTTTTCATATGATAAAAAAAAACAAATTGAGGTTTCCTAAGCTTCAACTAGCATCAGTCACTGAAAAACAGACACTGAACAAACTTACTGAAATGGATGAGTTTAATGCGCAAAATGGATCAAAATCAAACATGAATTTGTGAATGTGAAAAGGTCATATACTATGATAGGTATGTGTTCTATCTGCAAAAAATAGCCAAGAAATAAAAAAACACAAAACTTGTATAAATGGGACCTAAGCTGGTATGTTCTCCTTGTAGGTTTGCATGGGTTTCCTCGAGGTTCTCCACTTTCTTCCTATACTCTAAAAAGCATACGTGTAGGCTCATTGGTCCTAGTGTGTAGGTGAGTGAGAGACAGATTTAGGTTGTGACCCTAATTGGGGACAAGAACTGATAAGAGTAACCTCTGTGGAGCGCTGTGGAATATTAAGGTACAGTATGCTATGGCTTTACCAAAGAGAGGATACATCACATCAATCAATTAATTATAGATATTACCTAGGATTAGAAAAAGCTTCTCCATTTTCATTAAGGAGTAAAGCTTCAGCTGTGTCTAGTTTTTCACCTAAAAATAATTCACTTATAGGGAAGCTATCATCAGAAAATTACCAAAACGACCTACTGTTTAAACCAGGCTTTTGTGTTACATATATTTTTTTCTTTTTAAGATCTTTATTTTTTTAAACAATAGTAATCATGCAATTTTCACACTGGCCACTGGGGCTTTTTTAGACGCATACTTCCCATGCTTTCAGGAAGAGTTTGCAGCAGACTCCATATCATTAGAGGCATGATTACAATGACTAATAACACCTCTATACACAACTGATTACATATTCCACAATTACCTTTGCATACGCTCATTAGAGGCTTCTATACAAAGTGCAAAAATACATTTAACAAAAAAACCTGATGTATTCAATAGGCCATTTTCTTTCCTTTTAGGCTATGTTTCCACAGTCAGGAAACCTTCAGGATTTGCTGTGGATTGGACGCTGCTTACAGCTGCAGTGTCCAATCCGCAGCATCCAGATGCTACAGCATAGTGTAGGGGATTTTAAGAAATCCTATCTCCACTATGCGTACAAACACACAGGTGGCAGACCTGCATATCCGGACATGCGGCGCGTCTTTATAAACCGCAGCATGTCTATTTATCTTGTGGAGACCCTCCGTCTCTGCAAGATAAATAACCCAGTCTATGTATACGATGCGGTGAGTCCGCATGTGTTCAATGAACACATGCGGAATCACCCCTCGTACAACAGGGGGCGGCGCTTTGGGTGGAGCGGGGTGTCCGCTGCCTCCAAAGCGCAGGGAATCCTGAACGTAGAGACATAGCCTAACTGATTAAAAGCTCTACATTCCTACCTAGTAACGTATCTGTGTAATATTATTATTATTATTATTTATTTATTTATATAGCACCATTGATTCCATGGTGCTGTACATGAGAAGGGGTTACATACAAGTTACAGATATCACTTACAGTAAACAAACTAACAATGACAGACTGATACAGAGGGGCGAGGACCCTGCCCTTGCGGGCTTATATTCTACAGGATTATGGGGAAGGAGACAGTAGGTTGTGGGTTGCAGGAGCTCCGGTGTTGGTGAGGCGGTAGCTTCGGTAGTGGTGAGGAGGCAGCAGGGTCAGTGCAGGCTCTAGGCTTTCCTGAAGAGGTGGGTTTTCAGGTTCCGTCTGAAGGATCCGAATGTAGTTGATAGTCGGACAAGTTGGGGCAGAGAATTCCAGAGGATGGGGGATATTCGGGAGAAGTCTTGGAGGCGATTGGATGAGGAGCAAATAAGTGTGGAGGAGAGGAGGTCTTGGGAGGACCGGAGATTACGTGAGGGAAGATATCGGGAGATTAGTTCAGAGATATATGGAGGAGACAGGTTAAGGATGGCTTTATTAGGTCAGTATTAGTAATTTGAACAGGATACGCTGAGGGAATGGGAGCCAGTGAAGTGATTTGCAGAGGGGGGAAGCGGAGGAGTAGCGAGGAGAGAGATTAATTAGTCGGGCAGCAGAGTTAAGGATTAACTGGAGAGGTGCAAGGTTGTTAGCAGGGAGGCCGCAGAAAAGGATGTTGCAGTAGTCAAGGCGGGAAATGAAGAGGGCATGCACAAGCATTTTAGTAGATTGACAATTGAGGAAAGGACGGATTCTGGAGATATTTTTGAGCTGGAGGCGACAGGAGGTGGACAGAGCTTGGATGTGCGGTTTGAAGGACAGGGCAGAGTCAAAGGTTACTCCAAGGCAGCGGACTTCCGGTACGGGAGAAAGCGTAATGTCATTGATTGTGATAGATAGGTCAGGTAAGGAAGATCTATGGGATGGAGGAAAGATGATGAAGGTGCTCTGTAGCATATATCACTAAGAATACTAAAAAGATCCTTATTCAGTTACATTAAATATAAAGAACAGCTATGAGACGATATCTCATATTCATTATGTAAAGAAGAGTATACACTACTCACAGAAATTTAGGAATATTTGGCTTTCAGGTGAAATATATGGAAACCTTAAAAAGTTCTCACTACAGTGACTGTATCCTCTCTTTTGCTTCCTCCCCTGCCCAGTAGCTGTAGTATGATCAGACCATGTCCCTGTGTCCCTGTATGGTCAGACACAGCCATTACGCAGTACACAGCAGGGGCACATTTATAAGATTATCTCAGCACAGGAACATTTTATTTAAACACATCCAGTTATGTAAATGATTATTATTCCAAGATCTATTGATTAAAAAGTACTTTGTTCATGGGAAATAAAGCCCCTTTAACGACCAGAGGTATTTTTGTGTTTGCATTTTCATTTTGTGAACCCCTTATTCCTAGAGCCATAACTTTTTTTATTTTTTGGTAAAAATGGCCATGTGAGGATTTGTATTTTGCGGGACGAGTTGTACATTTGAACAACACCATTAGTTTTACCATGTTGTGTACTCAAAAATGGGAAAAAAAATTCCAAGTGCAGCGAAATTGCAAAAAAGTACAATCCCACACTAGTTTTTTGTTTTGTTTCTTTTATTAGGTTCACTAAATGCCAAAACTGACTAGCTATTATTATTCTCCATGTCATTATGAGTACATAGACACCAAACATGTCTAGGTTCTAATCTAAATCTAAAGTTTTATCTAAGGCTACTTTCACACTAGCGTTAACTGCAAACCGTCTCAAAACGTCTTTTTTCAGAAAAAACGCATCCTGCAAAAGTGTTTGCAGGATGCGTTTTTTTCCCCATAGACTTGTATTGGCGACGTATTGCGACGGATTGGCATACGTCGTGTACATCGTACGACAAATGCGTCGAAATTTGGCGATACGTCGTCGGCAAAAAACGTTGCTTGTAGGTTTTTTGTCTCCGCCTAAAAAACGTGTCGCGACGCATCCTGCGGCATGCGTCGTTGGCTACAATGGAAGCCTATGAGCGACGGATGCGTCGGGACACGTCGTACGACGCAATGCAGCGCTGCAATACGTTTTTTTACACTGAGCATGCTCAGAAGCTGGATTTTGTTGCCAATTGGCCAGACACCCCCAAATCTATATAAACCTGGCCTGGGCCTTCAACCCCACATATATGGCCACGTATATACGTGGCACTTATATACGTGGCACTTATATAATATAATATATTATATAGTATATAAGTTCCACGTATTTAAGTTCCACGTATTTAAGTGCCACGTATATAAGTGCCACGTATTTAAGTGCCACGTATTTAAGTGCCACGTATATAAGTGCCACGTACATAAGTTCCACGTATTTAAGTTCCACGTATTTAAGTGCCACATATTTAAGTGCCACGTATTTAAGTGCCACGTATATAAGTGCCACGCATTTAAGTGCCACGTATATAAGTGCCACGTATTTAACTGCCACGTATTTAAGTGCCACGTACATAAGTTCCACGTATTTAAGTGCCACGTATTTAAGTGCCACGTATATAAGTTCCACGTATTTAAGTGCCACGTATATAAGTGCCACGTACATAAGTTCCACGTATTTAAGTGCCACGTATTTAAGTGCCACGTATATAATTGTCATGTATTTAAGTGCCACGTATTTAAGTGCCACGTATATAAGTTCCACGTATTTAAGTGCCACGTATATGTGGCACGTATTTAAGTGCCACGTATATAAGTTCCACGTATTTAAGTGCCACGTATATAAGTGTCACGTATTTAAGTGCCACGTATTTAAGTGCCACGTATATAAGTGCCACGTATTTAAGTGCCATGTATATAAGTGCCACGTATTTAAGTGCCACGTATATAAGTTCCACGTATTTAAGTGCCACGTATTTCATGTAAATGCTACGATTTTTCAGTGCCATGTATTTCAGTGCCACGCATTTAAGTGCCACGTATTTACGTGCCACGATATTTCAGTGCCACGTATAACCACGTAGTTATAGTATTTATAGTACGTGGCACTGAAATACGTGGCACTATGACTGTCAGAAAATGTTCATTAAACGGTTAGGTGTGAGGTTAGGGGTAGGGTTAGGGTTTGGATCCCTTTATCATCATCCGTAGTTCATTAATCGGATTAATCCACAGTCGTCTCCGTCTCCGTTGCTGCAGAAGCATCCTCCGTCTTTCCGCTGCCGCCTCCTTCTCCCACACTATGATATCCAGGCGATTCGTCTCAAAGATAACGTCGGTAACCAAACTAGCAATCCTCACAAGAACACCTTCCATCGCTGCCACAAAACTAAAACCCTCAAAGATGGGCTGTATAAACAGTAACTATATAGTTTTCCATATTTTCCAGTAGCCAATCAAATTTGGGAGCCTCCCATTTTAAAAACGGATCCGTCGTAAAAACGGATGCAACGGATGGTAAAAACGGATGCAACGTATGCAACGCATCCAGTATTTTCGATGGAAACGTTTAGCGGATTTGCGATGGATCCGTCGAAATGCTGTATGCGTTGCATACGTTTTTCACTTTTTTTGACGCATCCGTTTTTTCGGCAAAAAACGGATTTGCGACGTAATGCAGTTAACGCTAGTGTGAAAGTAGCCTAAGTCGTGAGAAAAAATGCCAAAACTTTGTTAAAAACAATTGCGCCATTTTCCGATATTCATAGCGTCTCCATTTTTTGTGATCTTGGGTTGGCTAAGGGCTTATTTTTTGCATGCCGAGCTGACCATATAGGTATCCGATTGTTAGTCAGAGGAGGATCGTAATAAATCTATAGAAGACCGCAATCAGTGTCTGGACCCCATAGGGCAGAGCAGTCAGTTCCCCTAAATTCCCTATTATGTTCATTCTATACCCACCATATTTGGGTAGCGTCTGAGAAGGACTGTTCTGCTCCAGTACAGTAAACTATTGAATTAGAGAGAGGAGAAGCAGAATACTAATCGGATATTGTACATGAATTGTAAGGACTCATTTAGGGAACAAAGATTGTACATCATCATCTATTATACAGGACACTTTTGTTTTATTAATTAAGCAACTGGAGGGTATTGGGTGTGAACTAGGGTTGAGCGAAACGGGTCGATCATTTTCAAAAGTCGCCGACTTTTGGCTAAGTCGGCGTCTCATGAAACCCGATCCGACCCCTGTGCTTGTCGGCCATGCGGTACGCGACTTTCGCGCCAAAGTCGCGTTTCAATGACGCGAAAAGCGCCATTTCTCAGCCAATGAAGGTGAACGCAGAGTGTGGGCAGCGTGATGACATAGATCCTGGTCCCCACCATCTTAGAGAAGGGCATTGCAGTGATTGGCTTGCTGTCTGCGGCGTCACAGGGGCTATAAAGGGGCGTTCCCGCCGACCGCCATCTTACTGCTGCTGATCTGAGCTTAGGGAGAGGTTGCTGCCGCTTCGTCAGAAGCAGGGATAGCGTTAGGCAGGGTCCACTAACCACCAAACCGCTTGTGCTGTAGCGATTTCCACTGTCCAACACCACCTTCGGTGTGCAGGAACAGTGGAAGCTATTTTTTTTTTTTTTTCCTCAGCGCTGTAGCTCATTGGGCTGCCCTAGAAGGCTCCGTGATAGCTGTATTGCTGTGTGTACGCCACTGTGGAAACCAACTGCTTTTTTCAAAGCACATATCCTCTTGTTCCTTTCTGCACAGCTATCTTTTTTGTTTGTCCACACTTTTTATTTAATTTGTGCATCAGTCCACTCCTATTGCTGCCTGCCATACCTGGCTTACATTACTGCAGGGAGATAGTAATTGTAGGACAGTCCCTGTTTTTTTTTTTTTTTTTTTTTTTGTGGGAGATTAAGATTGGCATTTCTGCTACAGTGCCATCCCTGTGTGTGCCATCTCTCACTGAGTGGGCCATAGAAAGTCTATTTATTTTTTCCGTGATTTGTGTTCTAAATTCTACCTCAACACAAAAACACTACATCAATCAGTGGTAGAAAAATATTGGCCTCAGTCAGGGCTTGTGTGCCACTGCTGTGTGTGCTATCTCTCATTCAGTGGGCTATAGAAAGCCTATTTATTTATTTATTTTTTTTTCTTATTATTTGGTTTCTAAAGTCTCCCTGAAAAAAAAAAATAAATAAAAAAACAGTGGGAGAGTAATATTGCCCTTTCAGCTTGTGTGCCAGTCTTGACTCCTGGGTGTGCCACCTCTCTCTCATTCAGTGGGCCATAGAAAGGCTATTTATTTTTTTGGTTTTTTTAATATTATTTGGTTTCTAAAGTCTCCCTGAAAATAAAAGAAAAAAAACTTAAAAAAACAGTGGGAGAGTAATATTGCCCTTTCAGCTTGTGCGCCAGTCTTGACTCCTGGGTGTGCCACCTCTCTCTCTCTAATTGTGGGCCATAGAAAGCCTTTTTTTTTTTGGTTTTTATAATATTATTTGGTTTCTAAAGTCTCCCTGAAAAAAAAAAACATAAAAAAACAGTGGGAGAGTAATATTGCCCTTTCAGCTTGTGCGCCAGTCTTGACTCCTGGGTGTGCCACCTCTCTCTCTCTAATTGTGGGCCATAGAAAGCCTATTTATTTTTTTGGTTTTTTTAATATTATTTGGTTTCTAAAGTCTCCCTGAAAAAAAAAAAAACATAAAAAAACAGTGGGAGAGTAATATTGCCCTTTCAGCTTGTGCGCCAGTCTTGACTCCTGGGTGTGCCACCTCTCTCTCTCTAATTGTGGGCCATAGAAAGCCTATTTATTTTTTTGGTTTTTTTAATATTATTTGGTTTCTAAAGTCTCCCTGAAAAAAAAAAAAAAACATAAAAAAACAGTGGGAGAGTAATATTGCCCTTTCAGCTTGTGTGCCAGTCTTGACTCCTGGGTGTGCCACCTCTCTCTCTCATTCAGTGGGCCATAGAAAGCCTATTTATTTTTTTGGTTTTTTTAATATTATTTGGTTTCTAAAGTCTTCCTGAAAAAAAAAAAAAACATAAAAAAACAGTGGGAGAGTAATATTGCCCTTTCAGCTTGTGCGCCAGTCTTGACTCCTGGGTGTGCCACCTCTCTCTCTCTAATTGTGGGCCATAGAAAGCCTTTTTATTTTTGTTTTTTTTAATATTATTTGGTTTCTAAAGTCTCCCTGAAAAAAAAAAAAAACATAAAAAAACAGTGGGAGAGTAATATTGCCCTTTCAGCTTGTGTGCCAGTCTTGACTCCTGGGTGTGCCACCTCTCTCTTTCATTCAGTGGGCCATAGAAAGCCTATTTATTTTTTTGGTTTTTTTAATATTATTTGGTTTCTAAAGTCTCCCTGAAAAAAAAAAAAAACATAAAAAAACAGTGGGAGAGTAATATTGCCCTTTCAGCTTGTGCGCCAGTCTTGACTCCTGGGTGTGCCACCTCTCTCTCTCTAATTGTGGGCCATAGAAAGCCTTTTTTTTTTTGGTTTTTTTAATATTATTTGGTTTCTAAAGTCTCCCTGAAAAAAAAAAAAACATAAAAAAACAGTGGGAGAGTAATATTGCCCTTTCAGCTTGTGTGCCAGTCTTGACTCCTGGGTGTGCCACCTCTCTCATTCAGTGGGCCTTAGAAAGCCTATTTATTATTTTTTTTAAATATTATTTGGTTTCTAAAGTCTCCCTGAAAAAAAAAAAAAACATAAAAAAAACAGTGGGAGAGTAATATTGCCCTTTCAGCTTGTGCGCCAGTCTTGACTCCTGGGTGTGCCACCTCTCTCTCTCTAATTGTGGGCCATAGAAAGCCTTTTTTTTTTTGGTTTTTTTAATATTATTTGGTTTCTAAAGTCTCCCTAAAAAAAAAAAAAACATAAAAAAACAGTGGGAGAGTAATATTGCCCTTTCAGCTTGTGTGCCAGTCTTGACTCCTGGGTGTGCCACCTCTCTCATTCAGTGGGCCATAGAAAGCCTATTTATTTTTTTTTTTTAAATATTATTTGGTTTCTAAAGTCTCCCTGAAAAAAAAAAAACATAAAAAAACAGTGGGAGAGTAATATTGCCCTTTCAGCTTGTGCGCCAGTCTTGACTCATGGGTGTGCCACCTCTCTCTCTCTAATTGTGGGCCATAGAAAGCCTTTTTTTTTTTGGTTTTTTTAATATTATTTGGTTTCTAAAGTCTCCCTGAAAAAAAAAAAAAACATAAAAAAACAGTAGGAGAGTAATATTGCCCTTTCAGCTTGTGTGCCAGTCTTGACTCCTGGGTGTGCCACCTCTCTCTCTCATTCAGTGGGCCATAGAAAGCCTATTTATTTTTTTGGGTTTTTTTAATATTATTTGGTTTCTAAAGTCTCCCTTAAAAAAGAAAAAATACATAAAAAAAACAGTGGGAGAGTAATATTGCCCTTTCAGCTTGTGCGCCAGTCTTGACTCCTGGGTGTGCCACCTCTCTCTCTCTAATTGTGGGCCATAGAAAGCCTTTTTTTTTTTTTTTTTTTTTTAATATTATTTGGTTTCTAAAGTCTCCCTGAGAAAAAAAAAAATAAAAATTAGGTGGGAGATTAATATTGACATTAGTGCTTGAGTGACAGTCCTGCGTGTGTGTCATCTCTGTGATTTTGTGCCACAGAAAACAGAGTGTGGAACATTGTGCCTGATTTTCCTTGTGGTCTCACCAACCTGTTAAGGGATATTGAAATCATACTGAAGTTATAGCTCACCGTGTAAGTTGTTTGACAGCAACAAATAAAGTTACTTTGGTTAAGATTTTAAAACAATGAGGAAGTCTGGTGCAAGAGGTCGTCGTGGGCGTTCATTGTCAGCTGGTAATGATGGTAGTGGTAGTGGAGCATCAGGTGGTCGTGGGGATAAAAATATTCCACCTAAGTCTGGAGCTGTGGAGCCAGTTTCGTCGTCAGGCTACACAAGGCCTCGAACGCTCTCTTTTCTGGGAGTAGGAAAACCGCTTTTAAAGGCGGAGCAGCAACAGCAAGTTTTGGCTTACATTGCAGACTCAGCCTCTAGCTCTTTTGCCTCCTCTTCCGAAACTGGTAAATGTAAAAGCAGCGCGTCGCTTGTGGATGTTCACGGTCAGGGACAAGTCGCTTCCTTGTCCTCCTCAGCAAAAACTACAACAAGAGAGAAGGATGCAGCAGGCGACACAACGGGTCACTCCATGGAGCTCTTTACACATACCGTCCCTGGCTTAGAAAGTGAAACATTTAACAGGCCATGCCCATTACAAGTAGATTCTGACATGGAGTGCACTGATGCACAGCCACAGCCAGAGTACTATGCTGCTCCTTTGACTCAGACCACCACATTGCCCTCTCAGGGTACAGATCCACAATCAGACCCTGATGAGACTATGTTGCCCCGCCACGAACGCTATACCACCGACCGACACAGTGACACAGACGAAGTTGCACACGAGCTCGAAGAGGAGGTAATAGATGACCCAGTTATTGACCCCGATTGGCAGCCATTGGGGGAACAGGGTGCAGGCGGCAGTAGTTCAGAAGCGGAGGTGGAGGAGGGGCCGCAGCAGGCATCAACATCGCAACAGGTTCCATCTGCCGGGCCCGTATCTGGCCCAAAACGCGTGTCAAAGCCAAAACCTGTTGGAGGACAGCGTGGCCATCCGGTTAAAGCTCAGTCTGCAATCCCTGAAAAGGGATCCGAGTCTAGGAAGAGTGCAGTCTGGCATTTTTTTAAACAACATCCAACTGATCAGCGCAAAGTCATCTGTCAAAAATGTTCAACTAGCTTAAGCAGAGGTCAGAATCTGAAAAGTCTAAATACTAGTTGCATGCATAGACACTTAACCACCATGCATTTTCAAGCCTGGACTAACTACCAAACGTCCCTTAAGGTTGTAGCACCCTCGGCCAATGAAGCTAGTCAGCAACGCAACATCCCTTCCGTCACTGTAAGGCCACCATTTTCCGCACCACCGGCAGTATCTGTGCAGGTTTCTTTGCCAGCCAAAAGCAGTCAGGGTCAGGGAACCACCAGTTTTGTAGGAGGAAATATTGCATCTAGGGCACCGGCGGAAACAATACCGTCTCCAACCGTCTCTCAGTCTGCCATGTACACCGGCACACCCGAAAGTTCCACGATCTCCAGCTCTCCAGTCCAGCTCACCCTACATGAGACTCTGGTTAGAAAAAGGAAGTACTTATCCTCGCATCCGCGTACACAGGGTTTTAACGCCCACATAGCTAGACTAATCTCGTTAGAGATGATGCCCTACCGGTTAGTTGAAAGCGAAGCTTTCAAAGCCCTGATGGAGTACGCTGAACCACGATACGAGCTACCCAGTCGACACTTTTTTTCCAGAAAAGCCATCCCAGCCCTGCACCAGCATGTTAAACAGCGCATCGTCCATGCACTCAGGCAATCTGTGAGTACAAAGGTGCACCTGACTACAGATGCATGGACCAGTAGGCATGGCCAGGGACGTTATGTGTCCATCACGGCACACTGGGTGAATGTGGTGGATGCAGGGTCCACAGTCGACATCAATTTAGGGACAGTTGTGCCTAGCCCACGGTCTAGGAAACACTTGGCTGTAGGCGTTCGCACCCCCTCCTCCTCCTCCTCCTCGTCCTCCTGCAGAAGCTACAGCTCTTCCACAGAACGCAGTCTGCCAACCACTCCATCGGCAGATGACACTGTTGCACACCAGTTGTCCCATTATGGGCCAGCTACTGGCAAGCGTCAGCAGGCTGTATTGGCTATGAAGTGTTTGGGCGACAACAGACACACCGCGGAAGTTCTGTCCGAGTTCTTGCAACAAGAAACGCAGTCGTGGCTGGGCACAGTAGATCTTGAGGCAGGCAAGGTAGTGAGTGATAACGGAAGGAATTTCATGGCTGCCATCTCCCTTTCCCAACTGAAACACATTCCTTGCCTGGCTCACACCTTAAACCTGGTGGTGCAGTGCTTATTGAAAACTTATCCTGGGTTCTCCGACCTGCTCCTCAAAGTGCGTGCACTTTGCTCACATATCCGACGTTCGCCTGTACACGCCAGCCGTATGCAGACCTATCAGCGGTCTTTGAACCTTCCCCAGCATCGCCTAATCATAGACGTTGCAACAAGGTGGAACTCAACACTGCACATGCTTCAGAGACTGTGCGAACAGAGGCGTGCTGTTATTTATTTGTGGGAGGATACACGGGCAGGCAGTAGGATGGCAGACATGGAGTTGTCAGGTGTGCAGTGGTCTAAGATACAAGACATGTGTCAAGTCCTTCAGTGTTTTGAGGAATGCACACGGCTGGTTAGTGCAGACAACGCCGTAATAAGCATGAGCATCCCCCTAATGCGTCTGCTGATGCAAAGTTTGATGCACATAAAGGAGCAGGCGTCTGCACCAGAGGAAGAGGAAAGCCTTGATGACAGTCAGCCATTGTCTGGTCAGGGCAGTGTACAGGACGAGGTAGCGGGCGAAGAGGAGGTGGAGGACGAGGAGGATGATGGGGATGAGTATATTTTTAATGCCGAACCTTTCCCGGGGGCACAGGAAATTGGTTGCGTGTCACGGCCGGGTTCTGGTTTTTTGAGGGACACAAGTGACGTAGATTTGCCTGCAACTGCCCCTCAACCAATCACAACCGGAGATTTGACAACTGGAACTTTGGCCCACATGGCGGATTATGCCTTACGTATCCTAAAAAGGGACACACGCATTACGAAAATGATGAACGATGACGATTACTGGTTGGCCTGCCTCCTTGATCCACGCTATAAAGGCAAATTGCAAAATATTATGCCACATGAGAACTTGGAACTAATATTAGCAACCAAACAATCAACTCTTGTTGACCGTTTGCTTCAGGCATTCCCAGCACACAGCGCACGTGATCGTTCTCACACGAGCTCCAGGGGGCAGCAGACTAGGAGTGTTAGGGGTGCACACATCAGAAGTGGCGTTGGACAGAGGGGTTTTCTGACCAGGTTGTGGAGTGATTTTGCTATGACCGCAGACAGGACAGGTACTGCTGCATCAATTGAAAGTGACAGGAGACAACATTTGTCCAGTATGGTTACTAACTATTTTTCATCCCTTATCGATGTTCTCCCTCAACCGTCATTCCCATTTGATTACTGGGCCTCCAAATTAGACACCTGGCCAGAATTGGCAGAATATGCATTGCAGGAGCTTGCTTGCCCGGCAGCAAGTGTCCTATCAGAAAGAGTATTCAGTGCTGCAGGTTCAATATTAACCGAAAAAAGGACTCGTCTGGCTACCCAAAATGTTGACGATCTAACATTCATTAAAATGAACCACAACTGGATTTCGAAATCTTTTGCCCCACCTTGCCCGGCCGACACCTAGCTTTCCTATGAAAAGCTCTTGCCTGTGAATTACTTTTCTAATGTCTAATTTGCTGCAGCTGATTGTACAGCATACGACATGTTTACACCTCCCTAAATGGCAAAACTCCCCACACGGGGCCGTGGTATCGCGACTTGGCGCAAGCACCCGTGAGACTGCTGTTTGTCTGAAGAGGTGGGTGTGCTCGCTTTTGGTTGACAGCATTGCTACTGGGTCCCTCATAGTACAATGTAGTGTCTCTGGCGGTGGTGGTGCGCACCCAACGTCAGACACACCGTTGTAACATGAGGGGCCCTGGGGCGGTCCCGCCGGCCTCAAGAGAGTTCCCCCCTACCCCAGCTCAAAATGTGCTCTACCACGTGCAAAATTATGTCGCACAGCTCCACCAATCTTTAGTCTATTCGCTGACATCATTCAATGTCTGGCACTGACAATACAAATTTGTAGACATCTATGATGCAACTTAAAGTAGTCTGTGTCTGTGTCCTATATTGGCACCATTAAATAGTTACTGCCAAATTACTATGTCAGAAACTCAGTAGATGAGCCCACCCCTGTACCTAAGTATGCCACCTTTTTTTTTGTTTTGGTTGTTTTGCGAGACATTAACATCTATTTATATTTTGGGAGTACTGGGACAGACACTCCTTGCACTACTCCTCCACTCACCACCAAGCTGCCTGTGTATCCATGTAACCGCTGTAAAGCTGCCATGAGCCTATTGTTTGTTATTTTAGGCCTTTGATAGCCTGTCTGCGGTCCCTACTTTAAATACTCCTCCACTCACCACCAAGCTGCCTGCCCGTGTATCCATGTAACCGATGTAAAACTGCCATGAGCCTATTGTTTGTTATTTTAGGCCTTTGATAGCCTGTCTGCGGTCCCTACTTTAAATACTCCTCCACTGACCACCAAGCTGCCTGTGTATCCATGTAACCGATGTAAAACTGCCATGAGCCTATTGTTTGTTATTTTAGGCCCTTGATAGCCTGTCTGCGGTCCCTACTTTAAATACTCCTCCACTCACCACCAAGCTGCCTGCCCGTGTATCCATGTAACCGATGTAAAACAGCCATGAGCCTATTGTTTGTTATTTTAGGCCTTTGATAGCCTGTCTGCGGTCCCTACTTTAAATACTCCTCCACTCACCACCAAGCTGCCTGCCCGTGTATCCATGTAACCGATGTAAAACTGCCATGAGCCTATTGTTTGTTATTTTAGGCCTTTGATAGCCTGTCTGCGGTCCCTACTTTAAATACTCCTCCACTGACCACCAAGCTGCCTGTGTATCCATGTAACCGATGTAAAACTGCCATGAGCCTATTGTTTGTTATTTTAGGCCCTTGATAGCCTGTCTGCGGTCCCTACTTTAAATACTCCTCCACTCACCACCAAGCTGCCTGCCCGTGTATCCATGTAACTGATGTAAAACAGCCATGAGCCTATTGTTTGTTATTTTAGGCCTTTGATAGCCTGTCTGCGGTCCCTACTTTAAATACTCCTCCACTCACCACCAAGCTGCCTGTGTATCCATGTAACCGCTGTAAAACTGCAGTATTTTGCTTATAAAAAAGAAAATACTGGAGAGATATCAAATGCAGACATTTTAACATTAAAAACAAAAACACATACAACAAAAAACTGGTACAGTACAAAAATTGGCCACCAGCTACAAAAACTTTCTCCTGCAAGTAGTTAACTGAAAGGTTTTTTTCCATTGAAAACACAGATATGGCATCCACCGAGTGTTGTCCTGTCGCGTCTTCTTTATATTATTGCCAAGAAGCTGCAACTGAATAAAGCTGTGCTTCAACCTTCTGTTCCAAATTACCATTTTTAAAAATGCCATTGGCTGTTCCGGCCTACTAAAGGTGTCTGTCTGCCCCTGCCAGGTGTTGTCCTCAACTGAATAAAGCTGAGCTTCTACCTTCTGTTCCAAATTACCATTTTTAAAAATGCCATTGGCTGTTCCGGCCTACTAAAGGTGTCTGTCTGCCCCTGCCAGGTGTTGTCCTCAACTGAATAAAGCTGAGCTTCTACCTTCTGTTCCAAATTACCATTTTTAAAAATACAATTGGCTGTTCCGGCCTACTAAAGGTGTCTGTCTGCCCCTGCCAGGTGTTGTCCTCAACTGAATAAAGCTGAGCTTCTACCTTCTGTTCCAAATTACCATTTTTAAAAATGCAATTGGCTGTTCCGGCCTACTAAAGGTGTCTGTCTGCCCCTGCCTGGTGTTGTCCTCAACTGAGTAAAGCTGAGCTTCTACCTTCTGCCTCTTACTAACTGCTGTTTTTTTTTTAAATTGGCTGTTCCGGCCTACTAAAGGTGTCTGTCTGCCCCTGCCAGGTGTTGTCCTCAACTGAATAAAGCTGAGCTTCTACCTTCTGTTCCAAATTACCATTTTTACAAATGCAATTGGCTGTTCCGGCCTACTAAAGGTGTCTGTCTGCCCCTGCCTGGTGTTGTCCTCAACTGAGTAAAGCTGAGCTTCTACCTTCTGCCTCTTACTAACTGCTGTTTTTTTTTTAAATTGGCTGTTCCGGCCTACTAAAGGTGTCTCTCTGCCCCTGCCAGGTGTTGTCCTCAACTGAATAAAGCTGAGCTTCTACCTTCTGTTCCAAATTACCATTTTTAAAAATGCCATTGGCTTTTCCGGCCTACTAAAGGTGTCTGTCTGCCCCTGCCTGGTGTTGTCCTCAACTGAATAAAGCTGAGCTTCTACCTTCTGTTCCAAATTACCATTTTTAAAAATGCCATTGGCTGTTCCGGCCTACTAAAGGTGTCTGTCTGCCCCTGCCAGGTGTTGTCCTCAACTGAATAAAGCTGAGCTTCTACCTTCTGCCTCTTACTAACTGCTGTTTTTTTTTTTAAATTGGCTGTTCCGGCCTACTAAAGGTGTCTGTCTGCCCCTGCCAGGTGTTGTCCTCAACTGAATAAAGCTGAGCTTCTACCTTCTGTTCCAAATTACCATTTTTACAAATGCAATTGGCTGTTCCGGCCTACTAAAGGTGAATGTCTGCCCCTGCCAGGTGTTGTCCTCAACTGAATAAAGCTGAGCTTCAACCTTCAGTTCCAAATTACCATTTTTAAAAATGCAATTGGCTGTTCCGGCCTACTAAAGGTGAATGTCTGCCCCTGCCAGGTGTTGTCCTCAACTGAATAAAGCTGAGCTTCTACCTTCTGTTCCAAATTACCATTTTTACAAATGCAATTGGCTGTTCCGGCCTACTAAAGGTGTCTGTCTGCCCCTGCCAGGTGTTGTCCTCAACTGAATAAAGCTGAGCTTCTACCTTCTGTTCCAAATTACCATTTTTACAAATGCAATTGGCTGTTCCGGCCTACTAAAGGTGAATGTCTGCCCCTGCCAGGTGTTGTCCTCAACTGAATAAAGCTGAGCTTCTACCTTCTGTTCCAAATTACCATTTTTAAAAATGCCATTGGCTGTTCCGGCCTACTAAAGGTGTCTGTCTGCCCCTGCCTGGTGTTGTCCTCAACTGAGTAAAGCTGAGCTTCTACCTTCTGCCTCTTACTAACTGCTGTTTTTTTTTTAAATTGGCTGTTCCGGCCTACTAAAGGTGTCTGTCTGCCCCTGCCAGGTGTTGTCCTCAACTGAATAAAGCTGAGCTTCTACCTTCTGTTCCAAATTACCATTTTTACAAATGCAATTGGCTGTTCCGGCCTACTAAAGGTGAATGTCTGCCCCTGCCAGGTGTTGTCCTCAACTGAATAAAGCTGAGCTTCAACCTTCAGTTCCAAATTACCATTTTTAAAAATGCCATTGGCTGTTCCGGCCTACTAAAGGTGTCTGTCTGCCCCTGCCTGGTGTTGTCCTCAACTGAGTAAAGCTGAGCTTCTACCTTCTGCCTCTTACTAACTGCAGTTTTTTTTTTAAATTGGCTGTTCCGGCCTACTAAAGGTGTCTGTCTGCCCCTGCCAGGTGTTGTCCTCAACTGAATAAAGCTGAGCTTCTACCTTCTGTTCCAAATTACCATTTTTAAAAATGCCATTGGCTGTTCCGGCCTACTAAAGGTGTCTGTCTGCCCCTGCCTGGTGTTGTCCTCAACTGAGTAAAGCTGAGCTTCTACCTTCTGCCTCTTACTAACTGCTGTTTTTTTTTTAAATTGGCTGTTCCGGCCTACTAAAGGTGTCTGTCTGCCCCTGCCAGGTGTTGTCCTCAACTGAATAAAGCTGAGCTTCTACCTTCTGTTCCAAATTACCATTTTTAAAAATGCCATTGGCTGTTCCGGCCTACTAAAGGTGTCTGTCTGCCCCTGCCTGGTGTTGTCCTCAACTGAATAAAGCTGAGCTTCTACCTTCTGTTCCAAATTACCATTTTTAAAAATGCCATTGGCTGTCCCGGCCTACTAAAGGTGTCTGTCTGCCCCTGCCTGGTGTTGTCCTCAACTGAACAAAGCTGAGCTTCCACATTCTGGCTTTCGCCCTATACTATCAGATATTAAACTGCATTTGGCCTACTAGTGTGGTTAGGCCCTTGAAACAGTGTCTGCTGCTCTTGGGTTTGCTACTCCACTGAACAAAGCAATGCCGCCTGTTTAGTCCTGTTACCAATTTTGAACTGCATTTAGCCTACTTTATTCTTTGGCCCTATATCTGTTTCCTCCTCATCCTGCCCATTGCCCAGCCACTGCTAGATGAGTCTGCTGGTACATTGACCTAGACCACTACATTCCCCTTATACTCTACACAGCCAGAATCTGACCCTGCTGAAAGTAAGGTTCCCCTTCCCGCATGTTATACCACCTTACACAGGGACAGAGAGGAAGGTGCAGATGAAAGTGCAGGTTCCTTCATCAGGTGGGGGGGCATACTCGTTGGCGACGTCACTGGCACAGGGCCCCTCAGAGTACGCAAAAGTGTCGCTGCTGGTGGGAGGCGCCCCCGCCATGCAAACACACCGCCGTACTTTGAGGGGCCCTGTGCCAGTGCCAATGCGAACGAGTGGGCCCCCCCTGCTTGCTCAGGATCACAGCACTTGCAACGTTGAAATACTTACCTTTCCCTGCAACACCGCCGTGATGTAGTCCGCATTTCCTGGGCCCACGAAAAACTTGAGCCAGCCCTACTCCCCCCACAACTTTTGCCAAATGACCCCCAATTCCCTATGCCCAACTATTATTATAAAGCTAATTAAGATTGACAAGCTTCAGAAACAAGAATGGATGTTTTTGGCATTAAAATGGGCACTGTAGGTGTTTTCCTGGCCTCCACTCACTGCCGACTATGCTTCCCCATTGACTTGCATTGGGTTTCGTGTTTCGGTCGATCCCCGACTTTTAGCGATAATCGGCCGACTGCACTCGACTCGACTCTGGACAAAATCGGGTTTCACAAAACCCGAATCGATCTTAAAAAAATTAAAGTCGCTCAACTCTAGTGTGAACCAAGAGATGAGTTCTTACCCAACGAGCTCTGGATTGCACTACAATTAGTTGTAAAGGTTAACATGAAAACTACTCTTCTGAGAATTCACTAAAAAGGTTAGACATAAGATCTGAAGGTTTTCTTACCAGCGCTTGGGGGGAACCGACCAGTTTGGCATCTTCATCTAACATTTTAATTAGTTTTTCAAACGTTGGGTCATCATACTCAAACCTTTTCCCAAAGATAATAGAGCAGATTACATTGGAAACTGCACTGTTTATCAACATGTGATTATTGAATGGTTTGCCTAGAAGAATAAAAAAATCAAAACAATAAATTAAATTATCAATAAAAAAACTAAAAAACATAAAAAATTACTCAATCTAAAAGATCATTTTTAACCCCAATGTAAAACTGCCTTCAGTAATGACTGTAGATCACTGAAAATACCAAGTGATAATTGAAGCAAACCCACAACCTGAATAACAATTGAAATCCTAATGATATATTTAGATGCTGCAGATGTTTTCCACGTGCAGAAAAATGTGATGCAAATATAGAGCAAAAACTTCACTCTTTGTGGTGTACCCTCTACTATATGTGAATTGGGGTTTGCAAAACCCCTCTGAATAACACTGTAGTTTAACTGTGTTGCGAATTGACAATGGCTCAGTGGTTAGCACTTGCAGCGCTGGGGTCATGGGTTCAAATCCCACCAAGGACAACCTCTGCAAGGAGTTTATATGTTCTCCCCGTGTTTGCGGGGGTTTCCTCCAGGTACTCCGGTTTCTTCTCACACTCCAAAGACATACTGATAGGGATTCTAGATTGTGAGCCTCAATGGGGACAGTGCCAATAATGTTTGTAAAGCACTGTGGAATTAACGTCGGTACACAAATCAGTAAAATAAATAAAATAAATAAATTCTGTAGACCGGGTTGGAGAAAGCGATAGACAAGAAGTTAGAGTATATAAAAGCTATGCCATAAAATGTGAATGATGTATCTTACCATTGTGAGATCTAAAACTTTCTATAAGGGGCATTAATTCATCTTGAATTCTGGCTTCCACACTTTTCTTCCCCATTCCAAAGTCTCGAAGTGTTGATAGCGTGAATCTCCTCATGGATTTCCATTGTTCTCCATTGGAAAATATTATACCTAAAATATAGCGTATTTTTTAGATTATAAGACACACTTTTTTCCACCAAATTTTTGGGAAAAATGGGGGTTCGTCTTATAATGCGGATATACCCTACTGGCCGCAGGGGATCAGGGTCCCAGGGTCGCTGCTGGAGGATGCAAGAGTGGAGCTTTGCTGCTGGCTGGGATGAGGGGGTGTTCATGGAGCGGCCCCCAAGTGCAGGGCAGCGGGGTACTCGGACCCGGGTCTCTCTCTCAGTTCTGGGGATGTCACGGTGGCCTGACCCGGTCCGTGGCCCTGCTAAGGGGCGCCCAATTAAAGATGTAGGTGATGGTGTAGGACGCAGTAAATGACGAGGACACAGGGTTGCAGTCTCTTTACCTCTTTGCTGAAGGCTTCGGCATCCACAATCCAGAGCACTGCTAACAGGGCTGGCTGAGACCAGCCGGTCCGAAGGCACATCCAGAGTTCCCTTTGCAGGTGGAAATCAGTAGCCTATCTACTAGCGCCTGGGTGTTGTAGTACTTCCCTGATGAGCACCATGGGATAGTCCTCAGAACTGTCGTGTTTGTTTCTGTTCTTTCTCTCTCCGTCCTCACGATGATATGGATAGGACGCACCCGTATGACGGGGTAGGCCTGGAGCTATTTTATAGGGACCCTAGAGACGCCCCTCTCCCACAATTGCCTCCGTTGTCTTCATTAGGTGTAAAAGGTGAGACAGCCAACCTAGAGTTAACTGCCCTGCAGTTGGTTCGAAGTAATGCGTAGAGTCTATTACTTCCTCGGCGTTCCGGCCACCGGCTACGCGCCTCTGTAGGATGTTGCCGATCTCGGGGCCCGACTCCTACTGGTTCTATCTCCTTTGTGCTGTGATCTCGTTTCTCACTTCTCCACAATATCCTTCGCTTCGTGTCCTTTCTTAAGATGCCGCCGCAATGAGGTGCAGGCACGGCTCCGTAACAATCTGTCCTTTCGCTAGGCCTCTGTCAGGATCCCACCCCTGACAGGGACCTCCCTGAATCTTCCCAAGCAACGCTCTCCTCTCACTAGATGTTACCTGGGCAAAACCCAGTCAGCTTCTCTCTAACTTCCTATCCAACCCCCAGTTTTACCAAAGTGTGAGGAGTGGCCTAATACATAGAACCCTTTGCTCCCCCTGGTGGCCGGAGTGTGAAGTGTAATGTGTGACTGTGATACCTGGTCAGGTGAACTCTTTTAGTGCAATCAGACATACCATCACTCCCCTTAGCGGCAGAGCAACGTTACTGCAATGACCAGGACCCTGGGGTGCTGCATTCAGATGTGCAGCGCCGCCATGGGTGTTCAGCGCTGCCGGTGTTCAGAGCTGCGGTAGCTCTGCCGACATCTTGTGAAAGCCCAGAGCCCCGGCAATTTCATGATTTCCTATGTGGTCGACTGAGGGAAAATGGCTGCCAGTGGCAACGCATGCGCAGATGGAAATCTCTGCACCAAAATCTCGGGAGACGAGATCTTAGTGCCGCCGCCATCAGCCATTTTCCCGGAGACCACCACATAGGGAACATGAAGTTGTGGGGGCTCTGGGCTTTCACAAGAAGTCACACCCGCAGTGCCGAACACCTGCAGTGCCAAACACCCGCAGCACCGAAGACCCGCCGCACCGAACACCCACAGTGGCATGCAGCACCGCACATCCGAACACCCCCTCATCCCAGCCTGCGGCCTGCAACAATGCTCCCCTCTTGCCTCCTCCAGCAGCGACCCTGGGACCCCACTTCACCGCAGCCACCGCCCACGGTAAGCAATTAGACCCATGGATAATAAGAAGCACCACCTTTTTATTAAAAAAAAGTTTTTTTTCCTATTTTCTCCTCAAAATTTGGGGTGCGTCTTACAATCCGGTGTATCTTATAATCCGCAAAATATGGTAGTTAAATATGAAACACTTTGGCAAGTATTAATTAATCATACTGAATAGAAAACAGCCTTATCATCTCAACAGTCCAACAAGTAGTTTCTTTAAAAAGTTGAAGACGTTGAATTCTGTGATTTAAAAATTAAATTTATAAATAAAACCCACAAATAAGAAAATGCATGTAAATTGACAACTGATGTTGTCATACGCAATAATAATTCTACTAATAACAAGAAAGAAGAAAAGAAAAAATGATGGTTAGAGAAAAGATGGAAAAAGTGAGGACAAAAAAGAAAAAATGAAAAATAAGGAAAAAAACAGGAAAGTAAGAAAGAATTAAGAAAATAATAATAAAGCTGAAAAAGAAAGATGAAGAAGAAGATGACGGACAAGGAAGAAAAAGAAGAAAAGTAGAATGAAGATGATAATGGTAAAGATGGAAAAGAAAAAGGCGAAAGAAGAATAATTAAGATAATGATTATTATAATGATAATGATGAAGAAGGAGATGTAAATTGAACATAAGATAGAAAATGAAGAGAATGATGAAGTAGATGAATAATTAAATGAAGAAAAAAAATTCAGAAGGAAGATGAAATCAAAGAAAAGAGCAAAATGAAAAAGGAAGACTGAACATGATGATGAAGAGGATGAATGAGAAGAAGGAAACAGAAAAAGAATGATGTATAGAAGTAGAAGGAGACGAAATAGAAGTAGATGAAGAAGAAGGTAGATAAAAGCTAAAAAAAAGGACTGCTGGTTACTTTCTAGGAATAACCTGAGCGCTTCCCCTCTTCCCTTTTTCTTTTGTGTCTTACTTGTTCATGTTCACAATTGACAGATAAAAAATGTTCAGTTGTTTGTTCCCCTGGATTTGTTCAATAAATATCAGCAGCTTCATTTTAATGTATATTACTTTGTTTAAAATTGACAAAAAAAATGTTTAAAAAATAAATTAATAAGAGAAAAAGGAAGTAAAATGTGCTGATTATGATGACGGTAAAGTAGGAATAAGAAGAATGCAGAATTATAGACATTAGCCATTATGACTTTCCCCCTTCATTACGCAACCTCTAAGAATTGGCATAAGTGTTTAAAGTGTTCTTCAATTCAAAAAATGTCCTTATAAATGACATTTAGTGATGTTTTTAGTGCATCTTCAATTAGCAGAATCAGCTATAGTTATTGGACTTTAAAGTATTCTGCTCCCCTTACAGGTCACCATTGTGGAATTTACGATTCATAGAATGCACAATATCATAGTTCTATAAATACCATGTCCTTTGAAGGCAGCTTTGAAGATTGGAGTAATCGCCCGTTCTCCAAAATCCTCAGCTTGTGTAACAAGTGCTTCTTTCACAATCTTATATCCAGCAAGTATCACCATTTTTTGGGGTCCAAAATGTAAAGTAAATATTTCGCCATACTTCTCAGAAAGCTGCAAAATATCATACTTTTTAGTCATATAAAACATTAATTTGAATAGCTTTTCTTTAAAGACAAAAATTGTGTTTTCAAACCACAATGTCAATCAAGCAGAGCCAATAAAGATAAACTTCCAACAAGCCACAGTTGTTGTTGAGACCATGAAGCTGGGGAAACATGCAAAAATCTTGACCTGATCAAGGTATGTTGCTTTAAAACTAAAATCAGAGAACAAGAGACCTAAAGACCAGATAGGAACAGCTGCAAAAATAAGCCTGACAGGATAGAGTTGGAAACAGCTAGTGTATGAAGGATCTAAGCTAACTGGAGTGATGCCCTGAACTAAAGAAGGGACCTGGACTTAGAAGCTCAGTGGTGACATTGGGAGATTGACTGCATCAGTCTGCTTGCTTTGAAATGGCCACAGCTGCTGGGACAATAAGAGGGGAGTCTGTTATGACCCCAATGGCGAGGGTCTCAGAGGAACGTGGAAGTCTGCAAGATACAAAAATCCAGCTCATAGGGCAGTGGTAACTGGGTTGACCATATATCTACTCCTAACGCCAACACTAGAAGTAGCCGGGGATCATTCCTACGTTGATTCTAGATGACACGCGCCAGCCGGAGAATCTAACTACCCCTAGTAGAAGAAAACAAAGACCTCTCTTGCCTCCAGAGAAAGGGACCCCAAAGCAGGATAGAAGCCCCCCACAAATAATAACGGTGAGGTAAGAGGAAATGACAAACACAGAAATGAACCAGGTTTAGCACAGAGAGGCCCGCTTACTAATAGCAGAATAAAGAAAGGTAACTTATATGGTCAACAAAAACCCTATCAAAATCCACACTGGAAATTCAAGAACCCCCGAAACGTCTAACGGTCCGGGGGGAGAACACCAGCCCCCTAGAGCTTCCAGCAAAGATCAGGATACAGATTTGGAACAAGCTGGACAAAAATACAAAACAAAACAAATAGCAAAAAGCAAAATAGCAGACTTAGCTGATATAACCGGAACAGGATCAGTAGACAAGAGCACAGCAGATTAGCTCTGATAACTACGTTGCCAGGCATTGAACTGAAGGTCCAGGGAGCTTATATAGCAACACCCATAACTAACGACCCAGGTGCGGATAAAAGGAATGACAGAAAAACCAGAGTCAAAAAACTAGTAACCACCAGAGGGAGCCAAAAAGCAAATTCACAACAGTACCCCCCCCTTAGTGAGGGGTCACCGAACCCTCACCACGACCACCAGGGCGATCAGGATGAGCGGCATGAAAGGCACGAACTAAATCGGCCGCATGAACATCAGAGGCGACCACCCAGGAATTATCCTCCTGACCATAGCCCTTCCACTTGACCAGGTACTGAAGCCTCCGCCTGGAGAGGCGCGAATCCAAGATCTTCTCCACCACGTACTCCAACTCGCCCTCAACCAACACCGGAGCAGGCGGCTCAGCAGAAGGAACTACAGGCACAACGTACCGCCGCAACAAGGACCTATGAAATACATTGTGAATAGCAAACGACACAGGAAGATCCAGACGAAAAGATACAGGATTAAGGATTTCCAATATCTTGTAAGGACCAATGAAGCGAGGTTTAAATTTTGGAGAGGAGACCTTCATAGGAATAAAGCGAGAAGAAAGCCACACCAAATCCCCAACGCGTAGTCGGGGACCCACACCGCGGCGGCGGTTGGCAAAGCGCTGAGCCCTCTCCTGTGACAACTTCAAGTTGTCCACCACATGATTCCAGATCCGCTGCAACCTATCCACCACAGAATCCACCCCAGGACAGTCAGAAGGCTCCACATGACCCGAAGAAAAGCGAGGATGGAAACCAGAGTTGCAGAAAAAAGGCGAAACCAAGGTGGCGGAACTAGCCCGATTATTAAGGGCAAACTCAGCCAACGGCAAGAATGTCACCCAATCGTCCTGATCAGCAGAGACAAAGCACCTCAAATAAGCCTCCAAAGTCTGGTTGGTTCGCTCCGTCTGTCCATTAGTCTGAGGATGGAAAGCAGATGAAAACGACAAATCAATGCCCATCCTATTACAAAAGGATCGCCAGAACCTAGAAACGAACTGGGATCCTCTGTCTGACACAATATTCTCAGGGATGCCGTGCAAACGAACCACGTTCTGGAAAAACACAGGAACCAGATCGGAAGAGGAAGGCAGCTTAGGCAAAGGAACCAAATGGACCATCTTGGAGAAGCGATCACATATCACCCAGATGACAGACATGCCCTGAGACACCGGAAGATCAGAAATGAAATCCATGGAGATATGTGTCCAAGGTCTCTTCGGGACAGGCAAGGGCAAGAGCAACCCGCTGGCACGAGAACAGCAAGGCTTAGCTCGAGCACAAGTACCACAGGACTGCACAAATGACCGCACATCCCTTGACAAGGAAGGCCACCAAAAGGACCTGGCCACCAGATCTCTGATGCCAAAAATTCCCGGGTGACCTGCCAACACTGAGGAATGAACCTCGGAAATGACTCTGCTGGTCCATTTATCCGGGACAAACAGTCTGTCAGGTGGACAAGACTCAGGCCTATCAGCCTGAAATCTCTGCAACACACGTCGCAGATCCGGAGAAATAGCTGACAAGATAACTCCATCCTTAAGGATACCAACAGGATCAGCGACTCCAGGAGCATCAGGCACAAAGCTCCTAGAAAGAGCATCGGCCTTCACATTCTTTGAACCAGGTAAATACGAGACAACAAAATCAAAGCGGGAGAAAAACAATGACCAGCGGGCCTGTCTCGGATTAAGGCGTTTAGCAGACTCGAGATACATCAGATTTTTGTGATCAGTCAAGACCACCACACGATGCTTAGCACCCTCGAGCCAATGACGCCACTCCTCAAATGCCCATTTCATGGCCAACAACTCCCGATTGCCCACATCATAATTTCGCTCGGCAGGCGAAAATTTCCTAGAGAAAAAGGCACAAGGTTTCATAACAGAGCAACCAGGGCCTCTCTGCGACAAAACGGCCCCTGCTCCAATCTCTGAAGCATCCACCTCAACCTGAAAGGGAAGTGAGATATCGGGCTGGCACAAAACAGGCGCCGAAGTAAACCGGCGTTTTAACTCCTGGAAAGCCTCCACGGCAGCAGGAGCCCAGTTAGCTACATCGGAGCCCTTCTTGGTCATATCCGTCAAAGGTTTCACAATGCTAGAAAAATTTGCGATAAAACGACGGTAGAAGTTAGCGAAACCCAAGAACTTCTGAAGACTCTTAACTGACGAGGGCTGAGTCCAATCAAGAATAGCTCGGACCTTGACTGGGTCCATCTCCACAGCAGAAGGGGAAAAAATGAACCCCAAAAAGGGAACCTTCTGTACACCAAAGAGACACTTTGAGCCCTTGACAAACAAAGAATTTTCACGCAAAATTTTAAAGACCAACCTGACCTGCTCCACATGCGAGTCCCAATTATCAGAAAAAACCAAAATATCATCCAGATAAACTATCAAAAATTTATCCAGATACTTCCGGAAAATGTCATGCATAAAGGACTGAAAAACTGAAGGCGCATTGGAGAGCCCAAAAGGCATCACCAAGTACTCAAAATGACCTTCGGGCGTATTGAATGCGGTTTTCCATTCATCACCTTGCTTAATGCGCACAAGGTTGTACGCACCACGAAGGTCTATCTTGGTGAACCACTTGGCACCTTTAATCCGGGCAAACAAGTCAGACAACAGCGGCAAAGGATACTGAAATTTGACAGTGATCTTATTTAAAAGCCGATAATCAATACAAGGCCTCAAAGATCCGTCCTTTTTAGCCACAAAAAAGAATCCCGCCCCAAGAGGGGAAGAAGAAGGACGAATATGTCCTTTCTCCAGAGACTCCTTGATATACGAACGCATAGCGGTATGTTCAGGTACCGACAGATTAAACAGTCTTCCCTTAGGAAATTTACTGCCTGGGATCAAATCTATAGCACAGTCACAGTCCCTATGAGGAGGCAATGCACTGGACCTGGACTCGCTAAAGACATCCTGATAATCAGACAAATACTCCGGAACTTCTGAAGGCGTAGAAGAAGCAATAGACACAGGCAGGGAATCCCCATGAATACCACGACAGCCCCAACTTGACACTGACATAGCCTTCCAGTCCAGGACGGGATTATGGGTCTGTAACCATGGCAGCCCTAAAACAACCAAATCATGCATTTTATGTAAAACAAGAAAACGTATCACCTCGCGGTGTTCAGGAGTCATGCACATGGTAACCTGTGTCCAATACTGCGGTTTATTTGCTACCAATGGCGTAGCATCAATACCCCTAAGAGGGATAGGATTTTCTAATGGTTCAAGAATAAAACCACAGTGCTTAGCAAATGACAGATCCATAAGACTCAGGGCAGCACCTGAATCTACAAACGCCATGACAGGATAAGATGACAGTGAGCAAATCAAAGTTACAGACAGAATAAATTTAGGTTGCAAATTACCAACGGTGACCGGACTAACAACCTTAGCTATACGTTTAGAGCATGCTGAGATAACATGTGTAGAATCACCACAGTAGTAACACAAGCCATTCCGGCGTCTATGAATTTTCCGCTCATTTCTAGACAGGATTCTATCACATTGCATTAAATCAGGTGTCTGTTCAGACAACACCATGAGGGAATTTGCGGTTTTTCTATCACATTGCACTGAATTAGGTGTCTGTTCAGACAACACCATGAGGGAATTTGCGGTTTTGCGCTCCCGCAACCGCCGGTCAATTTGAATAGCCAGTGCCATAGTATCATTCAGACCTGTGGGAATGGGAAAACCCACCATAACATTCTTAATGGCATCAGAAAGGCCATTTCTAAAATTAGCGGCCAGTGCACACTCGTTCCAATGTGTCAGCACGGACCATTTCCGAAATTTTTGGCAGTACACTTCAGCCTCGTCCTGCCCCTGAGACATAGCCAGCAAGGCCTTTTCTGCCTGAATCTCAAGATTGGGTTCCTCATAAAGTAAACCGAGCGCCAGAAAAAACGCATCAATATCGGCCAATGCCGGATCTCCAGGCGCCAGCGAAAAAGCCCAATCTTGAGGGTCGCCCCGTAAGAACGAAATAACAATTTTTACTTGCTGAGCGGAGTCTCCAGATGAACAGGGTCTCAGGGACAAAAACAATTTGCAATTATTCATGAAATTCCTAAACTTAAACCTGTCTCCGGAAAACAGTTCAGGAATCGGTATCTTAGGTTCTGACCTAGGACTTCTGATAACATAGTCTTGTAAGCCCTGCACACGAGTAGCCAGCTGGTCCACACTTGTAATCAAGGTCTGGACATTCATGTCTGCAGCAAGCTTAAGCCACTCTGAGGTAAAGGGGAAGAAGAAAAAAAAAATGAGAGAGGGAAAAAAAAAACTCAGAATCTTCTTTCTTGTAATCCCTCTTTTGCAATGCATTACACATATAATACTGGCCTGGCAAACTGTTATGACCCCAATGGCGAGGGTCTCAGAGGAACGTGGAAGTCTGCAAGATACAAAAATCCAGCTCATAGGGCAGTGGTAACTGGGTTGACCATATATCTACTCCTAACGCCAACACTAGAAGTAGCCGGGGATCATTCCTACGTTGATTCTAGATGACACGCGCCAGCCGGAGAATCTAACTACCCCTAGTAGAAGAAAACAAAGACCTCTCTTGCCTCCAGAGAAAGGGACCCCAAAGCAGGATAGAAGCCCCCCACAAATAATAACGGTGAGGTAAGAGGAAATGACAAACACAGAAATGAACCAGGTTTAGCACAGAGAGGCCCGCTTACTAATAGCAGAATAAAGAAAGGTAACTTATATGGTCAACAAAAACCCTATCAAAATCCACACTGGAAATTCAAGAACCCCCGAACCGTCTAACGGTCCGGGGGGAGAACACCAGCCCCCTAGAGCTTCCAGCAAAGATCAGGATACAGATTTGGAACAAGCTGGACAAAAATACAAAACAAAACAAATAGCAAAAAGCAAAATAGCAGACTTAGCTGATATAACCGGAACAGGATCAGTAGACAAGAGCACAGCAGATTAGCTCTGATAACTACGTTGCCAGGCATTGAACTGAAGGTCCAGGGAGCTTATATAGCAACACCCCTAACTAACGACCCAGGTGCGGATAAAAGGAATGACAGAAAAACCAGAGTCAAAAAACTAGTAACCACCAGAGGGAGCCAAAAAGCAAATTCACAACAGGAGTCTTGGCCTGGACGCTAAGTGATACTATAGTTAGAGACAGTGAGAGGAAGTGTGGCTGGGTGTGAGTTGTGACCAAAGAGACAGTGTGTGTCTCTAGAAGCAGTTGCACCCTGCATAGGTCAGATAGGGCAAGGCAAGCTGTACCGGTTGCCTGGAACCCCCGAGTAGTCCGCCTGTGATTCTAAGTGATCTGATGTTAGAGTGAAAAAGAATATTACTGTTACTCTACAACCACTAAGCTCTCTGCCTCAAATTCAAAGTATAACCACCAAGCTTAGCGCCTCAATTCCTGTCCTGAACACTAAATGGTACTGTAGTATAAGACAGTTTGTGGAGATGTGGCAGGAGGTGAGTTGTCAACCGGAACAGGGAGTCTATGACTTGGGATAGTGGTGAAAAAATGAAGGCCTGCACTAGTAGAACTAAGCAAACAGACAGTGTGTGTATCTAGAGGAAGATGCTTGAATAAAATATATATTCCTATCACTTTACAAGGTCTGACTAATCAAAAGAATTCCCCACTCCCATTAAAATCTAACTTTTTTTGTGGCTTGAATATCCAATATTGTGCCAAGTGAGCAAGACTGGATAGGTCAAACAAAGCCCTCTCAATAGCCGGATTGTGTTATGAATTTAGCTCGTGCTCTCAGGAACTGTAAGTGCTGCACTGGCTGGCCTCATACTGAGTAATGTGTAAGTTTACCCTGCAATGTCCTTAATGTTTAAGGACAAAGACGCCCACAACTGCTGGCCGACTTACAAATTTATTCTTTGATAAGGCCCAAACCACACTTCATTGAGGAGATTTCAAAAGTGAATCTTATGAAACTCAGTTTAGCAGTTTATGATTAATTAACTCATTCCTTGATTTTTGAGCTTAGACCAATTTCTTTGGAGTTCAGTTGGGGCCAAAACTATAAACAGGAATCCGGACAATCAACTATTTAAAGAGTAACATAATCTTTATGCATTTCTTTATATTTTGTAGACTTTATGGTGGGAGTCCGGATCCTGACTCCCGAGACCCTCACCAATCGTTCAAAATACGGCAGAGAAGTGTGCAGTGCAGGAGGCACAGTACTCCGTTCTGTGTGCTCACTCGGACAGGAGCTTTCCACTCCTGCTTCCCTCTCTGCACACTTCTCTGACAACTTTTCAGTCATTTTTTGAGGGCTTCATTTCTGTAACCACCCACCAATCTCCAGGCATGAAAAGTGCCTGCAAAATTGAGGACACTCAATTCTAAACATTTTGCAAAATATAAAAAATGTACAAAAGTTTAGTTCTTCAATATTTTCGTATGTCCACATATTTTGCCCTTTCTCATATATTAACCATTAAAATGTACCTTGCATAGCCTCTAATAACATAACCGCCCAGAAAGCTGAACTGTCTTGCCCTGCCAGTAGCAGGAGACATAAAACCTGGGCAGAAGGCAGGGACCTGCAACCAATGAAGACCTTCACCATCTATACAAATTATATTTGCCAAAGCTACTAGGAACTAGCAAAAAATAAAATATAGCAGCCCTATTTCCCAGCCAGACAATAATAAAAGTGAATATAAAATCCAAGAAAATGTGTTGTCGATAGGATCAGATAAAGGAAAATGTGACTGCTAAAGAAATTGAATGGCAAACCATTCGGAACAGTAAGAAGAAAAAAAAAACCAACTATTGGATATCAAGGAAATATAATTAAAAATGGTATAAATATATAATAAACCAAAATATACTAAGATGATAAAATAAAACATGCCTTTATTAAATATTATTTGGCAAACAGTAGCACTGATATAACGTGCCTGTACTCGGAAAGCAAATACAACAATAGATTAAAAATACATATGTATTATCATACTACTGAAAAAAAAAATATAGAGAGCAGCGGGGCGGACAAAAAAAGGAATAAAAAAGGAGTATAAAATCATACAAAAAAGATTCTATAACCGTCAGAAAAAAAGGGCGATGGTGTGCACAATAATCTATCCGAGAATATATGTATTATTATAATATATGTATGTGCAATGAACACCAAAAATATTTACTAAATGTGCTAAAAAAAAGTGCATTGTGCAAAAAATTGTATATATGATATAATATAAAGATCAAAGTATGATGACAATATAGTTAAAGAAATGTGCAAAAAGCAGAGTGTGGGTGATATAACATATATACATACTGTATATCTCCAATGCATACATTCACTGCTCACACCAAAGTTTTATATAGGATTAAACGATGGTATGTACCTTTAAAGGCCGCCTCTCCAAGTAAAGCGCACCCCACAGGAGCTGCTATATATATTTATATATATATATATATATATATATTTTTTTTTTTTTTCAGTTGTATGATAATACATATGTATTTTTAATCTATTGTTGTGTTTGCTTTCCGAGTACAGGCACGTTATATCAGTGCTACTGTTTGCCAAATAACAAATAAAGGCATTTTTTATTGTATCATCTTAATATGTTTTGGTTTATTATATATTTATACCATTTTTGATTATATTTCCTTGATATCCAATATTTGGGGTTTTTGTGTTTTTCTTAGGCACTGACAAAAATGTTTTTTGTAAAGTGCCGTGAGAAAGAACCCAACAAAATTGTGATCCCATCAATGAATATTATTAAAGAGGATGATCACCAAAAATAATCTGGTGCAGTGATCAATTGAACAGAGCAGATTTGGCTTTTCTGATCCATGGTGATCAACTGTTAATCTCACAGAAAGTCCAACAGCAATGCCCAACTTTACTAATGCTCATGTGCTTCAATGGACATAAATCTCTACATCTATTGTAATATTTGGTAGAAATGCTTCCCAGGATGTTGGAAACTGTTATAGCACCAGGAGAGACAATCAACCCCATAATACAATATTGGCCAAAGATTACAAATGAAATTATAAATGTTGTTGTAAATGGTATTGGAATTACTTTTGACCATACATTAAATGCTGTGGTATTTTCATTATCCATTCTTTCTTCTTCTATTGTTTCAATAAAGTAACGAGGCACTAACTTAGTAAATTAACACAGTTTGTAAATATGTTTCCCAGCAATATGTGCTCCTGAAGGATGATGATGGAACTTGATATTCTGATTCAAGGATGATTTTTATTTCAAACTAAAATACAACCGGTTTCGACTTCTTGGAGTCTTCCTCAGGTGTAATGTCATGCACCCAAAAAGGTGAGTGAATTCACACTGAGTATACACCTTCGGAAACTAACTGCTACACTCAGAAGTCTGCGCTTCCCGTTTCTCACCCTATAATCCCCTCTTGTTTTATATATAAATTAACACAGTGAAATCCATGATAGCAGAACATGGTTGCATATATCTCGAGAACCATGATAAGTCTACGACTCTTAAATAGGTTCTTGATTTGAACAATCCCTATTTTATTAGATGGTTCCTTGACAATAGGTTGATCACAAAGTGTCCAGATGCTGGCAGCTCCAGTGATCAGGTATTATTTCAGGAAAATCTGACAGTAAGTATTCAATCTCTCTCCCTCGCCACCACAGAGGAATGAAGCGTTACACAGTGACCATTCACATCAATGATTTGTGTATAATGCAGCAGAGGATAAGACCTCCAGACCTTTGATGCCCACCATTAATCCATTCATACCTGTCTTATTCACCAACCACCCCCAATTTCTTTGCCTCCAGCTAAATACTGTTGCACCCTCCTTGACTATACAGTAAGTACAGTATCCTACCTGCATCAGAGATTCGTGGGGCTTTTCCAGGTCCAGCAGGTTGAGATTTCCAATGACCGGCAGAGGCCTAGGTCCAGGGGGCATCTTTGCTGTGCTCTTCTTAATTCCATTTATCCAATAGATATATAATGCAATGAAAATTGAAAAGTATATTAACACATCGGCTCTAGCCAAAAAGTAGGCAATAAAAGCCATAGCGAAGTACTGGTAAGAGTCCGTTCTGCTCCTGTCCTTATATTTATACACTTGGGGTTATTTTTCTTACATGTGTTAATCTTTACTAGGACACAAATAACCAATAATAAACTGATTGGCCCATTGCCAGTTACCTTCGTCAGATAATCTTGGCTTAGATTGCACAATCTTGTCTTTACTTACATAGCATTATGCATTTCATCCAAATAAATGTTGGCCAAGTGTATTATAAAGTGATGTGTCCAGTGGATAAAGGAAAATGATTTTGCAATTTTTTATCTTATTTGTTTTTCAGCTGTACCAGCGCCATGGGGTAGAGTTCACATACTAATATTTGGGGACACAAATTAATCTATTCGCAGTAATAGCAGGATGAACTTTATATCTATTGTGCTGGAGTCTTTTGCATTAGATTTAGTGTATTAAAGGTTTTAATAAATTACCAATGTAATCAGCTAAACAGAATTTTTGGGCCTAATATTGAAAAGATTCTCCATATTTAGAGATGTCTGACAATTACATCTATGAGAACCTAGAAGTTGCATCTCCAACAGTGGTCTACATTGAAGAAAGAGAACCTCATCGAAAAAATTGTGCCAGATTCTGCCACATAGGACATGACCTAGAATATAAGCCCAGTATTAGTAGATGTTTCCTCCTCACCTACAGTAATAGCTGTATTGTCTTTCATGCAGGAGGACCAATGCAGCGGCGCCGTAAAGAAATTGAAAACATTTTTCTGCCTTCCATCATGGATTGCGGCTGTTCAGCAGTGATGAGATTAGATCATCATTGGGGAACATTTCGAGCAAGACATTGTGCTGCATTTATCTTGCAATAACGCAAGATAAATGCAGCACACTAAAAAAGACACCATCGCCTAGTCTGCCCAGTCTGCGACTCGGGTGCAAATAGTCATTACAGATCCATGACTTGTTCATTTTGATGAAAGTTAAGTGGTCTACACTTTCAGGGGACAGTCTGATGTGCTTAGAGGATAATCACTCCAAAATTACTGGAAGAAAAAACTTTACTTGGAGGATATACATTTGTATCATCATATTTGCATATGGACTGATCACACAAAAAATATATTTTTTCTTTCTTTTTGTTTATTCTTTATGTTTTTATTTTGTTCTGTTTTTGATTGAGTATAAGTGCACTATATTGGTATTATCTATATACCTTGTAATGAGTGACTTTATAAGCAAAGGTCTACTCAGTGTTATACACAAGCTGTGGTCACTTGGTTGTGCTGGGGCACGTTTTAGATATTCACATTTTGTCTAGTTGTTTACCCTTCAACTGTGCGGGGGTAATTTACCCCATTTCAATACACTATGAAACAATATCAAATCCCTGCGAAAAGACTCAAACCACTAATTCAGCCTTATTCATTCTTATGCAAAGTGATGCTTCATATCAATATTCCTCCACCCTTTTATTATTAACCTCTTTGAAGAATCTGTAACATAATAATTATCCTTCTAAATGGCGCTCTGTCATATTTGGTGTATTTTTGTGTAAATAGGAACCTTTTACCTTGGTATATTTGGAATCGCGAACAGCGCATGCGCATAATGGAGAGATTGAGGACAGTGAGTCGGAACACTGACTTCCGACCAACACTTGACTAGCGCATGCGCACTTTAACCTATCTCCCTGTGTTAAGGCGACTCTGATTCATGATGTTTCCGGGCAAATGAACTCCCGTACATGCGCACTGACGAAGACAGGACTCCATCCAATTTAGCTCATGGTCCGGACCTGACCTGACTGCCGCACATCTGGTATGACTCTCATGGATATTAATGATTATTTATTAAATATAAAAGGATGATATGCAACATTCTCTGCTACTTACCTTGAGGAAGACACATTCCTGTGTCGATACACTTGGGTCCATGTACCCACATAACCAGATTGCTTGCCTTACAGGAATGACCAACTGACCGAAATAGGCTTAAGTATGAGCTGCCTTTGATTCATGTTTACATATATCCTTCTTAGAAAATTCTTTAAGGAGATATAAACATTTAATGTTTGGATTATATTCTACTTTACTATTAATCATGGATGCCATTTAATAACAGTGGCATCAGTATATGTATACATGGTGTTTGGATATGGTACGGTATATACTACATCTGGTTTTTTATTGGACTATTTATAATAATCCTTTTGATGATCTATAGCTAGCAATTTATTATTTTTGTATTATTGGTTTGTGGGTCTATGCGTATTTGACTCTGTATTATGGATCAATTTCTCAGTGTTACATCCATTTGGGATTTTTAAGTGTTTTAAATGAATTGTATGTTGCTTTTCAATAAAATTTGTAATTTTTATGGTGATCCCTTGTTGTCTGCATATTCTTTTTCTTTGCGGTTCATGTTCTACATATGAAGTAGGTGATCCCAATAAGTCATATTTGATAGATGGTGCCCGCATATATATTTCATAAGTCTGTTGTTGAGGCTGACTTTTCATAAGTCAGTCTTTCTAGTGGTGGCACATCTGCATCACGTTACACGTTACAGATCTACATCTCTGGACCAGATATCACCTCCCTACTAACAAGAATCCCTCAATGTCTGTCCTCTATTTCATCCTTTTTCTCTGCTAGATTTCTAAAACTTAACATGGACAAAACAGAATTCATTGTCATTCCCCCATCTCACGTGACCCCCCCAACGAACCTATCCATTACGGCTGCCCACTCTCCCCAGTCCCACAAGCTCACTGTCTCGGGGTAATCCTTGACGCTGATCTCTCCTTCAAACCGCATATCCAAGCCCTTTCCATTTCCTGCCGCCTTCAACTCAAAAATATTTCACGGATCCGTACATTCCTAAACCAAGAATCTGCGAAGACCCTAGTCCATGCCCTCATCATCTCCCGCCTCGACTACTGTAACCTCCTGCTCTGTGGCCTCCCCTCTAACACTCTCGCACCCCTCCAATCTATTCTAAACTGCCCGACTAATCCACCTGTCCCCCTGCTATTCCCCAGCCTCTCCCCTCTGTCAATCCCTTCACTGGCTCCCCATTACCCAGAGACTCCATTACAAAAGCCTAACCATGACATACAAGGCCATCCACAACCTGTCTCCTCCATACATCTGTGACCTCGTCTCCCGGTACTTTCCTGCACGCAACCTCCGATCCTCACAAGATCTCCTTCTCTACTCCCCTCTTATCTCCTCTTCCCACAATCGCATACAAGATTTCTCTCGCGCATCACCCCTACTCTGGAACTCTCTACCACAACACAACAGACTTTCACCTACCATCGAAACCTTCAAAAAGAACCCGAAGACCTACTTCTTCGGGCAAGCCTACAACCTGCAGTAACCACCGATCGACCAACCACTGCACAACCAGCTCTATCCTCACCTACTGTATCCTCACCCATCCCTTGTAGATTGTGAGCCCTCGCGGGCAGGGTCCTCTCTCCTCCTGTACCAGTTATGACTTGTATTGTTCAAGATTATTGTACTTGTTTTTATTATGTATACCCCTCCTCACATGTAAAGCGCCATGGAATAAATTGCGCTATAATAAATAATAATAATAATAATAATCTGCATTATTGTAATACTGCCATTATTGATTTGGAAGCCAGGGAGGCGTCTTGGTAGGATCAGGTTGTGGACATTTTTGGACTGAATGGTACCATTGTATTGTCAGGTGCAACAAGTCATGATGGGTTTCAGAAACTTACACAAAACTTTAACAAAAACGCGATGGAACATTAAAAGTTTAGAAGGGTACAAGAAATTGAATTTTATACCTCGAGGATTGAGGGTTCAAATTTTTCCTGCATGGGAGGTCAATAGTGACTTTAGAGATTCATGTGAAAAAGGTCTGCAGAAATGTTCATGCATAATTATAGATATGTTGATAGAACAAGATCAATTAGCTCTAACCCATGTAAAAAATGAGATTAGAGACAGGGAGAGTAAACTTGACCTTTATGACAGAAAAGAACAGACCCCTTTAAAGAAAATCTGAAAATTACTCTTGACCGTTTTGAGAAAGAAATAATTTGAGGTAAAAAACAAAAGTTCCAAAGAGATAAGACGGATTATGACAACCAAAAGTCTTCAGATGGACACATCATGGAAATAAGCGGAATACCAATGTTAAACAATCGGATAAAAGGAGAGAGGGAAATAAAGAGAAAATAGACCCAGTTTCAAGCAATTTTTTATCAACAGACACAAACGATTGTGAAAGCGGCACAGATGGGGGAGAAAAAAACCAATAAATCAGAAAAAGAGATCAAGATACTTCAGGGAATGGTCACCTAGTTTCAAACGGGGGACACGCTTCAGGAACCAGAAACGGAGGAACTAAATCTGGTAGGAAGACAGAGACCTGATAGGGGTGAGTTAAGAATTATTAACTTATCAACATATGCTTTATCAATGACTGATCTTGCACTACTATCAGTAGCGTAGCTACTGGGGGGGCAGAGGGGGCTGTCGCCCCAGGCCCAGTGTCATGAAGGGGCCCACCCGCACCCATTCCCCCTTCTGTTATCAGGCCGCACTGAGGGAGAGCGCGGCATATTGCCTGCTCCTCTATCTTCCTGATATGCTGCACGCTGACTGGCACAGTGGCAGAGTCCTCAGTGCAGTGTACTGTGCGGCAGGAGCTCACCTAATAAGATTTTGACAGGCTCCGCTCCACTCCTGTGTGCTCACCTTCATGCACGCTGGAGCTCCCCTGGGTTCTAATGCTCACCGCTGATTTACCTCAGACACTGCCTGGCCATGTTTGACCTCACCTCATGCTCTCTGCCTGCAACACTTGGTGAGACATTGCAGTGCCATCCATGAACTAGCTACAGTGCCTGCAAACTCCATCTGAGGGCTAATTAAATTCAGGTAAGGCTGCTTTCACACTAGCGTCGGTACGGGGCCATTGCGCTGCATCGGCCCGACGTACCGACGCATACTGTGAAAAAAATTCCCATCGTGGGCAGCGGAAGCAGTCTTACGACGCTTCTGCTGCCCCATTGTAAGGTTCGGGGAGGAGGGGCGGAGTTTTGGCCGCGAATGCGCGGTCGAAAATGGCAGACACGATGTGCAAAAAAACGTTACATGTAACTTTTTTTGTGCAGACGGTCCGCCATAACACAACGCAACCATCGTTGCGACGTGTGGCACTGCGATGCAATGCATCGCTAATAAAAGTCCATGGAGAAAAAATGCATCCTGTGGGCAACTTTGCAGGATGCGTTTTTTCTCCACAACGACGCATTGCGACGTACAGTGCCCGACTCTAGTGTGAAAGTAGCCTAAAGGTCACTGTGGGGTGAATGTTAGAGCATGGGGGCAGGGTGGGCACTGAAGAAGTGGTGGAGGGAGGACAGAGGCCTTATTATTATACTTACTATAATATTGTTTAGTGCTCTGCACCACATCATATGCAATAAGTGCTGTTTGGGGGGGGTGATGGGGGCTTATTATTCTTATAGGCAGGGTCTTATTATAAGCCCCAGCCTGTTAGTATAACAAGCCCCCATACAGTAACCATGTTGTGAGCTGCATTATATGTAATGCAGTCATTATAAGTGACTTATTATTGTTATAAAGTTATTAAAGCTCTCCTGAGCGGTGTTACAGGCCGCTCATAGGTTATACAGCGTCTATCAGCACCGTCTGTAGTGTACCAGGCAGACATGTTTGTCTCTATAAGGGTCGATGCACACAGTCAGTAAACGCTGCGGTTGGACGCTGTGTACTTGTGCCTCGTGCAGATGTTACAGCATAGTGGATGGGATTTCAAGAAATCCCATGTCCACTATGCGTCCATAGACGCCTGCGACGCCCGTGGTTTACCTGTGGAGACAGATATGCGGCGCGTCTTTCCAGAGCGTGCCATGTCTATTTATCCAAGATAAATGTCACCTGTACAATGTATTGGATGCGATGAATCGGCACGGTTCAGTGAACACATGCGGAATCACCTGCGTTCAATAGTGGCAGCACTTTGGACACATCGGACATGTGCTGCATCCAAATCGCTGCCAATTACTGTAACGTCTGCACATACCCTAAAAATGCAGTGTTTCATTGAAAAACATACTAATAGCTGCAAGGGAGTGAGCGGCGCTGTGCACTAGTCCTACAGACAGGTCCCAGGTGGGTTCTCCCCTCCGCTGACAGTGCAGTGCTGTGCACTAGTCCTACAGACAGGTCCCAGGTGGTTCTCCCCTCCGCTGACAGTGCAGTGCTGTGCACTAGTCCTACAGACAGGTCCCAGGTGGGTTCTCCCCTCCGCTGACAGTGCAGTGCTGCGCACTAGTCCTACAGACAGGTCCCTGGTGGCTTCTCCCCTCCGCTGACAGTGCAGTTCTGTGCACTAGTCCTACAGACAGGTCCCTGGCGGCTTCTCCCCTCTGCTGACAGTGCGGTGCTGTGCCCTAGTCCTACAGACAGGTCCCCGGTGGCTTCTTCCCTCCGCTGACAGTCCGGTGCTGTGCACTAGTCCTACAGATAGGTCCCTGGTCGCTTCTCCCCTCCGCTGACAGTGCGGCGCTGTGCACAAGTCCTACAGACAGGTCCCCGGCGGCTTCTCCCCTCCGCTGACAGTGCGGTGCTGTGCACTAGTCCTACAGACAGGTCCCCGGCGGCTTCTCCCCACCCACTGACAGTGCAGTGCTGTGCACTACTCCTACTGACTGGTCGCCAGCGGCTTCTCCTTGAGTGCTGACAGTGCAGTACTGTGCAGTGGGCCCATCATACTGTGTATAGGGCAGCTACGGCCCCCTGATACTGTGTATAGGGCAGCTGTGGAGCCACCTTGCTACGTATATGGCATCTGTGGGCCACTCATACTGTGCATAGGAGAGCTGTGGAGCCACCCTGCTATGTATAGGGCAGCTGTAGGTATGCTGTTTTTTTCTGTACATGGTAAATCAAGTGAATTATGCCAAGTACTGCCCATACAGTGGGGTTTGGGGCCCATATCTACACAGGGGCCCACCGGGGGATTTCCGGTTTCCCTATGGGCCAGTTTGAGCTTGACTGTACTGTAATCTATATGTTCTGCAGTAGTGGTATCTAGCACCATGTGGCGGTAATAACAGCGCCTTTTTTTATAGAGATTTATTTTCAGTAATACTAACGTAATTAGCAGTGGTTCCCCTATGCCGCCAATTAGGGTGTGCCACTATAGTTGTATACAGGGTTACCTGGCTAGGGGCCCACTCAGATGTTTTGCCCCCCCCCCCCCGAGGTAAACCCCTAGCTAAGCCTCTGACTACTATCTAAGGGTTTATTATTCTCACCAATAAATGTGCTAAATAAGTTCGATTTAACAAAAGATTTGTATCTTTTCTGTAGGCAGTTAACGTTCAAATTATTATAACAGCAACCTTCACTTATAGACAATTTACCTGAAAATGACAGAAAAGTACTCGGGGATCTATTAGATCTTTTGGAAGAAAATGAAACCGGCCGAGGTAAGAAAAAATTCACAGGAAGGTTACCATCACAAGCAACCCCCTCATTTACTTTGTTCCCAGCTGTACAAATATTTTTTGATACAGCAAGTAGAGATGTACGGAATTTAAAGATTGATAAAAATAGGCAGAGTAATCTCTCAAGAGAGGAACAGGTAGCACTCTCTAAATTGAAGAATAATGATCTTTTATAAATAAAGGAGTTGGACAAAGGGGGGAATATCGTCCTATGGCCCAAGGACATGTATTGCTCAGAAGCCAGATGACAAATAATACATATTATTATCAAGCTTTACCTTCTGATCCAACAATGGTTTTTAAATCTCAATTGGATAAATTATTATCTAAGGCCTCTTTACATGGGATCATTAATAAAAAAGAATTGGATTTTCTAACTTCAAAACATCCCGTTGTGCCAACGTTCTATATGGCACCGAAGGTACATAAATCAACGACACGACCCCCGGGTAGACATATCGTTTCAGGAATCGGGGGCATATATAAAAAGCCATGTATTCATTTGGGTTTTTCCAGCCAATAGTTCTTACATTGGATTCTCACATACGTGATTTGTCACACTTGACGCAGGAAATGGATGGTTTGGTGCTACCTGAGGATACAATTTTAGTCACATTGGATGTTGAGACCCTATACACGAATATCAATCATGAGCTAGGCATTTCAGCAGTTTATTATTTTTTGGATAAATGTACCACTGGAGATAGAGGTCATGACTCCTTTATTCTCGAATGGCTTAAACTGGTTCTTGAAAAAAACGATTTTGTATTTGATAAAGTATTTAACAAACAAATTTCTGGAACTGCAATGGGGTCTAAATGCGCACCTTCCTATGCCAACCTCTTTATGGGGTGGTGGGAGGATACTTATGTGCGCAGGATTACAACATTTCAGTCCTATGTCATGAAATGGTATCAATTTATCGATGACATAATCATCTTTTGGACAGGCAATATGGAACAACTGAATACCTTTGTTGAGGAGTTGAATAATAACAGCTGGAATATCATATTAACCTTAAATTTCTGTACCAGATCTTTGAATTTCTTGGATCTTAAAATTGCTGTACAGGAGAACAAGATTACCAGCACCTTACATCGGAAGTAGACGACCACCAATAACTTGTTACATTATTCAAGTTTTCATTCGGTCCATCTGTATTCCCAAGAGCCAATTTCTGCGTTTCAGGACAAGCTGTAGCCGTGTAGAGGATTTTCGAATAGAATCTCGACCACTTACTAATAGATTCCGAGAAGGAGGTTACCCACTAAGGATGGTATCCATGGCCTACGAACATTCCAGTGCTAGTACATACCAGGGGATGGAGAACTAGAGCACTATACACTAAATTGTCACTAGACAAAATGTCTTGAAATCCCCAGGGTTTGCGGGGCAAACCTCTGTATCTAACATTTCCTCCAGTGCTTCTGCCTCCTCCACCTCCTCTAGGGTCTCCATATGCACCTTGAACCTCTGCTTTAATGAGACACACTTCCAACACTGCCTAGAGAATCCCCACCTCTGTACTGCACAGCCAAGGCTAACCACAATCAGGCAGTGTTTAAATGAATATGCCTTAGAGATCGCTGTCAGACAGATCAAGAGTTGTGGACAGCTATCCATGCTGAGTTTGAACAATGGCTGCCTCCACTCAACCTGGGGCTAGGGAAGGCTGTGTGGGATAATAATACAAATCTGGCCATGGCCCTACGCAGAGGCAACCTCACATACGTGCCTTGCTTCGCTCACATCCTCAACCTGGTGGTACAGCAATTCCTCCGCCACTGTCCCAGCCTGGATGTGTTGATGCAGATACCACTGTCGTTTTGTGCTCACTTTCACCGCTCCACTTCAGTTGGTATAGAGCTCTTTCAGCCTACCAGTTAACTGGTTGATATGCAATGTGACTACACCGTGGATCTCAACTCTGCACATGTTGCAGCGATTGTGGCAGCAGCGCCGAGACCTGGTGCAGCATGAAATTTTGCATAGCCTGGCACAACGCAGTATGGACATGGCAAGAATTTTCATTACTCTGCTGCTGCCGTGTGTCAGCAAGGAAATCTTTAAAAAATCATAATTTTCTACTGATTTAGTAAATTGCGTATCTTTATCTGGCAGTTGTGTGACTGGCACAATCTGGGTAGAGATATCAAACGTGACAATTTAGCAGTGGCAATAATTTTCATTACTCTGCTGCTGCAGTGTCAGCTAGTCAATCTTTAAAAAATCATAATTTTCTATTGGTTTAATAAAAAGTGTATCTTTATCTAGCAGTTGTGTGACTGGCACAATCTGGGTAGAGATAACCAAATGTGACAATTTCGCAGTGGTAGGAATTTTCATTACTCCGCTGCTGCACTGTGTCAGTAAGGCAGTCTTTAAAAAATCATAATTTTCTATTGATTTAAAAAATAGCGTATCTTTATCTAGCAGTTGTGCAACTGGCGCAAAACCTGCAGGGATTCACAAATGTGACTATTTACCTGTAATTTACGTCAGTCTGCTGTTGCTGTGTATAGTAAAGCTGAGATCTGAAAAAAAATAGCCACAAATTGCTCGATTCAGTGAATTTGTACATAAGACCCTTGTGAGGGTACTTTTGAAAAATAAAGCCGGTATTCTTTCTTTCATAAGCATAACGCATTTGATATGAGAAAAGGTGACGTTAAGGGACGTGGATGTGGTGGTGCCCACCAAGGCCATGTGACAGATCCAAAGGTGACTGTGTTAGGTGTCGAGTTCCGGACGCTGCACAGGGGAAATCTCAAACCATGTCCTCTGTGGTCTCTTATTCTTCCCCAGCCACAGAGGAGCCTACTCAGCAGAGACGTCGGTTCCAGCTTCTTGCTCAAGCTGATGCTGAGCATCTGGTTACTGCTGCCGTCCCAGGTTCAGCTATTATAACCAGCATGAATCAGCGGTGAGCAGATACTCCAGGGACTAAGTCCTGCTTTTTGTCAACTGAGCATGCCTTTGGAATGACCTCTCATTGGAGGTTCAGGGTCACATGCTCAGGTCCTGAAGCGGTCCTGATTGGACCACCAGGAAGGTCCCAGAAGGACGCAGCTATAAAAGTTTTGCATGGCCGCTCGGCCATGCGCTAGTATAAAACCAAAATCGTGGATTTGTGGATGTGTGTATGCAGTCTGATGAAAGCTCCTAATTGATCCCCTTCCCTAGCGTTGTTGACTGAGTGTGGGTGATTGGAGAAAACTGGTTCCAGATTGTGCCATGCAGCACAAGGCATGACAGTACTGCATCTACAGGCAGGGGATAAGAGCGCAGACGCCGGCTACTTTTGAAAACAGCGGTGAGGAGGAGGCGGCGCCCGGCGCCAAGAAGATGTGAGTGACAGCTGTGTGCTGTCTGAAGCAGGGGGGAAACGCCGGCCTACTTGACTGAGGACCAGGTATTTCGGACAAATTATAAAACTGATTATTTCTCTAGTTACAACACCCAGAACTAAAAGAGCCACCTTGTCAGAATGCAGCATTACTGCTGCACAAGGTGGCTCTTTTAGTTTGAAACGACTGGGGGGGGTGACAGGTTCCCTTTAACCCGCGTGTGTTTATGTTATGCTGCCATATACTGTCCGTCATTACTAAGCAGCAGGTGTCATCTCTGTACAGTGGACCCCGAGCTGCGAACGCACCTTATATCCTCTTTAACCCCTTCCCGACATGTGACGTAATAGTACGTCACATGTCGGGACCCCCGCTTTGATGTGCGCTCCGGCGGTGAGCGCACATCAAAGTCGCGACATGTCAGCTGTTTTTTACAGCTGACATGTGCGCGCAATAGCGGCGGGTGAAATCGCGATCACCCGCCGCTATTAACTAGTTAAATGCCGCTGTCAAACTCAGACAGCGGCATTTAACTACCGCATCCGGCCGTGCGGCCGGATATGAGCGCATCGCCGACCCCCGTCACATGATCGGGGGTCGGCGATGCTTGTGCATTGTAACCATAGAGGTCCTGGAGACCTCTATGGTTACTGATTGCCGGTGGCTGTGAGCGCCCCCCTGTGGTCGGCGCTCACAGCACACCTGCAATTCTGCTGTGTAACAGCGATCTTATGATCGCTGCTGCATAGCAGAGCCGATCGGGCTGTGCCTGCTTCTAGCCTCCCATGGAGGCTATAGAAGCATGGTAAAAGTTAAAAAAAAAAGTAAAAAAAAATGTGAAAAAAATAAAAAAAATATAAAAGTTTAAATCACCCCCCTTTCGCCCCAATCAAAATAAATCAATAAAAAAAAAGCCCAACCTACACATATTTGGTATCGCCGCGTTCAGAATCGCCCGGTCTATCAATAAAAAAAAAGCATTAACCTGATCGCTAAACGGCGTAATGAAAAAAAAAATCGAAACGCCAGATTTACGTTTTTTTGGTCGCCACGACATTGCATTAAAATGCAATAACGGGCGATCAAAAGAACGTATCTGCACCGAAATGCTATCATTAAAAATGCCAGCTCGGCACGCAAAAAATAAGCCCTCACCCGACCCCAGATCACGAAAAATGGAGACGCTACGGGTATCGGAAAATGGCGCAATTTTATTTATTTATTTTTTTGCAAAGTTTGGAATTTTTTTTCACCACTTAGGTAAAAAAGAACCTAGTCATGTTTGGTGTCTATGAACTCGTACTGACCTGGAGAATCATAATGGCAGGTCAGTTTTAGCATTTAGTGAACCTAGCAAAATAGGCAAGCAAAAAACAAGTGTGGGATTGCACTTTTTTTGCAATTTCACTGCACTTGGAATTTTTTTCCCGTTTTCTAGTACACGACATGGTAAAACCAATGATGTCGTTCAAAAGTACAACTCGTCCCGCAAAAAATGAGCCCTCACATGGCCAAATTGACAGAAAAATAAAAAAGTTATGGCTCTGGGAAGGAGGGGAGCGAAAAACGAAAACGGAAAAGCGGAAAAAGCTCCGGGGGTGAAGGGGTTAATATTATTTGGTGCATTCCGCCAGCCCTAACAGACTGTATCTCGTTCTAGCTTCTTGTCAAAATTTGGTCAGCGTGCTATACCACAAATGAACCCAGTCAAGTGCGAGAATGTTGTGGGTTAGATGGCAGACAAAGGTTCCAGTTTGTTGACAAGCAGCAACACAAAGTATTCCGCACAGTACAGTCTCAGTAGCCAAGAGGCTGGTCCTCTGAATCCTCAACCTGTTTCTCCTTCCTCCCACCATCAAGAGTCCCAAGATACATATGACCCCAACGCTGGCCACTCTGAGGAACTGTTTACATTCTCTTGTAATTTGTCAGGCCGCCCAACGTGCACCATTAAATAGGGTCATGAGGAGGTGGAGTACAGTGATGCCACAACATTTGAGCACCCACAGCCAGGAGAAAGCCATGTTGGGGAATGTCATTTCATATCTGAAGAGGTGGAGGGAAGATAATCATGATGCACAGTTGCCATCAAGTTAGACTCAAATTGCAACTTAGAAGGAGGATCAGATTGAAAATTGGAAGACGACGTAGTTGATTATGAGGTCACTGATCCAACCTGGCATGGTGGGACACCTAGGGAGAGCATCAGTGCAGAGAGGGATGGATCCATAGCAGGAAAACAGGCAAGAAGAGGTAATGGTTTGACCAGAGGGAGAATTCAGCCAACTGTTCCACAGAGCCCCCCAGTCGGCTAGATAACAGGCAAAGGGTGCATTGTTCCCCTGTATGGCAGTTTTTTTCTGAAATTCCTTCTGACAAAACAATTATAATTTGCAGAAACTGCCAAACCAAGCTAAGAAGAGGCAACAACACTGCCAACCTGAGCACCACCAGCATGCAAAGGCCCATGACAGCCAAGCACACCAGTAGGTGGAATGAACGCCTGGGTATGAAATCTATGTCTGAGCGTGAAACCACTGCCCCTTCCCCTGCCATACAACTTTCTCAATCTGCTGACCATTAAGCAGGTGCTGATGCCTCTTGCCCACAATCTGCAGTTGACCACACACAACAATCAGCCATCATGTCCGGTTCATTATCCCAGCACAGCATTCAGTTGTCCCTGCCCCAAATATTTACCAGAAGGCAGAAATATCCACCCACCCACAGGCCCAAATGCTAAACATCCACTTTGCCAGATTGATAGCCCTGGAAATGTTGTCGTTCGACTTGTGGGAACTGAGTCTTTCCGCGATCTTTTGGCGGTGGCAGCCCCACAGTACTTGATTCCCAGCCGCCACTATTTTTACTGGTGTGTCATCCCTGAGTTATGTAAGCACACGTTATATTAGCCATGCACTAAACAACGCAGTCACAGGGAAGGTCCACCTAACCACAGACATGTGGACAAGTTCTGTTGGACAGGGACGATACATTTCTCTGATGGCACACTGGGTTAATCTGGTGGAGTCTGGGACAGAGTCAGATTCTGGGAAATCACACATCTTACCCACACCAAGAATAGCGGACCCAACTTCCATCTAGGTTTCAGTCCCTTTGTACTCCAGTTCCTGCCTTTCCTCCTCCGCATCCTCAGCAGAACTAGACTCCACATCGCCCCCCAGCTGGGAAGTCTGCAGCACTGCTTTGGCGAAGCAGGAGCACACTCTGCTGAAGCTCACCTTTTTAGGGGATAAAGCTCACAATGCCGCTGCGATCGATCAGTGGCTCTCCCCGCTAAACGTCCAACCAGGTCTGGTTGTGTGCCATAAAGGATGTAACTTGGTGGCAGCTTTAAATCTCAGCAAGCTGGTACATGTTCCATGCATGGCCCATGTGCTGAACTTGGTTGTACAGTGGTTTCTAAATATATACCCTGACTTGCTGTACCGTACATACTTGCCAAGGTACGCCGTGTCAGTGCACATTTCCAAAAGTCATCTCATGCTGTCGTCGGTCTAGCTTCGCTGCAGCAGCGTTTTAATTTGCCTTGTCATCGATCGATTTGTGACCTGCCCACATGCTGGACTTTGACCTTTCATATGTTGGCAAGGCTTAGTGAGCAGCAGAGGGCAGTGTCAGAATTCCAGCTTCTTAATGCCCATCAGAGTAACACTCGACCCCCACATATAACAGCTGCCGAGTGGGTGTGCATCACTGGCATATGTGAGGTTCTTCAAAACTTTGAGTACTGCACCAAGAATGTAAGCGCTGATGTTGCTATTATCAGCTTAACCATCCCGTTACTCTGTCTATTAAAACGGTCGCTGAAGAATCTCAAAGAGAAAGCTTTAAATGCTGAGCAGGTGGCTATGGAGCAAGATATTACAGTGGCTCAGCCTCACACAATATTCTCAGGCCACATTGAGTGATGAAAAGGAACAGGAGGATGAGGAGGATGAGGAAGAACAGGAGTTTTTGGTCTGCGCTACAGAGGGGACTCCCAATCCCAGCTTCATGCCTGTCCAGCATGGATGGCCTGAAGAGGAGGAGGAGGCTCTGCATTGTGAAGAAGAGAGGCTAGTGTTCTTCCTGGTGAGGACACTGAACGTTTGACTCTTTGTAGTCTGCCACACATGACAAAGTTCATGTCCAGATGCCTTTCCCAAGACCTACACGTGAAGCACATTTTGTCCAACATGAAATACTGGCAGTACACCTTTCTTAACCCACAATACAAGGAGAAATTTGCTTCTCTCATGTCGGAGGCAGACATGCCATTTTCAGTGCATGCATGCCAGAGGGCCGTTGTGGAAGACTTGCTAAAAAGATTACCCTCAGTCAACGCTGCTGGCAGAGGTAGCAGCTCTTTTCTCCCAAAAGGATAACAGGGGAGAGCCACGCACTCCACGTGCAACTCAGGGACTGGAGAAATGTCCACCAACTGGGCCTTTTTCATGAGACTATCACATCAGCAAGAGCTTTCTGTGGGTGTAACTATGACGAGGAGGGAGAAGTTGACCAAAATGGTGAAGGAGTACTTAAGTGACCATACCAACGTTGTTCCTGATTCTTCAGTGCCCTTTAACTATTGGTTGTCCAAGCTGCACACTTGGCCCGACGTGTCCTTGTATGCCTTTAGTTCAGCTTGTGCAATCATAAAGGATAGGCACACACAGCTGTCAGCGGAAAATGCAGACAGGCTGACTCTTCTAAAATCGAACAAGGGTTGGATTTCCGCTGACTTTGTAAGCCCTATGGATGACAGCAGTGTAATGTAGATGAAGCCTAAAAGTTTTTTTTGGGAAGTTGTCTTAACGTCCATCCCTTACTATCCAAACCCATTTTGTTCAGGAAATCGCTTCCTCCTGCTTCTGCAACAAGTACTTAGTGTTCATCTATGTATACCCCACGTAGGTAATGGTTTGTACTTTTTGAAAACTTTGCACATTGTGCAATGGTGAAACTTGTACTCCCTATCTCTTCCTCTTGTAATAATAACTGCAAACTGTATTGTGATGTACCCATCACGGCGTCTTTCAGCTGGTCTGATAGAGAGACCCTTAGGGTAATTTTTTTAAAACCTTTGCACATTGTGCAATGGTGAAACTTTCTCCCTATCTCTACCTCTTGTAATAATTGCTAAATGTATTGTGTGGTCCCCATCACGGGGTATATATCAGCGTGTATGATACAAACCCCTTGTTGAAATTTTTGGAAACTTTTGTACTTTGTGCACTGGTAACATGTCTATTTTCAATCTCTACCTCTTGTAATAATTGCTAAATGTATTGTGAGGTCCCCATCACGGGGTCTATCAGCGTGTATGATACAAACCCCTTGTTGTAATTTTTGGAAACTTTTGTACTTTGTGCACTGGTAACATGTCTATTCTCAATCTCTACCTCTTGTAATAACTGCTAATTGTATTGTGATGTCCCCATCATGGCATCTTTCAGCTGGTCTGATAGAGACCCCTTGGGTAATTTTTTTTAAACCTTTGCACATTGTGCAATGGTGAAACTTGTACTCCCTATCTCTACCTCTTGTAATATCTGCTAAACGTATTGTGAGGTCCCCATCACGGTTTCAGCATGCATGATACAGACCCCTTGGGGTAATTTTTGGAAACCTTTAAACATTGTGCAAAGGTCAAACTTCTACTTTCAATCTCTTTATATGCTATTATTATATTTTTTTTTTATTGTGTTGCCTTTCTCGCGGTCTCTTTAAGCATGTATCTGGTAGCCTGATGTTGATTTTGGGTCTGCACTTGGACATTTTGGAACATCAGTGCATTAATATGCTCCACACAATTCTTCGGGTTTCAGCCTTACACAGAATAATAATATGAGTAATAAAGCATGCTCTCTATATATGCTGCTAGTTCGAAAATCTTACCCACACATCCCTTTATAAAGGGAAATTCGACATAATACCTCTGTTAGCATACGCCATATAATGTTCATATATGTAGCACCACAGTATGCAGTTCCCCGGAATGCCTGGGTCCACAATCTGCGTGTGACTGTGAAACCAATGGTCCTTCCCCTGTGTTACCCCCTTCCTAATCTGCGGTCCAGGAAGGAGGCGCTGATGCACAGACACAACAGTCAGCAACCTCGTCCAGTTAGTTGACCCAGCACAGCGTTCAGTTGTCCCTTGTCAGCATATATTTCTGTTCACAAATTGTTAAATAGATAGGGCATACATATTAGTTAGTAATTTACATTGTCCGGTGCCAGACAAAGACCATTGCTGACATTTCCAGGCTCCTAAATGAGACATCTGTCTCTTTATTGAACTGTTGCTTCCCTTACATTTTCTAAATTTGGGTCCTTACAAAAAATAGTGGTAGGGTAGGCCAGTTTATGTACATTTTAAGTACGTATAAGAGACTGGGTTAATATGCTCCACAGACCTATTCATGCCGCAGCCTTACACATATTGAAACATAGTAATTGCCACACTAAGGCCTTTAACTGAGCTCTGTAGCACTGCCTGTTACCTGAGTAATACACTTCACAGACCTCGACACTCTCTGGGACATATCATGTAATTACTCCATTGCTGCTCAAAGCCATGCAAAAGATACATTCTGTCTTTTTGGGTAGTTTCCAGACAAATAGTTTAGGCTTGTGCAGATTGGTCAATGGCACTTCTGTCTCTTTCCTTTGAGGAGGCTGTTTCCAAGTAAAATGAGGCTTGTACATGTTCATAACATGGGTTCCAGGTCTGACAGACTGACTACAATACAGGCCCTTGCTTGCATACACGGTATTCAGAATTTTATTCTAATGCTTTTGGTGTCTGGTAGAATCTGTCACGGCCACTCCTTCTGCGGCCGTGCCTGCTGCCAGGACCACCGCCGCTCCCTCTTCTCATACTTACCCACTGCGGCGCGCTCCTCCTGCAGGAGCGCATCCTCTCCTTCATTCTTCTCCACTCCCTGGTTCTCGTCGGGTGCACGTGCGCACCGCCCACTCCAGCACTTCCTCTTTCTGATTTACAGGTGCTCTGTATCTCCTCTCTGTGATCCTGGAGGACCGTGACCCAGAAGTCCTCAAGCACTCCATGTATTTAAGGTGATTCCTTCCTCTGCTCCTTGCCTGTCTGTCATTTGTGCTTCTGTGACTCAGGTCCACCTTTGTCTTTCCACTGCCTGTTCTGAGTCTCTGCTCTGTCCAGCCAGTTCAGCTTCTCTGCCTTTCCCAGGCTTCCTTGTCTCCTCGTCCAGTTTAGCCTTCCCAGGGTCCGCTCCGTACTCTGTTAGTCTGGTGTCTCTGTCCTGTCCTGCTTCCTTTGTGTCTTCCCCTTCCCAGTGCTCCCTTGGTCTCGCCTGTACTCGGCTCTTACTTAACTGTACTTCATCTTACCCCGCTCTGTCCATCCTACCCCCAGCTTCTCTATTTTGTACCTCCTACTACCTGTCTCCGGGTTCCAGCTTCTGTGGCAATAGTCTCCTTGGGTATGCCCCTAACGCTCCCTGTATAGGGGGTGGTCTACCTGGCTAGCTCGCCCTTGGGAGGTTTGTTGCCGTGGATCTGCGGGTCCACTCTAGGTGTTCCAAAAGGTCTTACAGTACAGACAGGCCATGGACCCCGCTGGTACCCCCTACTCCTACCCAGAAGGAATTATTGTTCCTTAGGGAGAATCAGTCTAGGATTATGTCCTTTTTGAAAACCTTGGAATCTCGTCTCTTGTCCCTGCAGGTCTCCGATCCTGGGAGCGCTTTGCAGTTGGCAAGTCTACAACAGGAGCTGGTCCAACAGCATGACACTTAGGCTCATATTCTAAATTTTATGGCTTCTATGGATGATCGTCTTCGCGCCCTCCAGTCTTCGGCTCCCGTCTCTTCTCTGGCCTCGGTTCCTCACCCACCTCCCCGTCTGGCTAAACCTCCTCGCTATAGTGGGGATCCAAAATTGTGTAGAGGGTTTTTAAATCAATGCCAGCTTCATTTTGAGTTACTTCCCATGCAGTATCCCACTGACCCTTCTAAAGTGGCTTTTGTAATCTCTCACTTAGAGCATGAGGCTTTGGCGTGGGTTAATCCTCTCTGGGAGTGGGATGATCCCCTTTTTCTCAACCCTCCATCTTCTTTGATACTTTTTGCAAAGTGTATGATGAACAGGGTCATTTGGCCTCTACCACCGAGTCTCTGTTCAATCTTCAAGAAGGTATGTTTTTGGTGAGCCAATACGCTATCTGGTTTTGCACCCTTTCATCTGAATTAGTATGGAATAATAAGGTTTTGGTGGGAGCCTTCTGGCGGGGGCTTTCTCAAATTAAGGATGAGCTGGCGGGTCGTGATACTCCAACTTCCTTGGAGGATCTCATCTCGTTGGCAACCCGCATTGACTTACGTTTTCAAGAACGTTCTCGAGAATCCGCTAGAGAGAGGAGATTTCCTCGACTTCCTCCTGTTTCTCCTAGCTCTTCCCATCCTCGGTCTGAGTCTTCTTCTGCTAATTCTGCCCCAGAACCCATGCAGGTGGATCTTCATAAACCTGTGGAGCAACGACGGAAAGAGAGACTAACTCAAGGTATCTGTTTCTATTGTGGTAGTGTGTCTCATCTCTTGTGTTCCTGTCCTTTGAGGCTGGGAAACGCTTCCACCTAGGACTGGTAAGAGAGGTCTCCCTAGGTATCCCAGAACCCTCGCAACCCCTCGCTCTTTCTCTTCTTTTACATCTGGGTGATAAATGTTTCTCTGACTCTGCTTATATAGATTCTGGGGCAGCCGGGAACTTTATTCAACTCGAGGCAGTTAGGAGATTGCGGATTCCGGTCAGATCCCTGGAGACTCCTTGACAGATTGTGTCAGTCGATGGACAACCTCTGCGGGAGTCAATTACATTGGTAACCGAAGAATTGGAACTCCAAATTGGAATCCTGCATCGTGAGAAGATCCTCTTCTATGAGCTGCCTTCTTTATCCCACACGTTTCTTCTTGGACTTCCTTGGTTGAGGACTCACGAGTCTTGTATTGACTGGCAGTCGGGCAAAATCCTGCGTTGGGGACTCTTCTGCCAGAGTAACTGTCTGCTTCCTGTTTTGCCAAAAAAACCTTCTTGTCCAATTTCGGTGTCTTCAAATTTACCTTCTTCGTATTTGTTTTTCCTTGATGTCTTCAATAAGAAAGAAGCAGAGACTTTACCTCCGCATCGACCCTACTACTGCCCAATTGATCTTGTTCTGGGCTCTACTGCTCCCCGAGGTCAAATCTACCCATTGCCTCCTACCGAGACTCAAGACATGACTGAATACATCCAGGAGATTTTATCCAAAGGTTTAATTCGCAAATCCTCCTCCCCTGCAGGTGTGGGTTTCTTGTTTATTAAGAAGAAGGACGGGTCCCTTCGTCGTTGTATTGACTACCGTGGTCTCAACAATCTCACGATCAAGAACAAGTACCCGCTACCTCTCATTCCTGAGTTGTTTGGTCGCCTGAGGGGAGCCCAAATTTTCATGAAATTGCATCTTCGCGGAGCTTACAATCTAATCCATATTCGTTCAGGAGATGAATGGAAAACCGCTATTAACACTCGAGATGGCCACTATGAGTATTTAGTCATGCCTTTCAGCTTGTGTAACGCTCTAGTGGTGTTCCAGGAGTTTGTGAATGATGTTTTTCGTGATCTACTCTACTCCTCGGTGGTGGTATATTTAGACGACATTTTGATGTTCTCCTCAGATCTTGCTTCCCACAGAAGGGATGTCCGCCAAGTGCTGTCTCGTCTTAGAGAGAACCATCTTTATGCCAATATCAAGAAGTGTGTTTTTGAGCAGTCTTTGCCACCATTTCTTGGCTATATCATTTCTGACTCTGGCTTGCAAATGGACCCGGAAAAAGTGTCTGCTGCGCTTCTGGCCACGTTCTCAGGGAGTAAAAGCTATCCAACGCTTCCTCGGGTTCACAAATTACTACTGGCAGTTTATCCCACATTTCTCCACTCTGGTCACCTCAATTTCTGCTTTGACTCGCAAGAGGTCCAACCTCCACATCTGGTCTTCTGAAGCTGAAGATGCTTTTCGCTATCTGAAACAAGCCTTTGCTTTGGCTCCTGTACTCCGTCGGCCTGAGGTCAACAAGCCATTCATTTTTTAGGTAGATGCTTCTGCCATTGGTGCTGGTGCGGTACTTTCCCAAAGATCCTCTTCCGGACATCTGGCTACTTGTGGTTTCTTTTCCAAAATCTTCTCTGCCTCGGAGAGGAACTACGCCATCGGTGACAAGGAACTATTGGCCATAAAATTGGCGCTGGAGGAGTGGCATTATCTGTTGGAGGAAGCTGTTCATCCTTTCAAGATCTTCACAGATCATAAGAATTTGGAATATATCCGTTCGGCGCAAAGATTGAATCCTCGACAAGCCAGATGGTCATTGTTCTTTGCCCGTTTTGACTTCGAATTACATTTTCGTTCTGGAACCAAGAACTTCAAAGCCGATGCTTTGTCCAGGTCATTTCTCGCATCCGATGTTGAGGAGGAGCCGGCACATATCATGGATCCCAGCAAAATTATTCTTTTGGCTCCAGTCAGCATGTCTTCTTTACCACCAGGTAAAACCTTTGTCCAGGTGAACGAAAGGTCTCGAGTCCTATGTTGGGGCCATGCCTCAAAACTAGCAGGCCATGTAGGGTAAAAGAAGACACTCGCTCTCATCACGCGCCACTATTGGTGGCCGTTTCTTCTTCCGGATGTTCAAAGTTTTGTCACCTCATGTCCTTCCTGTGCAAGAAACAAGATCCCCAGACATCTGCCCTCCGGTCTCCTACATCCGCTTCCAGTTCCTTCGGATCCCTGGCAGCATATCGCTATGGATTTTATTACCGACCTTCCTCTGTCTTCTGGTCGTACGGTCATTTTAGTAGTCGTGGATTGATTCTCCAAGATGGCTCATTTCGTCCCTTTGCCAGTATTACCTTCCGCTCCTGAATTCGCGAAAATCTTCATTGCTCATATCTTCCGGACTCACGGTTTTCCGTTGCACATAGTCTCAGATAGAGGAGTTCAGTTCACCTCTCGTTTTTGGCGATCTCTATGCAAACTGATGAATGTTACCTTGGATTTCTCTACAGCTTATCATCCTCAGACCAATAGACAAGCAGAGCTCACAAAACAAATACTGATGACTTATATCCATAATTTTTCCAACGGTCCTCAAAATGACTGGTCTGATTTGCTTCGGTGGGCTGAGTTCGCGTACAATAACCACATCAATGAATCTTCTTCCAAATCTCCCTTCTTCATCGTCTATGGGCAAATCCTGGTATCCCTCTACCAGTACTTCCTGTCTCGGGGGTGTGCCAGTTGCTGATCTTCTGTCTGAGGAGTTCTCCAGGGTCTGGCAGGAGACCAAAATTGCCTTGGAACGGGCACAGGCCAATAAGAGACGTCTGGATCCTCCCTTATACCGGCCAGGTGATAAGGTGTGGCTGTCCTCCAGGTTTATTCATTTAAAGATCCCCTCGTATAAATTGGGTCCACGGTACGCAGGTCCTTTTCGAGGGTTTGTCTCGTATCAATGATGTTGTTTACAAACTGAAATTGCCCGCTTCTCTTCGCATACCTAACTCTTTTCACGTTTCCCTTTTGAAACCAGTCATCTTCAATCATTTCCATGTTTCTCCTGCTCAAACTCCTTAACCTGTCTCCGACCCAGATGTCTTTGAGGTTAAGAACATTCTTGCCATGAAAAAGTCTCGAGGTAAAACTCTCTTTTTGGTTGATTGGAAGGGTTTTGGTCCCGAAAAGAGGTCTTGGGAGCCCCGTGAGAACATGCAAGCTCCTCAGATTTATCCAGGTTTCGATCTGGTCTTAGAAAGGAGGGGAGTAAGGGGAGGGGTACTGTCATGGCCACTTCTTATGCGGCCATGCCTGCTGCCAGGACCACCGCCGCTCCCTCCGCTCATACTTACCCGCTGCGGTGCACCCCTCCTGCAGGCGCGCGTCCTCTCCTTCATTCTTCTCCGCTCCCTGGTTCTCGTTGGATGCACGTGCGCACAGCCCACTCCAGCACTTCCTCTTTCTGATTTACAGGTGCTCTGTATCTCCTCTATAAGATCCTGGAGGACCATGACCCGGAAGTCCTTCAGCACTCCATGTATTTAAGGCGATTCCTTCCTCTGCTCCTTGCCTGTCTGTCATTTGTGCTTCTGTGACTCAGGTCCACCTTTGTCTTTGCACTGCCTGTTCTGAGTCTCTGCTCTGTCCAGCCAGTTCAGCTTCTCTGCCTTTCCCAGGCTTCCTTGTCTCCTTGTCCAGTTCAGCCTTCCCAGGGTCTGCTCTGTACTCTGTTAGTCTGGTGCCTTTGTCCTGTCCTGCTTCCTTTGTGTCTTCCCCTTCCCAGTGCTCCTTTGGTCTTGCCTGTACTCGGCTCTTACCTAACTGTACTTTATCTTACCCGCGCTCTGTCCATCCTACATCCAGCTTCTCTATTTTGTTCCTCCTAATACCTGTTTCCGGGTTCCAGCTTCTGCATCAATAGTCTCCCTTGGCTCTGCCCCTAACGCTCCCTGTATAGGGGGTGGTCTACCTGGTTAGCTCGCCGTTGGGAGGTTCATTGTCTTGGATCTGCGGGTCCACTCCAGGTGTTCCAAAAGATCTCACAGAATCCAATTTACTGACAATGATCAAACAGCTCCCTCAACTCCTGTATTACCATATATACTCGAGTATAAGCCGAGAATTTAAGCCCATTTTTTAAGGCTAAAATTGCCCCTCTCGGCTTATACTCGAGTCATACCCAGAAGTCGGCAGGGGAGGGGGAGCGGCAGCTGTATAATAATACTCACCTGCTCCTGGCATGGTCCCTGCTTCTCCGGGTGCCGGCAGCTTCTTCCTGTAGTGAGCAGTCACATGGTACCGATCATTACAGTAATGAATATGGACCTGACTCCACTCCCATAGGGGTGGAGCCGCATATTCATTACTTTAATGAGCGGTACCAGTGACCGCTCAAAGCTGGAAGAGCTGCCATGCACGGAGAAGCAGGGACTGCAGGGACAGCGCCAGGAGCAGGTGAGTATAACGGGGGCATACTCACCTTTACCGTTTCACCGTCAGCACCGCTGCGTCTTCCGCGTCCTCTACAGTGACGCTCAGGTCAGAGGGCACAATGACATGATTAGTGTGCGCGCCGCCCTCTGCCTGAACAGTCGGTGCAGAGGACGCGGAAGACACAGCAGCACGAGTGGTGGAACGGGAAAGGTGAATATAGCAAGTGCCGGGGGCCTGAGCGACAAGAGGTGAGTATGTGATTTTTTTTATCACAGCAACAGCATATGGGGCAAATATGGAGCATCTTATGGGGCCATGTGCAGCATTATATGGGGGTAAATATTTCTATGGAGCATATTATGGGGCCATGTGCAGCATAATATGGGGGCAAATATCTCTCTGGAGTATCTTATGGGGCCATGTGGAGCATTATATGGGGGCAAATATTTCTATGGAGCATCTTATGGGGCCATGTGCAGCATTATATGAGGCAAATATCTCTATGGAGCATCTTATGGGGCCATGTGCAGCATTATGTGGGGGCAAATATTTCTATGGAGCATCATGTGGGGCCATGTGCAGCATTATATGGGGCAAATATCTCTATGGAGCATCTTATGGGGCCATGTGAAGCATTTGTGCAGCATTGTATGGGGCAAATGTGTCTATGGAGCATCTTATGGGGCCATAATCAGCATTTGTGCAGCATTATATGGGGTTTATTTTGTATGGAGCATTATATGGGGCCTATCATAAACTGTATGGAGCATTATATAGGGCTCCTGATTCAATATGGATATTCAAAAACACAACCTACTGATATCTCAATTAATTTTACTTTTATTGGTATCTGTTTTTATTTTTGACATATACCTATAGCTGCTTAATTTTCCACCCTAGTCTTATACTCGAGTCATTAAATTTTCCCAGTTTTTTGTGGCAAAATTAGAGGGGTCGGCATATACTCTAGTATGTACGGTATATTCACATTACAGTGGCTTTACCTGCTATGCCAGTTGTTCCATTGGGATCCGGTGGCAAAAATGAACTGTGGACCTTACAAAACACAGGTTTCACAGCACCTACTGGCCCTCTGCAAATTGTAAAGTAGGGTCTCATAATGACATGGCAGTGGACATGGTGGTGGTGGCGGGCAAAACCCAAAATTCAAATGGGCATGTTTGAAATGGCATTGTAAAGGGATGGGGAATATGTATTCCACTATATTGTTAACTATTTGGCATGAGGGAGGGACCTCCCGAATGTAGGAGTGAGAGCCCTTACCAAACTCAGGCTTCACAGCACCTGCTGGCACTCGGCAAAATGTAAGCGAGGGCTGCCTAATGACATGGCAGTAGACGTGGTGGTGGCGGGTGATACACAAAATTCAAATGTGCATGTTTGAAATTACATTGTAAAGGGATGGGAATATGTATTCCACTATCTTGCTAATTATTTGTCATGAGGGACTGACCTCCCAAATGTAGGAGTGACAGCTCTCACAAATGTTAAAGGAAAAACTAAAGCCAAAATGCTCCGTGTGAACATATGCTAAAGGGGAAGTATCATTTTTTTTTTTATTATTTTGCATTGGGGAGGTATAATTTTTTAAAAATTTTATTTTGCATTATATACATGTAATTATGAAGGGAAAAATGTTTCTTAGCATTTTTCCCTTTAAAAAAAATGTTTGTTTGGTTTGGCAGTTCTTTTTAAAAATCCGTAAAACCGGCACAATAGTCTGACAACATTATTCCCAGATACCATATGTGAGTCAGAAATGCATGCAGGCATCTTCTCCATGCTGTTCCCATTTATTTTTAGCTCTTTCCCATCCATTTCAGCTTTTTTCTCATGCCCTAAGACCTATTTGTTGGGTCCAGCAGAAAAATATTCGGCTATCCCATTGACTTGCATTGGATTCGTTATTCAGTACGAATACACGGATATTAGAAATAGTTTGTGCCGATTTTCCCGAATCCTAATATTGCACTATTCCCTCATCATTAGTGTTCACATTTCCAAAAAATAGTGGCAGACACCATCAAAGTGGCATTAATTTTACCACAGTAGAAATAGTATAATAGGAACCGACACGTTTTCCAGTGCAGCCAACCCAGCAGATGGACACCTAACTAGGACTGTTCACATTTCCACAGAATAGTGTTAACATCTGCAGCAGCAGCAACAGCAGGCACAGAAGCCCCACTAAAAATATCACAGACTGTAATTACACAAAATCAATGCAGCACACTAAAAACTACAACATCGCCTAGTCTGTACAATCCGCGAGTGGGATACAAAAGTTTGAGATCCATGACTCGTTCATCTTGATGAAAGTTAGGCAATCTACGCTTTCAGGGGACAGCCGGCTGCACTTATCCATCAGAACACCACCATCGCTGAAGACACAATCTGAGAGAATGCTGGCTGACAGGCATGATAAAACCTACAAGACGTGAGAGGCGAACTCAGGCCACTCATTCATTTTTGAAGACTTAAATGTGAAAGGGTCCCAACCCTTCCTGATAGTATTAATATTGAATTCTAGATACTCCTGCACCATCCTCTCCAGTCGTTCACCACAGACTTGGACTCTGTTGTGCTGGTGCATGAGCTGGTCTAAAAAATGTGTTAAAGGACTCACAGAAATTGTTCCTGTCGCTTACACTACTGCTGCTGTTGCTAATGTTTTGGTGTTGACAAATTGACATTCCGGAGGTTATAAGTCTAGAGCTGCAATGCAGTGTGCCTCACTGCTGTCTTGGGGAAAACCTCTCTTAAGGTTGTGTAAAAGCATGTTTCGATACTCCAGCATTTGCTGTTCCCTTTCCAGGATGGGAAACATCTGGCAAAATGTTGTCTTAACGTGGATCTAACAGAGTGGAAACACAGTAATCAGCACTATTTACAATCATAACTATACAGTGATCCTGTTGCAGATAGTGCAGCAAGAAGCACTCATATGTCGGGCTCTTGCATGAAGTCCAAGCCCATGCTGTGTTGGTGGCTGGGTAACTTTTGCTTGTCTCCTCCATCCCCTCCTGCCAACCACGAACAACAGAAAGTATATTGTACTGTGTGTGATGTTGAGGTGGAGGAAGAGGAAGAGGAAGAGAGGCCACTCTAAGATGCGCATGCCAACTGTTGTGAGTTCCGTTCTCGAACTCCCTCCTGTGGTCATGAATGGTACTTCGGCGAGTTCTGTCTGTGAACTCCCTCTGGTGGCTGTGAGTGGAGCCACTAGCCATTGAGGTTCTTTCCTCACCTGCTCTTGTTTATTTTGACTGGCTTCTCTATTTAACTCCACTCTGATCGTTAGTGTTTGCCAGCTGTCGATGTCTTTGCACTGGTTCAGATCTCTCTTGGACCTTCCTGAGGACCTGTCTACTTCAGCAGAAGCTAAGTTCCTGCTAGTCCTTGATTGCTCATTGTTTTCTTGCTATGTTCTAGTCCAGCTTGCTATTATGAAATTGTCTCGCTAGCTGGAAGCTCTGGGGTGCAGAGTGGCACCACCGCACCGTGAGTCGGTGCGGGGGTCTTTTTGCTCACTCTGCGTGTTTTTTGTAGTTTTTTGTGTTGACCGCAAAGATCCCTTTTCTGTCCTCAATCTGTTTAGTTAGACTGGCCTCCTTTGCTAAAATCTATTTCATTCCTGTGTATGTGATTTCCTCTTAACTCACAGTCAATACATGTGGGGGGCTGCCTGTTCCTTTGGGGAATTTCTCTGAGGCAAGGTGAGGCTTTATTTCCTATCTCTAGGGGTAGTTAGCTCTTAGGCTGTGAAGAGGCATCTAGGCAGAGTTAGGCACGCTCCACGGCTATTTCTAGTGTGTGTGATAGGAGTAGGGTTGCGGTCAGCAGAGTTCCCACTTTCCCAGAGCTTGTCCCCGATTCTGATATTAACTATCAGGTCATTCCGGGTGCACCTAACCACCAGGTCCATAACAGTACAGCTGGCCAACACTAACGATCAGAGTGGAGTTAAATAGAGAAGCCAGTCAAAATAAACAAGAGCAGGTGAGGAAAGAATGGCTAGTGGCTCCACTCACAGCCACCAGAGGGAGTTCACAGACAGAACTCGCCGAAGTACCATTCATGACCACAGGAGGGAGTTCGAGAACGGAACTCACAACAGCCATCCACTCGAGCACATGCTCTTTCTGGGCCTCATCAACAAGGCGTGCTGCTGTGTGTCTGCCAAAGAAAGCTAGTGCAGTAGCCTGTCCAGTAACAGAAGTTGACAATTGTCTTTATATAGGACATGACATTGTTGGTTCACTAGTGCTTTAACAAACATTAACACCTACCCCGAGTACACCTTGAACACCATACCTAATCCCCATACCACCTCAACATTGCTTTTCCACAGTCAGGTTGCCCAGATAGTGTGGTAGGAGTACTGTATTGGCAACAAAATATTAGATTTTTTACTCTGCACCACCTCTGCACACAGCTGAATTTCAGTGGCAACAAATGAGAAGGTGGAATATGGCATGATGAATCACATTAGTCACATACAGTGAAGGAAATAATTATTTGATCCCTTGCTGATTTTGAAAGTTTTCCCACTGACAAAGACATGAACAGTCTATAATTTTAAGGGTAGGTTAATTTTAACATTGAGAGAAAGAATATCAAAAACAAAATCCAGAATGCACATTGTATAAATTATATAAATGTATTTGCATTTTGCAATGAGAAATAAGTATTTGATACACCTGACAAACAAGCCTTAATACATGGTGGCAAAAACCTTGTTGGCAAGCACAGCAGTCAGATGTTTTTTGTAGTTGATGATGAGGTTTGCGCACATGTCAGGAGAAATTTTGGTCCACTCCTCTTTGGAGATCATCTCTAAATCTTTAAGATTTTGAGGCAATCGCTTGGCAACTCGGAGCTTCAACTCCCTCCATAAGTTTTCTATTGGACTAAAGTCTGAGACTGACTAGGTCACTCCATGATGTGCTTCTTTTTGATCCATTTCTTTGTTGCCTTGGCTGTATGTTTTGGGTCATTGTCTTGCTGGAAGACCCAGCCACAACTCATTTTTAATGTCCTGACGGAGGAAGGAGGTTGCCAGTCACGATTTTATGGTACATGGCTCCATCCATTCTTCCATTGATGTGGTGAAATAGTCCTGTGCTCTTAGCAAATAAACACCCCCAAAACATAATGTTTCCACCTCCATGCTTGACAGCGGAAACAGTGTTCTTTGGGTCAGAGGCAGCATTTCTCTTCCTCCAAACATGGCGATTTGCGTTAATGCCAAAGAGCTCAATTTTTGTCTCATCTGACCACAGCACCTTTTACCAATCACTCACAGAATCATCCAGGCATTCATTGGCAAACTTGTTTCGGGCCTGCACATGTGCCTTCTTGAGCAGGGGACCTTGTGGGCTCTGCAGCATTTTAAACCTTTACAGCATAATATGTTACCAATGGTTATCTTGGAGACTGAGGTCCCATCCCAGTTGCCTTGAGATCATTAACACGTTCCCCCCGTGTAGTTATAGGCTGATGTCTCACCTTCCTCATAACAAAGGATAGCACTCAAGGTGAGTTTTTGCATGGAGCCCCAGATCGATGTCGATTGACAGTCATTTTGTATTTCTTTGATTTTCTTACTATTGCAACAATTGTCTCCTTCACACCTAGTGTCTTACTTATGGTTTTATAGTCCATTCCAGCTTTGTGCATGTCTATGATCTTGTCCCTGACATCCTTAGACAGCTCTTTTGTCTTGCCCATGATGTAGAGGTTAGGGTCTGACTGATTATTTGAGTCTGTGGACAGGAGTCTTTTATAAATGTGACTATGTAAGATACCTGTCTTTAACCCCTTCATGACCCAGCCTATTTTGGCCTTAATGACCTTGTCGTTTTTTGAAATTCTGACCAGTGTCCCTTTATGAGGTAATAACTCAGGAAAGCTTCAACGGATCCTAGCAATTCTGAGATTTTTTTTTCGTGACATATTGGGCTTCATGTTAGTGGTAAATTTAGGTCGATAATTTCTGAGTTTATTTGTGAAAAAAATGGAAATTTGGCAAAAATTTTGAAAATTTAGCAATTTTCACATTTTGAATTTTTATTCTGTTAAACCAGAGAGTTATGTGACACAAAATAGTTAATAAATAACATTTACCACATGTTTACTTTACATCAGCACAATTTTGGAAACAAATTTTTTTTTTGCTAGGAAGTTATAAGGGTTAAAATTTGACCAGTGATTTCTCATTTTTACAACAAAATTTACAAAACCATTTTTTTTAGGGACCACCTCACATTTGAAGTCATTTTGAGGGTTCTATATGGCTGAAAATACCCAAAAGTGACACCATTCTAAAAACTGCACCCCTCAAGGTGCTCAAAACCACATTCAAGAAGTTTATTAACCCTTCAGGTGTTTCACAGCAGCAGAAGCAACATGGAAGTAAAAAATGAACATTTAACTTTTTAGTCACAAAAATGATATTTTAGCAACAATTTTTTTATTTTCCCAAGGGTAAAAGGAGAAACTGGACCACGAACGTTCTTGTCCAATTTGTCCTGAGTACGCTGATACCTCATATGTGGGGGTAAACCACTGTTTGGGCGCACGGCAGGGCTTGGAAGGGAAGGAGCGCCATTTGACTTTTTGAATGAAAAATTATCTCCATCGCTAGCGGACACCATGTCACGTTTGGAGAGCCCCTGTGTGCCTAAACATTGGAGCTACCCCACAAGTGACCCCATTTTGGAAACTAGACCCCCCAAGGAACTTATCTAGAAGCATAGTGAGCACTTTAAACCCTCAGGTGCTTCACAAATTGATCCGCAAAAATGAAAAAGTTCTTTTTTTTCACACAAAATTTCTTTTAGCCTCAATTTTTTCATTTTCACATGGGCAGCAGGATAAAATGGATCCTAAAATTTGTTGTGAAATTTCTCCTGAGTACGCCAATACCTCATATGTGGAGGTAAACCACTGTTTGGGTGCACGGCAAGGCTCGGAAGGGGAGGCGCGCCATTTGACTTTTTGAATGGAAAATTAGCTCCAATCGTTAGCGGACACCATGTCGCGTTTGGAGAGCCCCTGTGTGACTAAACATTGGAGCTCCTCTACAAGTGACCCCATTTTGGAAACTAGACCCCCTATGGAACTTATCTAGATGCATAGTGAGCACTTAAAACCCCCAGGTGCTTCACAGAAGTTTATAACGCAGAGCCGCAAAAATAAAAAATAATTTTTCTTTCCTCAAAAATGATTTTTAGCCTGGAATTTTTTATTTTCCCAAGGGTAATAGGAGAAATTGGACCCCAAATATTGTTGTCCAGTTTGTCCTGAGTACGATGATACCCCATATTTGGGGGTAAACCACTGTTTGGGCGCACGGCAGGGCTCGGAAGGGAAGGCACGTCATTTGGCTTTTTGAATGGAAAATTAGCTCCAATCATTAGCGGACACCATGTCGCGTTTGGAGAGCCCCTGTGTGCCTAAACATTAGAGCTCCCCCACAAGTGACCCCATTTTGGAAACTAGACCTCCCAAGGAACTAATCTAGATGCATATTGAGCACTTTGAACCCCAAAGTGCTTCACAGAAGTTTATAACGCAGAGCCATGAAAATAAAAAATAATTTTTCTTTTCTCAAAAATGATTTTTTAGCCGACAATTTTTTATTTTCCCAAGGGTAACAGGAGAAATTGGACCCCAAAAGTTGTTGTCCAGTTTCTCCTGAGTACGCTGATACCCCATATGTGGGGGTAAACCACTGTTTTGGCACACATCGGGGTTCGGAAGGGAAGTAGTGACATTTTGAAATGCAGACTTTGATGGAATGCTCTGCGGGCGTCAGGTTGCGTTTGCAGAGCCCCTGATGTGCCTAAACAGTAGGAACTCCCCACAAGTGACCCCATTTTGGAAACTAGACCCCCAAGGGAACTTATCTAGATGTGTGGTGAGCACTTTGAACCCCCAAGTGCTTCACAGAAGTTTATAATGCAGAGCCGTGAAAATAATAAATGTGTTTCCTTTCCTCAAAAGTATTTTTTTAGCCCAGATTTTTTTAATTTTCCCAAAGGTAACAGGAGAAATTTGACCCCAAATGTTGTTGTCCAGTTTCTCCTGAGTACGCTGATACCCCATATGTGGGGGTAAACCACTGTTTGGGCACACGTCGGGGTTCGGAAGGGAAGTAGTGACATTTTGAAATGCAGACTTTGATGGAATGCTCTGCGGGTGTCAGGTTGCGTTTGCAGAGCCCCTGATGTGCCTAAACAGTAGGAACTCCCCACAAGTGACCCTATTTTGGAAACTAGACCCCCAAGGGAACTTATCTAGATGTGTGGTGAGCACTTTGAACCCCCAAGTGCTTCACAGAAGTTTATAATGCAGAGCCGTGAAAATAATAAATGTGTTTCCTTTCCTCAAAAGTATTTTTTTAGCCCAGATTTTTTTAATTTTCCCAAAGGTAACAGGAGAAATTTGACCCCAAATGTTGTTGTCCAGTTTCTCCTGAGTACGCTGATACCCCATATGTGGGGGTAAACCACTGTTTGGGCACATGTCGGGGCTCGGAAGGGAAGTAGTGACGTTTTGGAATGCAGACTTTGATGGAATGGTCTGTGGGCATCATGTTACGTTTGCAGAGCCCCTGATGTGCCTAAACAGTAGAAACCCCCCACAAGTGACCCAATTTTGGAGATTAGACCCCCTAAAGAACTTATCTAGATGTGTGGTGAGCATGTTCAACCCCCAAGTGCTTCACAGAAGTTTACAACGCAGAGCCGTGAAAATAAAAAATCATTTTTCTTTCCTCAAAAAAGATGTTTTAGCAAGCAATTTTTTATTTTTATAAGGGTAACAGGAGAAATTGGACCCCAATATTTGTTGCCCAGTTTGTTGTGAGTACGCTGATACCCCATATGTGGGGGTAAACCACTGTTTGGGCGCACGTCAGGGCTTGGAAGGGAAGTAGTGACATTTGAAATGCAGACTTTGATGGAATGGTCTGCGGGCGTCACGTTGCATTTGCAGAGCCCCTGATGTGCCTAAACAGTAGAAACCCCCCACAAGTGATCACATTTTGGAGACTAGACCCCCCAAGGAACTTATCTAGATTTCTGGTGAGCACGTTCAACCCCCAAGTGCTTCACAGAAGTTAACAACACAGAGCCGTGAAAATAAAAAATCATTTTTCTTTCCTCAAAAAAGATGTTTAAGCAAGCAATTTTTTATTTTCACAAGGGTAACAGGAGAAATTGGACCCCAATATTTGTTGACCAGTTTGTTGTGAGTACTGTTATGGACCTGGTGGTTAGGAACACTGGAAATGACCTGATAGGTAAACCAGAAATACAGGACAAGCTCTGGGAGTGTGGAAACTTTACTGACCGCAGCCCTGATCCTATCACACACACTATAGGCAGCCGTGGAGCGTACCTAACTCTCGCTAGATGCCTCTTCACAGCCTGAGAGCTAGCTACCCCTAGAGAGAAACAAAGCCTCACTTGCCTCAGAGAAATTTCCCCAAAGTAAAGTCAGCCCCCCACAGATAATAACGGTGAGTTAAGAGGAAAATACAAACATAGGCATGAAAGCAGGTTTTTAGCAAAAGAGGCCCACTAATACTAGATAGGAAAAAGATAGCAAGGGAACTGTGCGGTCAGTATAAAATGTTACAAAAATATCTACGCAGAGAATACAAAAAGACCCTCAAAACGACTCACGATGTGAGGGCGCAACTCTGCACCCCAGAACTTCCAGCAAGCAAGAAAATAGCATAAAAGCAAGCTGGACTGAACTTATCATATGCTGAGAAACATTTTCCAAAAGCAATGAGCAAAAATGAACTAGCATAAACTTAGCTTCTCCTGGAGGAGACAGGTCACTAGAGAAGTCCCAGAGAGATCTGAACGAATACTGAATACAACGACAGCTGGCAACAAGTAAAGATCTAGGTGGAGTTAAATAGGCAGCCAGCACAGCAGAAAACGAGGCAGCTGGGAGCCAGCTAAGGACCAGCAGTATCACTCAAAGCCACCAGAGGGAGCCCACGAACAGAACTCAACAAAGTACCATTCATGACCACAGGAGGGAGCCCGAGAACGGAATTCACAATAGTACCCCCCCTTGAGGAGGGGTCACCGAACCCTCACCAGATCCCCCAGGCCGATCAGGAGGAGCCAAATGAAAGGCACGAACCAAATCAGCAGCATGGACATCAGAGGCAACAACCCAGGAATTATCCTCCTGACCATAGCCCTTCCACTTAACCAAGTACTGAAGCCTCCGTCTCGAAACACGAGAATCCAAGATCTTCTCCACCACATACTCCAATTCTCCCTCGACCAACACCGGAGCAGGAGGATCAACAGAAGGAACCACAGGCACCACATACCTCCGCAACAATGACCTATGGAACACATTATGGATGGCAAAAGATGCTGGGAGGTCCAAACGAAAGGACACCGGATTGAGGATTTCCGAAATCTTATAAGGACCGATGAAACGAGGCTTAAACTTAGGAGAAGAAGCCTTCATAGGAACATAACGAGAGGACAACCAAACCAAATCCCCCACACAAAGTCGGGGACCCACACAGCGACGGCGATTAGCAAAGCGTTGAGCCTTCTCCTGTGACAACGCCAAATTGTCCACTACGTGGTTCCAAATCTGTTGCAACCTATCCACCACAGAATCCACCCCAGGACAGTCAGAAGGCTCAACCTGCCCTGAGGAAAAACGAGGATGAAACCCAGAATTACAAAAAAAAGGCGAAACCAAAGTAGCCGAACTAGCCCGATTATTGAGGGCGAACTCAGCCAATGGCAAAAAAGTCACCCAATCATCCTGATCAGCAGAAACAAAACATCTCAGATAAGTTTCTAAGGTCTGATTAGTTCGTTCGGTTTGGCCATTCGTCTGAGGATGGAAAGCCGAAGAAAAAGACAAATCAATGCCCATCTTAGCACAAAAGGACCGCCAAAATCTGGACACAAACTGGGACCCTCTGTCGGACACAATGTTCTCCGGAATACCATGTAAACTAACCACATTCTGAAAAAACAGCTGAACCAAATCAGAGGAGGAAGGCAATTTAGGCAAGGGCACCAAATGGACCATCTTAGAAAAACGATCACAAACCACCCAGATGACAGACATCCTCTGAGAGACTGGAAGATCCGAAATAAAATCCATGGAAATATGCGTCCATGGCCTCTTCGGGACAGTCAAAGGCAAAAGCAATCCACTGGCACGAGAACAACAAGGCTTGGCCCGAGCACAAATCTCACAGGACTGCACAAAGGAACGCACATCCCGCGATAAGAAAGGCCACCAAAAGGACCTAGCCACCAAATCTCTGGTACCAAAAATCCCAGGATGACCCGCCAACACCGAACAATGAACCTCGGAAATAACTCTACTGGTCCATCTATCAGGGACAAACAGTCTCTCCGGTGGACAACGGTCAGGTCTATCGGCCTGAAATTCCTGCAGCACCCGCCGCAAATCAGGGGAGATGGCAGACAGAATCACCCCCTCTTTGAGGATACCAGCCGGTTCAGGAACTCCCGGAGAATCAGGCACAAAACTCCTAGAAAGGGCATCAGCCTTTACATTCTTAGAGCCCGGAAGGTATGAAACCACGAAATCGAAACGGGAGAAAAACAGCGACCATCGAGCCTGTCTAGGATTCAGCCGCTTGGCAGACTCGAGATAAATCAAATTCTTGTGATCAGTCAAGACCACCACACGATGTTTGGCTCCCTCAAGCCAATGTCGCCACTCCTCAAATGCCCATTTCATTGCCAACAACTCCCGATTCCCAACATCATAACTACGCTCGGCCGGCGAAAACTTTCTAGAGAAGAAAGCGCATGGCTTCATCACAGAGCCATCAGAGCTTCTCTGAGACAGGACAGCCCCTGTTCCAATCTCAGAAGCATCAACCTCGACCTGAAAAGGGAGAGAAACATCTGGCTGACGCAAGACAGGAGCTGAAGAAAACCGACGTTTCAGCTCCTGAAAAGCCTCAACGGCCGCAGAAGACCAATTCGTCACATCAGCACCCTTTTTGGTCAGATCAGTCAAAGGCTTAACCACACTAGAAAAATTAGTGATGAAGCGACGATAAAAATTAGCAAAGCCCAGGAACTTCTGAAGACTCTTCACAGATGTAGGTTGAGTCCAATCATGAATGGCCTGGACTTTAACTGGATCCATCTCGATAGTAGAAGGGGAAAAAATAAAGCCCAAAAAGGAAACCTTCTGGACTACGAAGAGACATTTAGACCCCTTCACAAACAAGGCATTGGCACGCAGGACCTGAAATACCATCCTGACCTGCTTCACATGAGACTTCCAATCCTCAGAAAAGACCAAAATATCATCCATGTATACAATCAAGAATCTATCCAGATACTCTCGGAAGATGTCGTGCATAAAGGACTGAAACACAGAAGGGGCATTAGAAAGCCCAAATGGCATCACCAAGTACTCAAAATGGCCTTCGGGCGTATTAAATGCTGCTTTCCATTCATCGCCCTGTTTTATACGCACAAGATTATAAGCTCCTCGAAGATCTATCTTAGTGAACCAACTAGCCCCCTTAATCCGAGCAAACAGATCGGACAGCAGAGGCAAAGGGTACTGAAATTTGACCGTGATTTTATTAAGAAGGCGATAATCTATACAGGGCCTCAGAGAACCATCCTTCTTGGCCACAAAAAAGAACCCTGCTCCCAAAGGTGACGAGGACGGGCGAATATGCCCTTTCTCCAAGGACTCCTTTATATAACTCCGCATAGCGGCATGTTCCGGCACAGATAAATTGAAAAGTCGACCATTAGGGAACTTACTACCAGGAATCAAATTTATAGCACAATCATAATCCCTATGAGGAGGTAGGGCACTGGATTTGGGCTCATCAAATACATCCTGGTAATCCGACAAAAATTCAGGGACTTCAGAAGGAGTAGAAGAAGCAATTGATACCAAAGGAACATCGCCATGCACCCCTTGACAACCCCAACTACACACAGACATTGATTTCCAATCCAGGACTGGATTATGAACCTGCAGCCATGGCAAACCCAAAACGACAACATCATGCAAATTATGCAACACCAGAAAGTGAATATCCTCCTGATGTGCAGGAGTCATGCACATGGTCACTTGAGTCCAGAACTGAGGCTTATTCTTGGCCAATGGCGTAGCATCAATTCCCTTTAGTTGAATAGGGAATTGCAAAGGCTCCAAGATAAAACCACAGCGCCTGGCAAATGCCAAATCCATCAAATTCAGGGCAGCGCCTGAATCCACAAAAGCCATAACAGAGTAGGACGACAAAGAACAAATCAAAGTAACAGACAAACTAAATTTAGGCTGTACAGTACCAATGGTGACAGACTTAGCGAATCTTTTAGTGCGCTTAGAACAATCAGAGATAACATGAGTGGAGTCACCACAGTGAAAACACAACCCATTCTGACGTCTGTGATTTTGCCGTTCAATTCTGGTTAGAATCCTATCACATTGCATAGACTCTGGCTTCTGCTCAGGAAACACCGCCAGATGGTGCAGAGGTTTGCGCTCCTGCAAACGCAGATCAATCTGAATGGCCAGAGACATTGACTCATTCAGACCCGCCGGTGTGGGGAACCCCACCATTACATCCTTAAGGGCTTCAGAAAGACCCTTTCTGAAAATCACTGCCAGGGCACACTCATTCCATTGAGTGAGCACAGACCACTTCCTAAACCTCTGGCGGTAAACCTCCGCTTCATCCTGACCCTGAGACAGAGCCAGCAAGGTCTTTTCTGCCTGGTCTACTGAATTAGGCTCCTCATAAAGCAATCCAAGCGCCAGAAAAAACGCATCTACATTTAGCAATGCAGGATCTCCTGGCGCCAGGGAGAATGCCCAATCTTGAGGGTCGCCACGTAACAAAGAAATAATAATTTTAACTTGCTGAGTAGGGTCACCAGAAGAGCGGGGTTTCAGAGCAAGAAACAATTTGCAATTGTTTTTGAAATTTAGAAACTTAGATCTATCTCCAGAAAACAAATCAGGAATTGGTATTCTAGGCTCTAACATAGGATTCTGAACCACATAATCCTGAATGCTTTGTACCCTTGCAGTGAGATGATCCAAACTAGAGGACAGGCTTTGAATGTCCATATCTGCAGCTGAGTCCTGAACCACCCAGAGATTAAGGGGAGGAGAGAAGCAAAACACACAGCAGAGAAAAAAAAATGAGCTCAGAACTTCTCTTATCCCTCTTTTGCGATGCATTAACACTTTGAGGCCGGCTGTACTTTTATGGACCTGGTGGTTAGGAACACTGGAAATGACCTGATAGGTAAACCAGAAATACAGGACAAGCTCTGGGAGTGTGGAAACTTTACTGACCGCAGCCCTGATCCTATCACACACACTATAGACAGCCTGAGAGCTAGCTACCCCTAGAGAGAAACAAAGCCTCACTTGCCTCAGAGAAATTTCCCCAAAGTAAAGTCAGCCCCCCACAGATAATAACGGTGAGTTAAGAGGAAAATACAAACATAGGCATGAAAACAGGTTTTAAGCAAAAGAGGCCCACTAATACTAGATAGGAAGAAGATAGCAAGGGAACTGTCCGGTCAGTATAAAATGCTACAAAAATATCCACTCAGAGAATACAAAAAGACCCTCACACCGACTCACGATGTGAGGGCACAACTCTTCACCCCAGAACTTCCAGCAAGCAAGAAAATAGCATTTAAGCAAGCTGGACTGAACTTATCATATACTGAGAAACATTTTCCAAAAGCAATGAGCAAAAATGAACTAGCATAAACTTAGCTTCTCCTGGAGGAGACAGGTCACTAGAGAAGTCCCAGAGAGATCTGAACCAATACTGAATACAACGACAGCTGGCAACAAGTAAAGATCTAGGTGGAGTTAAATAGGCAGCCAGCACAGCAGAAAACGAGGCAGCTGGGAGCCAGCTAAGGACCAGCAGTAATCACTCAAAGCCACCAGAGGGAGCCCACGAACAGAACTCAACAAAGTACCATTCATGACCACAGGAGGGAGCCCGAGAACGGAATTCACAACAGAGTACACTGATACCCCATATGTGGGGGTAAACCACTGTTTGGGCGCACGTCAGGGCTCGGAAGGGAAGTAGTGACATTTGAAATGCAGACTTTGATGGAATGGTCTGCGGGCGTCATGTTGCATTTGCAGAGCCACTGATGTGCCTAAACAGTAGAAACCCCCGACAAGTGACACCATTTTGGGGACTAGACCCCCCAAGGAACTTATCTAGATTGTGGTGAGCACGTTCAACCCCCAAGTGCTTCACAGAAGTTTACAACACAGAGCCGTGAAAATAAAAAATAATTTTTCTTTGCTCAAAAAAGATGTTTTAGCAAGCAATTTTTTATTTTCACAAGGGTAACAGGAGAAATTGGACCCCAATATTTGTTGACCAGTTTGTTGTGAGTACGCTGATACCCCATATGTGGGGGTAAACCACTGTTTGGGCGCACATCAGGGCTCGGAAGGGAAGTAGTGACATTTGAAATGCAGACTTTGATGGAATGGTCTGCGGGCGTCGCGTTGCATTTGCAGAGCCCCTGATGTTCCTAAACAGTAGAAACACCCCACAAGTGACCCCATTTTGGAAACTAGACCCCCCAAGGAACTTATCTAGATGTGTGGTGAGCACGTTCAACCCCCAAGTGCTTCACAGAAGTTTATAACGCAGAGCCGTGAAAATAAAAAATAATTGTTCTTTCCTCAAAAATTATGTTTTAGCAAGTAATTTTTTATTTTTGCAAAGGTAACAGGAGAAATTGGACCCCAACAGTTGTTGCCCAGTTTGTCCAGAGTACTCTGGTACCCCATATGTGGGGGTAAACCACTGTTTGGGCGCACGTCGGGGCTTGGAAGGGAGGGAGCACCATTTGACTTTTTGAACGCAAGATTGGCTGGAATCAATGGTGGCGCCATGTTGCGTTTGGAGACCCCTGATGTGCCTAAACAGTGGAAACCCCTCAATTCTAACTTCAACACTAACCCCAACACACCCCTAACCCTAATCGCAACTGTAGCTATAACCCTAATCACAACCCTAACCCCAACACACCCGTAACCACAACCCTAACCCCAACACACCCGTAACCTTAATCCCAACCCTAACCCTAATCCTAACCCTAATTCCAACCCTAACCCTAATCCCAACCCTAACCACAACTGTAACCCCAACACACCCCTAACCCTATCCGTAACCCTAACCACAAGCCTAATCTTAACCCTATTTCCAACCCTAGCCCTAATTCCAACCCTAACTCTAATTCCAACCCTAACCCTAAGGCTATGTGCCCACGTTGCGGATTCGTGTGAGATTTTTCTGCACGATTTTTGAAAAATCTGCAGGTAAAAGGCACTGCGTTTTACCTGCGGATTTACAGCGGATTTCCAGTGTTTTTTTTGTGCGGATTTCACCTGCGGCTTCCTATTGAGGAACAGGTGTAAAACGCTGTGGAATCCGCACAAAGAATTGACATGCTGCGGAAAATACAACGCAGCGTTTCCGCACGGAATTTTCCGCACCATGGGCACAGCGGATTTGGTTTTCCATAGGTGTACATGGTACTGTAAACCTGATGGAAAACTGCTACGAATTTGCAGTTGCCAATCCGCTGCGGATCCGCGGCCAATCCGCTGCAGATCCGCGGCCAATCCGCTGCGGATCCGCAGCCAAATCCGCACTGTGTGCACATGCCCTAACACTAACCCTAACCCTACCCCTAACCCTAACCCTAACCCTACCCCTAACCCTAACCCTACCCCTAGTTCTAACCCTAGTTCTAACCCTAACCCTAGTGGAAAAAGAAAAAAAAAATTCTTTTTTTTATTATTGTCCCTACCTATGGGGGTGATATAGGGGGAAGGTATTTACTATTTTTTTTATTTTGATCACTGTGATAGGTTTTATCACAGTGATCAAACTATACCTGGAACGAATCTGCCGGCCGGCAGATTCGGCGGGCGCACTGCGCATGCGCCTGCCATTTTGGAAGATGGCGGCGCCCATGGAGAAGACGGATGGACACCGGCAGCCTCGGTAAGTATAAGGGGGTAAAGATCGGGGCACGGGGGGGCGTCGGAGCACGGAGGTGGCATAGGAGCATGGGGGGAGCGGACAGGAGGACGGGGGAGCGGAGCACAAGACAAAGGGGAGCGGACCACAGATCGGTGGTTTGGGAGGGCGATCGGTGGGGGGGGTCACATCAGTGTTTCCAGCTATGGCCGATGATATTGAACATCGGCCATGGCTGGATTGTAATATTTCACCAGTTTTTTAGGTGAAATATTACAAATCGCTCTGATTGGCAGTTTCACTTTCAACAGCCAATCAGAGCGATCGTAGCCATGGGGGGGTGAAGCCACCCCCCCTGGGCTGAAGTACCACTCCCCCTGTCCTTGCAGATTGGGTGAAATTGGAGTTAACCCTTTCACCCGATCTGCAGGGACGCGATCATTCCATGACGCCACATAGGCGTCATGGGTCGGATTGGCACAGGTTTTCATGACGCCTACGTGGCGTCATGGGTCGGGAAGGGGTTAATGCAGGTAAGAAGTTTATTAGGAGCTTCTAACTGGTCTGTAGGAGCCAGAACTCTTAATGGTAGGTAGGGGATCAAAAACTTTTCTCCCTGCAAAATACAAATAAATTTATATAATTTATACAATCTGATTTTCTGGATTTTATTTTTGAAATTCTATGTCTCAATGTTAAAATTAACCTACCCTTAAAATTATAGACTGTTCATGTCTTTGTCAGTCAGCAAACTTACAAAATCAACAAGGGTTCAAATATTTATTTCCTTCACTGTAAGAAAGAATTGTTTAAATGTGGATGAGGCCTGTATGACAAAGACAATATGCTCCAAACAATTTAAAAATGAGATCTCCCATACTGCATGAAGTTAGTAACAGAATATATTTTATTTTTGGCTGTGGATGAGGCCTGTATAACATAGACTAGATGCTCCAAACAATTTCAAACTGAGATCTCCCCTACTGTATCACATCAGTAACAGAAGAATTTTTTTTGTGTGGATGAGGCCTGTTTAACATAGACTAAATGCTCCAAACAATTTCAAACTGAGATCTCCCCTTCTATAACACGTTAGTGATAGAAGAAAGAATTGTTTGAGTGTGGATGAGGCCTGTATGACAAAGATATGCCCCAAACAATTTAAAAATGAGATCTTCCCTTCTATATGTTGATGGTGAATTTACCTGAGGAAGGCAGCAGTCCGCTGCCGAAACGCGTAGTGGTTCAATAAAAAGTTTGTTTACCACCAATCTATTGCTGTGTGCTCTATAGCCATAGTGCTCCTTAACTTGACCACATTTGTTCCAAAAAAAAGTATGACAAAGAAGATATGCTCCAAACAATTTCAAAATGAGATCTACCTATTGTATGACAGTAATAACAGAATAATTTTTTGTGTGGATGAGGCCTGTATAACATAGACTAGATGCTCCAAACAATTTCAAACTGAGATCTCCCCTACTGTATCACGTTAGTAACAGAATAATTTTTTGTGTGGATGAGGCCTGTATAACATAGATTACATGCTATAAACAATTTTAAACTGAAAACTCCCCTACTGAATCACATTAGAAACAGAAGAAAGAATTGTTTGAGTGTGGATGAGGCCTGTATGACAAAGAAGATATGCTTCAAACAATTTAAAAATGAGATCTCCACTACTGTATCAAGTTAGTAACAGAAGAAATGTTTTTTGTCAGGATGAGGCCTGTATAACATAGACTACACGCTACAAACAATTTCAAACTGAGATCTCCAATACTATATGACCTTAGTAACAGAATAATTTTTTGTGTGGATGAGGCCTGTACAACATAGATTACAGGCTACAAACAATTTCAAACTTAGATCTCCCCTGCTGTATCACGTTAGTAACAGAAGACTTTTTTTGTATGTGGATGAGGCCTGTATAACATATACTAGATGATCCAAACAATTTCAAACTAAGATCTCCCCTACAGTATCACGTTGGTAACAGGAAATTTTTTTTTGTCTGGATGTGGCCTGCATAACATAAGCTACATGCTACAAACAATTTCAAACAGATCTCCAATACTGTATCACGTTAGAAACAGAAGAAAGAATTGTTTGAGTGTGGATGAGGCTTGTATGACAAAGAAAATATGCTCCAAACAATTTTATAATGTGATGTCCCCTACGGCATAACGTTAGTAACATAATTTTTTTTAGTAGATGAGGCTTGTATAACATAGACTAGATGCTCCAAACAATTTCAAACTGAGATCTCCCCTACTATATCACGCTAGTAACAGAAGAAATATTTTTAGTGTGGATGAGGCCTGTGTACCATAGACTACAGGCTACAAACAATTTAAAACTGAGATCTCCCTACTGTATCATGTTAGTAACAAAAGAAAGAATTGTTTGAGTATGGATGAGGCCAGTGTGACAAAGAATATATGCTCCAAACAATTTCAAAATGAGATGTACCCTATGGTATTAGTAAAATAATAAATTTTATTTTTGTGTGGATAAGGCTTGTAGTTTTATTTTTTAATTTCCATGATCTATGCAGACAGTTGAATTTCACCTCCACTAAATAGCAAGGTGAGATATGGCATTCTGAATCAAAGTAGCAACTGCCAAATTTTTTTTTTAAATTTCCTGGCCAACAGCTCAAATCACAGAACAATGTTACCACACAACTAAATAACAAGGTGACATATGCATTGCTGTATCACATTTAGAAATGACTATTCACACATAGAGCACTCTGCTGGAAGGTCGATTTCACAGACACACAGGACACTAGCTACCTAAACTATCTGACTTAGAAACTATATAACTAGCTAAAATCTATCAGCAACCAGTTCCAGCATCAGTCTCTGCACATTACATTGTCAAAATGGTGCTAAAACAAGATGTCTGCTCTTTATATGAAGAGGGACATGTGATTTCAGCAGCCAATGACACAAGCTGCTGTGTTAGGACTTTGTGGATGTTTCCTGTGCCCTGATTGGCTAGTCGCAAAGTGCACACATAAAGCTGGAAAAAAAGTTCACAAGCACGCATCTCCTCTGAGCTCTGCCAACACCTTCCCCTCATTAAACATGTACCCCACGCTCTTCATACAACCCCATTATTGTAGTCAAAGTGCTCAAAATACTTTAGTGGCAACTCAATTTTTTCCCCGCACTTTTTACTGAATGTTACCGATTGGATAAAATTTTGCTTGTGTTTCCGATCAAGAATCTGAATGTGCCATATTCGTGCCGATTTTATGTTTGGTGATCGTTTTCCAACAAATTCGCTCATCTCTAGTCAGGAGTCCCCTATACAGATTAGCTGTTCGTCCGACTTTCACCTAATGTGTTTGGGGGTACTGAAAGTTCTATTTTCTGTTTCAAAAATAAAAGGCACAAGAAATCAGGAGAAAACAAAAAAATATATTGCAAAATATAAAGTATGCGCAGTTACAGCACATTAAAATTTTCATTTGTGCCAGAAAATACCCCTAATCAAAAGAGTCTGGCTGTGTGCACACATTGCAGATTTGGTGCGTTTTTTCCTCATTTTTTTCTGGCAAAACCTGATGTCAGTGAAGTGAATGAGAAACCTGAAGTGTCATGCACACGTTGAGTATTTTTGACTTGCAGATTTGGTGCAGAAAATAATTTGTAGCATGTCAATTCTGCGTTTTCACCATTGACTTCACTAAAATCAATCAAAAACACAGGGCAAAAACATACAAAAAAGGCAGCAAAAACGTGCGTTTTTGCAGCTGCGTTTTTCATGCCAAGAGATGCAGATATGGTGCAGAAATGTAACTCAATGTGTGCAATGTTACTTTAAAAGTCGATTGAAATAATTGGAGATTACTGCATCATTTACTTCACAGCTTTCAACTGAAAAGATTTGAAAATTAGATTAAAAAAAAGAAAAATATATTCAAATATAATCAAACAAAAAACATCAGTCTCTGTGTTGTCTCTGTTTTTCACCCCAAACTATTAGTTTGGCTTTGCACAAGTCATGTATGGTGTGGGCACTAATGTGAATCCAACGGCAGGCTTGAGACTGAGGTCTTCTCTGGAAACTCCTGGAGGCGGATAGAAAGTAAATGCTTGAAGAAGTCCAGTGAAAAATAGGAAAAGCTCCATCTTGGCCAAGCCCTCCCCAGCACAAGCTCTTCTTCCTGTAGAAATCAGATAAGTGAGTTACCAAAGTCATGTTGAAAGTAGATTTTGACTCAAACACGTGTAGTAATTAAATATATTGGATATAATTAGTGTTGAGCATTCCGATACCGCAAGTATCTGTCGCTCTTATTCATTCTCGTCTGGACTACAGCAACTCTTTACTGATCAATCTCCCTCCTACCAAACTTTCTACTCTTCAATCCATCTAAATGCGGCAGCCAGGGTTATATTTCTATCTAGCTGCTTCACCGATGTGCCAGCCATTGCACTGGTTGCCCATTCACCACAAAATACAATACAAACTTCTCTATCACCCGCAAAGCTCTCCACAGTTTTGCACCACCCTATAACTCATTTCTCATTTCTATCACCCTACCCATGCTCTCCGTTCTGCAACTGATCTAAAACTAACATCCTCTATAATCTGAACCTCAGACCTCAGTCTTCAAGACTTCTCTCATGCTGCACCAGTGTTCTGGAATGCACTACCGCCAGATGATCTGACTAATACCTAGCCCCCATGTTTTTAAGCGTGCTTTAAAAACACATCTCTTTAGACAGGCCTGTCACCTCAACTCACTAATCTAAAGGCCCCGTCTCACATAGCGATTTACCAACGATCACGACCAGCGATACGACCTGGCCGTGATCGTTGGTAAGTCACTGTGTGGTCGCTGGGGAGCTGTCACACAGACAGCTCTCTCCAGCGACCAACGATCAGGGGAACGACTTCGGCATCGTTGAAACTGTTACCAAAAAAAACAAACAGTACATACTCACCATCTGATGTCCGTCAGGTCCCTCGCTGTCTGCTTCCTGCTCTGACTGAGTGCCGCCGTACAGTGAGAGCAGAGCGCAGCGGTGATGTCACTGCTGCGCTCTGCTCTCACTGTACGGCCGGATCTCAGTCAGAGCAGGAAGCGGACAGCGAGGGACCTGACGGACATCAGATGGTGAGTATGTACTGTTTGTTTTTTTTTACATTTACGCTGGTAACCAGGGTAAACATTGGGTTACTAAGCGCGGCCCTGCGCTTAGTAACCCGATGTTTACCCTGGTTACCAGTGAAGACATCGCTGGATCGGTGTCACACACACCGATTCAGCGATGTCAGCGGGGCCTCAACGACCAAAAAAAGGTCCAGGCCATTCCGACACGACCAGCGATCTCGCAGCAGGGGCCTGATCGCTGGTACGTGTCACACATAGAGAGATCGCTACTGAGGTCGCTGTTGCGTCACAAAACTAGTGACTCAGCAGCGATCTCGCTAGCGATCTCGCTATGTGAGACGGGGCCTTAACTCTCCCCTGTTCCCTCCTTCTAAATGGTAATCAGAATCTGCTCCTTTCTTTTCATCTGAATTGCCACATCCTCTGTGCACCGAATAGCAGACAGTAACTTCACTTAGACAGATACTGGCTGACCACCGGATAATGCAGCTTTATATAAATTTTTCCTTTTTTGGTGTTTTTCATGTTAGAGTAGGACTGGCAAAAAGTAAGGACCCTTGAGGTGGGTTGCCAGCTTACATATTATGGCCAGAATATCAACCAATACCTTACATATATTTATATGTTTTGTTTTGCACGTTGTATTTTCTGCAGGGTGCAGTTGGGCCCAAATAGTTCTGTACACTGTGGCCTCTGTTCACACAGGATCATTATAGTTAGCACTGGGCAGCCCGCCATAGGGCATCATTAATAGGCTGAGAACCAGATGCTCTGCATTCTCTGTGTGAACATGCCACATACAGATTATGTATCTTAGTGCATTGGTGTACCACATGGCCAATCCCTGATTGAAGGCTGGCTGTTTCATTAGGTATTGCACCTGTGCATTTGCTATTTTATTTGGGTCCGCTGCACCCTGCTTGTGCTTTTTTATTGAGGCCCATTTAGACAGGTAAGCATCTCTGCCTGTTTTTGGTGTGTTTATATAAAAACCCTTATTTATTATAATGATGGCTGGACCGCACATAACAAACACGTTCTACCTATTGTGTCTCCCCATTTCTTCATAGATTGTAAGTTTGGGAGAAGGACCCTCACTCCGCCTATAACTGGTGAACTATGTGTTGCATTGTATTATTTTTATTGTCTGTACATGAAACCACTTAAGGGTATGTTCCCAAGATCAGGAATGTTAGGATTCAAGCTCCCACCTCTGCACAGGGGGAATCTTGGGCCATCTCCGCTGCGGTCTCCCATTCTTCTCCTGCCGCAGTGGAGGCTGCTCAGCGGAGACGTTGGTCTCAGTGTCTCGCTCAATCTGACTCTGTGAGGAGGATTACTGGTGCTCTTCCAGCTTCTGCTATTGTAGTCAGTGCTGGGCAGCGGCGAGCAGACGCTTTTGGGACTAAGTCTTGCTTTTCTCCTTCTGAGCATGCCCAGGGTAAAATCTCTCATTGGAGATCGAGGGTCACATGCTTGGATACTGCAGCAAGGTCCTGAAGGTGCTCAGGCCTTGCGGCAGCTTCTCATTGGTCCTTCTTGGAAGGTCCTGTTCGGGCTGCAGCTATAAAAGGCTCGCATGGCCGCACGGCCATGCGCTAGTGTCTTTCTAAATTATGTGCTTTGTGCCGGTGTGGTCATGTGTGATTGTGTTCAGGGACCCGGCTGAAATAAGCCCCTAGAATGCTGGCACCTCCGGCGAGGAGTTTGTGTGTCTGAGTACATTCAGGGACTTGGCTGAAATAAGCTCCTAGAATGCTGGCACCTCCGGTGAGGAGTTTTGTGTGCATGCATGACCACTGACTGCTCTCTCTTGGGTAGTTAGTCTGTGCTCCTGTGAAGTTAACAGGGCGCAGAGCTTTGCTTTCACGGCTCCTCTGTGAGTTAACCGAGCTAGCCAATACCGCCATATAGTGCTGCCATTTGTCTAGCAGCAGGTTCTCCTGCACGGTGGACCCCGGGCTGCGAACGCACCAATAACAATAAAAACTATTTTCCTCGGTGCGTTCCGCTAGCCTTAACAAGGAATTGCTGTGGGTTTGACTCTGCACATTTATGGAGCATCAAACCCTCAGCAACCAGATGTTAAAGCATAGTGGTTGGGATTCATGTTCACTATGCGTGCTTGTGCACCTGTTGATCACCCTGACATGTGACGCGTCTTTCAAAAACCCAGCATACCATTTTTTCTTGTGGAGACGCTAGTCTCTGCAACAGAAATAAAATCTATAGTATGTATTGAATGTAATAAATCAACATTGTTCAGTGAACACATGTGGATTTACCTACATTAAATAGAATGCAGCGCTTTGTTAGGTGTTGAAATCCCACTGCTGCACAGGGGGAATCTCGAACCACGTCGTCTGCGGTCTCACATTCTTCTCCTGCCGCAGTGGAGTCTGCTCAGCAGAGACGTCAGTCCCAGCATCTTGCTCATGCTGATACTGTGCATCTTGTTACAGCTGCCTTCCCAGGTTCAGCCTTTTTAACCAGCATTGATCAGCGGCGAGCAGACATTCCAGGGACTAAGTCCTTCTTTTCATCTACTGAGCATGCCCGTGGGACGATATCTCAATGGACGACAGAGGTCACATGCTCAGGTCCTGTAGCAGCTCTGATTACACCACCAGGAAGGTCCAGGAAGGCTATTATTATTATTATTATTATTATTTATTATTATAGCGCCATTTATTCCATGGCGCTTTACATGTGAGGAGGGGTATACATAATAAAAACAAGTACAATAATCTTGAACAATACAAGTCACAACTGGTACAGGAGGAGAGAGAACCCTGCCCGTGAAGGCTCACAATCTACAAGGGATGGGTGAGAATACAGTAGGTGAGGGTAGAGCTGGTCATGCAGCGGTTTGGTTGATCGGTGGTTACTGCAGGTTGTAGGCTTGTCGGTAGAGGTGAGTCTTCAGATTCTTTTTGAAGATCTTGATGGTAGGCGAGAGTCTGATGTGTTGTGGTAGAGGGTTCCAGAGCAGGGGGGATACGCGAGAGAAATCTTGTATACGATTGTGGGAAGAGGAGATAAGAGGGGAGTAGAGAAGGAGATCTTGTGAGGATCGGAGGTTGCGTGTAGGTAAGTACCGGGAGACGAGGTCACAGATGTATGGAGGAGACAGGTTGTGGATGGCTTTGTACGTCATGGTTAGGGTTTTATACTGGAGTCTCTGGGCAATGGGGAGCCAGTGAAGGGATTGACAGAGGGGAGAGGCCGGAGAATAGCGGGGGGACAGGTGGATTAGTCGGGCTACAGCTATAAAAGGTTCCAATGGCCGCTTGACCATGTGCTAGTATAAACCTGACTAGGTGTGTGTGTGTGCTGTGATAGGGAATTCAGGGACCCTCATAGTTTATCCTCACATATATGAATCCTTACATGACTTATGTTTCACCTCTCTGTCTGAATTACTACATTCTATTAGTTATGTGATCGAAACTACTGACAAACCCTATATTGCTTAAGGAAATAGTTAATAACAGTGTTGGTGGTGGGAGCTATCAGATAGTAATGATTAATGAGCGTTGTCCACCGTAATTATACTAATTAGCTACGTTTTGGAATGAGAACGATAATTTGCCATATGAGAATATGTTTTTAGCCAATCAATAGTTTGTACACCATATTGATGTGAACGCCCTAAGGTGAAAGGGTATATAATATCAGCTATGGAATAAAGGAGTATGATTGTTTTCTATGCAGATACAATTTGTCTCTGTGTGAATTCATCATCCGCTCGAGCTTCCTCATAATAATATTTGGAAACCATCCAATATACTCTGGTCAACTTGAGACCACCCTAACAATTTGGTGTCCCTGGGTGGGCTGGGGTAAACAGAAGACTACCAATATCTGAGGATCGGCAATCACAGGCTTGGGATCAGAAGGAAACACAGACTAAAATCCCGGGAAGGTAAGAACTTTGTATTCTTACAAACTCTCTCTGTGTCTTCGCCGGTCTCACAGTCTGCAGCCGAACCCTGGGTATGTTATTGTCAAGTCTTTCTACATAAGCAGCCCATATTGTTTGGCAAAGAACCGTAAAATATCCAAGTGATACTTAGAGTGTATATTGGATTGGTAAATATTCTGTGTTACTGTTCCTATCATATGTGTTTTGTTATATGTCTAGCATATGACTGAAGTATGAAATATGTATGTCAACCTTGAGGAGACATCCTCTTGGGGAGTGATAGAGGTATGGTGTGACAAGCTGATTGAATGGAGATAGGTTCTTGTTGTGAATTCCGTTCTTAGGCTCCCTCCTGTGGTCATGAGTGGTACTGTGTGAGTTCTGTTCTTGGGCTCCCTCTGGTGGCTTTTAGCGATATGGCTGGTCTGTAGCTGGACTCCAGCTGCCTTGTTTTCTGCTATTCTGGCTTCCTATTTAACTCACCTGGACCTTCACTTGTTGCCTGCTGTCGTTGTACTCAGTACTGGTTCAGATTTCTCTTGGACTTCCCTTGTGACCTGTCTCCTCCTGGAGAAGCTAAGTTTTGCTAGTTCATTTTTGCTCATTGCTTTTTTGAAAATGTTTCTCAGTATACTATGAGTTCAGTCCAGCTTGCTTATATGTGATTTTCTCGCTTGCTGGAAGCTCTGGGGTGCAGAGTTGCGCCCCTCACATCGTGAGTCGGTGTGGGGGTTTTTTGTATTCTCTGCGTGGATTATTTTGGTAGTGTTTGTACTGATCGCACAGATTCCTTGCTATCTTCTGACTATTTAGTGTTAGCGGGCCTCATTTGCTAAAACCTGTTTTCATTTCTACGTTTGTGCTTTCCCCTTACCTCACCGTTATTATTTGTGGGGGGGCTGTCTAAACTTTGGGGTAATTTCTCTGAGGCAAGTGAGGCTTTGTTTCTCTCTAGGGGTAGCTAGTTTCTCAGGCTGTGAAGAGGCGTCTAGGCTTTCAGGAACGCTCCACGGCTGCCTATAGTGTGTGTTGATAGGATCAGGGTTGCGGTCAGTAAAGTTCCCACATTCCCAGAGCTTGTCCTTTGTTTCTGGTTTACTCATCAGGTCAGTTTTTCTGTTCCTTACCACCAGGATCATAACAGTACAGCAGGCCAATAAGGAGTTGATGCATCGCCAAAGAGGGATAAGAGAAGTCCTGAGTTCATTTTTTTTTCTTCTCTGCAGTTTGTCTAGCTTCTCTCCTCCCCTTAATCTCTGGGTGGTTCAGAATTCAGCTGCAGATATGGACATTCAGAGTCTGTCCTCTAGTGTGGATCATCTCACTGCAAGGGTACAAAGCATTCAGGATTATGTAATTCACAGTCCTATATCAGAGCCTAAAATACCAATTCCTGAGTTGTTCTCTGGAGATAGATCTAGATTTTTGAACTTCAAAAATAATTTCAAATTATTTCTTTCTCTGAGACCTCGTTCCTCTGGTGACCCTGTTCAGCAAGTTAAAATTGTTATTTCTTTGTTGCGTGGTGACCCTCAAGATTGGGCATTCTCCCTGACGCCAGGAGATCCTGCATTGCTAAATGTGGATGCGTTTTTTCTGGCGCTTGGATTGCTCTATGAGGAACCTAATCTAGTTGACCAGGCAGAAAAGGTTTTGCTGGCTCTCTCTCAGGGTCAGCATGAAGCCGAGGTTTACTGTCAGAGGTTTAGGAAGTGGTCTGTGCTCACTCAATGGAATGAGTGTGCCCTGGCAGCGATTTTCAGAAAGGGCCTTTCTGAAGCCCTTAAGGATGTTATGGTGGGGTTCCCCACGCCTGCGGGTCTGAGTGAGTCAATGTCTTTGGCCATTCAAATTGATCTGCGTTTGCGGGAGCGCAAACCTGTGCACCATCTGGCGGTGTTTCCTGAGCAGAAGCCAGAGCCTATGCAATGTGACAGGATTCTGACCAGAATTGAACGGCAAAATCACAGATGTCTGAATGGGTTGTGCTTTTACTGTGGTGATTCCACTCATGTTATCTCAGATTGTTCTAAGCGCACAAAGAGGTTCGCTAAGTCTGTCACCATTGGTACTGTACAGCCTAAATTCATTTTGTCTGTTACTTTGATTTGCTCTCTGTCATCCTACTCAGTTATGGCTTTTGTGGATTCAGGCGCTGCCCTGAATTTGATGGATTTGTCATTTGCCAGGCGCTGTGGTTTTATCTTGGAGCCTTTGCAATTCCCTATTCCACTAAAAGGAATTGATGCTACGCCATTGGCCAAGAATAAACCTCAGTACTGGACTCAAGTGACCATGTGCATGACTTCTGCACATCAGGAGGTGATTCGCTTTCTTGTGTTACATAATTTGCATGACGTTGTCGTGTTGGGTCTGCCATGGCTGCAGGTTCATAATCCAGTCCTGGATTGGAAAGCAATGTCTGTGTCAAGTTGGGGTTGTCAAGGGGTACATGGCGATGCTCCTTTGGTGTCAATTGCTTCTTCTACTCCTTCTGAAGTCCCTGAATTTTTGTCGGACTAAAAGGATGTATTTGATGAGCCCAAATCCAGTGCCCTACCTCCTCATAGGGATTGTGATTGTGCTATAAATTTGATTCCTGGTTGTAAATTCCCTAAGGGTTGACTTTTTAATTTGTCTGTGCCAGAGCATGCTGCTATGCGGAGTTATATAAAGGAGTCCTTGGAGAAGGGGCATATTTCCCCGTCCTCGTCACCTTTGGGTGCGGGGTTCTTTTTTGTGGCCAAGAAGGATGGTTCTCTGAGAACCTATATAGATTATCGCCTTCTAAATAAAATCACGGTCAAATTTCAGTACCCATTGCCTCTGCTGTCCGACCTGTTTGCTCGGATTAGGGGGGCTAGTTGGTTCACCAAGATAGATCTTCGAGGAGCTTATAATCTTGTGCGTATAAAGCAGGGCGATGAATGGAAAACAGCATTTAATATGCCCGAAGGCCATTTTGAGTACTTGGTGATGCCTTTTGGGCTTTCTAATGCCCCTTCCATGTTTCAGTCCTTCATGCACAACATCTTCCGAGAGTATCTGGATAGATTTATGATTGTGTACCTGGATGATATTTTGGTCTTTTCTGATGATTGGGAATCTCATGTGAAACAGGTCAGGATGGTATTTCAGGTCCTGCGTGCCAATGCCTTGTTTGTGAAGGGCTCTAAATGTCTCTTCGTAGTCCAGAAGGTTTCCTTTTTGGGCTTTATTTTTTCTCCTTCTACTATTGAGATGGATCCAGTCAAGGTCCAGGCTATTTATGACTGGACTCAACCTACATCGGTGAAGAGTCTTCAGAAGTTCTTGGGCTTTGCTAATTTTTACCGTCGCTTCATCACTAATTTTTCTAGTGTGGTTAAGCCTTTGACGGATTTGACCAAGAAGGGTTCTGATGTGACGAATTGGTCTCCTGCGGCCGTGGAGGCCTTTCAGGAGCTGAAACGTCGGTTTTCTTCGGCTCCTGTCTTGCGTCAGCCGGATGTCTCTCTTCCTTTCCAGGTCGAGGTTGATGCTTCTGAGATTGGAGCAGGGGCTGTCTTGTCGCAGAGAAGCTCTGATGGCTCTGTGATGAGGCCATGTGCTTTCTTTTCAAGAAAGTTTTCGCCTGCCGAGCGTAATTATGATGTTGGTAATCGGGAGTTGTTGGCAATGAAGTGGGCATTTGAGGAGTGGCAACATTGGCTTGAGGGAGCCAAACATCGCGTGGTGTTCTTGACGGATCACAAGAATTTGACTTATCTCGAGTCTGCTAAACGTTTAAATCCTAGACAGGCTCGATGGTCGCTGTTTTTCTCCCGTTTCGATTTCGTGGTTTCATACCTTCCGGGCTCAAAGAACGTGAAGGCTGATGCCCTTTCTAGGAGTTTTGTGCCTGACTCTCTGGGAGTTTCTGAACCGGCTGGTATCCTCAGAGAGGGGGTGATTTTGTCTGCCATCTCCCCTGATTTGCGGCGTGTGCTGCAGGAATTTCAGGCCAATAAACCTGACCGTTGTCCACTGGAGAGACTGTTTATCCCGGATAGATGGACCAGTAGAGTTATTTCCGAGGTTCACTCTTCAGTGTTGGCGGGTCATCCTGGGATTTTTGGTACCAGGGACTTGGTGGCGAGGTCCTTTTGGTGGCCTTCCTTGTTGCGGGATGTGCGTTCCTTTGTGCAGTCCTGTGGGATTTGTGCTCGGGCCAAGCCTTGCTGTTCTCGTGCCAGTGGTTTGCTTTTGCCTTTGCCTGTCCCGAAGAGGCCCTGGACGCATATTTCCATGGATTTTATTTCGGATCTTCCAGTCTCTCAGAGGATGTCTGTCATCTGGGTGGTTTGTGATCGTTTTTCTAAAATGGTCCATTTGGTGTCCTTGCCTAAGCTGCCTTCCTCCTCCGATTTGGTTCCGCAGTTTTTCCAGAATGTGGTTCGTTTGCATGGTATTCCAGAGAACATTGTGTCTGACAGAGGATCCCAGTTTGTGTCCAGATTTTGGCTGTCCTTTTGTGCTAAGATGGGCATTGATTTGTCTTTTTCGTCGGCCTTCCATCCTCAGACGAATGGCCAAACTGAACGAACTAATCAGACCTTGGAAACTTATCTGAGATGTTTTGTTTCTGCTGATCAGGATGATTGGGTGACCTTTTTGCCATTGGCTGAGTTCGCCCTCAATAATCGGGCTAGTTCTGCTACCTTGGTTTCGCCTTTTTTTTGTAATTCTGGTTTTCATCCTCGTTTTTCCTCAGGTCAGGTTGAGCCTTCTGACTGTCCTGGGGTGGATTCTGTGGTGGATAGGTTGCAGCGGATTTGGAACCACATAGTGGACAATTTGACGCTGTCACAAGAGAAGGCTCAGCGCTTTGCTAACCGCCGTCGCTGTGTGGGTCCCCAACTTCGTGTGGGGGATTTGGTATGGTTGTCTTCTCGTTTTGTTCCTATGAAGGTTTCCTCTCCTAAGTTCAAGCCCCGTTTCATCAGTCCTTATAAGATTTCGGAAATCCTCAACCCTGTGTCATTTCGTTTGGACCTCCCAGTATCGTTTGCCATTCATAATGTGTTCCATAGGTCATTGTTGCGGAGGTATGTGGTGCCTGTGGTTCCTTCTGTTGATCCTCCTGCTCCGGTGTTGGTCGAGGGAGAATTGGAGTATGTGGTGGAGAAGATCTTGGATTCTCGTATTTTGAGAAGGAAGCTTCAGTACTTAGTTAAATGGAAGGGCTATGGTCAGGAGGATAATTCCTGGGTTGTCGCCTCTGATGTCCATGCGGCCAATTTGGTTTGTGCCTTTCATTTGGCTCGTCCTGATCGGCCGGGGGGCTCTGGTGAGGGTTCGGTGACCCCTCCTCAAGGGGGGGTACTGTTGTGAATTCCGTTCTTAGGCTCCCTCCTGTAGTCATGAGTGGTACTGTGTGAGTTCTGTTCTTGGGCTCCCTCTGGTGGCTTTTAGCGATACGGCTGGTCTGTAGCTGGACTCCAGCTGCCTCGTTTTCTGCTATTCTGGCTTCCTATTTAACTCACCTGGACCTTCACTTGTTGCCTGCTGTCGTTGTACTCAGTACTGGTTCAGATTTCTCTTGGACTTCCCTTGTGACCTGTCTCCTCCTGGAGAAGCTAAGTTTTGCTAGTTCATTTTTGCTCATTGCTTTTTTGAAAATGTTTCTCAGTATATTATGAGTTCAGTCCAGCTTGCTTATATGTGATTTTCTCGCTTGCTGGAAGCTCTGGGGTGCAGAGTTGCGCCCCTCACATCGTGAGTCGGTGTGGGGGGTTTTTGTATTCTCTGTGTGGATTATTTTGGTAGTGTTTGTACTGATCGCACAGATTCCTTGCTATCTTCTGACTATTTAGTGTTAGCGGGCCTCATTTGCTAAAACCTGTTTTCATTTCTACGTTTGTGCTTTCCCCTTACCTCACCGTTATTATTTGTGGGGGGCTGTCTAAACTTTGGGGTAATTTCTCTGAGGCAAGTGAGGCTTTGTTTCTCTCTAGGGGTAGCTAGTTTCTCAGGCTGTGAAGAGGCGTCTAGGCTTTCAGGAACGCTCCACGGCTGCCTATAGTGTGTGTTGATAGGATCAGGGTTGCGGTCAGTAAAGTTCCCACATTCCCAGAGCTTGTCCTTTGTTTCTGGTTTACTCATCAGGTCAGTTTTTCTGTTCCTTACCACCAGGATCATAACAGGTTCTCTACAATACAAGTCCGTCTTTTATGTTGTAAAGTCTGTCTGTCTTGTCCTATATGTACTAGCTGCTCCCATACGGTGCCAAAAGATCTTAAGAGAATTAGATCATATAGTCTGCCTGTTGTTAAACCTGTTTTGCAATCTCTGGTTGATATATATAAGAATTTCTGTGTATACTAAGACTTAATAGGTACATGCCATTTCTTACAGGAGGCCATTGAGGGGATTTAGTGACGGTGACAGAGTAGTCACTTGGCCAAATCACTGATCCATTATTCCTAGGGGTTCACACACCCAAACACTGAGAAATACAGTTTAGGGTTAGAAAGTGAGAACAAAAAGAGGAATTAACGAGTCTGCCGCCCACAGATTGTGAGAACAGTCTAGGGTTCGAAAGTGTGGACATAAACGTGCACTGTAGAAGCCAAATTGAGGGCCATAAGAAATAGGCACAAGCTGAGCTACACATCAAGGCTGTAGGGAGGCATCAACCAGAGATAGAGATAGGGAGAGAAAGAGAGAGCAGATAGGCAGAAGTAGAAAAAGGGGGAAGTGGCAGTACATATGACATAGGGAAATACAGGAAAGGTCAGGTAGCTGTGAAAGATACTGACACTCATTGTATGGAATAATTGTGTGTGTGTAAGAAAGTGATTGATATATGAGACTCCTTGTTTGAATTCAAAAGATCGGGTGTATGTAATAAGGATTTAACAATAAAAATCCTGATTGTATAAGGGCTTGTTCACACGTTCCTTTTTTTGCTGCGGATTTTTCAGCTGCGGATTTGGAAAAACCGCAGTGCAAAACCGCACTGCGGATTTTCCTGCGGTTTCTTCTGCGGATTCCTCTGCGGTTTTTCAACAGCACTTTCCTATTGGTGCATGTTGAAAACTGCAGCGGAATCCGCAGAAAGAAGTGACATGCTCCTTCTTTTTTTCCGCAGCAATTCCGCGCGGTTTTTTAAGGGAATTTCAGCAACGTGGGCACAGCGGTTTTTGTTTTCCATAGGGTAACATTGTACTGTACCCTGCATGGAAAACGGCTGCGGATCCGCAGCCTCAAAACCGCTGCGGATCTGCAGCAAAAACCGCAACGTGTGAACATAGCCTTAGGGAGTCCACCTAGGTATGATCTCTGGTCAACTGGCACCAGGGATAAAACTGAGGAACACTAACAAGTAAAAACACATAGTCACATGTGTATGAATGAGATGAGCTGAAACCAAATATTTTGTCAATACTGTGGAGTTACACAGAAAGACTGGGAAGCACGTAGTTGGGCTTGTCCTGTCCGTGTTACTAGTGGCCTATGATTCTGCAGTGATTGACTAATATCTGGGGAGGCTGCAAGTGAAGCAACTGTTCAAGATGCTCTGCAGATTTTGTGTGGGTTGTGTATGTTTCAGAAAATTAATAGATGAGAATAATGTCCGTTATGGTAGGTGGAAATTAACTAAAGTATTACCTAGGACCACACAGGTGAGAATAAGATTTATGCAAAGAGGGAATAGTAGATGGGAACTTAGGTTTGTGAATACCCATACCCATATAAGTGATTCTCATTCAAACCAAACTCCAAGAGCCTTGGTAAATAATTCCCTGTATGTATGTCAAAGTCCAGATGGACAGGTCCTTCATATCAAGCGCATATGTGTTAGAAAACAGAGCTCCTAATTAAATATGTGTATGTTTTGATGTTTATGTGAATATATGGAATACAGTATTAAGTGTTGTAAACAAGATGAAATATGTTAATTTATATTGTGCCGAAGGAATTTTGATATTTGCATTGTGTGTAGGCAGTTAGGATTATTTGGAATATTGTAAAAGGCCGGTCTCCGGCAAATACCTTGTGTATGTTGTGCCCTGAGTGTAAATATGGATTAATGCTAGTTATATCATCCAAGTGTAAATTGTTAAATTATTCACAAAGTTATAGTCAAGAGTCCACTGGGTTTGGACCTCTGTCAGAAAAATGTCCAAATTTTAAAGTGTTTTGACTTGATGTTCATGGGACTGTTCAGTAGACCCCAGGATCATTGTTGGATCACATGGAGGTGCATAATTTCTGGTATCCTAAAAACTACTATTCAGGTGTCCTCTAAATAATGGAAAAAACATAGGATCATACCCAGTCTACAAAACTTTATGCTCTCCGCAGTGGATTTGAAATATAAAATGGGACTGTTTTGATGTCTGTCATAAGGACAGATCACTAGAAGGTGGTGTTAAGTTGATTCAGAATGTGTAAAGTATGTCGATAGGTGGGATAAAAAGAAATGGTTATAAAGGGATGTTCAGTTTAAGAAAGTGAAATATTGATGAAAGGAATTCGAAAGTGCAATGAGAAGGATAAAAGTAAAGTTGTTAGTTGAAGATAGGAACTCGGAGAGAGATAAGATATACCCCAGATGGAAAAGCAAAAGCAAAATGTTGTGAAATATCGCGTTTTAACTTGGCATTTTGCCAAGTGTCAAAAATTTGCATGTAAGTTCTATACCCCAAGTACATGTTACCCTATAGACAAAATTGTCTGCATTTATTTACTTAGAAAGTTATTGAAGTTTTAAAACTTTGGCTTTTTGCCAAAAAAACCTTTTTTTTTTCTTTCTTAGTCTCTATCTCCTTTTTACTTCTGTAGTCAGAAGGTACAATTAAATTGTCAGCTGAGATCCCAGAATCTGCATTATGCAAAGGTTTGGTGTGTTTGCACAAGTCTGGTTCCAGCTTCCTACCTGATAATGAGGTTCTGGCACAAGTCCCAGAAATTATGGGCATTAATTGACATTAGATATATGCCAGTCCCTCCAGTAATGATTCATTTGAAACCAAGGTCAAAAGCCCCTCAATCAGAATTGACCCAATGCAATAAATACCTATTCTTCTGTACTTCTACATTCAGCCTGTTAATATTTGTTTGTTTTTACTTTCAGGGGCCAGCAGTATACGTGGATGGTGTTACCACAGGGAGTGTATAATTATCCAACTCTGTATACTGCTGCATTGCAACTTGGTTTGCAGGACTGGGTCCTTACATATGCTAAGGTGGTTCTGCTCCAGTATTTGGATGACCTACTTCTTTGTGCCCCGAACAGAGATGTGTGCTGTGAAGCCACAGTCTCACTGCCTCAAAACCTTGCTTTCAAAGGGTGTGAAGCCTCTAGGGAAAAATTACAGTTTTGTCAGCTAAAAGTTGTGTTTTTGAGTAATTGCATATCTCAGGAAGCATTAGATGGTTTTTACTCACTCAAACCGGAAAAAAAAAAATATATATATATTTGCTCCAGCCCTAGGCACACCAGACTACGCTAAACTTTTTCTTTCTCCTTTCTGTTCGGAAATACAAGGACATGTTACAAGTGTCCTAGCTCAAAAATATAGCCAGAGGAGCCCCATATGTTCGAGCAGTAGTAGAAGCTGTCTCACTTCCACTAGATAAAATATCAGAAATTGTACTGGATCATCCAGTAACTATCTATATTCCATATGATGTAAACAGTATTTTTTAGTCAGGTTTAACTAGAATATTGCAATAACTAGATATTTATACAAAAAAAAAAAAAACATTTTTGAATGTGTATTTCTAATGTTTTTCAATGCAACTTTTAAACAATGCATGACTTTGAACCCAGCTACTCTAATTTCATTTGATGTAGTGGATTCAAAAAGGGGGAGAAGGAAAGGAGGAACAAGGAAAAACCACTGTTTTTGCAAAATTTGTAATGCATACCAAGAATATCATTGTATAGCCCTTATGGCTCAAGAACCTGCAGGTTTCTCACGTGTTCACTAATTTAGATGTTGAGCTTTTTGTGGATGGTTCAAGAAGCATCGGGGAGGATGGCAGGTCTTACACTGGGTATACAGTGGTCACACAGCATGAGGTAGTAAAAGCAGAACCACTCCTTCATCAGATGTCTGAAAAAGAGGTGGAGTTGATGGCACTCATTGAAGCGCTTAGAGGGGCAGAAGGTAAGCATAAAACACATACATTTATTTTAGATGTTGTTTTTGGGATGACCCACCACTATAGTCCTATATGGAAGGAGAGAGACTTCCTTAGATCAACAGACACTCTTATTAAACACGAGTACCTCATCAAACAGTAAATAGAGGCATTACTGCTTCCAAAAGAGCTTGCTATAGTGAAGGTAAAGGCACATACGAAACTTGTTACCGATGAAGCACGAGGCAATGACAATGTGGACCAAGCAGCCAAGGAAGCTGCAACAATGTCTAGGCAACACGAGACCCCTGGGGCACCTCTACTGGTCATGGTAAGAACTGAGGTTAACCAGAGGGAATTAAGTATCTTGCAGGCTCTGACTCGGCGAGCAACCGGGGAAGAGACGAAGGTTTGGTCGGAAGCTGGAACTCGGGACCATGAAGGTTTGTGGAAGGTGGGACAGCGGGTGTGTCTGCCAAAATCTCTGTACCCTGTGATGGCCCAAGCGGCTAAAAAGTCCAGCGTACTGGTCCAAGAATGTCATATGTGCTTTGGTAGATGGGAGATGGATCATCCCTGGATCTACAATGGTTGCTAATAGATTTACACAGGCATGTCTAACATGTGCACAACATAAGTAGTATAGAGAAGGCACTACAAACACATGCCTATGCCCTCTACCCATTTCAACGACTGCAGACTGACTTCATACAACTACTTCAGGTAGGAATGTATGTGCTTGTGTGTTGATCTCTTTTCAGGATGACTGGAAGCCTTTCCGATGCCAAAAGCCACTACAGCAGAGAGGTAATGCAGAATGTTATTCAAATGTTGGGGGTCACACAAGCATTTCACACCCCCTATAGACCACAAGCAAGTGGGAAAGTTAAGAGAATAAATGGTACACTTAAGCTAGAGATTCAAAAAGCTAGTGAGGAATTGGGGAAATCTTGGACAGAGTGTTGCTATTGGCTCTGTTCTCCATTAGGTATATATGTAATAGGAAAATAAAAATGTTACCTTCGAGGTTTTGTTCGGGTCTGCACCAAGGCTAGGCCTGTACTTTCCACAAATATTGCAACTATAATGTGACAATCTCACCAGCTATGTCCAGAGCCTCCAAAGGAGATTCTCGCTTGTGCATAAACAAGTCTTTGATTCTATTCAAGACCCAGAGAGTCAAGAAGGAACCCATTCTCTCCAGCCAGGAGATTGGGTAGTGGTTAAAAGACACACAAAGAAACCACTGGAGCCAAGATTTGATGGCCCCTTCTAAGTCCTCCTCTCTACAGCCATATCAGTAAAGCTTGGGGGAAAGCCTACTTGGATCCATGCAAGCCACTGGAAGAATGATGATCCTGCTCCTAATGATGATGACAACCTCACCTCAGGAGGGACAAATGGCTAAGATAACACAAAAGGATACAATAATAACTATGCGGTTTGACACCTCTAAGAACCTCGCAACTTTTAGATTTGATTTTGGTAAAATAGGAAAATGCCAATGGAATCTTAACATTGGTAGAAAAAGTAGTAATGCTAATTGTGAATTTCTTATAGAAACTGAAGAGGCTGTAAGCAATAAAGATGTGGATTGGATAAAGTATTTCTATTATAATCAGAAAAGGTTTATAAAAGCCACAAGAGATGCACTAAGCGGAATAGCAGAACAATTAGGCCCAATTTCTTGGATAGCATGGCAGAATAGAATGGCTTTAGATACGTTACTAGAAGAAAAAGGAGAGGTTTGTCAAATGTTTGGTACTTATAGCTGTACTTTTACTCCTAATAATACAGTTTCTGACGAACGCATCACAAAGGCATTGGAGGATCTTACATCATTACGTGACGAACTAACAGAAAATTCTGGTATCAGCAACCCGTTTTTAGAATGGCTTGAGTCGTGGTTTGGAAAATGGAGTCATCTGGTGTCCAGCATCTTCATTTCTCTGGCAGTTGTGACAGTGATCTTTGTTACCTGTGGATGCTGCTGTATACCCTGCGTCAGAGGACTGATTCAGAGACTGATCGATGCGACTATTACTAAAACTATGTATATTGAGGTGAAAGCCCGTAATGAGGAAAATGATCAATTGCTGTAGTTGAGAAGGAATATGATCTTCTCAGCCCCATGGGGAATTCGGCCGAAGAAAAGAAGAAAGTAAGAAGAAAGTCCGACACTGGCATTAGGCCTTTAATATACCTGTGGGGGGGAGGAAGAATCATATTTATTCTTAAAAGGGGGACTGATAGGGAATTCAGGGACCCTCATAGTTTATCCTCACATATATGAATCCTTACATGACTTATGTTTCACCTCTCTGTCTGAATTACTACATTCTTTTAGTTACGTGATCGAAACTGCTGACAAACCCTATATTGCTTAAGGGAATAGTTAATAACAGTGTTGGTGGTGGGAGCTATCAGATAGTAATGATTAATGAGCGTTGTCCACCGTAATTATACTAATTAGCTACTTTTTGGAATGAGAACAATAATTTGCCATATGAGAATATGTTTTTAGCCAATCAATAGTTTGTACACCATATTGATGTGAACGCCCTAAGGTGAAAGGGTATATAATATCAGCGATGGAATAAAGGAGTATGATTGTTTTCTATGCAGATACAATTTGTCTCTGTGTGAATTCATCATCCACTCGAGCATATTTGGAAACCATCCAATATACTCTGGTCAACTTGAGACCACCCTAACAGCTGTGTGTTTGAGACTGGTGAAAGCTCCTTAAAGATCCCCATCCCTTTGGCTGTTGTTTGGATATTAGGTGAATGGAGCAAACCGTCAGCACCCATATCTAGGTTGTACAGCCGCGTTTTTGCCACCGGTCAGTGTAGGGTGGGAATTCCCTCTTGGACTCAGCATCTGACTCAGGGCGTCCTCAGGCACAGGCTCAAAAGCCACCGATGGTCAGAGCGAGTCCAATCACCAGTATAGTGGGGGTGAATCATAGGGATCCCCCCAGCATCTTCCAGCTGCACCCTGTGACTGCTAACAGGGCACAGTGTTCCTTTTGCGACTCTGTGAAACAACAGATTTCGCTTCCATTCACACTGGGTGAAGTATAACCCACGTGTGAGCAAGTGTTCATCCGCTATCTTGTTCTGCCATTACTCAGCAGCAGGTTCCATCTCTGCAGGGTGGACCCCGGGCTGCAAACAAACCGCATATCTCCCTTTATATTATTTGGTGCATTCCGCCAGCCCTAACATGCTTTAAATGCCACAAACATATGCTGTGTTCAAAACACTGATAGTTCCAGATCGTGGGCACATAGCCTTATTGAAAAGTGCTGCAGAATAATTATTATTATTACTCTAGGCTATAATGCAAAAAAATTATAAATTGCTCATGCATATTCATAGCATCTTAATAAGACCATAGAACATTTTTTAACTTTTTTGGAGGAAAAAATATGAGATTTAGAAAACATATATATTATTCCTTGTTAAAATATAGTTATTTTGTTAGGTAATGTTTTGTCATTTAAGTGATTTCATTTTTCATCTTAATACTCCTCATTACTTACCTGCTGAGAATGCCATAAATGCATCATGTCGGACAAATTTACCATTTTCATCCAAGAAGTGATTAGGATTGAAATCATAGGGAGTTTTCCATTGAGTTTTGTCGTAGAGAACTGATGTCAGGAATGGAATAACCTCTGTACCCTGTGAACAACAAATCACCAAATATCTTTTTTATCGTATACATTTAAAAAATGTTAGATTATTTGGATGACTGTGGACCCCATAGCGGTCCCTTTTACTAATAGGTAAACACTTGCAGTATTTGAGCATAACAACATTTTTTTTTTACAACACTCACTTTTGGAATCAGGTAACCCCGCAAATACACATCAGTTGGAGTTGAGTGTGACAGGTTCAATGGGACAATATTTCCAAACCTTTGTATTTCATGTATTACTGCATCAGTATAAGGCATTTTCTTCCGATCTTCAACTGTCGGCAGCTGTCCAGGTTTAATATGTGTTTTAATTTCCTCCTGTACCTTTTCTATAAAGCAAAAGGAAACACATTTTATTACATTTTGTACTTGCACAACAATACTAATGCATTTAATTGATATATTAAAGGTTTTTGATATGATTTGTATGCGCCGTAAGTCAGTGCTAGGGCGTGGATACAGCTGACGCTCACTATGTACTGACCGGTGACTGAAGCCACGCCAGCTGCACCACTATGACTGAAAGCCAGAGGATGCCGATGAAGGAATAAAGTTAATTTCCTCCCAGTAGCTGAACTTTCAGTGCAGCATCCGGGCAGCTTTGCTATTAACCTGCAGATTAACCCTATATCTGCAGGTTAATAGGGATTGAGAACATAAGAGGTTATCTTTAAATAGAGTGGAGATCAAGCATGGGCATTGCAGCTACATTCATTCTCTTTTGGACTGCTAGAGATTACATCAAGAATTCCCTGTATACTCCTTCATATAACAAAGTTCTAAAGCTTGAAGAGACTAAAATGTGCATTTTAATAGGATATTAAAACATATATTTTCATTGAAATCTACATGCCACACTCTGTCAAAAATCACCTGTCCCTGTCTAGGGTGGGTGGCAGCAACATGCTAGAAAATTAGAAAATATAAGACATGCAAAAAATATATACTAGAATTACTTCAACTTAATTGATTTGTTTATACAAATAGTAAAATTGCATTTAAAAATTGACATCTAAAGGGATTAGTCATCAAAAAGACGGACATTATACAGTATATGGAATATGATACAAAAGTGAAGAAATAACAGAAAATCTGGGTAAAGTGGTAGCCTTCAAAAATACATGATTTGGTTGTCTTTGGAGACTGTAGTTATTCACCTACAGTCGTACATAACTTTTAAAAATATATCAAGAATTACTTTGAATCTCCGGATACTTCATCATCAATAAAATTCCCCACCGGATTGTTGTAGATGTAGTTTCAGTTCCAGCAGCGAAGAGATCCAGGGCGCAACCAAGTAGATTACCTTCATTAAAATTTGTCTGAGCTTTCGTTGTTTCCTAAAATTACATAACATGAATATTCCCCTTGTTATCACCTGTCAGTATTTTGATTGACAACTCGATCATCCTGTCTCGTGCAGGGGCGTGCTGAGATGTTTTTGTGCTGTTTGACAGCTTGACCGTCCAATCTGAGACTGGGAGGTGCTGGCTGTCTCCAGGTTTTCATTATCGAAGGGGATGGCCAGGCTGTCTAACTGGGCTGTTACTCCTAGACCCCTGCCAGTCATACATTTAGCTAAGTGGGATTTGTCTCTCTGTGCCTTGCGTTCTGTTTGTAGATCTTTCGTTGCCTGACCTTGGACCTTGTTCTGTCTTTTACTTCTGTTTATGACATACCTTTCTGGCTTTTGACTTCCGACTCCTTGATTATCCTGTTACGTGGCTTGGAAGTGAAAAGTGACTCAGCATCACAGGAAACTTGTGATGTCATTAAATCAGGCAATATTTGACAACTAAGTGCATCACTACAGAAGATACATCAACATGCTCCTGCATAAACATTGATCTGGGGATATGTAACCAACAATAACCAACAAGCTCTGTGCCTCAATACTGTGTGTAGCTACCAAGATTGCAGTCTCATAAAGAGGCTGTAACCATTATACGAATTGCTTTATATTCAAAGAACACCTGTTCTGATTATATCTTGTAGATCCTGTGCCTTACTCAATAAAAATGTATAGTCATCACAATTTTGGTAGCACAGTGGCAGCTGAAGGTAGCAGCCAGTGCCCAGTCTGTAGTGACTTAGTCCCCCTTCAAAACAGAGGAAAAAGGTGACATAGCAGAAACTGTAGAAAAGTCAGTCAGTTCTAGGACCCTGCAGAGGAGGAGTCCTCAAAAAAGGGAAGGGCAAAGACCATGTCATTTTACCTGGGTTTTTAAAGAAGAGATGACTCATTAGGAGAATAGATTGTGGGAGCTGTTAAAAGGGCTGTCAGCAAAGCAGTTCAGCAGCAGGGGACTGTGACCTAATTTCACCACAACATGGACTCTGCTGATTCTCTGAGGTCAATCAAAACCAGAGAGCTACCAGAGCCAAGAAAGGGGAATGACAAAGTAGCACCATGTTCCTGTCAAGGTTGGCGCTGGATTTTAGACTCTCCTTGGCAGTAGTCATTGATCATGGCTGTACCATAATAGATCAGAGCTAAAAAATAAAAACAGCAAATACGAAATAAACAGCAAATACTGAGTAACTAAAGTTACTGATTTACACATAATTTTTAAACATACAAGTTACCATCCAGATTAACTGTTTGCTGGATGTTTCTATCATTGTGTATGGTATAACCACAGGCATCCAGTCATTCATAAAATTAAAATTAGTGTGAACTTTTCATTAAGAATGTGACTTTATTACCTGAAGCATTGGAGGACAGGGCAAGGAAACACTTTTCCAACTTTACCTACTCTGTGATTATCTGGTGCCCTGTTTTGCCAAAATTCATGTTTTAATTACCGTATATACTTGAGTATAAGCCGACCCGAGTATAAGCCGAGACCCCTAATTTTGCCACAAAAACTGGGAAAACTTATTGACTCGAGTATAAGCCTAGGGTGGGAAATGCAGCAGCTACTGGTAAATTTCAAAAATAAAAATAGATACCAATAAAAGTAAAATTGATTGAGACATCAGTAGATTAAGTGTTTTTTTAATATCGATATTGAATCAGGAGCCCCATATAATGCTCCATACAGTTCATGATGGGCCCCATAAGATGCTGCATACAAAAATGTGCCCCATATAATGCTGCACAAAGGTTAATAATGGCCCCATAAGATGCTCCATATTAAAATATGCCCCATATAATGCTGCACAAAAGTTAATGATGGCCCCATAAAATAATATGCCCCTTATAATGCTCCATAAAGGTTGATGACCCCATAAGATGCTCCATAGCATAATATGCCCCATATGCTGCTCCATAAATGTTGATAGCCCCATAATATGCTCCATAGAATAATATGCCCCATATGCTGCTGTGATTGAAAAAAAAATAATTACATACTCATCTCTCATCACTGGGCGCCGAGTGCCAGTGTCCTGAGCAGGCGGGGACACTGGCGCACTACGGGGGACAGGTGTCGGAGTCGCTGCTGGCTCAGGCCCCCATAACTAGCGATATTCACCTGTCCCCATTCCACTGCCGCACGCCACTGTGTCTTCCAGCTCTCTACAGTGACGGTTCAGGCAGAGGGCGCACAGTAAACATGTCATCGCACCCTCTGACCTGAACGTCACAGCCAGAGGACGCGGAAGACTCAGGGCAGCGGTGGAATGGGAACAGGTGAATATCGTATGGTTCACCCTCCCCCATCATGCTCACCCCCACCTGACGCATCTCTGCATGTCCCTGCTTCTCCGATGGTCTCCGAGGTGCGCTGGCGGCTTGTTCCTGTGTTCAGCGGTCATATGGTACCGCTCATTAAAGTAATGAATAGGGAGTGGAGGCGCGTCCATATTCATTTCTTTAATGAGCGGTACTACGTGATCGCTGAACCCAGGAAGAGCTGCAGGCACCAGAGACCATCTGAGAAGCAGGGACATGCAGAGACGCGTCAGGTGGGGGTGAGTATGATGTGACAGCCACCACTCCTGCCACTCCCCCGCCGACCCCTGGGACAATGACTGGAGTATAAGCTGAGAGGGGCACTTTTAGCCTAAAAAAATAGGCAGAAAATCTCAGCTTATATTCGAGTATATACGGTATATGCAAATTAGGTTTGCAAGTGCACGAGTTGGTGTATCAGTGCACTTTCAGTTCTCCGCTTCTCTTTGATTGTCCTGACCTTTCTTTGGCCTCAGTTTTTCACACCTTTGGATCTAATCATCTATTGATTCTTTAAACCCATATATTGTACCATTGTATATGTATGGTTAATCTGGGGGTTGATTTTTGTAGAAATAAACTTTGATCTAATTTTATTGGCTATGTAGGCTCGATTTTCTTCGTGATTATTTCTGATTATGATTGTGTTGTTGGTATAATAGTTCAGCATTTACTGTCTCACTTTTACTTTCAACTACAGGGTCACACATCGCATAAAACCAACCAACTAAATAGTAATATCCTCAGATGTTCCCAGAATAATTGATATCACAGCCCTTTTGAGCACATAAAGGCAAATTAAGGTAGCATATGAACCATTAACGCACCTGTTCCTGCTTCAGAAGAAATGCATCGATATATCCTGTCACGTCATTTGCATCTAAATCCAACCGTCGATTCGTCGAACATTGGGAAATAAACTCCCTCACATCTTGATTGTTCTGTACTACTTTCTTATGTAGACCAAGGAGTGATCCGAGGAAGGGATAATAATTATACAGCTGTGGAAATCAACAATTCCTCTTTAGATTTTCTTGTAGCAAAAAGTACAGACCAGTTCAACAACGTTGTATATCGGGAGCAGCTCGACCAGTCAGTGGCGCTCCACCCTACATCACTAGGAGTCTAGGTTAGAATCCGGCCAAGAGTATTCTCTGAATAAGGCCCCTTCAGTTTTTTTTCTGCACAACTTTTATCAGTGTATCCAATTGTATCCATTTTGTGGTCCATGTGAATGTGTTTTTTACCATTCATGGGTGTCATCCATATTTCTCATATGATAAAAAACAGATTGAGGTTTCCTAAACTTCTGCTAGTAGCAGTCAGTGAAAAACAGACACTGAACAAACTGACTGAAATGGATGAGTTCAATGCGCAAAATGGATCAAAATCAGACATGAATTTGTGTATGTGAAAAGGCCATAGATTATGATAGGTATGTGTTCTATCTGCAAAAAAAGCCAAGCAAATAAAAAACACAAAAGTTGTATAAATGTGACCTAAATTGATATGTTCTCCTTGTAGGTTTGCATGGGTTTCCTTGAGGTTCTCCACTTTCTTCCTATACGCTAAAAAGCATAAGGGTAGGCTCATTGGTCCCAGTGTATATGTGAGTGAGAGACAGATTTAGGTTGTGACCCTCATTGGGGACAAGAACTGATAAGCGTAATGGCGATCTCTGTGGATCGCTGTGGAATATTATGGTACAGTATGGTATGGCTTTATCAAAGAGAGGACACATCACATCAATCAATTAAATATAGGAATTATCTAGGATTAGGAAAAGAATCTCCATTTCATTAAGGTGTAATGCTTTAACTGTGTCTAGTTTTTCACCTAAAAGTAATTCACTTATAGGGAAGCTATCATCGGAAAATGACCTACTGTTTAAACCAGGTTTACATACACTGTATTTTTTTTCTTTTTACTGTTAACCCCTTTGCCCCCGAGGGTGGTTTGCACGTTAACGACTGGGCCAATTTTTACAATTCTGACCACTCTCCCTTTATGAGGTTATAACTCTGGAACACTTCAACGAATTCCGGTGATTCTGACCATGTTTTCTCGTGGCATATTGTATTTCATGATAGTGCTAAAATTTCTTTGATATGTCTTGCGTTTTTTTTGTGAAAAAAAAAAACAGAAATTTGGCGAAAATCAACTTTGAATTTTCATGCCCTTAAATCACACAGATATGTCACACAAAATAATACATAAGTAACTTTTCCCACATGTATACTTTACATCAGCACAATTTTAGAAAAAAAATGTTTTTTGTTAGGGAGTTATAAGGGTTAAAAGTTGACCAGCGATTTCTCATTTTTACAACACCATTTTTTTTATTAATGACCACATTACATTTGAAGTCACTTTGAGGGGTCTATATGATAGAAAATACCCAAAAGTGACACCATTCTAAAAACTGCAACCCTAAGGGTACGTGTCCATGTTCATGATGGCCGGCGGTTTGGACGGAGCGGCAAACCCACTCCGCCCAAAGCTCCACCCCCTTCTGTAGACGCGATGATGCCGGATGTGTTCATTGCACACATCCGGCATCATCGCACCCCACACATAGGGCCCTGTGTTTTACCTTGCGGCAGCGCAGCGTTGCAGCAAGGTAAACGGACATGCTGCGATCTAAAAAGACGCGCCGCATGTCCGGAATCGCAGGGCCGCCGTGTGCGTGTTACCACGCATAGTGGAGATGGGATTTCATAAAATCCCCTCCACTATGCTGTAACATCTGGACGCTGCGTGTTTGACGCTGCGGCTCTACGCAGCGTCAAACACACAGCGTTTCCTGAACGTGGACACGTACCCTTAAGGTGCTCAAAACCACATTCAAGAAGTTTATTAACCCTTCAGGTGCTTCACAGGAATTTTTGAAATGTTTAAAGAAAATGAACATTTAACTTTTTTTCACAAAAAATTTATTCAGATCCAATTTGTTTTATTTTACCAAGGGTTACAGGAAAAATTAAACCACAAAAGTTGTTGTACAATTTGTCCTGAGTATGTGGGGGTCTGTGGGGGTAAATCACTGTTTGGGGGCATGGCAGAGCTTGGAAGGGAAGGAGCGTCGTTTTACTTTTCAGTGCAAAATTGGCTGGAATTGAGATCGGACACCATGTCGCATTTGAAGAGCCCCTGATGTGCCTGAACAGTGGAAACCCCCCACAAGTGACACCATTTTGGAATGTAGACCCCCTAAGAAACTTATCTAGATGTGTGGTGAGCACTTTGAACCTCCAAGTGCTTCACAGAAGTTTATAATGTAGAGCAGTAAAAATAAAAAAAATCATATTTTTTTCACAAAAATGATCTTTTTGCCCCCAATTTTTTATTTTCCCAAGGGTAACAGGAGAAATTGGACCCCAAAAGTTGTTGTGCAATTTGTGCTGAGTTTGCTGATACCCCATATGTGGGGGGAACCACTGTTTGGGCGCATGGCAGAGCTTGGAAGGGAAGGAGCGCCGTTTTGGAATGCAGACTTTGATGGAATGGTCTGAGGGCGTCTTGTTGCATTTGCAGAGTCCTTGATATACTTAAACAGTAGAAACCCCCCACAAGTGACCACATATCGGAAGCTAGACCCCCCCAAAGGAACTTATCTACATGTGTTGTGAAAACTTTGAACCCCCAAGTGTTTCACTAAAGTTCATAACGCAGAGCCGTAATAATAAAAAATCTTTTTTTCCCACAAAAATGATTTTTTAGGCCCCAAATTTTTATTTTCCCAAGGGTAACAAGAGAAATTGGACTGTAAAAGTTGTTGTCCAATTTGTCCTGAGTACACTGATACTTCATATGTGGGGGTAAACCACTGTTTGTGCACACGGGAGAGCGCGGAAGGGAAGGAGCACCGTTTTACTTTATCAATGCACAATTTGCTGGAATTGAAATTGGACACCATGTCACGCTTGGAGAGACCCTGATGTACCTAAACAGTGGAAACCCCCAAGTCTAACTCCAACCCTAACCCCAACACACCACTGACCCTAATCCCAACCCTAACCATAACCACACCCCTAACCTGAACACACCCCTAACCCTAATCCCAACCCTAACCACAACCCTAACCCCAACACACTCCTAACCCCAACACCCCTAACCCTAATCCCAACCCTAACCACAGCCCTAACCCCAACAGACTCCTAACCCCAACACACCCCTAACCCTAATCCCAACCATAACTCTAACCACACCCCTAAACCTGACACACTCCTAACCCTAATGCCAACCGTAAACTTAATCCAAACCCTAAGCCCGACTCTAGCCCCAACCCTAACTTTAGCCCCAATCCTAACCCTAACTTTAGCCCCAACCCTAACCCTTACTTTAGCCCCAACCCTAACTTTAGCCCTTACCCTAATTTTTGCCCCAAATCTAACCCTAATGGGAAAACAAAAATAAATAATTTTTTTATTTAATTATTTTTCCCTAACTAAGGGGGTGATGAAGGGGGGTTTGATTTACTATTTATAGCGGGTTTTTATATCGGGTTTTTATGTTTGGTAGCTGTCACAAACTAAAAGACTCTTTTTATTACAAAAAATAGTTTTTACATCACCACATTTTGAGAGCTATAATTTTTCCATATTTTGGCCCACAGAGTAAAGTGAGGTCTTGTTTTTTGCGGGATAAGTTGACGTTTTTATTGGTACCATTTTCAGGTACATGACATTTTTTGATCACTTTTTGTTATGACATTTGGGAGGCTGAATAAATAAAAACCGTGAATTTTTTTTGGGTGGGGCGTTTATACCGTTCCGCATGTGGTAAAATTGATAAGGAAGTTTTATTCTTCGGGTCAGTACGATTACAGAGATACCTCATTTATGTCATTTTTTATGTTTTGGCGCTTTTATGCAATAAAAACTATTTTATATTTTAAAAAAATGCTTTTGCATCACTTTTTTTCTGAGAGCTATAACTTTTTTATTTTTTTTTCTGATGGTGCTGTATGGCAGCTCGTTTTTTACGGAACAAATTGATGTTTTTAGCAATACCATGTTCATTTATATCTGTCTGTTTGATCGTGTGTTATTCCACTTTTTGTTCGGCTGTAAGATGATAAAGCATTGTTTTTTGCTTTGTTTTTTATTTATTTTTTTACAGTGTTCACTGAAGTGGTTAACTAGTGGAATAGTTTTATAGGTCATATAGGTCAGGTTGTTACGGTCATGGAGATACCAAATATGTGTACTTTTATTGCTGTTTTTTATTTACATAAAGAAATGTACAGTATTTATTGAAACAATATATTTTTTTTCTTTATTTAGGAATCTTTAAAAAAATATTTTTACACAGTATAATTTCTTTTTTTTTTTTACTTTTTTACTTTGTCCCAGAGTGGGACATCACTATATCATGTCAGATCGCTGATCTGACACTTTGCAGTGCACTGCGATTTGACAGGCAGTGCAGGAGGCTTGCCGATGCCTGCTCTCAGCAGGCATTGACAAGCACGCCACCTGCAGGACCCGGAAGGACCACGCGGCCATCTTGGATCCGGGGGCCTGCAGGGAGGAGACAGGAGGTGACCCACGAAACAAGGCGATCATATCGTGCTGTTTAGAGACTGGCACATTAAATTCACGTGAAAAGAGTGCATTTTAGGATCACCCTGAAATTTCACTCAAAAGCCAAATATCCCTAAATGTTTGTGAGTAGTGTAGATGGTAATAAATCTATAGAAGACCGCAATCAGTATTACCTGGACACACTAGGGCAGAGCAGTCAGTTCTCCTAAATTCCCTATTATGTTCATTTTATACCCACTGTATTTGGGAGAAGGACTGTTCTGCTCCAGTACAGTAAACTATTGAATTAGAGAGAGGAGAATCAGAATACTAATCGGATATTGTACATGAATTGTAAGGACTCATTTAGGGAACAAAGTTTGCACATCATCATCTATTATATAGGGCACTTTTATTTTATTAACCCCTTCATGACCGTGGGATTTTCCGTTTTTCTGTTTTCGTTTTTCACTCCCCTCCTTCCCAGAGCCATAACTTTTTTATTTTTCCGTCAATTTGGCCATGTGAGGGCTTATTTTTTGCGGGACGAGTTGTACTTTTGAACGACATCATTGGTTTTACCATGTCGTGTACTAGAAAACAGGGAAAAAAATTCCAAGTGCGGTGAAATTGCAAAAAAAGTGCAATCCCACACTGGTTTTTTGCTTGTCTATTTTCCTAGGTTCACTAAATGCTAAAACTGACCTGCCATTATGATTCTCCAGGTCAGTACGAGTTCATAGACACCAAACATGTCTAGGTTATTTTTTACCTAAGTGGTGAAAAAAAATTCCAAACTTTGCTAAAAAAAAAAAAAAAAATTGCGCCATTTTCCGATACCCGTAGCGTCTCCATTTTTCATGATCTGGGGTCAGTTGAGGGCTTATTTTTTGCGTGCCGAGCTGGCGTTTTTAATGATACCATTTCAGTGCAGATACATTCTTTTGATCGCCCGTTATTGCATTTTAATGCAATGTCGCGGCGACCAAAAAAACGTAATTCTGGCGTTTCGATTTTTTTCTCGTTACGCCGTTTAGCGATCAGGCTAATGCTTTTGTTTATTGATAGATCGGGCGATTCTGAATGCGGTGATACCAAATATGTGTAGATTTGATTTTTTTTTATTGATTTATTTTGATTGGGGCGAAAGGGGGGTGATTTAAACTTTTATGTTTTTTTTATTTTTTTCACATTTTTTTAAACTTTTTTTTTTCACTTTTGCCATGATTCAATAGCCTCCATGGGAGGCTAGAAGCAGGCACAACCCGATCGGCTCTGCTATGTAGCAGCGATCATAAGATCGCTGCTACACAGCAGAATTGCAGGTGTGCTGTGAGCGCCGACCACAGGGTGGCGCTCACAGCTGCCGGCGATCTGTAACCATAGAGGTCTCAAGGACCTCTATGGTTACCATTCAGAAGCATCGCCGACCCCCGATCATGTGACGGGGGTCGGCGATGACGTCATATCCGGCCGCCTGGCCGGATGCGGTAGTTAAATGCCGCTGTTTGCGTTTGACAGCGGCATTTAACTAGTTAATAGGTGCAGGCAGATCGCGATTCTGCCCGCGCCTATTGCGGGCACATGTCAGCTGTTCAAAACAGCTGTCATGTCCCGGCTTTGATGCGGGCTCACCGCGGAGCCCTGCATCAAAGCAGGGGACCTGACGTCGGACGTACTATCCCGTCCGACGTCAGGAAGGGGTTAATTAAGCAACTGGAGGGTATTGGGTGACCAAGAAATGAGTTCTCACCCAACAAGCTCTTGATTGCACTACAATTAGTTCTAAATGTTAACATGAAACTACTCTTCTGAGAAATCACTAAAAAGGTTAGACATAAGATCTGAAGGTTTTCTTACCAGTACTTCGGGTGCACCGACCAGTTTGGAATTTTCATCTAACATTTTGATTAATTTTTTAAACGTTGGGTCATCATACTCAAACCTTTTTCCAAAGATAATAGAGCAGATTACGTTGGAAACTGCACTGTTTATCACCATGTGAGGATTGAATGGCTTGCCTAGAAGAATAAATTTGTTTTTAAAGAAGAGAATATATTATCAATAAAAAAAACTAAAAAAACACAAAAAATTACTCAATCTAAAAGGTCATTTGTAACCCCAATATAAAACTGCCTTCAGTAATGAATGTAGATCGATGAAACTATCAAGTGATAGAAGCAAACCCACAGCCAGATTAACAATTGAAAGGGACATAGAATAGAAAGGGATTCTGGATTGTGAGCCGCAATGGGGACAGTGCCAATAATGTTTGTAAAACACTGTGGAAGTGTGACGCCCCAGGGTCATGTTTGTCACAGTGGCATTGCTTTCTTCACGGGGAGAATGATGACACACTTAGAAGCGATGGAGGATTCCTTTTTGACAGGTAAGAAGTAAGGCTTTTAACTCCACCTGATAAAGCTGGACTCTCAACTCGCTTCCAAGCCGGCCGGACCCTGCCTGTACCTGTGATCTGGTGCCCTGGACTGTGGCTACCTGCTACCATCAGTAAACCAGGTAAAAAGACTGCACAACTGTGTCCTTCATTCATTACTGCACCACTCACCATCTTTCATCTATTCACCGAGAGCCCTGGGAACCTACTTCACCTGTGGGAAGTTATACCATCTGGCTGCCATAATATCACCCCAGGGGACCCCTTTAAGCAGCGTTGGTCATCCCTGACCGAATACCACAGGTGACATCACGAACATTCCTTATTTCCACAATCCCTTTAAAGACATTCCCTTTAACATGGGCACCCAGGGCCACGGACCGGGTTGCTGCCACCATGACACGTCCCTTTAAGTAATGGACCTGGTACCAAGTACCCCACAGCCCTGGCGGGTGACTCAGAATTAACTAATTAAATTAGTAAAATAAATAAATTCTGTAGACCGGGTTGCAGAAACTGATATACAAGAAGTTAGAATATACTGTATAAATGCTATGAGATAAATGTGAATGATGTATCTTACCATTGTGTGATTTAAAACTTTCTATAAGGGGCATTAATTCATCTTGAATTCTGGCTTCCACACTTTTCTTCCCCATTCCAAAGTCTCGAAGTGTTGATAGCGTGAATCTCCTCATGGATTTCCATTGTTCTCCATTGGAAAATATTATACCTAAAATATAGTGTATTTTCAGATTATAAAACGCACTTTTTTCCCAAAAGTTTTTGGGGAAAATGGGGGTGCTTCTTATAATGCGGATATACCTTACCATCCGCGGTGGAGCAGGGTCCCAGGGTTGCTGCTGGAGGAGACATGTGTGGAGCATTGCTGCAAGCCGCAGGCTGGGATGAGGGGGTGTTCGGATGTGCGGCATGCAGCTGCAGGTGTTCAGCGCTGTGGGGGCTCTGCCGACATCTTGTGAAAGTTCAGAGCCCTTGCAGTTTCATGGTTTTCTATGCGGTGGACTCTGGGAAAATGGCTGCCGGGGGCACCACATGCGCAAATGGAGATCTCGGCACCAAGATCTCGGGAGATGAGATCTCAGTGCCACCCCTGGCAGCAATTTCCTGGGTTACACTGCATAGGAAACCATGAAACTACTGCGGCTCTGGGCTTTCACAAGATGTTGGCAGAATCCCCACAGTGCCGAACACCCGCAGCGCCGAACACCCGCAGCACACATCCGAACACCCCTTCATCCCAGCCTGCGGCCTGCAGCAACCCTCCACTCTTGCCTCCTCCAGCAGGAACTCTGGGATCCCGCTTCACCACAGTCAGCAGCCCCGGTAAGTAATAAGATGCATGGATTACAAGAAGCACCACCATTTTATTAAAAAAAAGTTTTTTTCCTATTTTTTTCATCAAAATTTGGGGTGCGTCTTATAATCCACAAAATACAGTAGTTAAATATGAAAAACTTTGCAAGTATTAATTAATCATACTGAATAGAAAACAGCGTTATAATCTCAACAATCCAACAAGTGGTTTCTTTAAAAAGTTGAAGTAGTTGAATTCTGTGATTCAAAAATTTAATTTATAAATAAAACCAACAAATAAGAAAATGCATGTAAATTGCCAACTGAGGTTGTCATACACAATAATCCACATACCTAATTTGGACGTGTCCGTGTGTCTGTGCACAATGAGTCATCCACAGCTCAACCGTGTGTCTGTGCACAATGAGTCATCCACAGCTGAACAGTAACTTAGGGATCCATAGTTACCATCACTAGCTGCTAACTGTGTGGGCATAACCATGGATACCTAAGGAGAAGAGATCTCCCTGGTGGTGAGTTAAGGCATAAGCCTTTTCTGAACGTTAGCCTGTGAGGCAACACTGTGAGGCAGCATTGTGAGGCAACACTCAGGCAACACTGAGGCAACAGTGTGAGGCAACATTGCAAAGATGGATCAAATTGAGCTCGCTGCTGCATGTAGAGAAGCGAATCGCATACAAATGCGTAACCTGCATCTTAATGAAACAGAAGACGAACTAAATTGTCGAAGAACTGCTTATGCAGCCTGAGAGAGGGCGGCCAGAGCAAGAGAAAGGAATGAAGTAACTGAATAACGTTGAGCATCTATTGCTGCATGACAATGAGCAACACGCAATGCACAAAATGATACACATATTTCACAAAAAAGAGAACAAGATGAATACGTGTCCAAAATGCAAGAGCCACTCGACGACGGCAAGTTACATTTGGCGCTAGAGGACTTCTCAATCAAATTGATGAGACAGGTATTAAAGAGCACTATGCTGGCGAACTGACATTTCGATGTCAGTTCTGCCAATCTAAAAATTTGAAAGACGAAATGGCGCAGGGCAAAACATTCCCTTCCTGCTGCAAGAGATGGCGCATCCAATTACGTCCCATTCGTATGGATGATCAATTAGTCAAGTTGATGAAAGGAGAGCATCAGCACTCCAATAACTTTACGGCTAATATAAGGCAATACAATAGCTCGATTGTTTTGGCATCAATGGGAGCACAAGTAGCACCACCTCTTGGGCATGGTCCATACTGTTTTGGAATTTATGGACAAATTTACCACAGAACTGCCTCATTGCATCCCGCTGTGGGTAGGACTCCCAAGTTTGCCCAGATTTATATCTTGGACAGTGAAGAAGCATTAAGTGCAAGAAGTCAAGCAAATAAAAAGTGCCTCCCAGCACTGCTATCATCTCTTGGAGAGAAAATGAAAGTAATTAACCCACTCGCAAGAGCCTTCACAATGATAAGGAAATTTGAAATAGAGGAAGAGAGGATTGCTGAATTAGAAAATCGCGATGCACTTGAAATAATAATGCCACTTATAAATGACTAGAATGATGACCAGAGGAGCTACAATGCACCAAGGTGCAATGAAGTAGCTATAATTTATCAAAATGCAATAGGTGAACTCCCATTTAATAGGGACATCAGAGTTCACCTCAAAAGTGAAAACCAAACTATTCAAATCAGCTTTCTTCACAGAAAGTGTGATGCTATGACATATACACTTCTATTCCCATATGGGGACAGTGGATGGACAATATATTTCACAACTCCAATTGCCCTAAGTGTGCAACATCAAGGAATTGGTGACATTCATCTACCATCCATACCAGTGGATCAAGTTCGGCAAGAAAAAATCACCCTGTTACAGTACTATGCATACAGGCTTGCCATTCGTGATGAGTTCAATCCCCTTTTAAATGCTGGGAAGTTGGCGCAACAATTTATCGTTGACAGTTACGTCAAAATTGAGTCCGACAGGATCAAATATATAAAACAAAATCAAAAGGCAGTACGCGTCGACAATTATGCCGGCGTTATGGATCATATCCATAATGCTGCATTACACCAAGGGCTAAAAGCTGGGACACCAGTAATTTTACCTTCCACTTTCATTGAAAGCCCAAGAGAGATGCAGCAAAATTATCAAGATACCATGACAATTGTCCGAAAATTCAGAAAGCCAGATCTTTTTGTCACAATGACCTGTAACCCAAAGTGGAAAGAAATTACTGAAAACTTAGAACCGTGGCAAAGGCCAGAAAACGTTCAGACCAGATTTGGTTGCACGAGTATATAAAAACAAACTCCAAACCGTGCTTAACGTGATTTTGAAAAAACACATTTTTGGCCATGTAGTTGCCATATCAATGTTGAGATATGTGCTTCAATAAAAAGTGTTAAATATCTTTTTAAATATGTATACAAAGGACATAACTGTGCCAATATCAAGTTTGATACATTAAACTGGAATGAACCAGCCATGTACCTAGATTGTAGGTATATAAGCTCCACTGAGGATATGTGGAGAATCAGAAAAAATCAAATGCATGATGCTTCACATACCATTAAAAGGCTTGTTTTTCACCTTGAATACATGCAGCAAGTGTTTTTCGAAGATGGTAATGTGGATATGGTTATTTCAGACTCAAAAGCCTCTACTCTGCAGGCTTATTTTGAGCTAAACAGAGTTACACTTCCGCCCATCAGTATTTGTACAGTGAAATCCCTGAACACTATGTATGGGATAGGAAAGCTATACCAGAAGGATGGAAAAAACGACGGGCTCAATTTGGGAAAACAATTGCCCGAATGTATACAGTCTCTTTAACAGATGGAGAGCTGTATTACCTAAAACTCCTTTTAATTCACGTAAGAGGAGCAAAGTCTTATGCTGACTTAAGGACTGTCAATGGAGTGGTACATGACACATATAAAAATGCGTGCATTGATCTTCCTCTTTTGGATGACGATTCCCCATGGGAAGACGTTGCAATTGCTTTCCAAATGCCATACCAACTTCGCGAATTATTTGCTATAATTTGTGTATATGGGGTACCAGCTAAACCATTGGCATTATGACAACATTATAAAACCGAATTTATGGAGGATTACACCAGGCGGTATACTCCAAAAATTGCTGAGCAACTGGCTCTTCATGATATTAATGAAGTGCTCTTAAAGAGTATAAAATCCTGTGCTGACTATGGATTGCCAACTCCAGTAAATGTTCCAGATGAAATACTGGACCAACTGAATTATGCTGTAATAAAGCAGGAGGCTGAGCAATTGAAAGCTATGCTTAATGAAGCTCAGAAATCAGCTTTCGATGCAATTATGCAAGCAGTCAATGCTGCGTCACAGCCAGACAACACTAGCTCACACTGTTTTTCTTGGCAATGGAGAGTTGTCAAATGTATATGGTCTACCAGAAGACACAATTGAAATCCCGAATTCTTTTATTGAAGAGGGTGATTTAACTACAGCTATTTTTGGCAACTCAATTGAGATTACCGATGCAACGGTAGAAGCAATTGCCAATAAAGCAATTCTTACGCCATTGAATGATGATGTTCACGCCTTGAATGACAAACTTCTTGGTCAAATTCAAAGTGAACACTCAACATATCGCTCCGTTGACACAATTGTGGAAGAGGAGTGTGTGATTCTGACAGATTACCCTGTAGAGTTTCTTAACTCTTTGAATCCCACTGGGATGCCTCCTCATGAACTAAAGCTGAAACCAGGAGCTGTAATTATGCTCCTGCGTAATCTTAACAGAAAGCGTGGCCTCTGTAATGGCACAAGGCTTTATGTGAAAAGCTTAAAAGCAAACATTATTCATGCGATTGCTTTAAATGGAAAAGCAAAGGGTCAGACAGTTCTTAAGTTCTTATTCCAAGAATTGACCTGATTTCCAAAGATAAAAGCTTGCCAGTCCAGTTGCGGTGACGTCAATTTCCTGTCATGTTGGCTTTTGCAATGACCACCCATAAATCTCAGGGACAGTCCTTGGATATTGTAGGAATTTATTTGCCTCCCAGTGTTTTCACAGGGGCAGTTATATGTGGCTTTCTTTAGGGGAAGGAAAAGCCAACAAATATGGGTCAAAATATTTGACACACAGAAGCAAGGTAAACTTATTCCTAAGGTTGACAAATGGTTTACTGTCAACTGTGTGTACAAACAAGTCTTTTATTAAGCTTTTTAACAATTGTAAAAGCCAAGAAATTTTCTACGCAAAAGCGGGACTAACTCCTAGCCGCGGTCTACAGACCAAACATTCGGCATGGGCAGGGCCTTGGGGGCAGATCCCAAGTGCGCTCAACCATGTGAAATAACGTGCGCTCAGGAACATTGAGGAATAGAGCTATCGGATAGCTCTACCCGTTCAGTTCCTTTAGGAATAGGGCTATGGGATAGCTCTACCCATTCACTTTGTTCATGGATAGCGCTATCGGATAGCTCTACCCGAACAGTATTAACTACAGAGCTTTTTCATACACAAGGTAGGAGTGGCAGGAGTGGTACACCAGGTATGTATGTTTGCTATTAGTCTGCACATACGCCAGTCTGGTGCGTGGGTACACCCCATTGAGAGGTCAATCTGCTGCGTGGTTACACCCCATCGCGTGAACCGTAATCACAGCGCACGCCCGAAGGGCGAGCAATCACTCATAATTCTACTAATAACGAGAAAGAAGAAAAGAAAAAATGATGCAAAAGTAAGAGAAAAGAAGAAGAGAAGAAACAGAAAAGAAAAAAATGATGGTTGGAGAAAAGATGAAAAAAGCGACGACAAAAAAGAAATAGTGAAAAATAAGGAAACAAACAGGAAAGTAAGAAAGAAAGAAAGAAAGAATTAAGAAAATAACAAAGTTGGAGAAGAAATTTGAAGAAGACGATGGACGAGGAAGAAGAAGAAAAGTAGAATGAAGATGATAATGGTAAAGATGGAGATGAAAAAGGAAAAAGAAGAATAATTAAGATGACGGTTATTATAATGATAATGATTATGAAGGAGATGGAAATTAAGCCAGGAAGGAGATAAGGTGAACATAAGATGAAAAATGAAGAGACTGATGAAGTAAATGAGTAATTAAATAAAGAAAAAAATACAGAAGGAAGATTAAATCAAAGAAAAGAGCAAAATGAATATATAAATACCATGTCCTTTGAAGGCAGCTTTGAAGACTGGAGCAATCGCCCGTTCTCCAAAATCATCAGCTCGCGTAACAAGTGCTTCTTTCACAATCTTATATCCAGCAAGTATCACCATTTTATGGGGTCCAAAATGCAAAGTAAATATTTCCCCATACTTCTCAGAAAGCTGCAAAATACCATATTTTTTAGTCATATAAAACATTAATTTGAATAGTTTCTCTTTAAAGACAAAAATTGTATTTTCAAACCAGAATGTCAATCAAACAGAGCAAATAAAGATTAACTTCCAACAAGCCACAGTTGTTGTTGAGACCATGAAGCTGGGCAAATATGCAAAAATCTTGACATGATCAAGGTATCGTATATACTCAAGTATAAGCTGACCTGAGTATAAGCCGAGACCCCTAATTTTGACACAAAAAAAACAGGGAAAACTTAATGACTCGAGTATGAGGCTATGTGCACACATAGCAGTTTTTACTGCGGAACCGCAGCGTTTCTGCAGCTGCGGGTCCGCAGCAGTTTCCATTGCATTTACAGTTACATCTAAACCCTATGGAAACCGCAATCCGCTGTGCACATGCTGCGGGAAAAACCGTGCAGAAACGCAGCGGTTTACATTCCACAGCATGTCACTTCTTTTGTGCAGAATCGCTGCGATTCTGCACACATAGGAATGCATTGATCCGCTTACTTCCCACATGGGGCTGTGCCCACGATGCGGGAAGTAAGCGGATCATGTGCAGATGGTACCCGGAGTGGAGGAGAGGAGACTCTCCTCCAGTCCCTGGGAACCATACTGTATTTGTGTAAAAACAAAAGAATTAAAATAAAAAATAATGATATACTCACCTCTCAGCGCTGCACGCGGCCGTCCGGTCTCAGGGTTGCTGTGCGAGCAGGACCTGCGGTGACGTCGCGGTCACATGACAGTGACGTCACGAAGGTTCTTCTCGCACAGCATCTTTGGAACCAAACCGCCGCGTGCAGCGCCGAGGAGATCCGGACATCAGAGGGGGTGAGTATAACCATTTTTTATTATTTTTAACATTACTATTGATGCTGCATATTGCTGCATATGCAGCATCAATAGTATAGGAGTAAACCCGCAGCGGAAGCCGCAAAACAAACCGCGATAAATCTGCAGGGATAACCGCAGCGGTTTTGCCCTGCAGATTTATCAAATCCGCTGCGAGAGCACCCGCAGAGCACACCGCAGAGTGTCCACATAGCCTAAACCTAAGGTGGAAAATGCAGCAGCCACTGGTAAATTTCAAAAATAAAAATAGATACCAATAAAAGTAAAATTAATTGAGACATCAGTAGGTTAAGTGTTTTTGAATATCCATATTGAATCAGGAGCCCCATATAATGCTCCATACAGTTCATGATGGCCCCATAAGATGCTCCATACAAAATACGCCCCATATAATGCTCCATACAGTTTATGATGGGCCCCATAAGATGTTCCATACAGATATTTGCCCCATATAATGCTGCACATGGCCCCATATAATGCTGTACATGGCCCCATAAGATGCTCCATACAGATATTTGCCCCATATAATGCTGCACATGGCCCCATACAGATATTTGCCCCATATAATGCTACACATGGCCCCATACAGAAATTTACCCCATATAATGCTGCACATGGCCCCATACAGATATTTTCCCCATATATATGCTGCACATGGCCCCATAAGATGCTCCATACAGATATTTGCCCCATGTAATGCTGCACATGGCTCCATACCGATATTTGCCCCATATAATGCTGCACATGGCCCCATACAGATATTTTCCCCATATATATGCTGCACATTGCCACATAAGATGCTCCATACAGATATTTGCGCCATATAATGCTGCACATGGCCCCATACAGATATTCTCCGCATATAATGCTGCACATGGCCACATAAGATGCTCCATATAGATATTTGCCCCATATAACGCTGCACATGGCCACATAAGATGCTCCATACAGATATTTGCCCCATATTGTTAGGGGTCGAGTTCCCGCCTCTGCACAGGGGGAATCTCGGTCCATCTCCGCTGCGGTCTCCCATTCTTCTTCTGCCGCAGTGGAGCCTGCTCAGCAGAGACGTCGGTCCCAGCGTCTCGCTCGCTCAGTCTGACTCTGTACTAAGAGTTACTGCTGCTTTTCCTGCTTCTGCCATGGAAGTCAGTGCTGGGCAGCGGCAGGGGTGGATTAAGGGTAGCCAGGGCCCCGGGCAGTTCAGACACTGTGGGCCCCCCCCGGTCATGTGACGGGGTCATGCGACGGGGTCATGCGACGGGGTCATGTGTGTCATGTTACAAAGATTTTGTAAGTCGCCACCATAACACGGTAGACACTTTTGGCCGGGCCCTACTCTACTGTAACCTATTAAATATTTGTTAAAATATGCAATACAGTTTAGGTATATTATGATTTAGTTTTCCCTTTTTTAAAATGACCAATATCACATACAAGGAACAAATACCACCGCACCATGACCAGACCACATATTAAAACCACAGTGATCGAATAATATCACATACAAGGAACAAATACCGCTACACCATGTCAAGACCACATATTACCACCACTTGGTGACCAAATAGCACATACAAGGGACAAATACCGCAACACCATTTACAGACCACATATTACCACCACATAGTGACTGAATACTACAATACTGATCAGTAATAAAAAAAAACAACACAATACTATCACCACAAGTGCCAGTATTCACAGGAGATCTGTACTTAGTATGCAGTGTCTGTGTAGAGGTTATACAGCGATCACTGGTGACATTATACACAGGATCTCTGTATATAGTATACAGTGTATAGTGTCAGTGTATAGGTAACACTGACTCACCAGTGACGTCTCTAGGTGAAGTCCTTCATGCTTCATCCAGCACAGACCGCCATAATTTCCTGTGTGTCCAGCATATTACCCCCAGTGTGTCCAGCAATCTGCCTCAGTGTGTCCAGCATTGCCCCAGACAGTGTGTCCAGCAATCTGCCCCAGTGTGTCCAGCATTGCCCCCAGACAGTGTGTCCAGCAATCTGCCCCAGTGTGTCCAGCATATTACCTGTTATGACCTGGTGGTTACGGAGCAGTACTGAGATGACCTGGTGGGTAAAACCGATCATGGATAAGCTCAGAGGAGGTGGCAGCTCCACCGACAGTAATCACTATGATGACCTGGTGATTACGGAGCAGCACTGAAATGACCTAGTGGGTAAAACAAATAATGTACAAGCTCTGAGGAGGTGGTAGCTTTACTGACCGCAATTCCTACACCTAACACCAACACTAGAAATAGCCGTGGAGCGTTCCTATCTCTGCCTAGATGCCTCGTCACAGCCCAAGAACTAACTACCCCTGAAGATGGAAACGGAAAACTATCTCGCCTCAGAGAAACCCCCAAAGGAAAGATAGCCCCCCACAAATATTGACGGTGAGTGGAGAGGGAAATGACAAACTCAGAAATGAAACTAGATTTTAGCAAAGGAAGCCATTACTATCTAAATAGACAGAGATAGAAAAGGCTACTGTGCGGTCAGTATAAAAATCTAAATGTCCACGCAGAGTTTACAAAAAATAACCTCCACACCGACTCACGGTGTGGAGGGGCAAATCTGCTACCCCAGAGCTTCCAACTAGCCGGAACAATTCATAATGGCAAGCTGGACAAAAGAGACATAACATAAACTTGAACAGAAGGTGATAAGCAGGGATACACCCAAGAACTAGCAGACTTATCTTAAGCTGAAATGGACTGGCCAACAGAGCACTTCCAGGAGAGGACTGAATCCACAGGAAAAACATTGCCAGCTGGCATAGACTACAGACTAGAGCCCAGTTACATAACGAGACCAGGGAACCGATTGGTGAATGCAGCTGCTAAGTTCCACTCAAAACCACCAGAGGGAGCCCAAGAGCAGAACTCCCAAAAATACCATTCATAGCCACAGGATGGAGCCCAAGAACAGAATTCACAACAATTACCCCAGTGTGTCCAGCAATCTGCCACCAGTATGTCCAGCATATTGCCCCAGTGTGTCCAGCAATCTGCCCCAGTGTCTGACTCCAGCATATTGCCCCCAGTGTGTTCAGCAATCTGCCCCAGTGTGTCCAGCATTGCCCCCAGACAGTGTGTCCAGCAATCTGCCCCAGTGTGTCCAGCAATTTGCCCCACTATGTCCAGCATATTGCCCCAGTGTCCAGCAATCTGCCCCAGTGTGTCCAGCATTGCCCCCAGACAGTGTATCCACCAGCAATCTGCCCCAGTGTCTCCAGCATTGCCCCCAGACAGTGTGTCCAGCAATCTGCCCCAGTGTGTCCAGCATTGCCCCCAGACAGTGTGTCCAGCAATCTGCCCCAGTGTGTCCAGCATATTACCCCAGTGTGTCCAGAAATCTGCCCCAGTATGTCCAGCATATTGCCCCAGTGTGTCCAGAAATCTGCCCCAGTGTCTGACTCCAACATATTACCCCCAGTGTGTCCAGCAATCTGCCCCAGTGTGTCCAGCATTGCCCCCAGACTGTGTGTCCAGCAATCTGCCCCAGTGTGTCCAGCAATCTGCCCCACTATGTCCAGCATATTGCCCCAGTGTCCAGCAATCTGCCCCAGTGTGTCCAGCATTGCCCCCAGTGTGTCCAGCAGCAATCTGCCCCAGTGCCTCCAGCATTGCCACCAGACAGTGTGTCCACCAGCAATCTGCCCCGGTGTGTCCAGAATTGCCCCCAGACAGTGTGTCCAGCAATATGCCCCAGTGTGTCCAGCATAGCCCCCAGACAGTGTGTCCACCTGCAATCTGTTCCAGTGTGTCCGGCATTGACCCCAGACAGTGTGTCCAGCAATCTGCCACAGTGTGTTCAGCATTGCCCCCAGTGTGTCTAGCAATCTGCCCCAGTGTGTCCAGCATTGCCCCAGACAGTGTGTCCACCAGCAATCTGCCCCAGTGTGTCCAGCACTGCCCCAGACAGTGTATCCAGCAATCTGCCCCAGTGTCTCCAGCATTGCCCCCAGTATGTCCAGCAATCTGCCACAGTGTGTCCAGCATTGCCCCCAGTGTGTCCAGCAATCTGCCCCAGTATCTCCAGCATTGCCCCCAGTGTGTCCGACTCCAGCAATCTGCCCCATTGTCTCCAGCAATCTGCCCCAATGTCTCCAGCATTGCCCCCAGTGTGTCCAGCAATCTGCCCCAGTGTGTCCAGCATTGTAGCCTGCCCAGGCCCCCCGGATTTCCGTTAGCAAAAAACCAAAAAAAAAAGCGAGTTCTCCTCGCCTGACCTGTGCGCTCCAGTGTCGAGCTCCCTCCAGCAGCGCGCACTCGCCAGCGACTGACAATGACGTCAGACGCTGGTGACGTGTGCGCTGTGTCTGCGGCTGACTTCAGCTGCCAGCGTCCAATTGGCTGGCGGCTGTTGTTAACTATTGACGTGCGGGCGCGCGCCCGCACGTCAATAGGTGAAACTGCCGCAGTGCCGGTAGGAGCCCGGTGAGCAGATGAAACGAGGCCCGATGCGGGCCCCCTCTCTGCCCACCGGGCCCATACGCCAGTCAGGGCAGTAATGCCCTGACTGGCGGTGTGAAATCTGAGCGGTAGCCGAGGGCCCCCCCACACCGCTGGGCCCTGGGCTACCGCCCAGATTGACCCTATTATAATCCGCCCCTGGGCAGCGGCAAGCAGACGCTTCTGGGACTAAGTCCTGCTTTTCTCGTTCTGAGCGTGCCCAGAGTAAGATCTCTCAGTGGAGATCGAGGGTCACATGATCAGATACTGCAGCTAAGGCCATTGGTCCTTCAGGAAGGTCCTGTAGGTGCTCACGCTCTGTAGCAGCCTCTCATTGGTCCTTCTAGGAAGGTCCTGTACGTGCTGCAACTATTTAAGGCTCGCATGGCCGCACGGCCATGCGCTAGTATTGTTCTATGTTATGTGCTTTGTGCCAGTGTGGTCATGTGAGTTTGTGTTCAGGGACCCGGCTGAAATAAGCCCCTACAATGCTGGCACCTCCGGCGAGGAGATTTTGTGTGAATATATTCAGGGACCTGGCTGAAATAAGCCCCTAGAATGCTGGTACCTCCGGCGAGGAGTTTGTGTGCATGCATGACCACTGACTGCTCTCAGTTGAGTAGCTAGCCTGTGCCACTGTGGAGTCTAACAGGGCGCAGTGCTTTGAGTTTCGGCTACTCTGTGAAGTAACAGGGTTAGCTCATACTGCCATATAGTACCACCATTTGCTAGCAGCAGGTTCTCCTGCACGGTGGACCCCGGACTGCGAATGCATCAGTTATAATAAAACCTCTATATTTACTCGGTGCGTTCCGCTAGCCCTAACACATATAATGCTGATTATGGCCCCATAAGATGCTCCATAGAGACATTTGCCCCATATGCTGTTGCTGCGATTACAAAAAAATGACATACTCACCTCTCAGGCCATCTTCCGCGTCCTCTGCACTGACTGTTTAGTCAGAGGGCGGCACACCCACTAATCATGTCATCGCACTCTCTGACCTGAGCGACACTGCAGAGGACGAGGAAGTTGGAGCGGTGCCGACGGGGGAACGGGGAGCAGGTGAATATCGTGTGCTGCATTATACTCACCTGCTCCTGGTGCGGTGTCTTTGCAGGTCCCTGGTTCTCCGGCGCTGGCAGCTTCTTCCTGTAGTGAGCAGTCACATGGTACCACTCATTACAGTAATGAATATGCGGCTCCACCCCTATCGGAGAGGAGTCAGGTCCATATTCATTACCGTAATGAGCGGTACCTTGTGACCGTTCGCTACAGGAAGAAGCTGCCAGCACCGGAGAACCAGGGACACCGCGTCAGGAGCAGGTGAGTATTATTACACAACTCCCACTCCTCCTCCCCTGCCGACCCCTGGGTATGACTCGAGTATAAACCGAGAGGGGCAATTTCAGCCTAAAAAAATGGGCTGAAATTCACGGCTTATATTCGAGTATATAAAAGTCAATGCAGCCGTGCCAGCCTTCCCACTCCACCACCAACGTCAGCTTGTAACAGGCACCATGTATCGGACACTGCCGCATCAGTATGAACGCTCACCAAATACGGCTTTGCAGCCCCAGTACCATCTTTATCTAACAGGCAAGACCTACGCTGGTCATTATTTATATTGCGGCCTCAGCATTTGCTTCACTGAATGGGGACATACTAATCAATTATAACTTTCCCCTACGGGACATACAAGTACGACCTATTGACGCACCAATATAACGCGGCACTGTGATCAAGGCCACAGCAAGGCCGAAACGTTTTTTTGCTTGTCGCTTATCACCTATCAATAAAATATATCTCACTGGAAGCAAAATTCCTGTTAAGGGTGCAGTGATCATTGACTTGTACGTACATAGGGGATTACGTTTCCTGTTCACTAGCACCTTTAATCCGAACTCAAGTCGTGTGCTAGCCATTCGTTTATTCTGTATACTCGAGTATATATGGTATGTTGCCTTAACACTAAACTCAGAGAACAAGAGGCCTAAAGGCCTGATAGGAACAGCTGAAAATAAGCTTGACAGGAGAGAGTTGGAAACAGCTAGTATATGAAGGATCTACGCTAACTGGAGTGATGCCCTGAACTAAAGAAGGAACCTGGACTTAAAAGCTCAGTGGTGACCTTTAGTGATGAGCGAGTATACTCGTTGCTCAGGTTTTCCCGAGCACTCTCGGGTGGTCTCCAAGTATTTATGACTGCTTGGAGATTTAGCTTTCCTTGCCGCAGCTAGATGGTTTGCAGCTACTAGTCAGCTTGATTACATGTGGGGATTCCCTAGCAATCAGGCAACCCCACATGTAATCAGGCTGGCTAACAGATGTAAATCATCCAGCTGAGGCAAGGAAAACTAAATCACCAAACAGTCATTAATACTCGGAGATGACCCGAGCGTGCTCTAGAAAACTCGAGCAACGAGTATATTCGCTCATCACTAGTGACCTTGAGAGATTTTCTGCATCAATCTGGCCACAGCTACACAAAATGGCCACAGCTACTGGGACAATAAGAGGAGTCTTGGCCTGGATGCTAAGTGGTACTATAGTTAGAGACAGTGAGAGGAACTGTGCCTGGATGTGAGTTGTGACCAAAGATACAGTGTGTGTCTCTAGAAGCAGTTGCACCCACCCTGCATAGGTAAGATAGTGCAAGGCATGCTGTAATGGTTGCCTGGAACCCCAGAGTAGTCTGCCTGTGATTGTAAGTGATCTGATGTTAGAGTGAAATAGAATATTACTCTACAACCACTAAGCTCTCTGCCTCAATTTCAAAGTGTAACCACCAAGCTTAGCGCTTCAATTCCTGTCCTGAACACTAAATGGTACTGAAGCCTAAGACAGTTTGTGGAGCTGTGGCAGGAGGTGAGTTGTCATCTGAACTGGGAGTCTATGACTTGGGACAGTGGTGAAAAAATTGTGGCCTGCATTAGGAGAACTAAGCAAACAGTGTGTGTATCTAGAGGAAGATGCTTGAATATAATATGTATTCCCATTACTTTACAAGGTCTGACTAATCAAAAGAATTCACCACTTCCATTAAAATATAACCTTTGCTTTGTGGTTTGAGTATCCAATATTGTGCCAAGTGAACAAGACTGGATAGGTCAAACAAAGCCCTCTCAATAGCCCTATTGTGTTTTATCCATTTAGCTCGTGCTCTCAGGAACTGTAAGTGCTACATTGGCCGGCCTCATACTGAGTAATTTGTAAGTTTACCCTGCAATGTCCTTAACTGCACCGTCCCGGGAGTCGTGTTAAATAACAAAGACGCCCACAACTGCTGGCCGACTTCCATATTTATTCTTTGATAAGGGCCAAACCACACTTCATTGAGGAGATTTCAAAAGCGTATCTGATGAAACTCAGTTTAGCAGTTTATGATTAATTAACTCATTCGTTGATTTTTGAGCTTAGAACAATTTCTTTGGAGCTCAGTTGGGGTCATAACTATAAACAGGAATCATGACAATCAACTATTTAAAGAGTAACATAATCTTTATGCATTTCTTTATGTTTTGTAGACACTTTACGGTGGGAGTCCGGATCCTGACTCCCGAGACCCTCACCAATCGTTCAAAATACGACAGAGAAGTGTGCAGTGCAGGAGACACAGTATTCCGTTCTGTGTGCTCACTCGGACAGGAGCTTTCCATTCCTGCTTCCCTCTCTGCACACTTCTCTGCCAATTTTTCAGTGATTTTTGAGGGCTTCATTTCTGTAACCACCCACCAATCTAGAGGCATGAAAAGTGCCTGCAAAATATATAAAAAATGCACAAAAGTTTAGTTCTTCAATATTTTCGTGTGTCCACATATTTTGCCCTTTTTCATGTATTAACCATTAAAATACACCTTGCTTAGCCTTTTATAACATACAACCGCTCAGAAAGCTGAACGTTAATTCCCTGCCAGTAGCAGAAGACATAACACCTCGGCAGAAGGCAGGGACCTGCAACCAATGAAGACCTCCACCATCTATACAAATTATATTTCCCACAGCTTCTAGGAACTGATAAAAATGTTTTTTTGTAAACTGCCGTGAAAAAGAACCCAACAAAATTGTGATCCTATCAATAAATATTATTAAAGAGGATGACCAAAAATAATCTGGTGCAGTGATCGATTTGGCAGAGCAGATTTGGCTTTTCTGATCCATGGTGATCAACTGTTAATCTCAAAGAAAGTCCAACAGCAATGCCCACCTTTACTAATGCTCATGTGCTTCAATGGACATAAATCTCTACATCCATTGTAATATTTGGTAGAAATGCTTCCCAGGATATTGGAAACTGTTATAGCACCAGGAGAGACAATCAACCCCATAATATAATATTAGCCAAAGATTACAAATGAAATTATAAATGCCCTTGTAAATGGTATTGGAGTTACATTTGGTCACACAGTAAATGCTATGGTATTTTCATTCATCCATTTTTTTCTTCTTCCAATGTTTCAATAAAGGAACGAGGTACTAACTTAGTAAATTAACACAGTGAAAATCATGATAGCAGGACATGGTTGCATACATATCCAGCAACATGACAAGTCTACAGCTCTTAAATAGGTTCTTGATTTGAACAATCCCTATTTTATTAGATGATCCCTTGACAATAGGTTGCTCACAAAGTGTCCAGATACAGGTAACACCAGTGATCAGGTATTATTTCTGGGAAATCTGACAGTATTTAATCTCTCTCTCTCACCACCATAACAAATGAAGAGTTACACAGTGACCATTCACATGAATGATTTGTGTATAATGCAGTTAAGAACAAAACCTCCAGACCTTTAATGTCCACCATGAATCCATTCATACCTGTCTCATTCAGCAACCACCCCCAATTCCTTTGCCCCCAGCTAAATAATGTTGCACCCTCCTTGACTATATAGTAAGTACAGTATCCTACCTGCATCAGAGATTCGTAGGGCCTGTTCAGGTCCACTATGTGGAGATTTCCAATAACCGGCAGAGGCATAGGTCCAGGGGGCATCTTTGCTGTGCTCTTCCTAATTCCATTTATCCAATAGATGAATAGTGCAATGAAAATTGAAAAGTATACTAACACATCGGCTCTAGCCAAAAAGTAGGTGATAAAAGCCATAGCGAAGTACTGGTAAGAGTCTGTTCTGATTGTGCTCCTGTCCTTATATTTATACACTTGGGCTTATTTTTCCTACATGTGTTAATCTTTACTAGGGCACAAATAACCTATAATAAACTGATTGGCCCATTGCCATTTACCTTCGTCAGAAAATCTTGGCTTAGATTTCACAATCTTGTTTTTACATACATAACATTATACATTTCATCCAAATGAATGTTGGCCAAGTGCATTATAATGTGATGTGTACAGTGGGATAAAGGAATATGATTTGCAATTTTTTTATCTTATCTGTTCTGCAGATGTACCAGCACCAAGGGGTAAAGTTCACATACTAACGTTTGGGGACACGAATGAATCTATTTGCAGTTATAGCAGGATGAACTTTATATCTCTTATGCTCTTTTGCATTAGATTTAGTGTATTAAAGGTTTTAGTAAATTACCAATATAATCAGCTAAACTGAATTTTTGGGCCTAAGATTGAAAAGATTTTCCAGTTTTAGAGATGTCTGTCAAATACATCTATGGGAGCCTAGAAGTTGCGACTCCAACATTGGTTTACATTGAAGAAAGGGAATATCATCGAAAAAATTGTGCCTGGTTTTGCCACGTAGGACGTTACCTGCAGAATAAGCCCAATATTAGTAGATGGTTCCTCCTCACCTACAGTATTAGCTATAGTTCATTCAGGAGGACCAATCAAGTTAATGCGTGTTTTGGATAGTAAATATTTTTTTTTCAAGTGAATCTTGAAATTGAAAACCTTTTCCTGCTTTCCATCACGGATTGCAGTTGAACTCTAGAAGCTCAACAGTGATGAGATTAGATTATCATTGGGGAACATTTTGATCAAAACAGTGGTTAAAGTGAACCTGTCAGCAAGATTTTGCTCAATAACCTACAGACACTGTCAGTTTGGTGCCATTATACTGATTGACTGTGGGCGGGGCTGTGGATGGGGCTGTGGGGGGCTTTATGTGGTGCTCTTCTTAGATATTTATCCTTATGGGCTTATGACAGGTCACTGATCCTTCAATAAACATAAGGATGAATGACCTCGGGGAGATCAAAACATCCAACACCGCGGAGACACCATCACATGTTTCTCAACGCAGTGATCCAGAAACTGATCCTTCAATGACCTGCCCCCTATTTTACATACTGAATATACTATTGTTTGAAAAAAAAATAACATTCATCATACAGGTGCTGATGGTGGCGCCTGCACTGTAGCATGACACAATGTATAATGTGCATTTATTCATTTTATTTAACCCCTTAACGACCGCCGATACACTTTTTAATGGTGGCAGTTAAGGGTACTTAATCCTCAGCGCCGCTTTCTAACGGCACTGAGAAATAAGGTTATAGTGCCCCCCCCAGTGACAGAAATTCCCTGGGGTCTCAGCTACCAGGGGTAGCTGAGACCCCTGAGAACATGATTTTGGTCGGTTTTTACCGACCCCAGTGTTGCGATCACTGTTATTCACAGAATAATGGCAACCGCAAAAAAAAGTCAGATTTCCCATTTAATTTCTTAATTTCTCTCTCCTCTGATATGATCTAGCACATCGGAAGAGAGAGAAATGGGGTCCCCCGAGGCCCCCTGGTATCTCAAGTGTCGCTGGACCCTCCTGCATCCCTCAGTCCTGTAACCCGGCTGCCAGCATCTTCTTCCGGGAAGAAAATGGTGGGTGACACCCGGCAATAATAGGAAATTTTTCCTATTGGTTCATTTTGATCACTGTGATAGACCCTATCACAGTGATCAAAATTAAAAATATAGTAAATCAAACCCCCCTTTATCACCCCCTTAGATAGCTAAAAATAATCAAATAAAAAAAAGTATTTCCATTTTTCCATTAGGGTTAGGTTTAGGATTAGGGTTGGGCTAGGATTAGGGTTGGGCTAGGGTTAGGGTTGGGGCTAGAGCTAGGGTTGGGGCTAGGGTTAGGATTTGGACTAGGGTTAGGGTTTGGGCTAGAACGATTGTTAGGGTTGGGCTAGGGATAGGGTTGGGGCTAGGGTTAGGGTTGTTGGCTGAATGCATTATCAGACCAGTTGGTTAGCTCTGGAGAGCGTGCTGGAAGTGTAGGAATAGTCAACCCAAAGAGGTAGCAAGTGTTGGGAAAGAGTGGTGAAGTTCAATCACATACGATATTAAACTAATCGGTGCATCAGTGGCTTGGTCAAAAGGCCCAGTGCACCATTCCACCCACTGGTGAATTACAACACTGGCTTGCTTGAGTTTTCACTGCCGACAATGCAGCCAGCCCAGTTGATCACCAGTGATGGAAGCATGCAAAACTACTGGGTGTAATGGTCCACCCAGCACCTCAATTACTTTTGCTTTAGGTTCTACGGAAGAGAGGCAGATATTAGAACATTAAATGTTTGTTTTTTTTATAGGGGCTATATCCCCTACAAAGCTTTGTGCTTAGTTTAGTTAATGTCAGTTTGGGCTGATAGACTCCTTTCAAATAATTACGGTAATTTTAGTGAATGACTTTCCCAGGAATTTAATTCATGAATCATGACTTCTAACCTATGTAATAACATAACAAGTTGCACTGTTATGTATAAAATAATATTTTGCAGTTATAGATCTTGATAGTATTTTTACTATATTATAGGCAATAATATTCTGATATGCAGAGATAAATATCTATATACCAGTGCATTATTTCCCTGCATGTGTGCGCAATAATAACAGGAGCAATGACAAACATTCACAATAGCTGGAGGCCCCTTCGAGAACTTTCCTTGTTCTTATGTCTTATGCCATTGGGTGCAATGACCCTTTTCAGGACTTCCTTCTTCTGAATATTTACATTGTTATCAGTCAAGGGGATGGGGAATGGCCCAAAGACTCTGATTAGTGATCTATAAGTGCTGATAAACCTAGAAAAAGGTCAGCTTCAATCGACTAATAGCTAGTGATGAGTGAATTTGTTCGGAAAACATGAATTTGGCACAAACAGGATACATTCAGATTCATGATTGAAAACACGAGCAAAATTTAATAAAATGGGAAAAAATCAGTAACATTTGGTAAAAAGGGCAGGAAAATATTTGCGCTGCCACAAAAGTATTTTCAGCACTTTAGCAATGATAATTGTGGTGTATCATGAGTTTGGCATGTGTTTGATGAGGGGAAGGGGTTTGCACAGCTCAGAGGCTTGGCGTTCTTGTACTAGTGTCCACTGTGGCTGCTAAATTTACCTTCCAGCACTTTTTTTAGGGCCATTACTGAAGTCCACAGACAAAGCCATCAGGGCACATGTCCTACAAGTGTGTTGTGCACTGCTTCTATTGTGATCCATGCACGAGTATAGCATTCTAAATAATGTTTTTTTCAGTAGCTAAATGTGAAACAGCCTGCTGTATCCCACATTGTTATTTTGTGCTCTGGTGATATAAACCTGTCCGCAGACCTAAGGAACATTAAAAAGGAATTATAATTTTTCAGTTGCAAAAAGTTAGACAACCCACCGTCTCACACTGTGTCATTTTGTTGGGCTGAAATTAAGCTGTAGAGGCCTGATCAAAGGTGTATCTAGGGTGTCTGACACCCGGGGCAAGAGTTCAGCTTGGCGCCCCCCCAGGACATATGCAATTTGCACACTTAGTCATGTACCAACGAGCTCCTCTCCCTAATGCTCTCAATGTTCAGTGAAAAACAGAGAAGTAGAAGAGAAGCTCGTTGTCACAGGACCATAAGTATGAAAATCACATATGAGTGAATATGAGCTGAATCCTGACATTGCAGGCTTCTGAATTCTCACAACGAATGCACTGCACACTTTTATGATTCTCCCTTGCCGGTGGACAGTCATGTCAGCACAAGCATGTGATTTGTATACCTCTGACCACATTCCGACTAGACGTGCCCGGCCTCGCTCAGTTCATTTTCATTGAGTGAGGCCACACATGTCTAGTCAGCACGTGACCGCACATATGTAAAATCGCCAGCACGAGAGAATCCTGAGAGCATGCAGGGCGCACTGTGAGAATTCAAAAGTCTGCAGTCACATAGAATGACTGCAGACTAATCACAAACCTGGACATTCCCTTTAATGCTCCTAACATAAATAAAAACATGAGAATTAGTTAGTATCACAAATAACATTTATATCCAGGTACCTGATAGATGACGTCATCTCTGGAGCCGATCTCCTTCTTTTCTTCATCTTGTCCAGACCCCATGATGAGTTTTCTCATCCACAGCCGTCTCTGCAGACTTCTATCTTCTCCGCTCTTTTGCAGAAAATCTCCACATGATGTCCTTAAAAATACGAGTGTCATTATAATGCTACTGAATAAAAAATTGCCCCTCACTATTATTGTCTGCACAAAATATGACCCCCACATTGTCCCTCTTATGGTACATGCTCTTCACACTGACCTCTCCTTTCCATACCAGACCCCTCTTCACACTGTCCTCTCATACTGTGTCCCCGCTATAGGGCCCAGTATTTATACTGTACTCTCTCATCACACTCCCCCTCCTTGGTACACTGTCCCCTCCTGGCTGTGCCCTTACACTGTCCCCCCATGCTACAAACCCACTACTCAGTTTCTATTCTGTTCCCACTCTCTTTTCTCCCCCCATACTGTCTCCTTACACTATTCCACTTCCTCCTCATACTGTCTCCTCTCACATCCCTCCTGTTCACCATACTGTCTCCTCATATATTTACCCCCTCACTTTCTATACTGCCTGCTCACCTGACTCCCCATACTGTGTCTGCACACATCCCATCACCCTCATACATATTCCCTCATACATGCCCTCATTCCCCCATATTGTTTCTTTATATATACCCCCCATCTCCCCCTTTGCTCTTCATTTAGTGTCCTCAAATCTCCCCCACACATTAAATCCCCCCATCTCCACTCTAAATCTCCCCACACACATTAAATCCCCCCATCCTCACTCCAATTCTCCCCATACAATAAATCCCCTCATTCCCCACACAGCTCCTCATCATCCCCCTATTCCCCACACAGCTCCTCATCATCCCCCTATTCCCCACACAGCATCTCATCATCCCCCTATTCCCCACACAGCGTCTCATCATTCCCCTCATACCCCACACAGCGTTTCATCATTCCCCCATTCCCCATACAGCTCCTCATCATCCCCCATTCCCCACACAGTGTCTCATCATCCCCCTATTCCCCACACAGCCCATCATCATCTCCCTATTCCCCACACAGCTCCTCATCATTCCCCTCATTCCCCACACAGCCTCTCATCATCCCCTCATTCTCCACACAGCTCCTCATCATCCCCCATTCCTCACACAACTCCTCATCATCTCCCTATTCCCCACACAGCATCTCATCATCTCCCCATTCCCCACACAGCGTCTCATCATCATCATCTTCCCTATGCAGCCCCACTCAAGTAATATCACCCCCTTTCCAAATTACATCCTGAGAGCCTCACACTGAGTCCTGCCTCCTCATTCCCTTGTACAAGGGTCCATGGTGCAGCTCCTCTCCCCGCACGGCTCCTCATTTCCCACTTCTCTTCTCCAGCAGCAGCCTCAAAAATGCAGCTTCCTGCTATTGGCTCTCCATTGCCATGAAGGAGGCCCCGCCCTTTCCTGTGACATCATGATCTCAAGGAATCACACCTCCCCCTCAAGAAATCAACTCTAATCTAGATGCTACCCTGCAGTCAGATCTTCAATTGTACTTGTGTCTGTATAAGATACGAGTACAATTGAATACTAGGAGCTGGCGCATTGCAGCTTCTCTGTGCCGTCTGTCAGCTTGACACTCTGCACAGGGAACAGCTGACTCACAGTCCGGGGAGCGGCAGAATGCAGCTGCCAGGGGAGACACCGTGGACCACCGCATTAGGTGGCCTGACTGCGCCCCCTGCCAGCTGCGCCCGGGCTCATGCCCCGGCTGCCCTCCCCCCTGGATATGCCACTGGTCCTGATCCAGAGGCCAAAAGAAATCTTCTGTTACTAGTGTCATACAGTAGGTGACCTGACTTTCAAATAGTTTGTAGAATCTAGTGTATTATGGAGGCCTGATCCAGAGGCCACAAAATTTTTTTGTGTTCCTACTGTCATACAGTAGGGGACATCTGACTTTCAAATTGTTTGTAGCATATATTCTTTGTCATACAGGCCTCATCCACACTCAAACAATAAACAATTCTTTCTTTTGTGACTAACACAATACAGCACACCATGGAATTTACTGTCACTGAAATTCAGCTGTTTGCAGAGGTGGTGCAGAGTTTAAAATCTAATTTGTTGTTGCTAATACTGTGCTCCCACACTATCAGAGCAACATGATTGGGAAAAAGTGGTAATGTTTGTGAAAGCACTAGTGAACCAACTTACAAGTTATGTTATTGGATGGACCACTTCACTACCTTTCTTTGGCAGATGCACAGCGGTACGCCTTGTTGATGAGACCCAGAAAGAGCATGTGCTCGAGTGGATGGCAAGCACAGCTTCAAGTGGCCTCTCCTCCTCTTCCTCCACCACCTCAAAATCACATGCATTACAGTCCACAGAGGTGGCACCCAAATTCCCCTTACTTCCCCCCCGCATCTCTCTAACCATACAACTGATTGTATGGAACCACAGATGGTGGGTCTGAAGAGCTGTTCACACATTCTGTCCATGATCATCAGAAGTGTACTCAAAAGTTTCAGAGAGTCAAGAGGAGGAGATCTGCAATGATGTCCAACTTGTTTTAGCTTGGATCCGGGGCAGGATGAAGTAGGGTCCGAACAGCATCCTGACCCTCATCATCAGATGTTAACCCCTGGGGGAGGTGATCCTGATGAGAATCAGATATCTGAGGCTCACATGGACTGTACTGTGCTGTCAAGGCAGGAAGAGGAGGGTGACTCCAAGGGCATGGAATGTGATAACACAGAGGATGATGATGATGAGGTGTTAGATCACAGTTGGAGTTAACATAGAGGCACACAGCTGAATAGGTCATCTGAGGAGGAAGATGAGGAGGTTATGTTGCGCCATACATCACAGACCCGTAGTCTGTGAAAAAAATACACATTATGAATAAAGTATTTTAATGAAATAAAGACACATGGGGTGTTAACATCTTTATTGTACGCTGAATCCAAATGACGACCCTTGAGTTCTGAAAAGAAAAAGGGAAAATAAAAAAACAACAATATCCCATACCTGTCAGCCGTACAGTCATGGCCCATGATGTAAATCCATCTGAAAGGGTTAAATAATTTTACAACCAAGAGCCTGCTAATGCAGCTGCTCCTGGCTGTAAAAACTTGGGAATGAATGGAACGTAGCTTCGTAGACTTGCAGTGATGCGCCCCCTGCTTGCATAAACTCATATGAACTCTAGCATGGGAAAATAATCCTAAAAATTCCCACGCTAGAGTTCATATGAGTTTATGCCACCAAGGATCACATCACCGCAAGTCTACAAAGCTACGTTCCCCTGCATTCCATTAATTCCCCAGATTTTACAGCCAGTGGCAGCTGCATTACCAGGCTCCTGGTTGTAAAATTATTTAACCCTTTCAGATGGATTTACATCGTGGGACATGACTGTACGGCTGACAGGTATGGGATATTGTTGTTTTTTTATTTTCCCTTTTTTTCAGAAGACAAGGGTCGTCATTTGGATTGAGTGTACAATAAAGATGTTAAAACCCCATGTGTCTTTATTTCATTAAAACACTTTATTCATAATGTGTGTTTTTTTTAACCCTTTATTACTATTGGATTAATAATGGATAGGTGTCTTATTGACACGTCTCCATTATTAACCAGGCTTAATATCACCTTACTTTAGCAAGTTGACATAAACCCTTTATTACCCCATATCCCACCGCTACTGGGGAGTGGGAAGAGAGAGGCTAAGAGCCAGAATAGACGCATCTTACAGATGTGCCTTTTCTGGGGTGGCTGGGGGCAGATGTTTTAGCCAGGGGGGCAATAACCATGGTCCCTCTCCAGGCTATTAATATCTTCCCTCAGTCACTGGCTTTACCACTCTGGTGGAGAAAATTGCACGGGAACCCACACCAGTTTATTCCGTGATTTAACCCTTTATTTTAACACCTAGAGCTCACAAATTTTGCACACAGACACGTCTTACATTACTAGTGAGCAATATCTTAAAAAAATAAGGGATATGAAATGGTTTACTTTATGTAAACCATGTCTCATATCTGTCTGGTTTGATAAGGAGATAGCAAAAGTCGGCAATTGAATTACCGGCTTTTCTACTATCTAGCTCTGCATTAAATATAAATATATATATATATATATATATATATATATATATATAGACTGTATATATATGTGTCTCACTGACACATATATATACAGTCTATATATATATATATATACACTCACCGGCCACTTTATTAGGTACACCATGCTAGTAACGGGTTGGACCCCTTTTGCCTTCAGAACTGCCTCAATTCTTCGTGGCATAGATTCAACAAGGTGCTGGAAGCATTCCTCAGAGATTTTGGTCCATATTGACATGATGGCATCACACAGTTGCCGCAGATTTGTCGGCTGCACATCCCAAAGATGCTCCATACAAGGCAGGATGGATCCATGCTTTCATGTTGTTTACGCCAAATTCTGACCCTACCATCCGAATGTCGCAGCAGAAATCGAGACTCATCAGACCAAGCAACGTTTTTCCAATCTTCTACTGTCCAATTTCGATGAGCTTGTACAAATTGTAGCCTCAGTTTCCTGTTCTTAGCTGAAAGGAGTGGTACCCGGTGTGGTCTTCTGCTGCTGTAGCCCATCTGCCTCAAAGTTCGACGCACTGTGCGTTCAGAGATGCTCTTAGGCCTACCTTGGTTGTAACGGGTGGCGATTTGAGTCACTGTTGCCTTTCTATCAGCTTGAACCAGTCTGCCCATTCTCCTCTGACCTCTGGCATCAACAAGGCATTTCCGCCCACAGAACTGCCGCTCACTGGATTTTTTTTCTTTTTCGGACCATTCTCTGTAAACCCTAGAGATGGTTGTGCATGAAAATCCCAGTAGATCAGCAGTTTCTGAAATACTCAGACCAGCCCTTCTGGCACCAACAACCATGCCACGTTCAAAGGCACTCAAATCACCTTTCTTCCCCATACTGATGCTCGGTTTGAACTGCAGGAGATTGTCTTGACCATGTCTACATGCCTAAATGCACTGAGTTGCCGCCATGTGATTGGCTGATTAGAAATTAAGTGTTAACAAGAAGTTAGACAGGTGTACCTAATAAAGTGGCCAGTGAGTGTATATATATATATATATATATATATATATATATATATATATATAGACTGTATATGTCTTCACTAATATTTGAGCCCATGGATCCATTCTATGTCCATTTTGCAAGCCGGCGAGAAAATCTCGCCCGTACAGATTCCATACAGATGCCATACTTAAGTTTACATGCACAAATTACACAGCCACACCAGGCCTACAGATGACATACAGATCACTGTTCACTGTTCAGGGAACATTTCTGCATATTTGGCCTGTAAAAAATGGGCCGTATTTTTATATGTTGTGTGTGACTCCAGCCTAAGTATGGCCAAGGGCGTTACAACTCGCTGCCTGGGCACTGGATGACTCTGGTGACTGTGAGGGCAGGTGCTGCTCCACAAGTCTTGGAATCCCCAAGGCTTGCAGTACAAGCCTCTACATTTAACACTTTCTGCACTGCTTCTGCCTCCTCTATCTCCTCTAGGGCCTCCACGTGCACCCTCAACCTTTGCTTTAATGAGACACGCGTTCCAACAGTGCAAAGTGAATCCCCGCCACTTCCATACTGCGCTGCTAGGGATCACCGCAATCAGGCAGTATTAAAATTGATATGCCTCGGAGATCGCAGTCATACAGCTGAAAAGTTGTGGACAGCTCTCCAGGCTGAGTTTGATCAATGGCTGTCTCTGCTCAACCTGCATCCAGTGAAGTCCATGTCCAATAACAGTGCGAACCTGGTGGCAGCTCTACGGCGAGGCAAGCCCACACATGAGCCCTGCATGCCTCACGTCCTCAACCTGGTGGTACAGCATTTTCTCCACCACTATCCTGGCCTGGGTGAGCTGCTCCAGAAAGCACATAAGCTGTCTGCTCATTTCAGCCATTCGAACACCTCAGATCATCTACTTGCATCGATACAGAGATCGTTGTCTATGCCAGTTAACAGGTTGATATGCGATGTGTGGACACAGTGGAATTCCACTCTGCACATGTTGCAGCAACTGTGGCAGCAGGAACAAGCCCTGATGCAGAATGTAATGTCGTATAGCCTGGGCCAATGCAGTACGGACTTGGCGCATATCATGTTTACAAAGTGGCCACAGAATAAGGACCTTTGCAACCTTCTACACAGTTTCAAAATGGCTAATAAATTGGTTAGCGCTGACGACGCCATTATCAGCACCACTATTGTGGTCATCTATATGCTGGAGCAGGCTTTGAATAGCCTGCGGGAGGAGATGGTGGTCCCAAAATAAGAGGAGGAAGCAGAGGAGGATGCAGAAGGGATAACTTTGTCTTTCAGACTATCGTCACACAGGCATGTGTCAATGGAGGGTGGATTACTGCGATCGAGGGGGGCTGGTGATAACAGACAAACTGCTATCAAAGGTGCAAGGTCCGACAAACAAATGGAGGAGGAAGAGGTGATGGCCTAGCAACTGTCAGAAGAAAAGGACAATCATACCCTCTCTGTTGTTCATGGTTGGCAGGAAGGGACAAAGGAAACAAGCCTCATTGTTACCCAGCTACCAACACAGCATGGGCTTGGACCTCATGGTAGAGCCCGACATATGAGTGCCTTATTGCTGCACTATCTGCAACATGATCCCTGTACAGTTATGATTAGGAATACTGCTGACTACTGGGTTGGCATTCTGTTAGATTCACGTTATCAAACCAAATTTGGCCACATGCTTCCCACCCTGAAAAGGGACCCGCGAATTCTGGTGTATCGAAACATGCTTTTACACAACCTTAAGAGAACTTTTCCCCAAGACAGCAGTGAAGCACACAGTTCACATCGCAGCTCTAGACTTCTAACCTCAGGCACGTTAAAACTCCAGGTTGGGTGTCCACCTGCTAGATTGGGCATAGTGGAAGACCTGTTGGTCCCTATTATACTATTTCTACTGTGGTGAATTTGATGTCACTTCTGTGTTGTAAGGCCCTCACTTGTTTAAATGTGAGCACTCCTGGGTGGGTGTCCATCTGCTGGATTGGGCATAGTGGAAGACCTGTCAGTCACGATTATACTATCTGTACTGTGGTGAAATTTATGCCACTTTGATATTGTCTACCAATAATTTTTGGAAATGTGAACACTCCTCGTTGAGTGTCCATCTGCTGGATTGAGTGTGGTGGAAGGTCCTCGCCCCTCTGTATCAGTCTGTCATTGTTAGTTTGTTTACTGTGAAATCTGTAACTTGTATGTAACCCCTTCTCATGTACAGCACCATGGAATCAATGGTGCTATATAAATAAATAATAATAATATTAATAATAATAATAATAATAATAATAATTAATCGGCGAATATTGCAAATTCGGCAATCGTAATCCGAACCAAACATTGAAATATTCGCTCATCTCTACTAATAACTATCTCTCCTGACATCCCCAAATATGTGTACTCTTGGTTAGTAAATTTTAATGGCAAAAGTGGAGAAAGGCTTAGAGCATGTACCTTGATAATGACTGAACTTCCTTTCTCCTGACTTCATTAGTCGGTGAAAAGTCAGGGGGCCACTATACAGATTAGATGTTTGTCCGACTTTAACCTAATGTGTAAGGGGGTCCCACAAATCAAAAAAATCCTATCAGCATTTACAAAAACTAAAAAATATCCCTTTAATTTAAAGGTGAATTAAGATAATTGGAGATCATTGCAAGATTTTTTCCACAGCTTTCAACTAAAGAGATTTGAAAATGAGATTTAAAAAAGTGCAAAATTAAATAAATTAAAATATAATCAAACAAAAAACAGCAGTCTCTATGTTGTTTTTCAACTCAAACTAATAGTTTGGCTTCGCACAAGTCATGTATGGTGTGGGCGCTAATGTGAATCCAACGCCAGGCTTTAGACTGAGGTCTTCTCTGGAAACTCCTGGAGGTGGATAGAAAGTAAATGCTTGAAGAAGTCCAGTAAAAAACAGGAAAAGTTCCATCTTGGCCAAGGCCTCTCCTGCACAAGCTCTTCTTCCTGTAGAAATGGCATTAGTGAGTTAACAATGTCATGTTGAAAGTAGATTTTGACTCAAAGGCCGGAGTCACACTAGCGTATGGCATCGAATACGAGATCATCGGATGCGATATGCTAATGACCCTCTGCTCCTGCTCTGCTGTGAGCTGGAGCCAAGTGTCATGCTACTGTGCTCTGATCCTTTCGCACAGGTGTGGAGGAGGAGGAGAAATTAATTTCTCTATCTCCTCCGCTGCTGGCGTCGGTGAATAATGAGTGCTGTGGGTTGTGTCACTCACACCCATAGACTTATATGGGTGTAAGTGAGCCAAGACTTGGCCAAGTCTCGGTGCCAATCACAGCATGCTGCAATTGTTGTCGGTATGAGAAAATAATTGCAGATATGAGCTACCTCATAGAGTAACACTGGGCCGAGTACTATGCGAAGTCTTATTACAGAGCACTTGGCCGTATTGTACAGTAGTGTGACTCCGGACTAACGCTTGGAGTAATTAAATAAATTGGAAATATTGCATACTTTACAAATCTCTCTAAATGACCGCGCGTGTCCTTGAAAAAAAAAGAGACCTCCAGAAAGTCACAAAACTTTCCTAGAACCCCCTGGAAAGCATTGTTAACTGAATGGTTCTATTTCATGGCTCCAGGCTGTTTCATATCCAGACCAAGCCTCAGCTTATACTATACAAGCATGTATGCCTGCTGATCACCCATGAACACTGACTTACGGAGCACCTTCAAGACATCTCCGCAAGAGAAATTAAATCAGTATAATATATTGAATGCGGTAAATCCGCATGGTTCAGTGAACACATGCAGATTTACCTGTGTTCAATAGAAGGCAGCACTTTGGAAGCAGTGAACATAAGCTGCGTCCAAAGCGCTGATAGTTCCAGATCGTGGGCACATAAGCCTTATTGTAAAGTGCTGTAGAATATGTTGGCGTTGAATAAATACAATTATTATTACTATTCTAGGCTATATTACAAAACAATGAAAAAGTGTTCATGCATATGTTGAGTATCTTAATAAGACCATAGAACATTTTTGAACTTTTGAAAAAATATGAGATTTAGAAAACATATTGTTCCTTGTTAAGAGAGGCATTCAGACTTGACACGTAGGGTCCCAGCAGCGTGAGACCACCTTGTCGTTGGTTGCTGGGCATGCATGAATTGGCCAAATTGTGTGCTAAGCATCTCAATTTTTTCTTGTTATCCAGAGAAGTATTGCTATTCATATTTCATATATTCTATGTCTGCATGTTTTAGCTCAACAGAGTCCAATATCTTTTGTATCGTGTTAAAACATAGTCATTTAGTTGGGCAGTGTTTTGTCAGTTAAGTGACATGTAAAATGATTTGATCTTGCATGCTTAATGCTCCTCATTACTTACCTACTGAGAATGGCATAAATGCATCAGGTCGGACAAATTTCCCATTTTCATCCAAGAAGTGATTAGGATTGAAATCATAGGGAGTTTTCCATTGAGTCTTGTCGTAGAGAACTGAAGTCAGGAGTGGAATAACCTCTGTACCCTATGAACAATAAATCACCAAATATCTTTTTAATTAAATACATTTAAAAAAATGTGAGATTATTTGGATGGCTGTGCACCCCATAGCAGTTCTTTTTACTAATAGGTAAACGCTTACAGTTCTCGAGCATAAGGACTTTTTTTAAAATAAACTCACTTTTGGGATCAGGTATCCCCGCAAATACACATCAGTTGGAGTTGCGTGTGTCATGTTCAATGGGATAATATTTCCAAACCTTTGTATTTCATGTATTACTGCATCAGTATAAGACATTTTCTTCCGATCTTCTACTGTTGGCAGCTGTCCAGGTTTAATATGTGTTTTAATTTCCTCCTGTACCTTTTCTATAAAGCAAAAGAAAACATTTTGTTACATTTTGTACTTGCACAACAATACCAATGCATTTAATTAATATATTATAGGCTTTTATTCTGATTTGTGTCAGTGCTAGGGTGTGGTTACTACTGATGCTCACTATGTACTGACCGGTGACTGAAGCCACGCTTGCTGCGCCACTATGACTGAAAGCCAGAGGCTGCCGGGAGTAATAAAGTTAATTTGCTCCTAGTAGCCGAGCTTTCACTGCAGCGGCCGGGCAGCTTTGGAATTATTAACTTGCAGATTAACCTTATATCTGCAGGATAATAGCGGTTGTGAACATGACAGGTTATCTTTAAATGGAGTGGAGATCAAGCATGAGCACTGCAGCTCCATTCATTCTCTAGTGGACTGCTGGAGAGTACATAAAGAATTCCTGGTATACTCCTTCATATAACAAAGTTATGAAGCTTAAAGAGACTAAAACTTAGATATTTTTTGGCTATGAAAAAAGATATTTTAGGTGCAATCTAAATGTCACACTCTGCCAGAAATCACACGTTCCCTGTCTAGAGATGGTGTCAGCATCATGGTAGAACTTTAGAAAATATAAAACATTCAATAAGTGCAAAAATTATACACTAGAATTACTTCAACTTAATTGATAATTTGTTTTTGCAATTGTAGTAAAATTCCAATTAAAAATTGACTTCTACAGTGGCGGTCATCAAAAAGATGGCCATTATACAGTAAATAGAATATGATACAAAAGTGAATAAATAACAGAAAATCTGGGTAAAGTGGTAGCCTTCAGAAAGAGGTGATTTGGTGCTCTATAGAGATTGTAGTTATTCACCTTCAGTCTTATATAACTTTTACAAATATATCAAGAATTACTTTGAATCTCCGGATACTTCATCATCAATAAAATTCCCCAGCGGATTGTTGTAGATGTGGTTTCAGTTCCAGCACTGAAGAGATCCAGGACAGAAGAAACTAGATTTTCTTCATTAAAATATGTCTGAGCTTTCGTTGTTTCCTAAAATTACATAACACAAATATTCCCCATGTTACTATAATCAGCTTGTTCCCAGGTAATTATCACATTCTTCTGTTTCTTATTTGGTACTCACCGTCCACTTTTGTTTAACATTTTTTTTGCAGAAAATACTAAGTTTGTCACAGTAATGTTCTGATGACTATAGTTTCCTGAATGGGAAGTATTAAGGAAATGTTACTGTTTCACTCCTCAGTGTGTCTGGGATGCAGTTATTGACAGCTCAGCTGTCCAATCTTGTTCAGGGGCATACTGAAGATGTCAGTACTTTGATTGACAGCTCAGTCGCCCAATCTGGTACAGGGGCGTGCTGAACTGTCACTGTGTTGATTGACAGCTCAACGGTCCAATCTCAGACTGGGAGGCACTGGCTGTCTCCTTGTGTTCATTGTCCAAGGTGATTGCCAGGCTACTTAACTGGGCTATTACTCCCAGACCTCTGTCTGATATACATTCCGCTAAGTGTGTTTTGTCTCTCTGTGCATTGAGTTTTGTTTGTAGATCTTTTGTTGCCTGACCTTCAACCTTGTTCTTACCATCCGCCTGTTTAACACCTGCTGCTCTGATCCTCTATCCTCGTGGTATTCTGACCTCGGAACATCATCACAATGTCAATTGCAAGGTCAGATAATTAATTTGTTGAAGACCTCCTACAGCCGTCTACTGCTGGCATGAGCTGTGACGTCGGTACCCTCTGATGTACAGTTCGTCTCCCCCGAACCTTTAATGGCCCTCCTTGATTAATTTTCAGGGGAGAGGACCATTTTAGGGCATTCAGAAAAATCTGTCAGTTATTTTTTAGCATGCGATTCTGGTCGTCAGGGGAGGAGTGGGAATAACTATATCTCTATTGAGAAGGGGTCCTCAGAACTGGGCATTTTCCTTGTCCCCACAAGTCCCAGAATGGTTCTCTGTTGATGCCTTTTTTGACAGTCTAGGTCTAATATATGACTAAAATCAAGAACCTGGCACAAGGGGTTGCACAACTGAGGACTACTGTACTAAGTTCAAGCAGTGGCCCACTGAAGTTCTATGTATTGATGCAGCTCTCAGGAGCCAGTTCCATAAAGGGCTTTCCTAAACCTTTACAGGGAACCTGTCAGCATAGTACATAGTAACCTGCACACAATGTCAGGTCGACGCCTTTATACTGATTAAAATGATACCTTTGTTGATGAAATCTGTCTTGTGCTCCTTTTATAATCCTTATTTTCAGTTTTTAGCTAATGACATGCGTGTGTCCTAAGGCGGGGTTGGTGTATGTGGTGCTCTGATTAGATATTCATAATGCAGACTGCTGGCAGGTCACTGATACCTCACTTTCCTGCCCCCTAGTTTGCATAATGAATATACTAATGTGTGTATTTGAAAAAAAAAGTCACTTCATCAAAATGGCAGCCCCTGCACACTATCGCTTGTCAGTTAGTGCCTATTATATTGCTGTGTTGAAAAGAAAAAAATCACCATCAAAATGGTCCCGTTGGCGGCGCCTGCACAATAGCATCTATCTCGATCTGTTTGCTGCTACTGCGCAAGCGCCTCCACCGTCTCCTTATTGATGCAGCCAAAAAAAATTACACTACATCAAAATGGTTCCGTCGTTTGCGCCTGCGCATTAGCATCTATAGTGTACCAATAGATGCTACTGCGCATGCGCCGCCTCCCAACCCAACCCATTTGGTATTGGTAGGTTAGTACCTGTGCAAGAAAGCCATCTCTAGAGCAACTCTACCATAATGGGAGACCCATTAGATTTCCTGTGTCACCACTTATCTAATTGTATTACATGCAAAGGCAGTGATACGAGTACAATTACTGACTGCAGGGCTGGCATGAGGAAGGGGATCCTGGGTAACCCCCTCTCCAAAGCTGCATAATAGTTACACAGTGTAAGAGACTTTTGGATCTAAGGGCATGAATACAGATCAAGGATGAAAAATGTCAGTGAACATAACTCTGCAGACACAAATTGCAGCTGGAAGAAGTTTTCATAGTGGTTTGGGCCAGATGAAAATGATGGGAAAAGTGAACAAGTCCAATAAGAGAAGACATTGGCTTTGGATTGGATTTATAACACACACTGCAGACAAACACTAAGAATAGATCTATTGCCTCCCTATTCTGCCCTGCTATGCTTTAAAAATTGTGACATTGACCTCACATACACACTTTTTAATACTGCCAGGACAGTTTTGATTGGTAGAACATATGTTGCCAAAACCTGTGGTGCATCTTAAAATTCCAAAAATGCTGTAGGTTAGTATTATGCTCTTCAACCTCGACAACCCTAGCAGTGCCCAGAGATCGGTGCTTCTGCTCTCAGCACAAGACCTTCTGTGCTGACTGAATATGATTGTGTGGTTGGTATAAATAGTTCAGCATTTACCTTTTCACTTTTACTTTCGGCCACAGGGTCACATGTCGCCTAAAACCAACCGTGACTAAATAGATAGTTAAATCCTCAGATGTTCCTAGAATAATTGATATCATACCCTTTGATCTCATAAGTGAAAACTAAGGTAACATATGCACCGTTAACGCACCTGTTCCTGCTTCAGAAGAAATGCATCGATGTATCCTGTGACGTCATTTGCATCTAAATCCAATTGTCGATTCATCGAACGTTGGGAAGTAAACTTTTTCAGATCTTGCATGTTCTGTTTTAGTTTCTTATGTAGGCCAAGGAGTGATCCGAGGAAAGGATAATAGTCATACAGCTGTGGAAATCAACAATTCCTCTTTAGATTTTCTAGCAACAAAAAATACATTCAACAACGGTGTTTATTGGGAGCAGCTCGACCAGTCAGTGTTGCTCCACCCGACATCGCTAGGAGCCTAGGTTAGAATTCGGCCAAGTGTAACCTCTGAATTGGGTCCCGTTCAGTTTTATTTCTACATCACTTTTTTCAGTATAGTGGATCAAATTGTATACATTTTTGGTCCTTGTGGATGGATTTTTTTTTTTGTTACCAAAAAAAAAAAAAAAGAGGACACGTCACATCAATCAATTAATTATAGGCATGAACTAGGATTAGAAAAAGGGTCTTCTTTATATGAAAGAGTAATGCTTCAGCTGTGTCTAGTTTTTCACCTAAAAATAATTCACTTATAGGGAAGCTATCATCAGAATATGACCAAAATGATCTACTGTTTGTGTTTACATTTGTCTTTTTACTTTTAAGATCTTTATTAAAAAGAAAAAACAATAGTAATCTTGGAATTTTCACACTGGCCACTGGGGCATTTTTAGACTCATACTTCCTGTGCTTTCAGAAAGCATTTGAAGCAGACTCCATATCATCAGAGGCAGGATTACAATGACTAGTGACAAGAGATGAGCGAATATTTCAATATTGTTGCGTTTGTAATATTTGCCGATTTAATCACTGAATATATCCAAACACACACAGCACAAAAGCTGGTGTTTCCCACGCTGTGTGACAGTTTTTATTGTCTGTACAAGTCCCCTCTAAAATGTGAAGAGCTGTGAAATATGTCGGTGCTATAGAAATAATAAATCAATAGAGGAACACAATCAGTATTATCTAGCCTCCATAGCAGTCTGTTTCCTTAAACTCCCTATTATGTTCATCTTATACCCACTGTATTTGGTGAAAGTGTGAAAAGGACTGTTCTGCTCCAGTACAATAACCCACTAAATTTGAGAAAGGAGAAGCAGAAAATTAATTAGATATTGTACATTAATTGTAAGGAACCATGTACGGAACCAAGTTTGTACATCATCATCTACTATATAGGACACTTTTATTTCATAACTGAAACAACTGGAGGGTATTGGGTGAGAACCAAAAGATGAGTTTGGGTCCAATTGTCTGAGCTCATGATTGCACTACAATTAGTCCTAAAGGTCAACCAGAAACTATTCATCTGAGAATTTACTAAAAAGGTTAGATATAACATCTGAAGGTTTTCTTACCATCACTGTTGGTGTTCCGACCAGTTTGGCATTTTCATCTAACATTTTGATTAATTTTTCAAACGTTGGGTCATCATTCTCAAACCTTTTCCCAAAGATAATAGAGCAGATTACATTGGAAACTGCAGTGTTTATCAGTATGTGATTATTGAATGGTTTGCCTAAAATAACAAAAATATACATATACAATAAAATAAAATATGAATAAGAAAAACTAAAATAAAATGCTCCAGATATTGTAACCTCAGGTCAAAACTACCATCAGTAATGAAAGTAGATGATTGAAACAAACAAACATACAAGTGATAGTTGGAGCAAACCTACAGCCAATTAAAATCCTAATGCAGGAAAATGTGATGCAAAAATAGAGCAAAAACTTCACACTTTGTGGAGTACCCTCTACTATATATGAATGGGGGTTTACAAAACCCCTCTGAATAACATTGTAGTTCAACTGTGTTGGGGATTGACAATGTGGATTCTGTAGACCGGGTTGTAGAAAGCAACAGACAAGAAGTTAGAGTATATAGAAGCTATGAGATAAATGTGAATGATGTATCCTACCATTGCGAGATCTAAAACTTTCTATAAGGGGCATTAATTCATCTTGAATTCTGGCTTCCACACTTTTCTTTCCCATTCCAAAGTCTCGAAGTGTTGATATCGTGAATCTCCTCATGGATCTCCATGTTTCTCCAGTGGAAAATATTATACCTAAAATATAGTTAAATATAAAAACCTTCGGCAAGTATTAATTAATCATATTTAATAGAAAACAGCCTTTAGTAATCTAAACAATCCAACAAGTGGTTTCTTTAAAAGTTGAAGAAGTTTAACCCCTTCATGATCGGAGATATTTTTGGTTTTGCGTTTTCGTTTTTTTGCTACCCTTCTTCCCAGAGCCATAACTTTTTTATTTTTCCATCAATATGGCCATGTGAGAGCTTGCTTTTTTGTGGGACGTGTTGTACTTTTGAACACCATTGGTTTTAACATATCATGTCCTGAAAATGGGAAAAAATTCAAAGTGCGGTGAAATTGCAAAAAAGTGCAATCCCACAGTTGTTTTTTGTTTGGCTTTTTCGCTAGGTTCACTAAATGTTAAAACTGACCTGTAAATATGATTCTCCAGGTCATTACGAGTTCATAGATAAAAAACAACCTAGATATGTTTGGTGTCTAAGTGGTGAAAAAAATTCCAAAGTTTGCTAAAGAAAATTGCCCCATTTTCTGATACCTGTAGCGTCTCCATTTTTGATGATCTGGGGTCGAATGAGGGCTTATTTTTAGCGCATGGACATGGTGTTTTTAATGATATCATTGTGGTGCAGATACGATCCTTTGATCGCCCGTTATTGCTTTTTAATGCAATGTTGCGGCGACCAAAAAAGGTAATTCTGGCGTTTTGACTTTTTTTTCTCACTACACCATTTAGCAATCAGGTTAATCCTTTTTTTATTGATAGATTGGGTGATTCTGAATGCGGCGATACCAAACATGTGTATGTTTGATTTATTTTACTGTTTTATTTTGAGTAGGGCGAAAGGGGGGTGATTTGAGCTCTTATTTTTTTTTATACTGCATATATTTTTAACCACATTTTTTTTCACTTTTGGCATGCTTCAATAGTCTCCATGAGAGACTAGAAACTGCCATAACCCGATCGGTTCTGCAACATGCAGGCGATGATCAGATTGCCTCATTTGCTATGAGCGCCGACCACTGGGTGGCACTCATAGCAATCTGGCAGTGACAACCAAAGAGGTCTACAGGAGACCTCTGGTTGTCATGCCAACCCATTGTTGACCCGCGATCACGTGAAGAGGGTCACCGATGGGCGGATTTCCGGCCCGATTGCCGGAAGCACATGTTAAATGCCACTGTCAGAGTTTGACAGCGCAATTTAATGGGTTAATAGCCGCAAGAGGACTGCGATTCCACCCGCAGCTGTTCGGGGCATATGTCAGCTGTTCAAAACAGGTGATCTGTGCCGGCAAAGATGTAGGCTCACCGCTGGAGCCCACATCAAAGGGAGGGAGTCCGACGTGGGCGTACTATTATGCCCAATGTTGGAAAGGGGTTAATTCTGATTTAAAAATTGCATTTATAAAAAACACCCACAAAGAAGGCAATACATGTAAATTGAAAACCAAAGTTTTGATACACAATAATAATTTTACTAATAATGAGAAAGAAGAAAATCAGAAAGAAGAATATGTTGCAAAAGTAAGAGGAAAGTAGAAGAGAAGAAAGAGAAAAGAAAACGATAATGGTTACAGAAAAGATAGAGAAAGTGAAGACAAAAAAGAAAAAGATAAGAAAGAGAGGAAAAGTAAGAAAGAGAGAATCAAGAAAATTACGATAAAATCGAAGAAGAAAGTTATAGAAGATGGATGATGAAGAAGAAACAAAGGAAGAAAAGTAAAATGTAGATGATAATGGTGGCGAAAAAGGTGAAGGCAGAATAGTCAGTGCAGTGCCCAGGGGGGAACTAGATGTTATAGGTGCCAGGTCCGGCCAATAATAAAGAAATTAGGAATGTTACAGGCGGCGTTGTGGCATGCTAGCCCTGTGTCCCTTATGACCTCTTAGTGTGTGGGTGCACAGTTTCAAGGATGAATGTTGACAAGGGTATTAACGTAATCAAAAGGGAGTCTTTACTGTATTCACTTCAAAATACATAGTCCATAGCGATGGTATCCAGTATCGGACTGGGTTGCCAAGGGCCCACCAGTAACATTGACTATGGGGGAACCCACTTTTCACCTGAATACAAATATCATACTACCCTCGTTTACAAATTTACCTGTATCACCATATAATAATAAGCTGAGCAGTTTGGTTAATGAATAATGAGATACTGCATTTTATGTACAGAGTGAATCAAGTGAATTATACCAACTACTGCCCATACAGTGGGTTTGCGGGCCAGGAACTGCACGGGGGCCCACTGGGGGATTACCCTGTTCCCCTATGGGCCAGTCCAAGCCTGATGGTATCACAGTCCTTCATACAAGCTTGAAATTTTAGGTAGAAGGAGAGATGGTCTCTGTCCCATTTAAGAAGGAATCTTCCCAGTTAATGGCTTAAACAAAGTGATCGGCTGACTGCGGGTTATATACCGGGTTACTATGTTAATTCACACAGTCTTTCAGTTATATTACTATCGAGGATGGGCCTACACAGTTTGGTTCACTGTGGAAATAGTGTTTACTGCTTACTCACGATTAAGTCCTGATACGGTTCCCTGTCGCAGGGCATAAACGATGTGGTAGAACATGAGGCACTCACGCTGGCAGAACCATAGAGTGTAGCAGAAGAGCCTTGTACAGCTCTATCTCTTCTGTCCGTATGAGGATTGAAATTTAACATGCCCTCCTGGCGAAGGCTGTGGCAGTTTCCTGGCAGATTGAAGATTAAGGGAAACGGGACCTAAGCTGAAGGCACAGCAACCTAGGAAGTAAACCTCTGCTCACGTCACTCCTCACAGGAAGGACAGGAACTCCTCCCTGACTCTTACCTCAGCAGCTTCTAGAGGCTTCCGCAGGAAACCAAGCTGAGAGAGTGTCATGTGACCAAAACTCTTGCACCATTACACTTTGGAAGTAGATGGCAGTATAGGACAATTAATCATATAAACCACATAACAGGACATTGTTTTTTGGTAACCACCCCACAACTATATTTTGCAACAGATAGAAGGAGGTACTAGGGCACTACATCAAGATGATGCTATGATAATGATGATGAAGGAGATGGAAAAGAAGCCAAGAAGGAGATAAGGTGAAGAGAAGATAAAAAATGAAGGGAATGATGAAGCAGATGAATAATTAGATAAAGAAAAAAACAAAAAGAAGGAAGATGAAATCAAAGAAGAGAACAGAATGGAAAAGGAAGAAGATGGAACATGATGATGATGAGGAAGATGAATGAGAAGAAGGAAACAAAGAAGAATGGCGTATAGAAGTAGAAGGAGATTAAATAGAAAGAGATGAAGGAGAGAGTAGATAAAAGTTAAAAACAGGACTGCTGGCTACTTTCTAGGAATAACCTGAGCGCTTCCCTCTCTTCCTTTTTTCTTTTTTGTCTTTCTTGTTCATGTTCACACTTGACTGATTAAAAATGTTTACTTGTTTGTTCCCCTGGACTTGTTCAATAAATATCAGCAGCTTCATTTTAATGTATATTAATTTGTGCAAAATTCACAAGAAAAGTTTTAAAACATACAGTACATGAAAATGAGAAAAAAGATGTAGAATGATGATAATAAAGTAGGAATATGAAGAATGCAGAAGTATAGCCACTAGCCAAATCAACTATATTTACTAGACTTCATAGTTTTCTGCTCCCCTAACAGGTCACCATTGTGGATTTTACGATTCATAGAATGCACAATATTATAGTTCTATAATTACCATGTCCATTAGAGATGATATCGAAGACTGGAGTAATCGGCCGTTCCGAAAAATCCTCAGCTCGCGTAACAAGTGCTTCCTTTATAATCTTATATCCAGCAAGTACCACAATTTTCTTGGGTCCAAAATGCAAAGTAAATACTTCACCATACTTCTCAGAAAACTGCAAAATATCATAATTCTTTGTTTTTATAAAACATTAATTTGAGTCGTACTTCTGTAAAAACAAAACATGTATTTTCAAACCACAGTGCCACTTAAACAGAGCTAATTAAGATAAACTTCCAACAAGACACAGTTGCAGTTGAGACCATGCAGCTGGAGAAATATGCAAAAATCATGATATGATCAACAAAGTTTGCCTTTGCACTAAAGTTACAGGAACAAGAGGCATAAAGATCTGTTCAGAACAGCTAAAAAATTAAACCTGGCAGGAGAGAGATGGAAATAGCTAGTGTGTGAAGGACACAAGCTAACTGAAGGAATGTCCTGACCTTAAGACGGAAACTGGACTTAGGTCCTCCTGTGGTGACCTTGGGAAATTGAATACATCAGTCTGCCCGCCTTGAAACGGCTGCTGCTAAGAGAGGAGCCATGGCCTGGAGGCTACTCAGTACTATAGTTAGAGACAGTTTAAGAAACTGTGGCTGAAGGTAAGCTGTGGCCTAAAATGGAAGTCTTCTAAGACCAGAGCCAGCAGTGAGAAACTGTGGCCTCACCTGGAGACCTGAGCAAAGACACAGTGTGTGTCTCTAGAAGCAGTTGCGCGCTGCATAGGTAAGAGAGTGGAAAGCATGCTGAAACAGTTGCCTGGAACCCCTGAGTAGTCTGGCTGTGATTGTATGTGATCTGATGTTAGAGTAAAAAAGAGTACTCCTATTACTCCACAAACACTAAGCTCTGCCTCAATTTTGAAGTGTAACCACTAGTGTTGAGCGATACCTTCCGATATTCGAAAGTATCGGTATCGGATTGGATCGGCCATTACCGGCAAAATATCGAATCTCGCCGACACCGATACCCGATTCCAATACAAGTCAATGGGACACAAATATCGGAAGGTATCCTGGATGGTTCCCAGGGTCTGAAGGAGAGGAAACTCTCCTTCAGGCTTTGGGATCCATATTCATGTAAAAAATAAAGAATTAACATAAAAAATATTGATATACTCACCCCTCCGGCGGCCCCTGGACCTTAGCAATGTAACCGGCAGCCTCCGTTCCTAAGAATGAGGAGTGAAGGACCTTCGATGACGTTGCGGCTTGTGATTGGTCGCGTGACCGCTCATGTGACCGCTCACGCGACCAATCACAAGCCGCGATGTCATCGCAGGTCCTAAACTCACTGCATTCTTAGGAACAGAGGCTGCTGGTTACATCGCTAAGGTCCAGGGGCTGCCGGAGGGGTGAGTATATCCATATTTTTTATTTTAATTCTTTATTTTTTACATGAATATGGATCCCAGGGCCTGAAGGTGAGTCTCCTCTCCTCCAGACCCTGGGAACCACACACTGGGAACTTCCGATTCCGATTTCCGATATCACAAAAATATCGGAACTCGGTATCGGAATTCCGATACAGCAAATATCAGCCGATACCCGATACCCGATACTTGCGGTATCGGAATGCTCAACACTAGTAACCACCAAGATTAGCACCTCAATTCCTTTTCTGAACATTAAACTGTACTATAGCCTAAAACAGTTTGAGGAACTGTGGCTGGAGATGAGTTGTGGCGTGAACAGGGAGTCTCTATGACTTGAGACAGTGGTGAGAAATTGTGACCTTTACCAGGAGAACTGAGCAAAGGGACAGTGTGTTTCTCTAGAAGAAGTTGTGCCCTGCATAGGTTAGTCAGTGTGAGGCATTTTCTGAGAGCTGCTTGGAACCACTGAGTGGTTGGGCTGTGATTGTCAGTTGTCTCACATTTGAGAAAAAAAAATCCTATTACTCTGCAAGGTTTGACTAATATATAGAACTAGATGGTGGCCTGATTCTAAGGCATTGGTTATTCTAGAATATGTATAGTAGAATAAAGCACAGCCCATGCAGTATATAACACAGCCCACGTAGAATATAACACAGCCCACGTAGTATATAACACAGCCCACATAGTATATTGCCCAGCCATGTAGTATAGTGCACAGCCATGTAGTATATAACACAGCCCACATAGTATATAACACAGCCCATGCAGTATATAACACAGCCCACATAGTATATTGCCCAGCCACGTAGTATATTGCCCAGCCAAGTAGTATAGTGCCCAGCCACGTAGTATATAACACAGCCCACTCAGTATATAACACAGCCCACGTACTATATTGCCCAGCCACGTAGTATAGTGCACAGCCACGTAGTACAGTGCACAGCCATGTAGTATATAACACAGCCCATGTAGTATATTGCACAGCCCACGTAGTATATTGCACAGCCCACATACTATATAACATAGCCCACGTAGTATATAGCAATGTGGGCACCATATCCCTGTTAAAAAAAAGAATTAAAATAAAAAATAGTTATATACTCACCTTCCAGCGGCCCCCGAGTCCAGCCCAGGAGTTTAGCGATGCTCCTCGCGATGCTCCGGTCCCAAGAATGCATTGCGGCAATAACACGTAATGATGCGAGACCGCTGCGTCATCATCTCGCGAGACGCAATGCATTCTTGGGACCAGAGCGTCGCGAGGATTGGGAAAGGCGCCGGAAGGTGAGAATATAATGATTTTTTATTTTTTTTAATTATTTTTAACATTAGATCTTTTTACTATTGATGCTGCATAGGCAGCATCAATAGTAAAAAGTTGGTCACACAGGTTTAATAGCAGCATTAACAGACTGCGTTACACCGCGTTATGCCGCAGTGTAACACAGTCCGTTTAACGGACTGCTAAACCGCTTTGGGGGCACGGACTGGGGAGTAGGGAGGGGGCACTGACTGGAGGGGAGTAGGGAAGGGCGAATTCGCACCTGGACTGTGCCCGTCGCTGGTTGGTGGTATATAGACGGATTCCCCCATTAAAGGTAACCCTTAATTTTCACAATTAAAAGTAAAAAATTGCCACTGAAGTTCCCAAATTTTCCAAATATTTAATAACCCAAGTGGTTTGAATATCCACTATTGCACCAAGTGAACTACAGGATAGGATAGGTCAGACAATGCCCTCTCAATAGCCCTACCTGCCCATGGAGGCTGGTACCCTAGATACACCATGCAAGAATGTCGCCCACGCTCACCATCGTCTAGCCCTTTAATAGCTTATGATGAATCAACACATTAATTGACTTTTGAGTTTAGACAAATTTCTTTGGAGTTCAGTTGGGGTCATAACTATAAACAGTGATTCTGATAATCAACTCTTTAAAGAGTATCATAACTTTTATATATTTTTTTATTTTTTGAAGACACTTTACAGAGGGAGCCTGTGTCCTGAGACCCTCACCGATTGCTCCAAACATGGCAGATAAATGTGCAGCGTGTGAACCAGGAGTGTATAGCTCTTGTTCATGAGAGAACGCAAAACAGAGTACGGATATAATAGATTCTATTACTTTCTAAAGTGCATTTACTTTTGGCCATATATTAAATGCTATGGTAATGTCATTAATCCATTTTTACTCATCTATTGTTTTGATAAGCGAACGAGAAACTAACTTTGTAAAATTACGGCATAAAACCATGATAGCAGAACATGGTTGCACGTATTTCCAGCAACATGACAAGTCTACGAGTCTTCAAGAGGTTCTTGACTTTGAACAATCCCTAGTTTATTAGATGGTCCCTTAACAATATTTTCATCACAAAGTGTCTACCTGCAGAGATCAGCTATTATTCCAGGGAAATCTGACAGTAAGTATTCAATCTCTCTCCCTCACCACCACAGAGGAAATGCAGAGTTACACAGTGACCATTCACATTAATGGCTTGTGTATAATGCAGTAAAGAACAAGACCTCTAGACCTTTAATGCCCACCATGAATCCATTCATACCTGTCTCATTCAGTAACCACCCCCAATTCCTTTGCCTCCAGCTAAATAATGTTGCACCCTCCTTGACTATACAGTAAGTACAGTATCCTACCTGCATCAGAGATTCGTGGGGCTTTTCCAGGTCCAGCAGGTGGAGATTTCCAATGACCGGCAGAGGCATAGGTCCAGGGGGCATCTTTGCTGTGCTCTTCTTAATTCCATTTATCCAATAGATGAATAGTGCAATGAAAATTGAAAAGTATACCAACACATCAGTTCTAGCCAAAAAGTAGGCAATAAAAGCCATAGCGAAGTACTGGTAAGAGTCAGTTCTGATTGTGCTCCTGTCCTTATATTTATACACATGGACTTACTTATTTTTCCTACATGTGTTAATTTTTACTAGAGCACAAATAAACTATAATAAACTGATTGGTCAATTGACATTTACCTTGGTCGAACAATCTTGGCATTGCTGTTCTTGTTTTTACTTACATAGCATTATGTATTTCATCCAAATGAATGTTGGCCAAGTGTATTATAAAGTGATGTGTACAGTGGGATAAAGGAATATGATTTGTAATGTTTTTTTATCTTGTTTGTTCTGCAGCTGTACCAGCGCCAAGGTGTGAAGTTCACATACTAATGTTTGGGGACACGGATGAATCTATTTGCAGTTATAGCAGGATGAACTTTATATCTATTGTGCTGGAGTCTTTTGCATTAGATTTTGTGTATTAAAGTTTTAATAAATTACCAATGTAATCAGCTAAATAGAACTTGGTGGGCAAGAGGCTGAAAAGATTTTCAATTTTTGGACATGTCTGACAATTATATCTATGGGAACCTAGAAGTTGTATCTTCAACAGTGGTCGACTCGACATTGAAGAAAAGAGAACCTCATCGCAAAATTTGTGCCAGGTTTTGCCACATAGGACAAAGTTTAGAAAAAGCCCAGTATTAGCTAATGTTCCTCCTCACCTACAGTAATAGCTGAATTGTCCTTAATTCAGGAGGACCAGTCAAGTTAATGCATGTTTTGGGAGTGCATTTTTTTTTCAATTCAATCTAGGTAAAATTATATTCCCAGCAGTGATGCCATAAAAAAATTGAAAACCTTTTGCTGCCTTACATCACGGATTGCTGCTGACCTTTGGAAGCTCAGCAGTGATTTTACCAGGCATGGAACCTGTCATCATCATTATCCAGTCCAGGCACTATTTTATACAGCAGGAGAAGCTGAGCAGATTGATTTTGTGAGAAAAGATTCAGTATAATTTGTGTTTTTTCCATTTAATCCTCTGCTGTTTCTGGGATGTTTTGTCCAGTGGGCGGTCCTATCAGTGACTGACAGCTGTCTCGGCATGCACACTTATACGAGCTGTCAGTCATTGATAGGTCCACCTCCACTCCACCGCAGCTGTCTACCTCAACGCGTATCGCAAGCCCCTACCCGGATTCTTGTACCATTTGTGCACAATTTCTCTTCATGAGTTATGACCTTCCATATGAGCAAGGTTTGAAAAAGACCCAAGATAGGGTCAAAACGTTACCTTTGCCTTCCTAATGTAACCTGACTGCGGTGAATTTATTGTAGTTTTTTGTGATTGAAATAAAGCATTATCACTTATGACTAGAGTTGAGCGACTTTTACTTTTTTAGGATCGAGTCGGGTTTTGCAAAACCCGACTTTCTCAAAAGTCGGGTCGGGTGAAATCGGCCGATTATTGCGAAAAGTCAGGGGCTGACTGAAACACGAAACCCAATGCAAGTCAATGGGGAATCAAAGTCAGCAGTGAGTGGAGGACAGGAAAACACCTACAGTGCCCATGTTAATGCCAAAAACATCAAAACATCAATTCTTATTACTTAAGCTTGTCAATCTTAATTTACTTTATAATAATAGTTATGCATTGAAAACAGGGGGTAATTTGGCTAAAGTTGTGGGGGGGGTAGGGCTGGCTTAAGATTTTCTTGGGCCCAGGAAACGCGGAATACGTCACGGTGGTGGAGCAGGGAGAGGTAAGTATTTCAACTTTGCAAGTGCTGTGATCCTGAGCAAGCAGGGGGGGGGGCACTAGTTGACTCTGGCAAAGGGCCCCTCATAGTACGGCAGTGTGTTTGACGGCGGGCGGTGCCTGCCACTGCCAGAGACACTTTTGCATACTATGAGGAGCCCTGTGCCAGTGCCAAAGAATATGCCCCCACCTGATGAAGGAACCTGCACTTTCATCTGCACCTTCCTCCATGTCCCCGTGTAAGGTGGTATAGTATGCGGGAAGGGGAACCTGACTTTCAGCAGGGTCAGATTCTGGCTGTGTAGAGTGCAAGGGGAATGCAGTGGTCTGGGTCAATGTACCAGCAAACTCATCTAGCAGTGGCTGGGCAATGGGCAGGATGAGGAGGAAACACAGTTAGCAGGCCCAAATAATAAAGTGGGCTAAATGCAGTTCAAATGTGGTAACAGGACTAACCAGGTGGCATTGCTTGGTTCAGTGGAGGACAACCGTAAGGACTGGCTGACACAGTTACTAGGCCCAAATAAGTAAGTAGGCTAAATGCAGTTCAAAATTTGTAACAGGAGTACACAGGCGGCATAGCTTTGCTCAGTGGAGGACAACTGTAAGGAGTGGCGCAAACAGACACAGGTAGTAGGCCTAAAATAAAAAAGTTGGCTAAATGCAGTTCAAAATTTGTAAAAGGAGTACACAGGCGGCATAGCTTTGTTTAGTGGAGGACAACTGTAAGGACTGGCTGACACAGTTACTAGGCCCAAATAAGTAAGTAGGCTAAATGCAGTTCAAAATTTGTAACAGGAGTAGGCAGGCGGCATAGCTTTGTTCATTGGAGGACAACTGTAAGGAGTGGCGCAGACAGACACATGTAGTAGGTCTAAAATAAAAAAGTAGGCTAAATGCAGTTCAAAATTTGTAACAGGAGTACACAGGCGGCATAGCTTTGTTCAGTGGAGGACAACTGTAAGGAGTGGCACAGACAGACACATGTAGTAGGCCTAAAATAAAAAAGTAGGCTAAATGCAGTTCAAAATTTGTAACAGGAGTACACAGGCGGCATAGCTTTGTTCAGTGGAGGACAACTGTAAGGACTGGCTGACACAGTTACTAGGCCCAAATAAGTAAGTAGGCTAATGCAGTTCAAAATTTGTAACAGGAGTACACAGGCAGCATAGCTTGGTTCAGTGGAGGACAACTGTAAGGACTGGCTGACACAGTTACTAGGCCCAAATAAGTAGGCTAAATGCAGTTCAAAATTTGTAACAGGAGTACACAGGTGGCATAGCTTGGTTCAGCGGAGGACAATTGTAAGCAGTGGCTGATACAGTGAATAGGCCCAAATAAATAAGTGGGCAAAATGCAGTTCAAAATTGTTAACAGGAATAACCAGACAGCATTGCTTGGTTCAGCGGAGGACAATTGTAAGGAGTGGCTGACACAGTGAGTAGGCCCAAATAAGTAAGTGGGCTAAATGCAGTTCAAAACTGGTAGAAGGACTAAACAGGCATCATAGCTTTGTGCAGTGGAGGACAACTGTAATGGAAGGCAGGCACAGTTAGTAGGCCTAAATAAGTAGGCTAAATGCAGTTCAAAACTGGTAAAAGGACTAAACAGGCGGCATAGCTTTGTTCAGTGGAGGACAACTGTAATGAGAGGTAGACACAGTTAGTAGGCCTAAATAAGTAAGTAGGCTAAATGCAGTTCAAAATTTGTAACAGGAGGACACAGGCGGCATAGCTTGGTTCAGTGGAGGACAACTGTAAGGAGTGGAGCAGACAGACTCAAGTAGTAGACCTAAAATAAAAAGTAGGCTACATGCAGTTCAAAATTTGTAACAGGAGTACACAGGCGGCATAGCTTTGTTCAGTGGATGACAACTGTAAGGACTGACTGACATAGTTACTAGGCCCAAATAAGTAGGCTAAATGCAGTTCAAAATTTGTAACAGGAGTACACAGGCGGCATAGCTTGGTTCAGCGGAGGACAATTGTAAGGAGTGGCTGATACAGTGAGTAGGCCCAATTAAGTAAGTGGGCAAAATGCAGTTCAAAATTGTTAACAGGAATAACCAGACAGCATTGCTTGGTTCAGCGGAGGACAATTGTAAGGAGTGGCTGACACAGTGAGTAGGCCCAAATAAGTAAGTGGGCTAAATGCAGTTCAAAACTGGCAAAAGGACTAAACAGGCAGCATAGCTTTGTGCAGTAGAGGACAACTATAATGGAAGGCAGGCACAGTTAGTAGGCCTAAATAAGTAGGCTAAATGCAGTTCAAAACTGGTAAAAGGACTAAACAGGTGGCATAGCTTTGTTCAGTGGAGGACAACTGTAATGGGAGGTAGACACAGTTAGTAGGCCTAAATAAGTAAGTAGGCTAAATGCAGTTCAAAATTTGTAACAGGAGTACACAGGTGGCATAGCTTGGTTCAGTGGAGGACAACTGTAAAGAGTGGCGCAGACAGACACAAGTAGTAGGCCTAAAATAAAAAAGTAGGCTAAATGCAGTTCAAAATTTGTTACAGGAGTACACAGACGGCATATCTTTGTTCAGTGGAGGACAACTGTAAGGAGTGGCGCAGACAGACACAGGTAGTAGACCTAAAATAAAAAGTAGGCTACATGCAGTTCAAAATTTGTAACAGGAGTACACAGGCGGCATAGCTTTGTTCAGTGGAGGACAACTGTAAGGACTGGCTGACACAGTTACTAAGCACAAATAAGTAAGTAGGCTAAATGCAGTTCAAAAGTTGTAAAAGGAGTACACAGGCAGCATAGCTTTGTTCAGTGGAGGACAACTGTAAGGAGTGGCACAGACAGACACAGGTAGTAGGCCTAAAATAAAAAAGTAGGCTAAATGCAGTTCAAAATTTGTAACAGGAGTACACAGGCGGCATAGCTTTGTTCAGTGGAGGACAACTGTAAGGACTGACTGACACAGTTACTAGGCCCAAATAAGTAGGCTAAATGCAGTTCAAAATTTGTAACAGGAGTACACAGGCGGCATAGCTTGGTTCAGCGGAGGACAATTGTAAGGAGTGGCTGATACAGTGAGTAGGCCCAATTAAGTAAGTGGGCAAAATGCAGTTCAAAATTGTTAACAGGAATAACCAGACAGCATTGCTTGGTTCAGCGGAGGACAATTGTAAGGAGTGGCTGACACAGTGAGTAGGCCCAAAAAAATATGTAGGCTAAATGCAGTTCAAAACTGGTAAAAGGACTAAACAGGCGGCATAGCTTTGTTCAGTGGAGGACAACTGTAATGGGAGGTAGACACAGTTAGTAGGCCTAAGTAAGTAAGTAGTCTAAATGCAGTTCAAGACAGGTAAAAGGACTAAACAGGCGGCATAGCTTTGTTCAGTGGAGGACAACTGTAATGAGAGGCTGACACACTTAGTAGGCCCAAAAAAGTAAGTAGGCTAAATGCAGTTCAAAATTTGTAAAAGGAGTACACAGGCGGCATAGCTTTGTTTAGTGGAGGACAACTGTAAGGACTGGCTGACACAGTTACTAGGCCCAAATAAGTAAGTAGGCTAAATGCAGTTCAAAATTTGTAACAGGAGTAGGCAGGCGGCATAGCTTTGTTCATTGGAGGACAATTGTAAGGAGTGGCGCAGACAGACACATGTAGTAGGTCTAAAATAAAAAAGTAGGCTAAATGCAGTTCAAAATTTGTAACAGGAGTACACAGGCGGCATAGCTTTGTTCAGTGGAGGACAACTGTAAGGAGTGGCACAGACAGACACATGTAGTAGGCCTAAAATAAAAAAGTAGGCTACATGCAGTTCAAAATTTGTAACAGGAGTACACAGGCGGCATAGCTTTGTTCAGTGGATGACAACTGTAAGGACTGACTGACATAGTTACTAGGCCCAAATAAGTAGGCTAAATGCAGTTCAAAATTTGTAACAGGAGTACACAGGCGGCATAGCTTGGTTCAGCGGAGGACAATTGTAAGGAGTGGCTGATACAGTGAGTAGGCCCAATTAAGTAAGTGGGCAAAATGCAGTTCAAAATTGTTAACAGGAATAACCAGACAGCATTGCTTGGTTCAGCGGAGGACAATTGTAAGGAGTGGCTGACACAGTGAGTAGGCCCAAATAAGTAAGTGGGCTAAATGCAGTTCAAAACTGGCAAAAGGACTAAACAGGCAGCATAGCTTTGTGCAGTAGAGGACAACTATAATGGAAGGCAGGCACAGTTAGTAGGCCTAAATAAGTAGGCTAAATGCAGTTCAAAACTGGTAAAAGGACTAAACAGGTGGCATAGCTTTGTTCAGTGGAGGACAACTGTAATGGGAGGTAGACACAGTTAGTAGGCCTAAATAAGTAAGTAGGCTAAATGCAGTTCAAAATTTGTAAAAGGAGTACACAGGTGGCATAGCTTGGTTCAGTGGAGGACAACTGTAAAGAGTGGCGCAGACAGACACAAGTAGTAGGCCTAAAATAAAAAAGTAGGCTAAATGCAGTTCAAAATTTGTTACAGGAGTACACAGGCGGCATATCTTTGTTCAGTGGAGGACAACTGTAAGGAGTGGCGCAGACAGACACAGGTAGTAGACCTAAAATAAAAAGTAGGCTACATGCAGTTCAAAATTTGTAACAGGAGTACACAGGCGGCATAGCTTTGTTCAGTGGAGGACAACTGTAAGGACTGGCTGACACAGTTACTAAGCACAAATAAGTAAGTAGGCTAAATGCAGTTCAAAAGTTGTAAAAGGAGTACACAGGCAGCATAGCTTTGTTCAGTGGAGGACAACTGTAAGGAGTGGCACAGACAGACACAGGTAGTAGGCCTAAAATAAAAAAGTAGGCTAAATGCAGTTCAAAATTTGTAACAGGAGTACACAGGCGGCATAGCTTTGTTCAGTGGAGGACAACTGTAAGGACTGACTGACACAGTTACTAGGCCCAAATAAGTAGGCTAAATGCAGTTCAAAATTTGTAACAGGAGTACACAGGCGGCATAGCTTGGTTCAGCGGAGGACAATTGTAAGGAGTGGCTGATACAGTGAGTAGGCCCAATTAAGTAAGTGGGCAAAATGCAGTTCAAAATTGTTAACAGGAATAACCAGACAGCATTGCTTGGTTCAGCGGAGGACAATTGTAAGGAGTGGCTGACACAGTGAGTAGGCCCAAAAAAATATGTAGGCTAAATGCAGTTCAAAACTGGTAAAAGGACTAAACAGGCGGCATAGCTTTGTTCAGTGGAGGACAACTGTAATGGGAGGTAGACACAGTTAGTAGGCCTAAGTAAGTAAGTAGTCTAAATGCAGTTCAAGACAGGTAAAAGGACTAAACAGGCGGCATAGCTTTGTTCAGTGGAGGACAACTGTAATGAGAGGCTGACACACTTAGTAGGCACAAAAAAAGTAAGTAGGCTAAATGCAGTTCAAAATTTGTAACAGGAGTACACAGGTGGCATAGCTTGGTTCAGTGGAGGACAACTGTAAAGAGTGGCGCAGACAGACACATGTAGTAGGCCTAAAATAAAAAAGTAGGCTAAATGCAGTTCAAAATTTGTTACAGGAGTACACAGGCGGCATATCTTTGTTCAGTGGAGGACAACTGTAAGGAGTGGCGCAGACAGACACAGGTAGTAGACCTAAAATAAAAAGTAGGCTACATGCAGTTCAAAATTTGTAACAGGAGTACACAGGCGGCATAGCTTTGTTCAGTGGAGGACAACTGTAAGGACTGGCTGACACAGTTACTAAGCACAAATAAGTAAGTAGGCTAAATGCAGTTCAAAAGTTGTAAAATGAGTACACAGGCAGCATAGCTTTGTTCAGTGGAGGACAACTGCAAATGGGGGAATTGGAGCAGTCAGTAAGAGGAGGCCAAAAGCAAGACATTTTTCAGGCAAGCAACGTGTCAGCAGGGGAAGGTGGGGCCAAATAATTGGAAATCCTTGATTGGTTCATTTTAATAAAGGTTAGGTCATCCACATTTCGGGTAGCCAGACGTGTCCTTTTTTTGGTCAGTATTGAACCAGCCGCACTGAAGACTCTTTCGGATAGCACACTAGCAGCAGGGCAAGCGAGCTCCTGTAATGCATATTCTGCCAATTCAGGCCAGGTGTCTATTTTAGATGCCCAGTAATCAAAGGGGAATGACCTGTGAGGGAGAATATCGATAAGGGCGGAAAAGTAGTTTGTAACCATACTGGACAAATGCTGTCTCCTGTCACTTTGAATCGATGCAGCAGTACCTGTCGTGTCAGCGGTCATTGCGAAATCACTCCACAACCTGGTCATAGACCCCTTTGTCCAATGCCACTTCGGATTTGTGCACCTCTAACACCTCTGCCATGTTGCCCACTACGCCTCATGTTAGAACCATCACTGCCGCTGTGTGCTGGGAATGCCTGAACCAAACGGTCTACAAGAGTTGCTTGTTTGGTAGCCAATATTTGGTCAAGGTTTTCATGTGGCATGATATTTTGTAATTTTCCTTTATATCGTGGATCCAGGAGGCAGGCCAACCAGTAATCGTCATCGGTCATCATTTTGATAATGCGGGTGTCCCTTTTTAGGATATTCAAGGCATACTCAGCCATGTGGGCCAATGTTCCAGATGTCAATTCACTGCTTGTGCTGGGTTGAGGAGCACTTTCTTGCAAATCAACATCACTTGTGTCCCACAAAAGCCCTGTACCTGACCCTGCAACGCCACCAGTTTCTATTGCCCCCTGAGAAGCATCCTCCTCCCATAAATATTCATCTCCATCATCCTCCTCCTCCTCCTCTTCGTCCGCCACCTCGTCCAGGAGAGTTCCCTAAGCAGACAATGGCTGACTGTCATCAAGGCTTCCCTCATCCTCGGCTGCAGACGCCTGCTCCTTAATGTGCGTCAAACTTTGCATCAGCAGACTCATTAGTGGGATGCTCATGCTTATGATGGCGTTGTCTGCACTTACCAGCCGTGTGCATTCCTCAAAACACTGAAGGACTTGACAGAGGTCTTGTAGCTTCGACCACTGCACACCAGACAACTCCATGTCTGCCATCCAAGTGCCTGCCCGTGTATGTATATCCTCCCACAAATACATTACAGCACACCTCTGTTCGCACAGCCTCTGAAGCATGTGCAGTGTGGAGTTCCACCTTGTTGCAACGTCGATTATTAGGCGATGCTGGGGAAGATTCAGAGATCACTGATGGTTCAGCATACGGCTGGAGTGTATGGGCGACCGGCGCATGTGCGAGCAAAGTCTTCGCACCTTCAGGAGCAGGGCTGGTAACCCCGGATAATTTTTCAGGAAGCACTGCACCACTAGGTTCAAGGTGTGAGCCAGGCAAGGTATGTGTTTTAGTTCTGAAAGGGCTATGGCAGCCATATAATTCCTTACGTTATCACTGACTACCTTGCCTGCCTCAAGATGTACACTGCCCAGCCATGACTGAATTTCTTGCTGCAAGTACTCGGACAGAACTTCCGCGATGTGTCTGTTGCTGCCCAAACACTTCATTTGCAACACAGCCTGCTGACGCTTACCACTAGCTGTTCAATAATGGGATACCTTGTGTGCAACACTGGCAGCTGCTGATGGAGTGGTCGTGCGACTGCGCTCTGTGGACGAGCTTTGGCTTCTGTAGGAGGAGGGGGAGGAAGAGGAGGGGTGGCGAACGCCTACAGCCAACTGTTTCCTAGACCATGGGCTAGGCAGAATTGTCCCACTATGGCTGTTCCCTGTGGACCCTGCATCCACCACATTAACCCAGTGCGCCGTGATGGACACGTAATGTCCCTGGCCATGCCTACTGGTCCATGCATCTGTTGGAGGTGCACCTTTCCACTGACTGATTGCCTCAGTGCATGGACAATGTGGTCTTTGACATGCTGGTGGAGGGCTGGGATGGCTGTTCTCGCAAAGAAGTGCCGACTGGGTAGGTCATAGTGTGGTACTGCGTAGGCCATCAGGTCTTTGAAAGGTTCGCTTTCAACCAACCGGTAGGGCATCATCTCTAACGAGATTAGTCTAGCAATGAGGCCGTTCAAACCCTGTGTACGCGGATGAGAGGATGAGTACTTTCTTGTCCTAACGAGAGTCTCTTGTAGGGTGAGCTGGACTGGAGAGCTGCATATGGTGGGACTAGCGGTGGTGGTGGTGGACATGGCGGATTGAGAGAGGGTTGGTGATGGTATTCTTGATGTTGACCTACATACAGTGTTTCCTACCAAAAACCTTGTGATTCCCTGACTGCTTTGTCCTTGCGACGATACCTCCACTTTTGCTGCTGGTGCTGTCCTAACCGGTGGGCTTACAGTGAGGGAAGCAATGTAGCGTTGCTGACTACCTTCATTCTGAGCAGGTGCACCAACGGTACGTGATGTTTGGTAGTTAGTCCAGGCTTGCAAGTGCATGCTGGTTAAATGTCTACGCATGCACATTGAATTTAAATTTTGAAGATTCTTCCCTCTGCTAAAGGTCTTTGAGCATTTCTTACAGATAACTTTGCACTGATCATTCGGATCTTGGTTAAAAAATTGCCACACTACACTCTTCCTACTATGGAATACCTTTTCAGGCATTGCACGCTGTGCTACTTTCACCGGATGGCCACGCTGTCCTAAAACTGTTTTTTTGGTTGACACACGTTTTTGGCCTGAGAGGGGCCTGCCAGATGAAAGCTGTTGCAATGTAGATGGCTGCTACGGATCATCCTCCTCTGCTTCTGAGCTACTGGCAGTGGCACCCTCTTCCCCCAATGGCTGCCAATCAGGGTCAACAACTGGGTCATCTATCACCTCCTCTTCAATGTCATGTGCACCTTCCTCTGTGTCACCGTGTAAGGTGCTATAGCGTTCGGAACGGGGCACTATAGTCTCATCAGGGTCAGATTCTGGCTCAATACACTGCGAGGGCAAAGTAGTGATCTGAGTCAATGGAACAGCATAATAATCTAGCTGTGGCTGTGCATCAGTGCACTCCATGTCCGATTCATCTTGTAATGGGCAGTTAACAATTTCCCTATCAAACCCAGGCACGGTATGTGTAAAGAGCTCCATAGAGTAACCTGTAGTGTCGCCTGACGCATCCTTCACTTTTGGTTTGGGTGAAGGACACAAGGAAACGTCTTGTTCCTGACCGGGAGCATCCACTGACGACTCGCTGCTTTTATATTTGGAACTTTCTGAAGAGGAGGCGAAAGAGCTAGAGGCTGAGTCAGCAAGGAAAGCCAAAACTTTTTCCTGCTGCTCCGGCTTTAAAAGCTGTTTTCCTACTCCCAGATAAGGGAGCCTTCAAGGCCTTGTGTAGCCAGACGATGACGCTGGCTCAACACCTCCAGCCTTAGGTGCTATTGTGCTTTTGCCACCCCCACCAGATGCACCACCACCACCATCAGTACCAGCTGGCAACCACCGTCCACGGGCTCTTCCACCAGACTTCCTAATTTTTTTTGAAAATCTAACCAAAATAACAACTGTTATATGGTACTGTAAAACAAGGTAGAAGGTATATATAAACTTGTTGAGAATTTAAATCTCCCTTTTTTTGGGGGAGACTGAACCAAAACTCAGGCCCAGTGTATAAAACAACACAATGTACGTGGCAGAAAGTGGCTGGCTGATATACGACAAACTAACAGGACTGAAGTATATCCACTTTGTGAGAATCTGAATCTCACTTTTTTTTTTTGGAGACTTAACCAAAACTCAGGCCCAGTGTATAAAACAACACAATGTAAGTGGCAGAAAGTGGCTGGACTATATATGAAAAAATGCAAGGACTGTAGTACAATTTCAATCTCCCTACAATGATCTCAGGACAAGTATGGCAGCAATAAAAAGGACTGCTGCACACAAAAGTGTGGACAAATAAACAAGATAACTGTGCAGAAAGGAGCAACAGGACTTTTGCTTTTAAAAAAGCAGTTGGTTTGCACAGCAGTGTGCAAACAGCAATGCAGCTATCAGGGAGCCTTATAAGGCAGCCTAATAAGCTACAGCGCTGATGCACAAAGATATAGCCTCCACTGTCCCTGCAAAAAAAAGGTGGTGTTGGACAGTGGAAATCGCTACAGCACAAGCAGTTTGGGGGTTAATCTTCCCTTCCTAACTATATCCCTTCTTCTGACGAAGCTGCAGCAACCTCTCCCTATGCTAAGATTGGCAGAAGTAAGATGGCGGTCGGCGTGCACGCCCCTTTATAGCCCCTGTGATGCCCAGAAAGCAAGCCAATCACTGTCATGCCCTTCTCTAAGATGGTGGGGACCGAGACCTATGTCATCACATTGCCCACACTCTGCGTCCTCCTTCATTGGCTGAAAAATGGCGCTGAAAGCATCATACGAAACACGACTTTTGCGCGCAGATTGCCGACAGCATGGCCGATCCCACACTAGGATCGGGTCGGGTTTCATGAAACCCGACTTTTGCCGAAAGTTTAATTTGTCCGATCCGTTTCGCTCAACCCTAGTCAGCACAATTTTTTAATGTAAAGAAAACACATGGCAGTAATGGTGCTGTAATACTAATTAAATTGATGCCTTAAAATGATATCACAGCTATGTCTTTACTTCAAATTACAAAATTGTGCTGAAAAGTTCTACACAATTATTTTTTTCACTTGACAAAGACACTAGTCCAGCCTTGAAACTCGTTGTCGAAATAAAAACCGTTTAACTCATCTTGGTCCCAAAGATTCTTCATTTCAGTGGTATTATCCAAACTGGTCAACTACCGTGGAGGAGATCATCACCCAACCACGATGCAGCAGCAGCGGATATCATCAAGTGTTCATAGGAGTTGTGCCTGCCCACAGCCTGCTCAGGTGAGCACTTTCCTTTTACTTTCCTTTGTAGCTAAAAGTGTATCACACGATGGTCTTTGTGTACTTTTTGTTCCTCCACAGGTTTTATACTAAAGATCAGAGGTAGGCAGAGTGCTGTTGAATCACAGACAGGGGGGGGGGGGGGAGAAGACCCAGGGTACAGTCCACGCCTGTGCACCAAAATCAAATTAGCAGAAAATCAATTAACAAAAAAATCAATTAGCAGGTATGGTATCAATTTAAATAGTATTAAAGTGAACTCACAGCTATGTCTTTACTTCACATTACAAAAATGTGCTGAAAAGTTCTCTTTAAAAGAATCATAATATTAAAGGCACAGCTTGGGTGTGGGGCCTGGTGCTGATTTTAAGTGGAGCTCAACCAAACAACTCTGCCTTGGTCAGGGTATTTAGACAAAGGGTAAAAGTGGCAAATTGAATTACTGCCCCATAAAACAACATAGCGAAAACTTTGAGAAATGTACTCTAGCTATATTGCTGAAAAATTATAAAGTGCCCATGCATGTGCTTCGCAATTGAACAAGACCGTAGAATAGTATTGAAATTTTTTGCAGGAAAAAATATGGGATTTAGAAAATATATATATATATATATGATCATTCTGTTAGAAGGTGTTTTTTCAGTTGAGTGACATGGAAAATAATTTGATTTTGTATCTTAATGGACCTCAATACTTTAATACTGAGAATGGCACAAATGCGTCATGCAAATTTTCTAACTTTCTACCAAAGAAGTGATTGGGATTGAAATAAAAGGGGCATCGTAGCTGTGCTTTTCTTAATTCAATTTATCATATTAATGAATAGTGCAATGAAAATGAAAAGGTATACACATCAACCCACATCAACACATCAACCGTAGCCAAAAAGTAGGCAATAAAAGCCAAAGCAGGGTACTGTTAAGAGTCCATTCTATTTGTGCTGCTGTCCTTATATTTATAGATATGGAATTATTTTCCCTGCATGTGTTAATCTAGGGCACAAATAAACTATAATAAACTGATTGGCCCATCGCCATTTACCTTGTTCAGACAATCTTGGCTCAGATGGCACAGCCTTCAGGGACACAAATTAATTCATTTTTAATTCCAGTAGAATTTATGTACTAAAGTTTTAGTAAATTACCAATGTAATCAGATAAACAGATTTTGAGGGCAAGATTCTGAAAAGAATTCCATTTGTAGACATTTCTGAAAATTATATACATAACATAGGACATGACCTACAGAGTTAGCCCAGTATTATTTAAGATTCCTCCTCTGTTACAGAATTAGCTGTATTGTTTTTCATTCAGGAGGACCAATCAATTTATTGCATTTTTGGAGTAGGCCATTTATTTTTTTAATTGAAACTATGCCAAGTTTTATTCCCAGCTGTGTCACCGTAGGAAAATTGAACATTTTTTATTGTCCATCACAGATTGCAGTTGATCTTTGGAAGCTCAGCAGTGACATAGACTATGAGCAGATCATCATTGGTGAACTTTTCGTCCAAAAAAATGGTTCACTCCTCAAATAACAAATTGATATTTATATTTTGTTTATGTTTTATTCATTATATATTGGGGCAGATTTATTATTCCTTCTGACTTAAACGTAGCATGAAACTAAACTAAGCAGAATATGAGTAAAATATATCACAGTAGCCTACTTCAAATGATAGACTTGGAGAATCTTGCTAGAGATGATAAACAATGTCCCCTTCGTAATGTCATCCCTATTTGGTTGAGCCAACATTTTTATGCAATTTGTCACTTTCATAGCTAACTTGTTTTTTTCTAATCCTTGCCTCTAAACACTTTGTAAAACTCTTGAGTGGGGCGCAAAAAAGTGTTGTCAAAAACGCACAAATGGAAAAGGTGCCGGATAACCCCTTGAAGTGCTAGACCTTAGTGCTGAGGGTTTGTGCAGTGTTTAGGCTGGGTTGGATATGGTCACCAGTCAGAAGCAATCTTGAACTTATCCGGAGACTTAGGCGATACTAAAGGCTGAGACTGTGAAGATGGTAAGCCAGAGGATGCAAGTCATGACAGAGGGTCTAAGTGGAGCGGAAAATAATGTCTTACGCACACATGATTATTTTTGGCTCTATCAATATTTATAAGGCAAAACCTGTGACTGTCCTTTGTAGGCTACCGCAGGAGTACTCTTGGCTAAATGCATTATCAGGCCAGTTGGTTAACTCTGGAGAGTGTGCTGGAACTATAGGAATAGTCAACCCATAGAGGTAACAAGTGTTGGGATAGAGTGGCGAAGTTCAATCACATACGATAATTAGAATATTCAATGCACCAGTGGCTTGGTCAAGAGGTCCAGTGCAACATTCCACCCACTGGTTTTGTATGCTCCCGCCGCTATCACTGGTGAATTACAGCACTGACTTGCTTGAACTTTCACTGCTGACAATGCAGCCAGCATTGTTGATCACCAGTGACGGAAGCATGCAAAACCAATGGGTGTAACGGTTCACTCAGCACCCCAATTGCTTATGCTTTAGGTTCTACAGAACAAAGGCAACAACTGGAAAATTAAATGTTTGATTTTTCTTTACAGGGGCTGTATCCTTTACAAAGCTATGATTTTAGATTATAATGCCAGTTTGGGCTCACATTTAGTGAATGACTTTACCAGGATTTTAATTCACGACTCCTAACCTGTAAGGCAGAAACTCCATCAGTGAGCCACACGTTGCACTGTTAAGTATAAGAGAATTTTCTGTAGCTATAGATCTTAATGGTATTTTTATTTTTTACAGGCAATAATATTCTGATATGCAGAGAATGATACATATCTATATACCAGTACATTATGCCCCTGCATGTGTGCACAATAATAGTAGCAGCAATTACAATCATTCACTATAGCTGGAAGCCCCTAGAGTTCTTTCCTCTGTCTTATGTCTTATGCCATTGGGTGCAATGACCATTTTCAGGTTTTCAGGACTTCCTTCTTCTGAATAATTGCATTGTATCAGTCAAGGGGATGGGGAATGGCCCAAAGACCCTGATTAGTGATCTAAAAGTTCCGATAAGCCTAAAAAAATTCAGGCTCAATCGACTAACAACTACCTCTCCTGACATCCCAAAATATATGTACTTTTGATTTGTAAATGTTTAATAGCAAAAGTGGGGAAAGGCTTACAGCATTTACCTCAAAATTGCCTGAACTTCCTTTCTAATGTGTATGGGCGTCCTAAAAGTTCTATTTTCTGTCCCAGAAACTAAAGGCACAGCAATTCAGGAGAAAGTAAAAAAAATATCTTGCAAGATATAAACTATGCACAGATACAGTGCATTAAAATTTTCATTTGTGCCACAAAATACACCTTATCAAAAAATCCAATCAGCATTTACTAAAACTAAAAATATACTTTTAGTTTAAAGGTCAAATAAGATAATTGGAGCCCATTGCATAATTTACTCTACTGCTTTCAACTAAAGAGATTTGATAATGATATTTACAAAAAAAGTACTAAATTAAATTTATTAAAGTATAATCAAACAAAAAACATCAGTCTCTATGTTGTCTCTGTTTTTCACTCCAAACTAATAGTTTGACTTCGCACAGGTCATGTATGGTGTGGGTGCTAATGTGAATCCAATACGAGGTTGGAGACTGAGATCGTCTGGGTGAGTATAAGCATTTTTTTATTTTTTTATTATTTTTAAATATTCTATCTTTTACTATAGATGCTGCATAAGCAGCATCTATAGTAAAAAGTTGGTCACACTTGTCAAACAGTATGTTTGACAAGTGTGACCAACCTGTCAGTCAGTTTTCCAAGCGATGCTACAGATCGCTTGGAAAACTTTAGCATTCTGCAAGCTAATTACGCTTGCAGAATGCTAAAAAAAACGTGAAAAAAACGAAAAAAAAAACGCAAAAAAAAAATGCGGATTTCTTGCAGAAAATTTCCGGTTTTCTTCAGGAAATTTCTGCAAGAAATCCGGACGTGTGCACATACCCTAAGGCATACTTTCCAAGTCTCTCTCCTGGAAAAAATAGGAAGCGTCCAGGAAGTCACAAATGTTTCCTAGAACTCCCTGGAAAGCATAGTTGACTGAATAGTTCTTGTTTATTGCTCCAGGATGTTTCATATCCAGACCATTTGAAAAAACTGACCGTCACATCCAAACATAGACTAAGTGTGAACAGGTGCTGAACCTAGAGTCACCAACTCTTATATAGTCAAGCAAATAAGGCAGCACACTGCAGTGCTGAAACATGCAAACATGAAACATGCAAATTGAACTGCATTACTGCACTAGAAATATGAAAAATGAGAGCGTTTAGCGCATAAAAATGGCCAATTTTATGTGTACCTGGTAGCCACTTTATGGCATCTCTCTTATACCAGGTCCTACGCTTTCCTTTCCTCGCTGAGAATAAACATCTCCATCTGAATGGGTACCTATGAAAACCTCTTCTTAGACTAACATTCTCTCTCTCTGTGGAGGGGTAATGGACCTGTTGCAATTAAAACACCTGTGTATTATTTAGCCTTCTGACCGAGCACTTCGCCTCCTAGCCACAGGTGTTTTAATTGCAACAGGTCCATTACCCCTCCACAGAGAGAGAGAATGTTAGTCTAAGAAGAGGTTTTCATAGGTACCCATTCAGATGGAGATGTTTATTCTCAGCGAGGAAAGGAAAGCGTAGGACCTGGTATAAGAGAGATGCCGTAAAGTGGCTACCAGGTACACATAAAATTGGCCATTTTTATGTGCTAAACGCTGTCATTTTTCATATTTCTAGTGCAGTAATGCAGTTCAATTTTCGTGTTTCATGTTTGCATGTTTCAGCGCTGCAGTGTGCTGCCTTATTTGCTTGACTATATAAGAGTTGGTGACTCTAGGTTCAGCACCTGTTCACACTTAGTCTATGTTTGGATGTGACGGTCAGTTTTTTCAAATGTATTATTTAGCCTTCTGCCCGAGCACTCCGCCTCCTAGCCACAGGTGTTTTAATTGCAACAGGTCCATTACCCCTCCACAGAGAGAGAGAATGTTAGTCTAAGAAGAGGTTTTCATAGGTACCCATTCAGATGGAGACGTTTATTCTCAGCGAGGAAAGGAAAGCGTAGGACCTGGTATAAGAGAGATGCCGTAAAGTGGCTACCAGGTACACATAAAATTGGCTATTTTTATGCGCTAAACGCTCTCATTTTTCATATTTCTAGTGCAGTAATGCAGTTCAATTTTCGTGTTTCATGTTTGCATGTTTCATATCCAGACCAAACCACAGAGTACAAAGAATATTACAACAATACTCCATCCTCCACAAGGATGCCAATGGAGGGATGAAAAGTTCGATTTTGCTCCCTTTCTTTGTCCCAGGTATCCTACTTAGACATGAATGCTGATCTTCATAAGCTTAAGTACATGAGAGAATGACCAAGCAGCATATAATTACATTTTTAGCTACTGCATCTAACTCTTAAATGCACACATGCTTGGGGGATGTCATTCAAACAACTCTGCCTTTGTCAGGGTATTTTGTCAAAAAATACTGAGAAGCAAACTGAATTCTTGGCCTAGGAGAAGGAAAACACGATGAAGACTTTCGGAAATGTACTGGCTGTGCCAATCATTGTACTGGTTTCTCACTCGCTACAGAATACAATGCAAAATTATCTATCTCACCCACAAAGTTCTCCATTGTTTTGCACCACCTTATATATCATTCCTCATTTCTTTCACCTTACCCGTGCCCTCCATTCTGTAAGTGATCTAAGACTAACATCCTTCATAATATGAACCTCGCACCTCAGTCTCGAAGACTTCTCTCATGCTGCGAATATGTTGATGTTATATAAATTGAATTATTATTATTACTCTAGGTTATATTGTAAAAAAAATATTAAGTGCTTATGCATATGCTGAGCATATTAATAAGACCATCAAACTTTTTTTACTTTTTGGAGGAAAAAATATGAGATTTAGAAAACATATTTTATTTCATGTAAAATATAGTCATTCTGTTGGACAGTGTTTTGTCAGTTGAGTAACATGCAAAGTGATTTTATTTTTCATCTTAATGCTCCTCATTACTTACCTGCTGAGAATGGCATAAATGCGTCATGTTGGATAAATTTCACATTTTCACCCAAGAAGTGATTAGGATTGAAATCATAGGGAGTTTTCCATTGAGTTTTGTCGTAGAGAACTGATGTCAGGAATGGGATAACCTCTGTACCCTGGGAACAATAAATCACCAATTTTTTTTTATTATATACATTTAAAAAATGTGAGATTATTTGGATGGCTGTGAACCCCATAGCAGTCCTTTTTACTAATAGGGATAGTAATAATTATACAATAGTTGAGCATAAGAACATTTATTTTATATAAACTCACTTTTGGGATCAGTTGGAGTTGTGTGTGACACGTTGAGTGGGACAACATTGCCAAACCTTTGTATTTCATGTATTACTGCATCAGTATAAGGCATTTTTTCCGATCTTCAACTTTCGGCAGCTGTCCAAGTTTAATATGTGTTTTAATTTCTGCCTGTACCTTCTCTATAAAGAAAAAGAAAACCTATTTTGATACATTTTGTACTTGCACATCAATACCAATGCATTTAATTAATAGATTAAAGACTTTTGTTATGACTTGCACCGGCTGCCAGTCAGTGCTAGGGTATGGTTACAGCTGACGCTCACTATGTACTGAATCCGTGCCGGCAGCGCCACTATGTCTGAAAGCCAGAGGCTGCCAAGAGGAATAAAACTCGTTTCCTCCCAGTAGCCGAGCTTTCAGTGCAGTGGGCGGGCAGCTTTGGAATGCTATTATTCTGCAGATTAACCCTATATCTGCAGGTTAATAGTGTTTCAGATCATGATAGGTTATCTTTAAATGGTGTGGAGATCAAGCATGGGCACTGCCGCTCCATTCATTCTCTATTGGACTGCTGGAGATTTCATCAAGAATTCCCGGTATACTCCTTCATATAACAAAGTTGTAAAGATTGATAAGTCTAAAACTTGGATTTTTACTGGCTATGAAAAAATAATTTTAGGTGAAATCTAAATGTCTTATTTCGCCAAAAATCTCTTGTCCCTCTCTGTCTAGGGTGGGTGGTAGCATCATCCCAGAAATATAGCAAATATAAAACATGCAATTAATGCAAAAAATAAATACTATAATTACCTCAAATGAATAGATAATTTATATATGCAAAAATTTGCATTTAAAATTGACTTCTACAGGGGTGGCCATTAAAAAGACAGCCATTATACAGTATATGGAATATGACGTAAAAATGAATAAATAACAGAAAGTCTGGGTAAGGTGCTACCTTTCAGAGAGAGGTGATTTTGTGGTCTATAGAATCTATAGAGACTGTAGTTGTTCACCTACATTCTTATATAACTTTTAAAAATATATCAAGAATTACTTTGAATCTCCGGATACTTCATCATCAATAAAATTCCCCAGCGGATCGTTGTAGATGTAGGTTCAGTTCCAGCAGCAAAAAGATCCAGGACGGAAGAAAGTAGATTTTCTTCTTTAAAATATGTCTGTGGTTTTGTTGTTTCCTACAATTACATAAAACGAATATTCTCCATGTTACTACACTCAGCTGGTTTCAAGGCAATTACATGCGTCTTCTGTTTCTTATAAGGTAGGCACCGTCCTCTTTTGCTTAACATTTCTTTTTACCTGAAATAGTAAGCTTGTCACAGTAATGTTCTCATGACTATAGCTGCCTGAATGGGAAGCATTAAACAAAATGTTATGGTTCCACCCTTCAGTGTGTCTGGGATGCAGTTATTGACAGCTCAGCCATCGATTCTGTTACAGGGGTGTGCTGAAGCTGTCATCACTTTGATTGACAGCTCAGTCATTCAGTCTGGTGTAGGGGCATGCTGAGCTATCAGTGTGCTAACTGACTGCTTGGCCGTCCAATCTGAGACTTTGAGGAGCTGGCCGTCTTCAGGAGTTCATTGCCCAGGTGATTGCCAGGCTACTTAACTGGACGTGTTTGCACTCTAAGAAATAATCACTTTACTAATTTACCTTTGGGTTGGTCTCTATGACTACTATTTACTTATACATATAGATGTTTGTTGATACCCCTTTACTAACATAGGATCAAAGTGGTCTGATGTTTTAAAAGCACTTGCTTTGATATATTATACCACTTAATCACCATAAGCTATTTTTGTCTGGTATCTCCATATATCTGTATTCTTTCCGTGTCATTTGTGGCTTTCACCACAAATTACCCATTCATAGATATTGTGTCTGCTTCATCAACCCTAATCTACATTTTTGATACCTACTGTGCTGTGTGCCTTTACATTTACCTACTCATCTGCAACAGTGATGTATTGATTGCCTTCTTGACCCGAGAGATTTCTCTTTTGCCACTTCCCCTTGTATTTTGTCTATATTTAATTTAATGGATTTAATAAACATTTACCTTTTTAATACATAGTGGTATACTGCTTCTTTGTTTCTCTTTTGGGTAATACAGTTTTTTTGGAAGTAATATCTTTAATAGGCCGAATCTGCTTTGGATTTCTTACGTAACTGGGCTGTTTCTTCCTGGCCTCTGCCAGACGTACAATCAGCTAAGTGCGGTTTGTCTCTCTGTGCCTTGCATTCTGTTTGTAAATTTTTTGTTACCTCACTCTGACCATCCGTCTGTTTAACCCTTTCTGCTCTGATCTGTTATCCCCCAGGTATTCTGACCTCAGAAAGTTACCTAACAACTCATCTGTCTCTTCCTTCTGTTTATGACGTACCCTCCTAACTTTTGACCATGGACTCCTTGATTTTCCCGCCTCATGGCTTGGCCATGAGATGTGACTCTGTGTCACATCTCATCTGGCCAATACGTTTTTCTTTTTCGCCGGTATGGAGCCTGTACACCCGCTCGGTGACCAGGTGGCAAATTTGACGTAGATGACTCAGGATCTGGATAAAGAATGTCAGCGTCTGGAGTCATCACAATGCCAGTTGCAGGGTCAAGTAATTAATTTGATGAAGACCCCCTATAACCTCCACTGTCGGCAGTGGCTGTGACGTCAGTAGCCTCTGATGTAATGTTGGCCTATCCTGGACCTGTAATGGCCCTCCCTGATAAATTTTTGGGAAAGATCAGTTTAAGGTATTCACTGAGCTCTTCGAGTTGCAGATCCTGTGCCTTAGCAAAAATGGCATAGTCATCAAAATTTTGGTAGCAGCTAAAAGTAGCAGTCACTGACCAGTCCGTAGTGACTTAGTCCCCCTCGAAACAGGGAAAAGAGGTGGCAGAACACAAAGTGGAGAAAAGTCAGTCAGGTCTAGGACCCTTCAGAGAAAGAGTCCGTGAGGTCCTCCAAAACTTGAAGGGCTAAAACTATCTGTGTTTTTAAAGAACAAAAGGACCAATTGGGGGCATAGAACATGGGAGCTGTTAAAAGGGCTGTCAGCAAAACAGCTCAGCAGCAGGGAACTGTGATCTACTTTCACAACAACATGGACTCTGTTGTTCCTCTGAGGTCAATCAAGGCCGGAGAGCTACCAGAGCCAAGAAAGGGGAAGGACAAAGTATCGCCATGTTCCTGCCAAGGTTGGCACTGGTTTTTACACTCTCCTTGGCAATAGTCACTGATCATGGCTGTGCCATAATAGATCAGAGATAAAAAATTAAAACAGAAAATACGACGCAAACAGCACATACTGAGAAACTAAAGTTACTGATTTACATATAATTTTTGTAGCATACAAGTTAACATCCAGATTAACTATTCTCTGGATGTTTCCAGTATTGTGTATTGTATAATCCCAGGTATCCTGTCATTCATGAAATTCAAGCGAACCTTTCTCTAAGAATGTGCCTTCAATAACTGAAGCATTGGAGGACAGGGCAAGGAAACACATTTCCAACTTTACCTACTATAATCTGGTGCTCTGTTTTGCCAAAATTCATGTTTAATGTATATGCAAATTAGGCTTGCAAGTGCACCAGTGGGCGCATCAGGGCACTTTCAGTCCTCCGTTCCTCCATGATTCTTTCTTCCAACGCTACGCTTGAGTTGAGAGCAGAGGTGACATCAGGCAACAGAGCTTGTCTCTACTGTTAATCAATAAAAAAGCAGGGGCATAGCTGGGGGAGGGCAGCAAAGAGGAGACGAGGACTGCAAGTGCACTAATACGTCTACCACTAAACTTGTAAGCCTACTTTGTATATAAATAAAATATGAATTTTATCGCAATTGAGCAGCGGATAATGACAGAAAAGGTATTGTCGAATTTTTTTTCCCTGCTCTATTCTACAGTACCTCAGGTTTCTTAAGTACATTCTTACTGACAAGTACCTTTTAAGTAAGAAAAATTATGAAAAATCACAAAGAAATCTCTTACTTGATTAACCATAGAGTTATTTTAGGGCAGGGATGTCAAATTCAAATACATAGATGGTCAAAATTAAAAGTTTGGAAAAAGTTGTAGGCCAACTTTGATATTTATTAAAAAAATCTACAGTTGAGGACATTTTTCCTCATCAAATATAACAATGAACTTTTTCATATGGAAACAAAGTTAAAAGGGTTGTACCACAAACAAAGTATATTTTAATTAATAGATCTTGAAATAAAATATTGGAATTATGTAATATGTTATGTAAGATCGGTAAAAACCATATGGCCCAATATCCTAATTTAAATATGTAATTATAAAGAACTAGATGGTGGCCCGATTCTAACGCATCGGGTATTCTAAAATATGTATGTATGTATATAGCAGCCACATAGTATGTAGCACAGGTCAAGTAGTATATAGGAGCCATGTAGTATATAGCAGACAAATACTACGTGGCCTGTGCTATATACTATGTGGCTGCTATATACATACATACATATTGTAGAATAGCCGATGCGTTAATACAGGCCACGCAGTATATAACAGTGGCCACGCAGTATATAACAGCCCAAACAGTATATAACACAGCCCATGTACTATATAACACAGTAAAGGAACAAAGTCCAGCTCACCATACCGACATTCCCCAGGTCTCGGAGCACGGAACCGCTGTGTCAGGGCGTGAACAAACAGGAAAAAAGGAGAAGATCCAGCTCAACGATATAGTGAAAAGTCCATAGTTTTATTTCACCTCGAAAATAGCATGGTGTAAGGACAAAACATCAGCATACAAAAGGGTTAAAAACCAAGATCAACGCGTTTCCGGTGACTAAGCACCCTTAATCATGATACCTGGCACATGTCATGTCTCGTACTTTTATACTGGTATCCGGTCGGCACACCGGCATGACAATTAATCAATCCAATAGAATGGACACACATGAAAAATAAGCACAAAACAAGCATGGTAATAGAACTAAGGCAAATGTTCTAGTTGGATGGAATTATGGAAAAAGGAATACAGAAAAAGCATAGAAAAACTACATACAAAATTTAACACTGAAATAATTAATTAAATAAATAGATCTATACAAAGTTTAATTATAATTGTAATTAAATAACCTAAAATATATAGAAAAAATTATTTATATGATATATAATAAAATATATTCTAATGACAATATGAAAAAAATACTATTTTTAAATATAAATTAAATTTGTGGAAGCAACCTAATCCACTTGAGTTGATGACAATTTTACATGGGAGGGAGAGAAATTTACAAGGGAAAACAAAATCGCCTGAAGTGGGACACAAACTCATATGAGTTCTTTATTCGGAGGTGAGACATGCATGTAAATCTCGTAATGAACGGAGCTACAAGCTTCTTTGACTCGAGAGTCGGCCTTGGAATGTTACGGACTTATAGATGGCCAAGGCTGAAAGAGCAAAGTAAACAAATTAGAGGCAATCAAAGTCGAAGTGAATTAGTGCACAGCAGGAGACGCCGTTACAATGTAGAAGCGGCCGACAGGAAGGAATCATTTTAAATGGATAGTAAATAATAGATAAATAAATAAAAAAAAATATACATAACAGGAAAACAGGGAAACATACAGAAAATGTAACCTATACATATAGTAAGCAGATAAACGAATGCGCAGTCCATAAGCTGTCAGAAGATTAATAGAAGAGCATTAGATCCTTTCTTTTGTTTAAGCCATGTGGTATTCTAGTACCAAGCTTGAAGATCCACCATGTTTCTCTATTTCTAAGGATCACCTCAACATCTCCTCCTCTAAATGATTTATGAATTTTTTCAATCGCATAAACTTTAAGTGACTCAAGATTTGAATGATGAAAATTAATAAAATGTTGTGAAACTTGTGATATGTTTCTGTTGACATTGATATTCTCAACATCATAAATGTGTTCACGGATGCGTGTTTTTAGGGAACGTATGGTACTCCCCACATATTTGAGGTTACACATTGTGCATTCCATGATATATACCACATTTTTGGTGTTGCAATTCAAAAATGTTTTGATAGGGAAAGTATTCTGGTCAATAGCATCAGTAAAATTACAGCGTTTTCCCGAAAATTTGCAAGTTTTGCATGTCACCGCACCACATTTGTAAAAGCCTTTCGTACTAAGCCAATGAGAGGGCTGTGCAATAGGGGTATTGAGAGAGCTCGGTGATAAGCTGGAACCCAAAGAAGGTGCTTTTCTGGATACAATTCTACATCCATTACTCAAAATTTTGGCTATATCAGGATCCTCTTTTAGAATAGTCAAATTATTAATAATCGTTTTTTTGATTAAATTAAACTGATTACTATACTGGAGAACTATAGTGATTGGATCTTGAGGAAGTAGACTTTGGTTTTGTTTTTTGTGAAAACGTGGTCGTCGTGCGACGATTTTTTCTGCTCTTTTTAAGTGCCAGTCACTATAGCCTCTCTGTGAAAGTCTTTCTTTTATACCCTCGATTTCTTGTGAATAATCTTTCTGTGTGCTACAGTTACGTTTTGCTCTTACCATTTCCCCCACAGGAATACTTTTAATTGTATGTTTGGGATGGTGACTGTTTGCGCGCAATATCGTGTTTCCTGCCGTGGTTTTCCGAAATGTGGAGGTAACAATAGGAGCATATGGTATGCCCTTCAATTTTAGGTCTAGAAACTCTATACAGGTGTAATCTTGGCGAGAAATAAATTCAAGATTAAAGGGATTGCCGTTGAAATAATTTGTTAAATCCTGTACGGTAGATACATCAGAATTCCAGATTAATATCAAATCATCGATGTATCTACCGTACCAACATATGCAGTCCTTAAATGGGTTTTCATCATTGTATATATAGGATTCTTCCCACCAACTCATTACCAAATTGGCAATGGAAGGTGAGTATTTAGCACCCATTGACACTCCGCTAATTTGCATGAAATACATTTGATTAAAGCAGAAAAAATTGTTGGTCATGAGAAAAGAGGTGACCTTTATAACATAGGACTGAAGGTCCGCAGAGAAATCACTATATTTCTGCATGTGAAATTTAAGAGCAAATAACGCCACTTCATATGGTATAGAGGTATATAACGAAGTGACATCTGAGGTGATCCATGAAAAGTTTGGCTGCCATATGAACTCCTCCATGAAGTTGAGGACATCAGTACTGTCCCTAAGATAGCCAGGAGTTCTCTGGACGAGAGGCTGGAGGAGCAGATCCAGCCACTCCCCCAGCCTCTCACCCAGAGATCCAATACCCGATACAATCGGCCTCATAGGTGGTGGATATTTATTTTTGTGGGTTTTGGGTAAGGCATACAAAATTGGAGTTACTGGATTTAAAACTTTCAGATGGTCACCTTCCTTTTTGTTAAATAATCCCAAATTAAGCCCCTCGTCTATCAGACTATGGATTCTATTTTGTATTTGTAGAGTGGGATTGGCAGGCAGGCACTTGTATACAGTTGAATCCATGAGCATGTCATTAACCCATGTGATATAATTAGCTTTGTCCATTATAACAACGGACCCACCCTTGTCAGAGTTTTTAATGACAAGGTCGTCATTGTTTTGTAGTTCACGAAATGCCTTCTGTAACCTGGGTTTAAGATTACTATTGTGCAGGTGTCTGTCCCGCGTGCCTTCAGAGAGATTTCTCAACTGAGATTCCATCACATTTTGAAATCTGTCCATAGCAGGTTTGCGTGCTTGGACAGGATAATAATGAGGGTTAGGCACTTTAATTACATTTTTTGGAATAGTTAAATCTTTACTCGCCTCTAAACTTTCTTCCTGTAGTTCTAATAGACACATGAGTGATAACTGGTCTGAAAAGTCAAGAGATCTGAATACATTATTATGAGAATTAGTATTGCTTTTTACCTCTGATGAATCATCCTTAAAATGCAATTTAAGAGTGATATTTCTAATAAATCTATTCACATCACAAACCGTGGAAAAAAGGTCAAAATTGCAGCTTGGTACAAAATTAAGGCCATATGATAGAAGTTCTTGGTCATCTGTAAGGGAAAAAGAAGACATATTGACAACATTGTAATGACCTAACGCTGGCGTCTGAGATGATATCTCGGAGGATTTCTGTTTGCTTCGGTGTTTCCTTCCTTTTCTTCGATAGATCTTCTTCTGTTGAAAAACGGAGGTTTGCTTTTTTTGTAATAGGAGTTTTTTGAACTCTGTGCAGGTTCAGAGTCTGAGTCCTCCGTGGCTCCAGTTGAAGTATCCAAATCTGACGAGCTGTATACAAGTGCCTGCCTGCCAATCCCACTCTACAAATACAAAATAGAATCCATAGTCTGATAGACGAGGGGCTTAATTTGGGATTATTTAACAAAAAGGAAGGTGACCATCTGAAAGTTTTAAATCCAGTAACTCCAATTTTGTATGCCTTACCCAAAACCCACAAAAATAAATATCCACCACCTATGAGGCCGATTGTATCGGGTATTGGATCTCTGGGTGAGAGGCTGGGGGAGTGGCTGGATCTGCTCCTCCAGCCTCTCGTCCAGAGAACTCCTGGCTATCTTAGGGACAGTACTGATGTCCTCAACTTCATGGAGGAGTTCATATGGCAGCCAAACTTTTCATGGATCACCTCAGATGTCACTTCGTTATATACCTCTATACCATATGAAGTGGCGTTATTTGCTCTTAAATTTCACATGCAGAAATATAGTGATTTCTCTGCGGACCTTCAGTCCTATGTTATAAAGGTCACCTCTTTTCTCATGACCAACAATTTTTTCTGCTTTAATCAAATGTATTTCATGCAAATTAGCGGAGTGTCAATGGGTGCTAAATACTCACCTTCCATTGCCAATTTGGTAATGAGTTGGTGGGAAGAATCCTATATATACAATGATGAAAACCCATTTAAGGACTGCATATGTTGGTACGGTAGATACATCGATGATTTGATATTAATCTGGAATTCTGATGTATCTACCGTACAGGATTTAACAAATTATTTCAACGGCAATCCCTTTAATCTTGAATTTATTTCTCGCCAAGATTACACCTGTATAGAGTTTCTAGACCTAAAATTGAAGGGCATACCATATGCTCCTATTGTTACCTCCACATTTCGGAAAACCACGGCAGGAAACACGATATTGCGCGCAAACAGTCACCATCCCAAACATACAATTAAAAGTATTCCTGTGGGGGAAATGGTAAGAGCAAAACGTAACTGTAGCACACAGAAAGATTATTCACAAGAAATCGAGGGTATAAAAGAAAGACTTTCACAGAGAGGCTATAGTGACTGGCACTTAAAAAGAGCAGAAAAAATCGTCGCACGACGACCACGTTTTCACAAAAAACAAAACCAAAGTCTACTTCCTCAAGATCCAATCACTATAGTTCTCCAGTATAGTAATCAGTTTAATTTAATCAAAAAAACGATTATTAATAATTTGACTATTCTAAAAGAGGATCCTGATATAGCCAAAATTTTGAGTAATGGATGTAGAATTGTATCCAGAAAAGCACCTTCTTTGGGTTCCAGCTTATCACCGAGCTCTCTCAATACCCCTATTGCACAGCCCTCTCATTGGCTTAGTACGAAAGGCTTTTACAAATGTGGTGCGGTGACATGCAAAACTTGCAAATTTTCGGGAAAACGCTGTAATTTTACTGATGCTAGTGACCAGAATACTTTCCCTATCAAAACATTTTTGAATTGCAACACCAAAAATGTGGTATATATCATGGAATGCACAATGTGTAACCTCAAATATGTGGGGAGTACCATACGTTCCCTAAAAACACGCATCCGTGAACACATTTATGATGTTGAGAATATCAATGTCAACAGAAACATATCACAAGTTTCACAACATTTTATTAATTTTCATCATTCAAATCTTGAGTCACTTAAAGTTTATGCGATTGAAAAAATTCATAAATCATTTAGAGGAGGAGATGTTGAGGTGATCCTTAGAAATAGAGAAACATGGTGGATCTTCAAGCTTGGTACTAGAATACCACATGGCTTAAACAAAAGAAAGGATCTAATGCTCTTCTATTAATCTTCTGACAGCTTATGGACTGCGCATTCGTTTATCTGCTTACTATATGTATAGGTTACATTTTCTGTATGTTTCCCTGTTTTCCTGTTATGTATAATATTTTTTTTATTTATTTACTATCCATTTAAAATGATTCCTTCCTGTCGGCCGCTTCTACATTGTATCGGCGTCTCCTGCTGTGCACTAATTCACTTCGACTTTGATTGCCTCTAATTTGTTTACTTTGCTCTTTCAGCCTTGGCCATCTATAAGTCCGTAACATTCCAAGGCCGACTCTCGAGTCAAAGAAGCTTGTAGCTCCGTTCATTACGAGATTTACATGCATGTCTCACCTCCGAATAAAGAACTCATATGAGTTCGTGTCCCACTTCAGGCGATTTTGTTTTCCCTTGTAAATTTCTCTCCCTCCCATGTAAAATTGTCATCAACTCAAGTGGATTAGGTTGCTTCCACAAATTTAATTTATATTTAAAAATAGTATTTTTTTCATATTGTCATTAGAATATATTTTATTATATATCATATAAATAATTTTTTCTATATATTTTAGGTTATTTAATTACAATTATAATTAAACTTTGTATAGATCTATTTATTTAATTAATTATTTCAGTGTTAAATTTTGTATGTAGTTTTTCTATGCTTTTTCTGTATTCCTTTTTCCGTAATTCCATCCAACTAGAACATTTGCCTTAGTTCTATTACCATGCTTGTTTTGTGCTTATTTTTCATGTGTGTCCATTCTATTGGATTGATTAATTGTCATGCCGGTGTGCCGACCGGATACCAGTATAAAAGTACGAGACATGACATGTGCCAGGTATCATGATTAAGGGTGCTTAGTCACCGGAAACGCGTTGATCTTGGTTTTTAACCCTTTTGTATGCTGATGTTTTGTCCTTACACCATGCTATTTTCGAGGTGAAATAAAACTATGGACTTTTCACTATATCGTTGAGCTGGATCTTCTCCTTTTTTCCACTATATAACACAGCCCACACAGTATATAGCAGCCATGCAGTATATAACACAGGCACACAGGCGACGTAGTTTATAACAGTGGCCGCGCAGTATATAACACAGGGCATGTAGTATATAACACAGCCCACGCAGTACATAACACAGGGCACGTAGTATATAACACAGCCCACGCAGTATATAACACTGGCCATGTAGTATATAGCAGCCACGAGGTATATAACACAGCCCACGTAGTACATTGTGCAGCCAACGCAGTACATTGCGCAGCCAACGCAGTACATTGCGCAGCCCACGTAGTACATTGCACAGCCCACTTAGTATATTGCGCAGCCCACGTAGCATATTGCGCAGCCCACGTTGTATATTGCGCAGCCCACATAGTGTATTGCGCAGCCCACTTAGTATATTGCGCAGCCCACTTAGTATATTGCGCAGCCCACGTTGTATATTGCGCAGCCCACATTGTATATTGCGCAGCCCACGTTGTATATTGCGCAGCCCACATTGTATATTGCCCAGCCCAAGTTGTATATTGCGCAGCCCACGTAGTATATTATGCAGCCCACGTTGTATATTGCGCAGCCCACGTTGTATATTGCGCAGCCCACGTTGTATATTGCCCAGCCCACGTTGTATATTGCCCAGCCCACGTTGTATATTGCGCAGCCTACGTTGTATATTGCCCAGCCCATGTAATATATAGCACAGCCACGTACTATATAGCACAGCCCATGTAGTATATTGCCCAGCCAACGTAGTATATTGCCCAGCCCACGTAGTATATAGCAATGTGGGCATCATATCCCTGTTAAAAAAAAGAAATAAAAAATAGTTATATACTTACCTTCCGAAGCCCCTGGATCCAAGCGAAGCGGTTACCGACACTGCTCGTGCGCTCCGGTCTCAAGAGTGCATTGCAGTCTCGCGAGATGATGACGTAGCAGTCTCGCGAGACTGCTATGTCATCATCTCGCGAGATCGCAGCACGGACCGGTTACCGGAGCGTCGCAAGCAGGAAAGGCCTGTTGTCGATTCGGGGGCCAACGGACAGTGAGTATATAAAGATTTTTTATTTTTTTATTATTTTTAACATTAGATCGTTTTACTATTCATGCTGCATAGGCAGCATGAATAGTAAAAAGTTGGTCACACAGGGTTAATAGCAGTGGTAACGGGGTGCATTACACCGTGGCATAACACGGTCCGTTACTGCTGCCATTAACCCTGGAGGGGAGTACGGAGCGGGCACTGACTGAGGGGAGGAAGGAGCAGCCATTTTTGCGCCGGACTGTGGCCATCGCTGATTGGTCGAGGCTGTTTTGCCACGACCAATCAGCGACTTGGATTCCATGACAGACAGAGGCCACGACCAATGAATATCCGTGACAGAAAGAAAGACAGACAGACAGACGGAAGTGACCCTTAGACAATTATATAGTAGATTTGCAGTAAAGTAGTGATGGCTTGTTATATTATTTATCCTTTTACTTTTTATTATTTTTTATTTATATTTTTGTTATATATTTATATTTATTTATTTATATTTATTATTTATTTATCATTTATTATTCATTAATCAATATGTTTTATTCTATTTTTCTATTTGAATAATTTTTAATAATTTTTATTTTTTTCTTACTATCAATTTAAATATTTATTTTTTATTATTTTTTCATTTTCATTTTATTTTCATTTTCTATAATTCCTTTATTATTCTTTACTATTTTTGTGTGTATACATGCATGCATGTATGTGGTTAGCATGTATATACACGTAAGTACATAATTTCCTCATTATCGTATATATTTTTTTATCACACACAATCATTATTTTTTCATCATTTTTACTTCATACTCTGTATTTCACTTAATAAGTAGCACAGATTGTATGGCATACTTTCTTATGGCACATTGCCCTTGCATAAGTACATATACTTTTTAATTCACAATCTTAATTCACACTTTTGTGTTTTTTCCCCTTTTGTATTTTTTATTCTTTCTGTGTTATTTTGGTAATACAAGTTGTGGTGACATTGCATTTAATCTGAATTATCCAGACATGTTATTTCAGTAGGTCCAGGGACATGAGCTAGTGTTCATGTGAGAATGACTGTTGGCCCTTATTGCCACTAAATTATTGTTCACTGGCTGCATTTGTTGACTGGCTGCTGATTAGCTATTGTATCTGTCCTAGTATTGCAGTCCTAGTATTTGAATGTTTGTTAATATGTTGACCCATTGGTACTCTGAAATATAAAGGACAATCTATGCATGTTGTTTGAACACTCCAGCAGTGAGGGATGGCCTCCTTCCACCTACTGTACCACCAAGCCTGTGGTGGAATGACTGAATGAGAAGTTGTGATCTATAAAAAGCAGGATCTGCCTATGTTCAGAGAGAGTCTACATTACAGAAGTCATGGCATCATAACTCCAACTGAAGAAGCACAGAGCTGCCTCACTGACCATCACTGAACCCTCAAAGATGTTTAGAGAATCCAAGATGGGACAATCAAGTCACCTAGCCTTGTACAGTATTGGGCTGTATGCTTCATAAATTTGTCGTTACCTCTTAACCGTGGAGGCCCGCCAAAAGCGGGGAGCCACTGGTGGGGGTATTCGGCATTGGAAGCAGCTCTAATCCCGGCGAGTCAGCGGAAGGGTGAGACTCTGTAATTTGCACCATCTTGGGTATTTGCTGGGACTGTTCTGTATGCTATTATGTGTTGGTGGTTCAATAAATTATTGACACACTGTTTTACCCTCATCCTGTGTTGTCTGGGTTCTGCCCATAAGGAGAGAGAGAGGACGTTCAGTTGTATGAGCCCTTGTCCATGCAGTCTTTCTAGTTATAGCTCTTAATAGTATTTTTATTTTTACAGGCAATAATATTCTGATATGGAGAGATACATATCTTTACACCAGTGCAATATTTCCCTGCATGTGTGCGCAATAATAACAGCAGCAATTACAATCATTCAGTATAGCTGGAGGCCTGTTAGAGAACTTTTCTCTGTCTTATCAAAGAAAAAAAAATCAGCTGACAGCTCGTCAGTCCCAGGATGCACGTTCCAAGTCCAATGACCCAATCAGACATCAAGTGATACAACAATAAAAAGGAACAGCATCCAGTTCAGGGGATGAAAAAGAAAAAAGGCCTTTATGTCAACACGTTTCGACCACTATTGTTCTTTTTCAAGTCTTGATAAAGACCAATTGTGTTTGAAACGTCGAATGATGGCGGAATAAAGGCTTTTTTCTTTTTCATCACCTGGACTGGATGCTGTTCCTTTATATTGTTTCCTATGTATTATGTCTTATGCCAATGGTTGTAATGACCATTTCAGGAATTCCCTCTTATGAATATTTACGTAGACCCTGATTAGTGATCTATAAGTGCTGATAAACCTAGAAAAAGGTCAGCCTAAATCGACTAATAACTATCTCTCCTGACATCCCAAAATATGTTCACTCTTGGTTTGTAAATGTTTAATGGTAAAAGTGGAGAAAGGCTTACAGCATTTACCTTGATAATGACTGAGCTTCCTTTCTCCTGACTTCATTGGTTGGCGAAAAGTCAGGGGGCCTCTATACACATTAGATGTTTGTCCAACTTTAATGTAATGTGTATGGGGGTCCTCACCAATTGAAAAAATCCTATCAGCATTTACTAAAACTAAAAATGATTCCTTTAGTTTAAAGGGGAATTATGATAATTAGAGACCATTACATGATTTACTCTACAGCTTTCAACAAAAGAGATTTGAAAATGAGATAAAAAAAATAGAAAATTAAATATATTAAAATATAATCAAACAAAAAACATCAAAACATCAGTCTCAATGTTCCTCTCTGTTTTTCACATCAAACTAATAGTTTGGCTTGGCACAAGTCATGTATGGTGTGGGCACTAATGTGAATCCAACACAAGGCTTTAGACTGAGGTCTTCTCTGGAAACTCCTGGAGGTGGATAGAAAGTAAATGCTTGAAGAAGTCCAGTAAAAAACAGGAAAAGTTCCATCTTGGCCAAGGCCTCTCCTGCACAAGCTCTTCTTCCTGTAGAAATGGGATTACTGAGTTAACAATGTCATGTTGAGAGTAGATTTTGACTCTAAGGGTACCGTCTCACAGTGGCACTTTGGTCGCTACGATGGCACGATCTGTGACGTTCCAGCGATATCCATACGATATCGCTGTGTCTGACACGCAGCAGCGATCAGGGACCCCGCTGAGAATCGTACGTCGTAGCAGATCGTTTGGAACTTTACTTCGTTGCTGGATCTCCCGCTGTCATTGCTGGATCGGTGTGTGTGACACCGATCCAGCGATGTGTTTGCTTGTAACCAGGGTAAACATCGGGTTACTAAGCGCAGGGCCACGCTTAGTAACCCCATGTTTACCCTGGTTACCATCGTAAATGTAAAAAAAAACAAACAGTACATACTCCCATTCCGGTGTCACGTCCCTCGCCGTCTGCTTCCCGCACTGACTGTGAGTGCCGGCCGTAAAGTAAAAGCAGAGCGCTCTGCTTTTACTTTACGGCCGGCACTCACAGTCAGTGCGGGAAGCAGACGGCGAGGGACGTGACACCGGAATGGGAGTATGTACTGTTTGGTTTTTTTTACATTTACGATGGTAACCAGGGTAAACATCGGGTTACTAAGCGCGGCCCTGCGCTTAGTAACCTGATGTTTACCCTGGTTACCCGGGGACTTCGGCATCATTGGTCGCTGGAGAGCTGTCTGTGTGACAGCTCCCCAGCGACCACATAACGACTTACCAACGATCAGGGCCAGGTCGTATCACTGGTCGTGATCGTTGGTAAATCGTTTAGTGTAACGGTACCCTAAGGCCGGAGACAAACTAGTGTATGGCATCGGATGAGAGATCACCGGACGCGATAAGCTAATGACCCTCTGCTCCTGCTGAGCTGAGTGTCATGCTATTGTGCTCCGATTCTCTCGCACAGAGGGAATCAAAGCACAGGTGTGGAGGAGGTGAATAAATTAATTTATCCATCTCCTCCGCTGACAGCATTGGCGTATAACGAGTTCTGTGAATTGCGTCACTCGCACCCACAGGCTTATATGGGTGCAAGTGAGCCAAGACTCGGCCAAGTCTCGGTGCTAATGGTAGCATGCTGGGATTGATCTCGCATGCCGAATCGGCATGAGAAAATAATCACAGATGTGAGCTGCCCCATATAGCAACATTGGTTCAAAGTACTATGCAAAGTCTTATCACATAGCACTCGGTCATATTGTATGGTAGCCTGACTCCGGCCTGACTTAATAAATTGGAAATAATGCATACTTTCCAAATTTCTCTAAATTACTGTGAGTGTCCTGAAAAAAAAGAGACCTCCAGAAAGTCACAAAATGTTCCTAGATCTCCCTGGAAAGCATTGTTAACTGAATAGTTATTTTTCATGGCTCTAGGCTGTTTCGTATCCAGACCATCGTATACTGTACGTGTATGTATGCCTGCGGATCACCCATGGACACTTACATGGAGAGCATCTTTCAAGATATCTCTGCAAGAGAAATTAAATCAATATAATATATTGAAAGCGGTAAATACGCATGGTTCAGTGAACACATGGTGATTTAACTGCATTCAATAGAAGGCACCGCTTTGGATGCAGTGAACATACGCTGCATCCAAAGCGTTGATAGTTCCAGATTATGGGCACATAGCCTTATTGTAAAGTGCTGTAGAATATGTTGGCGTTGAATAAATACAATTATTATATTTACTCTAGGCTATATTACAAAAAAAGATTAAGTGCTTGTGTACTGTATATGTTGAGCATCTCAATAAGACCATAGCACATTTTGGAACTTTTTGAAAGAAAATATATGAGAGTTAGAAAACATATTATTCCTTGTTAAGAGAGGCATTCACACTAGGCACAAAAGGTCCAAACAGTGTGAGACCACCTTGTCGTTTGTTGCTGGGCATGCATGAATTGGCCAAATTATGTACTAAGTGTCTCAATGTTTTCGTATTATCCAGAGCAGTATTGCTATTCATATTTCATATATTCCAAGCCTACATGCTTTAGCATGACAGAGACCAACTTCTTTTGTATCTTGTTAAAATATAGTCATTCTGTTGGGCAGTGTTTTGTCAGTTAAGTGGCATGTAAAATGATTTGATTTTTCATCTTAATGCTCCTCATTACTTACCTACTGAGAATGGCATAAATGCATCAGGTCGGACAAATTTCCCATTTTCATCCAAGAAGTGATTGGGATTGAACTCATTGGGAGTTTTCCATTGAGTTTTGTCATAGAGAACTGAAGTCAGGAGTGGAATAATCTCTATACCCTTTGAACAACAAATCAGCAAATATATTTTTTATTATATGAATTTAAAAAGCGTGAGATAATTTGGATGGCTGTGAACCCCATAACAGTCCCTTTTACTAACAGGTAAACGCTTACAGTACTTGAGCATAAGGACATTTTTTACATAAACTCACTTTTGGGATCAGGTAACCCCGCAAATACACATCAGTTGGAGTTGAGTGTGACAGGTTCAATGGGACAATATTGCCAAACCTTTGTATTTCATGTATTACTGCATCAGTATAAGGCATTTTCTTCCGATCTTCAACTGTTGGCAGCTGTCCAGGTTTAATATGTGTTTTAATTTCCTCCTGTACCTTCTCTATAAAGCAAAAGCAAACATATTTTGTTACATTTTGTACTTGCACAACAATACCAATGTATTTAATTAAGCCCTTAATGACCGCCGATACGCCTCTTAACGACGGTAGTTAAGGGTACTTAAAAAGTGTATAGCGCCTCCCAGAATCAGATTTTCTCCAGGTCTCAGCTGCCAGGAGTAGCCGAGACCCCAGAGAACATGATTAGGGTCTGTTTTTACCGACCCCTGGGTTGCAATCGCCGGTATTAACCGTTTAACGGCGACCGCAAAAATAAAAGTTCAATGTGCCATTTAATTTCTCTCTCCTCTGATGTGATTGCACATCAGAGGAGAGAAAAATAGGGTCCCCCCCGGTACCTCCAGGTGCTTCTCAGCCCCCCTGCTTCCCCCACCATGGGCACCGCCATCTTTTCCTGGAAACAAAAATGGTGTGCGCATGCTTAGTGCGTCCCACGAGATCTCTGGGTCTAGGCTTCCAGGGGTAGCCGAGACCCCAAAGAACATAATTCGAGTTGGTTTTTACCGACACCGGTTTTGCGATCACCGCCACTAACCGTGCAGTGGTGGCTGCAAAAAAAAAAGGCCGATGTGCCATTTAATTTCTCTCCTCTGATGTGATCGCACATCAGAGGAGAGAGAAATAGGGTCCCCGATCTCCCCCGTATCTGCCGGTGCTCCTCGGCCCTCCTGCTTCCTCCTGTGGGCGCCTCATCCTCATCCGGGAAAAATGGCCGAGATCTGCAGGCTGGCACCCGGCAACAATAGGAAAATATTTCCTATTGGTTCATTTTGATCACCGTGATAAACCCTATCTGTTATGACCCCAACGGCGAGGGTCTCAGAGGAACGGGGAAGTCTGCAGAATACAAAAATCCAGCTCATAGGGCAGTGGTAGCTGGGTTGACCATATATCTACTCCTAACGCCAACACTAGAAGTAGCCAGGGATCATTCCTACGTTGATTCTAGATGACACGCTCCAGCCGGAGAATCTAGCTACCCCTAGTAGAGGAAAACAAAAGACCTTTCTTGCCTCCAGAGAAGGGGACCCCAAAGCTGGATAGAAGCCCCCCACAAATAATAACGGTGAGGTAAGAGGAAATGACAAACACAGAAATGAACCAGGTTTAGCACAGAGAGGCCCGCTTACTGATAGCAGAATAAAGAAAGGTAACTTATATGGTCAACAAAAACCCTATCAAAATCCACACTGGAAATTCAAGAACCCCCGAACCGTCTAACGGTCCGGGGGGAGAACACCAGCCCCCTAGAGCTTCCAGCAAAGGTCAGGATATAGATTTGGAACAAGCTGGACAAAAATACAAAACCAAAACAAATAGCAAAAAGCAAAAGGCAGACTTAGCTGATATAACTGGAACCAGGATCAGTAGACAAGAGCACAGCAGACTAGCTCTGATAACTACGTTGCCAGGCATAGAACTGAAGGTCCAGGGAGCTTAAATAGCAACACCCTTAACTAATGACCCAGGTGCGGATAAAAGGAGTGACAGAAAAACCAGAGTCAAAAAACTAGTAACCACTAGAGGGAGCAAAAAGTAAATTCACAACAGTACCCCCCCCTTAGTGAGGGGTCACCGAACCCTCACCACGACCACCAGGGCGATCAGGATGAGCGGCATGAAAGGCACGAACTAAATCGGCCGCATGAACATCAGAGGCGACCACCCAGGAATTATCCTCCTGACCATAGCCCTTCCACTTGACCAGGTACTGAAGCCTCCGCCTGGAGAGGCGAGAATCCAAGATCTTCTCCACCACGTACTCCAACTCGCCCTCAACCAACACCGGAGCAGGAGGCTCAGAAAAAGGAACTATAGGCACAATGTACCGCCGCAACAAGGACCTATGAAATACATTGTGAATAGCAAACGACACAGGAAGATCCAGACGAAAAGATACAGGATTAAGGATTTCCAATATCTTGTAAGGCCCAATAAAACGAGGTTTAAATTTGGGAGAGGAGACCTTCATAGGAACAAAGCGGGAAGAAAGCCATACCAAATCCCCAACGCGTAGTCGGGGACCCACACCGCGGCGGCGGTTGGCAAAGCGCTGAGCCCTCTCCTGTGACAACTTCAAGTTGTCCACCACATGATTCCAGATCCGCTGCAACCTATCCACCACAGAATCCACCCCAGGACAGTCAGAAGGCTCCACATGACCCGAAGAAAAGCGAGGATGGAAACCAGAGTTGCAGAAAAAAGGCGAAACCAAGGTGGCGGAACTAGCCCGATTATTAAGGGCAAACTCAGCCAACGGCAAGAATGTCACCCAATCGTCCTGATCAGCAGAGACAAAACACCTCAAATAAGCCTCCAAAGTCTGATTGGTTCGCTCCGTCTGTCCATTAGTCTGAGGATGGAAAGCAGACGAAAACGACAAATCAATGCCCATCCTACTACAAAAGGATCGCCAGAATCTGGAAACGAACTGGGATCCTCTGTCTGACACAATATTCTCAGGGATGCCGTGCAAACGAACCACGTTCTGGAAAAACACAGGAACCAGATCGGAAGAGGAAGGCAGCTTAGGCAAAGGAACCAAATGGACCATCTTTGAGAAGCGATCACATATCACCCAGATAACGGACATGCCCTGGGATAGCGGAAGATCAGAAATGAAATCCATGGAGATATGTGTCCAAGGTCTCTTCGGGACAGGCAAGGGCAAGAGCAAACCGCTGGCACGAGAACAGCAAGGCTTAGCTCGAGCACAAGTCCCACAGGACTGCACAAATGACCGCACATCCCTTGACAAGGAAGGCCACCAAAAGGACCTGGCCACCAGATCTCTGGTGCCAAAAATTCCCGGGTGACCTGCCAACACCGAGGAATGAACCTCGGAAATGACTCTGCTGGTCCACTTATCCGGGACAAACAGTCTGTCAGGTGGACAAGACTCAGGCCTATCAGCCTGAAATCTCTGCAACACACGTCGCAGATCCGGAGAAATAGCTGACAAGATAACTCCATCTTTAAGAATACCAACAGGATCAGCGACTCCAGGAGCATCAGGCACAAAGCTCCTAGAAAGAGCATCGGCCTTCACATTCTTTGAACCTGGTAAATACGAGACAACAAAATCAAAGCGGGAGAAAAACAATGACCAGCGGGCCTGTCTCGGATTAAGGCGTTTAGCAGACTCGAGATACATCAGATTTTTGTGATCAGTCAAGACCACCACACGATGCTTAGCACCCTCGAGCCAATGACGCCACTCCTCAAATGCCCATTTCATGGCCAACAACTCCCGATTGCCCACATCATAATTTCGCTCGGCAGGCGAAAACTTCCTAGAGAAAAAGGCACAAGGTTTCATAACAGAGCAACCAGGGCCTCTCTGCGACAAAACGGCCCCTGCTCCAATCTCTGAAGCATCCACCTCAACCTGAAAGGGAAGTGAGACATCGGGCTGGCACAAAACAGGCGCCGAAGTAAACCGGCGTTTCAACTCCTGGAAAGCCTCCACGGCAGCAGGAGCCCAGTTAGCTACATCGGAGCCCTTCTTGGTCATATCCGTCAAAGGTTTCACAATGCTAGAAAAATTAGCGATAAAACGACGGTAGAAGTTAGCGAAACCCAAGAACTTCTGTAGACTCTTAACTGACGAGGGCTGAGTCCAATCAAGAATAGCTCGGACCTTGACTGGGTCCATCTCCACAGCAGAAGGGGAAAAAATGAACCCCAAAAAGGGAACCTTCTGTACACCAAAGAGACACTTTGAGCCCTTGACAAACAAAGAATTTTCACGCAAAATTTTAAAGACCAACCTGACCTGCTCCACATGCGAATCCCAATTATCAGAAAAAACCAAAATATCATCCAGATAAACAATCAAAAATTTATCCAGATACTTCCGGAAAATGTCATGCATAAAGGACTGAAAAACTGAAGGCGCATTGGAGAGCCCAAAAGGCATCACCAAGTACTCAAAATGACCTTCGGGCGTATTGAATGCGGTTTTCCATTCATCACCTTGCTTAATGCGCACAAGGTTGTACGCTGTCATGATCTCTGCAGGCAGAGATCATAGCAAGCCTATAGAGGGACAAGCTCTCGGAAGATGGAACTATACTGACCATGAACTAAGCCTGCCGCGCAACTAGAAATAGCCAGGTAGCATTTCCTATTTATCGCTAGATGCCCAGCTCTGGCCTAAGACCTAAATAGCTAGCAGAGGGAAATATAAGACCTGGCTCACCTCTAGAGAAATATTCCAAAGAAGACAGTAGCCCCCCACATATAATGACGGTGAGTTCAGATGAAACAACAAACGCAGCAGGAAAATAGTCTTAGCAAATTTGAGGTCCGCTTACTAGATAGCAGAAGACAGATAGTATACTTTCATGGTCAGCAGAAAAACACTAACAAAACACCATCCAGAGATTACCTTAAACTCTGGCATTAACTCATAACGCCAGAGTAGCAATCCCTGATCAACGAGAGCTTTCCAGACACAGTAACAAAACTTCAGCTGTGAACTGGAACAAATAGGCAAAACAAAACATGGACAAAAGTCCAACTTATCTAGTAGTAGTCTAGAAGCAGGAACAAGCACTGAGAGGCATCAGATAACATTGTTGACCGGCAAGAAACCACCAGAGAAATGAGCTTAAATAGCGACACCCACTACTGATGGAACCAGGTGAAACAGGAAAGAGGATGACAAGTCCAATTCCACAAGCGGCCACCGGGGGAGCCCAGAATCCAAATTCACAACAGTACCCCCCCCTCAAGGAGGGGGCACCGAACCCTCACCAGATCCACCAGGGCGACCAGGATGAGCCCTATGGAAGGCACGAACAAGATCAGAAGCATGAACATCAGATGCATTGACCCAAGAATTATCCTCCTGGCCGTAACCCTTCCAGTTGACCAGATACTGGAGTCTCCGTCTGGAAACACGAGAGTCCAAAATTTTCTCCACAACGTACTCCAACTCACCCTCAACCAACACCGGAGCAGGAGGCTCAACTGAAGGTACCACAGGTAACTCATACCTGCGCAATAACGACCGATGAAAAACGTTATGAATGGAAAAGGACGCAGGGAGGTCCAAACGGAAAGAAACAGGATTAAGAATCTCCAATATTCTATAAGGGCCGATGAACCGAGGTTTAAACTTAGGAGAAGAGACCCTCATAGGGACAAAACGAGAAGACAACCACACCAAATCTCCAACACAAAGCCGAGAACCAACACGACGATGACGGTTGGCAAAACGCTGAGTCTTCTCCTGGGACAACTTCAAATTGTCCATAACCTGCCCCCAGATGTGATGCAATCTCTCCACCACCGCATCCACTCCAGGACAATCCGAGGATTCCACCTGACCGGAGGAAAATCGAGGGTGAAACCCCGAATTACAGAAAAACGGGGACACCAAGGTGGAAGAGCTGGCCCGATTATTGAGGGCGAACTCTGCCAATGGCAAAAAAGCAACCCAATCATCCTGGTCAGCAGAGACAAAACACCTCAGATATGTCTCCAGGGTCTGATTAGTCCGCTCGGTCTGGCCATTAGTCTGAGGGTGAAAAGCAGATGAAAAAGACAAATCTATGCCCATCCTAGCACAGAATGCCCGCCAAAATCTAGACACAAATTGGGTACCTCTGTCAGAAACAATATTCTCAGGAATACCGTGCAATCGGACAACATTCTGAAAAAACAGAGGAACCAACTCAGAAGAAGAAGGCAACTTGGGCAGAGGAACCAAATGGACCATTTTAGAGAAACGGTCACAGACCACCCAGATGACAGACATCTTCTGGGAAACAGGCAGATCTGAAATAAAATCCATCGAGATGTGTGTCCAAGGCCTCTTAGGAATAGGCAAGGGCAACAGCAGTCCGCTAGCCCGAGAACTACAAGACTTGGCCCGAGCACAAACGTCACATGACTGCACAAAGACTCGCACATCTCGTGACAGGGAAGGCCACCAGAAGGATCTTGCCACCAAATCCCTGGTACCAAAAATTCCGGGATGACCTGCCAATGCAGAAGAATGTACCTCAGAGATGACTCCGCTGGTCCAATCATCCGGAACAAACAGTCTATCAGGCGGACAACGATCCGGTCTATCCGCCTGAAACTCTTGCAAGGACCGCCGCAGATCAGGAGAAACGGCCGACAAAATTACTCCCTCCCTAAGGATACCTGTGGGTTCAGAATTACCAGGAGAGTCCGGGTCAAAACTCCTAGAAAGGGCATCTGCCTTAACATTCTTAGAACCCGGTAGGTATGACACCACAAAATTAAAGCGAGAAAAAAATAAAGACCAGCGCGCCTGTCTAGGATTCAGGCGTCTGGCAGTCTCAAGATAAATCAAATTTTTGTGGTCAGTCAATACCACCACCTGATGCCTAGCCCCCTCGAGCCAATGGCGCCACTCCTCAAACGCCCACTTCATGGCCAAAAGCTCCCGATTCCCAACATCATAATTCCGCTCTGCGGGCGAAAATTTGCGAGAAAAGAAGGCACAAGGCCTAATGACGGAGCAGTCGGAACCTTTCTGCGACAACACTGCCCCAGCTCCGATCTCCGAAGCGTCAACCTCAACCTGAAAAGGCAGATTCACATCAGGCTGACGCAACACAGGGGCAGAGGCAAAACGGCGCTTAAGCTCCTGAAAGGCCTCTACAGCATGAGGGGACCAATTAGCAACATCAGCGCCTTGTCTGGTCAAATCAGTCAGTGGTTTAACGACATCCGAAAAACCAGCAATAAATCGGCGGTAAAAGTTGGCAAAGCCCAAAAATCTCTGAAGACCCTTAAGAGAGGAGGGCTGAGTCCAGTCACAAATAGCTTGCACCTTGACGGGATCCATCTCAATGGAAGAGGGAGAAAAAATATACCCCAAAAAGGAAATTTTCTGGACCCCAAAAACGCACTTAGACCCCTTCACACATAAAGAATTAGACCGCAGAACCTGAAAAACTCTCCTGACCTGCTGGACATGAGAGTCCCAGTCATCAGAAAAAATCAGAATATCATCCAGATATATTATCATAAATTTATCCAGAAAATCGCGGAAAATATCATGCATAAAAGACTGGAAAACTGAAGGGGCATTAGAAAGACCGAAAGGCATGACCAAATACTCAAAGTGGCCCTCGGGCGTATTAAATGCGGTCTTCCACTCATCCCCCTGCCTGATCCGCACCAAATTATACGCCCCACGAAGATCAATTTTAGAGAACCACTTAGCACCCTCTATACGAGCAAACAAATCAGTAAGCAATGGCAATGGGTATTGATACTTAACAGTGATCTTATTCAGAAGCCGATAATCAATACATGGTCTCAAAGAGCCGTCTTTTTTTGAGACAAAGAAAAACCCAGCTCCCAAGGGAGAAGAAGATGGACGAATATGTCCCTTTTCCAAAGACTCCTTTATATATTCCCGCATAGCAGCATGTTCCGGCACAGACAGATTAAACAAACGACCCTTGGGATATTTACAACCCGGTATCAAATCTATGGCACAATCGCACTCACGGTGCGGAGGTAACGACCCAAGCTTGGGTTCGTCAAAGACATCTTGATAATCAGAGAGGAACTCAGGGACTTCAGAGGGAATGGACGACGAAATAGAAACCAAAGGTAAGTCCCCATGAATACCCTTACATCCCCAGCTCAACACAGACATTGCTCTCCAGTCCAAGACTGGGTTGTGAGACTGCAACCATGGCAATCCCAGTACCAAATCGTCATGTAAATTATACAGCACCAGGAAACGAATAATCTCCTGGTGATCCGGATTGATACGCATGGTTACTTGTGTCCAGTATTGTGGTTTATTATTAGCCAATGGGGTGGAGTCAATCCCCTTCAGAGGAATAAGAGTCTCCAAAGGCTCTAAATCAAAACCACAACGATTGGCAAAGGACCAATCCATAAGACTCAGAGCGGCGCCAGAGTCAACATAGGCGTCCGTGGCAATGGATGACAAAGAGCAAATCAGGGTTACAGACAAAATAAACTTAGACTGAATGGTGCCAATGGAAACAGACTTATCAAGCTTCTTTGTACGCCTAGAGCATGCTGATATAACATGAGTAGAATCCCCACAATAGAAACACAATCCATTCTTCCGTCTAAAATTCTGTCGCTCGCTCCTGGACAGAATTCTATCACACTGCATACTTTCTGGCGTCTTTTCCATAGACACCGCCAGATGGTGCACCGGTTTGCGCTCCCGCAGACGCCTATCAATCTGAATAGCCATTGTCATGGACTCATTCAGACCTGCAGGCACAGGGAACCCCACCATAACATCCTTAACGGCATCAGAGAGACCTTCTCTGAAAGTTGCCGCCAAGGCGCACTCATTCCACTGAGTAAGCACAGACCATTTACGGAATTTTTGGCAGAAAACTTCAGCTTCGTCTTGCCCCTGAGATAGTGCCATCAAAGTTTTTTCTGCCTGAAGTTCCAAATGAGGTTCCTCATAAAGCAAGCCCAAGGCCAGAAAAAACGCATCCACATCGCGTAACGCAGGATCCCCTGCTGGCAATGAGAAGGCCCAATCTTGAGGGTCACCCCTGAGCAAGGAAATCACAATCCTAACCTGCTGAGCAGGGTCTCCAGCTGAACGAGACTTCAGGGACAAATAAAGCTTACAATTATTTCGGAAATTCTGGAAGCTAGCTCTATTCCCTGTGAAGAACTCCGGCAAAGGAATTCTCGGCTCAGATACCGGAGCATGTACCACAAAATCTTGTAAATTTTGTACTTTCGTGATGAGATTATTCAAACCCGCAGTTACCCTCTGGAGATCCATTATTGTCAGGTGCACACAGAGCCATACAGAGATTAGGAGGAGAGAGAGAAAAAAGACTGCAGCAAGGCAGACTGGAGGAAAAAAAAAAAAAAAAATTCCAGCAGACTTCTTATAACTCTCCTTTCTCAACCTGGGTCTTTAACACTTTACGGGCCGGTCAAACTGTCATGATCTCTGCAGGCAGAGATCATAGCAAGCCTATAGAGGGACAAGCTCTCGGAAGATGGAACTATACTGACCATGAACTAAGCCTGCCGCGCAACTAGAAATAGCCAGGTAGCATTTCCTATTTATCGCTAGATGCCCAGCTCTGGCCTAAGACCTAAATAGCTAGCAGAGGGAAATATAAGACCTGGCTCACCTCTAGAGAAATATTCCAAAGAAGACAGTAGCCCCCCACATATAATGACGGTGAGTTCAGATGAAACAACAAACGCAGCAGGAAAATAGTCTTAGCAAATTTGAGGTCCGCTTACTAGATAGCAGAAGACAGATAGTATACTTTCATGGTCAGCAGAAAAACACTAACAAAACACCATCCAGAGATTACCTTAAACTCTGGCATTAACTCATAACGCCAGAGTAGCAATCCCTGATCAACGAGAGCTTTCCAGACACAGTAACAAAACTTCAGCTGTGAACTGGAACAAATAGGCAAAACAAAACATGGACAAAAGTCCAACTTATCTAGTAGTAGTCTAGAAGCAGGAACAAGCACTGAGAGGCATCAGATAACATTGTTGACCGGCAAGAAACCACCAGAGAAATGAGCTTAAATAGCGACACCCACTACTGATGGAACCAGGTGAAACAGGAAAGAGGATGACAAGTCCAATTCCACAAGCGGCCACCGGGGGAGCCCAGAATCCAAATTCACAACAGTACGCACCACGAAGATCTATCTTGGTGAACCACTTGGCACCTTTAATCCGGGCAAACAAATCAGACAACAGCGGTAAAGGATACTGAAATTTGACAGTGATCTTATTTAAAAGCCGATAATCAATACAAGGTCTCAAAGATCCGTCCTTTTTTGCCACAAAAAAGAATCCCGCACCAAGGGGGGAAGAAGACGGACGAATATGTCCTTTCTCCAGAGACTCCTTGATATATGAACGCATAGCGGTATGTTCAGGTACCGACAGATTAAACAGTCTTCCCTTAGGAAATTTACTGCCTGGGATCAAATCTATAGCACAGTCACAGTCCCTATGAGGAGGCAGTGCACTGGACTCAGACTCACTGAAGACATCCTGATAATCAGACAAATACTCCGGAACTTCCGAAGGCGTAGAAGAAGCAATAGACACAGGCAGGGAATCCCCATGAATACCCCGACAGCCCCAACTTGAGACTGACATAGCCTTCCAGTCAAGGACTGGATTATGGGTCTGTAACCATGGCAGCCCTAAAACAACCAAATCATGCATTTTATGTAAAACCAGGAAACGTATCACCTCGCGGTGTTCAGGAGTCATGCACATGGTAACCTGTGTCCAATACTGCGGTTTATTTGCTGCCAATGGCGTAGCATCAATACCCCTAAGAGGAATAGGATTTTCTAATGGTTCAAGAGTAAAACCACAGCGCTTAGCAAATGAGAGATCCATGAGACTCAGGGCAGCACCTGAATCTACAAACGCCATGACAGGATAAGATGACAGTGAGCAAATCAAAGTTACAGACAGAATAAATTTAGGTTGCAAATTACCAACGGTGACAGGACTAACAACCTTAGCTATACGTTTAGAGCATGCTGAGATAATATGTGTAGAATCACCACAGTAGTAGCACAAGCCATTCCGGCGTCTATGAATTTTCCGCTCATTTCTAGTCAGGATTCTATCACATTGCATTAAATCAGGTGTCTGTTCAGACAACACCATGAGGGAATTTGCGATTTTTCTATCACATTGCACCAAATTAGGTGTCTGTTCAGACAACACCATGAGGGAATTTGCGGTTTTGCGCTCCCGCAACCGCCGGTCAATTTGAATAGCCAGTGCCATAGTATCATTGAGACCTGTGGGAATGGGAAAACCCACCATAACATTCTTAATGGCTTCAGATAGGCCATTTCTAAAATTAGCGGCCAGTGCACACTCGTTCCAATGTGTCAGCACGGACCATTTCCGAAATTTTTGGCAATACACTTCAGCCTCGTCCTGCCCCTGAGACATAGCCAGCAAGGCCTTTTCTGCCTGAATCTCAAGATTGGGTTCCTCATAAAGTAAACCGAGCGCCAGAAAAAACGCATTAATATCAGCCAATGCCGGATCTCCTGGCGCCAGCGAAAAAGCCCAATCCTGAGGGTCGCCCCGTAAGAACGAAATAACAATTTTTACTTGCTGAGCAGAGTCTCCAGATGAACAGGGTCTCAGGGACAAAAACAATTTACAATTATTCACGAAATTCCTAAACTTAAACCTGTCTCCGGAAAACAGTTCAGGAATCGGTATTTTAGGTTCTGACCTAGGATTTCTGATAACATAGTCTTGTATGCCCTGCACACGAGTAGCCAGCTGGTCCACACTTGTAATCAAGGTCTGGACATTCATGTCTGCAGCAAGCATAGCCACTCTGAGGTAAAGGGGAAGAAGAAAAAAAAAAAAAAAAAACTCAGAATCTTCTTTCTTATAATCCCTCTTCTGCAATGCATTAAACATTTAATACTGGCCTGGCAAACTGTTATGACCCCAATGGCGAGGGTCTCAGAGGAACGGGGAAGTCTGCAGAATACAAAAATCCAGCTCATAGGGCAGTGGTAGCTGGGTTGACCATATATCTACTCCTAACGCCAACACTAGAAGTAGCCGGGGATCATTCCTACGTTGATTCTAGATGACACGCTCCAGCCGGAGAATCTAGCTACCCCTAGTAGAGGAAAACAAAAGACCTTTCTTGCCTCCAGAGAAGGGGACCCCAAAGCTGGATAGAAGCCCCCCACAAATAATAACGGTGAGGTAAGAGGAAATGACAAACACAGAAATGAACCAGGTTTAGCACAGAGAGGCCCGCTTACTGATAGCAGAATAAAGAAAGGTAACTTATATGGTCAACAAAAACCCTATCAAAATCCACACTGGAAATTCAAGAACCCCCGAACCGTCTAACGGTCCGGGGGGAGAACACCAGCCCCCTAGAGCTTCCAGCAAAGGTCAGGATATAGATTTGGAACAAGCTGGACAAAAATACAAAACCAAAACAAATAGCAAAAAGCAAAAGGCAGACTTAGCTGATATAACTGGAACCAGGATCAGTAGACAAGAGCACAGCAGACTAGCTCTGATAACTGTCATGATCTCAATGGCAAGAGAACATAGCATAAGCATATATAGGAACTAGCTCTTGGAAGATGGGAACTGAGCTGACCATGAACTAAACCTAACGCACAACTAGCAGTGGCCGGGTAGCATGCCTACGTTGATTCTAGATGCCCAGCCCAGCCGGAGGACTAAATAAAGCTAGCAGAAGAAAATATTAGTCCTAGCTCACCTCTAGAGAAATACCCCGAAAGGAGACAGAGGCCCCCCACATGTATTGGCGGTGAGTTGAGATGAAATAACAAACGTAGTATGAAAATAGGTTTAGCAAATTTGAGGTCCACTTACTACATAGCAGAAGACAGAAAGGACACTTTCATGGTCAGCTGAAAACCCTATCAAAAACCCATCCAGAAATTACTTTAAAACTCTGGCATTAACTCATAACACCAGAGTGGCAATTCCCGTTCACAAGAGCTTTCCAGACACAGTAACGAAACTACAGCTGTGAACTGGAACAAAATGCAAAAACAAACATGGACAAGAGTCCAACTTATCTAGTAGTTGTCTAGGAGCAGGAACAAGCACAGAGAGGCTTCTGATAACATTGTTGACCGGCAAGCAACTAACAGAGCAGCAAGGTTATATAGCGACTCCCACATCGTGATGGGAACAGGTGAACAGAGAAGATGAAGACACCAGTTCAATTCCACCAGTAGCCACCGGGGGAGCCCAGAATCCAAATTCACAACAGTACCCCCCCCTCAAGGAGGGGGCACCGAACCCTCACCAGAACCACCAGGGCGATCAGGATGGGCCCTATGAAAGGCACGAACCCGATCGGAGGCATGAACATCAGATGCATTCACCCAAGAATTATCCTCCTGGCCGTATCCCTTCCACTTGACCAGATACTGGAGTCTCCGTCTGGAAACACGAGAGTCCAAGATTTTCTCCACAACGTACTCCAACTCACCCTCAACCAACACCGGAGCAGGAGGCTCAACGGAAGGCACAACCGGTACCTCATACCTGCGCAATAATGACCGATGAAAAACGTTATGAATAGAAAAGGATGCAGGGAGGTCCAAACGGAAGGAAACAGGGTTAAGAATCTCCAATATCTTATACGGGCCGATAAACCGAGGCTTAAACTTAGGAGAAGAGACCCTCATAGGGACAAAACGAGAAGACAACCACACCAAATCCCCAACAGAAAGCCGAGGACCAACACGACGGTGGCGGTTGGCAAAAAGCTGAGTCTTCTCCTGGGACAACCTCAAATTGTCCACCACCTGCCCCCAGATCTGATGCAATCTCTCCACCACAGCATCCACTCCAGGACAATCCGAAGATTCCACCTGACCAGAAGAAAATCGAGGATGAAACCCCGAATTACAGAAAAACGGGGACACCAAAGTGGCAGAGCTGGCCCGATTATTGAGAGCGAACTCCGCCAATGGCAAAAAAGCAACCCAATCATCCTGGTCAGCAGACACAAAACACCTCAGATATGTCTCCAGGGTCTGATTAATCCGCTCGGTCTGGCCATTCGTCTGAGGATGGAAAGCGGACGAAAAAGATAAATCTATGCCCATCCTAGCACAGAATGCCCGCCAAAATCTAGACACGAATTGGGTCCCTCTGTCAGAAACGATATTCTCAGGAATACCATGCAAACGAACAACATTTTGAAAAAACAGAGGAACCAACTCGGAAGAAGAAGGTAACTTGGGCAGAGGAACCAAATGGACCATCTTAGAAAAACGGTCACACACCACCCAGATGACAGACATCTTCTGAGAAACAGGCAGATCTGAAATAAAATCCATCGAGATGTGCGTCCAAGGCCTCTTAGGAATAGGCAAGGGCAACAATAATCCACTAGCCCGAGAACAACAAGGCTTGGCCCGAGCACAAACGTCACAAGACTGCACAAAGCCTCGCACATCTCGTGACAGGGAAGGCCACCAGAAGGACCTTGCCACCAAATCCCTGGTACCAAAAATGCCAGGATGACCTGCCAACGCAGAAGAATGAACCTCAGAGATGACTCTACTGGTCCAATCATCAGGAACAAACAGTTTATCAGGTGGGCAACGATCAGGTCTCTCCGCCTGAAACTCCTGCAAGGCCCGCCGCAGGTCTGGAGAAACGGCTGACAATACCACTCCATCCTTAAGGATACCTGTGGGCTCAGAGTTACCAGGCCAGTCAGGCTCAAAACTCCTAGAAAGGGCATCCGCCTTAACATTCTTAGAACCCGGTAGGTATGACACCACAAAATTAAACCGAGAGAAAAATAATGACAAGCGCGCCTGTCTAGGATTCAGGCGCCTGGCGGTCTCAAGATAAATCAAATTTTTGTGGTCAGTCAATACCACCACCTGATGTCTGGCCCCCTCAAGCCAATGGCGCCACTCCTCAAAAGCCCACTTCATGGCCAAAAGCTCCCGATTCCCAACATCATAATTCCGCTCAGCGGGCGAAAATTTACGGGAAAAGAAGGCACAAGGCCTCATCACGGAGCAGTCAGAACTTTTCTGCGACAACACTGCCCCAGCTCCGATCTCAGAAGCGTCGACCTCAACCTGAAAAGGTAGAGCAACATCAGGCTGACGCAACACAGGGGCAGAGGAAAAACGGCGCTTAAGCTCCCGAAAGGCCTCCACAGCATCAGGGGACCAATCAGCAACATCAGCACCCTTCTTAGTCAAATCGGTCAATGGCTTAGCAATATCCGAAAAACCAGCAATAAATCGACGATAAAAGTTAGCAAAGCCCAAAAATTTCTGAAGACTCTTAAGAGAAGAGGGCTGCGTCCAATCACAAATAGCTTGAACCTTGACAGGATCCATTTCAATGGAAGAGGGGGAAAAAATATATCCCAAAAAGGAAATCCTCTGTACCCCAAAAACACACTTAGAACCCTTCACACACAAAGAATTAGACCGCAAAACCTGAAAAACCCTCCTGACTTGCTGGACATGAGAGTCCCAGTCATCCGAAAAAATCAGAATATCATCCAGATACACAATCATAAATTTATCCAAATAATCGCGAAAAATATCATGCATAAAGGACTGGAAAACTGACGGAGCATTAGAAAGACCAAAAGGCATCACTAAATACTCAAAGTGGCCCTCGGGCGTATTAAATGCGGTTTTCCACTCATCCCCCTGCCTGATTCGCACCAAATTATACGCCCCACGAAGGTCAATCTTAGAGAACCACTTGGCCCCCTTTATGCGAGCAAACAAATCAGTCAGCAACGGCAATGGGTATTGATATTTAACAGTGATTTTATTCAAAAGCCGATAATCAATATATGGTCTCAAAGAGCCGTCTTTTTTTGACACAAAGAAAAAACCGGCTCCTAAGGGAGATGACGATGGACGAATATGTCCCTTTTCCAAGGACTCCTTTATATATTCTCGCATAGCAGCATGTTCAGGCACAGACAGATTAAATAAACGACCCTTTGGGTATTTACTACCCGGGATTAAATCTATGGCACAATCGCACTCTCGGTGCGGAGGTAACGAACCAAGCTTGGATTCTTCAAAGACGTCACGATAGTCAGACAGGAACTCAGGAATTTCAGAGGGAATGGATGATGAAATGGAAACCACAGGTACATCCCCATGAGCCCCCTTACATCCCCAGCTCAACACAGACATAGCTCTCCAGTCGAGGACTGGGTTGTGAGATTGCAGCCAAGGCAATCCTAGCACCAAATCATCATGTAGATTATACAGCACCAGAAAGCGAATAATCTCCTGGTGATCCGGATTAATACGCATAGTTACTTGTGTCCAGTATTGTGGTTTATTATTAGCCAATGGGGTGGAGTCAATCCCCTTCAGAGGAATAGAAGTCTCCAAAGGCTCTAAATCATACCCACAGCGTTTGGCAAAGGACCAATCCATAAGACTCAAAGCGGCGCCAGAGTCGACATAGGCGTCCGTGGTAATAGATGACAAAGAGCAAATCAGGGTCACAGATAGAATAAATTTAGACGGTAAGGTGCAAATGGAAACAGATTTACCAAGCTTTTTAGTGCGCTTAGAGCATGCTGATATAACATGAGTAGAATCACCACAATAGAAACACAACCCATTTTTCCGTCTAAAATTCTGCCGCTCGCTTCGGGACAGAATTCTATCACACTGCATACTCTCTGGCGACTTCTCAGTGGACACCGCCAGATGGTGCACTGGTTTGCGCTCCCGCAAACGCCTATCGATCTGAATAGCCATTGTCATGGACTCATTCAGACCCGCAGGCACAGGGAACCCCACCATAACATCCTTAATGGCATCAGAGAGACCCTCTCTGAAAGTCGCCGCCAGGGCGCACTCATTCCACTGAGTAAGCACAGACCATTTACGGAATCTTTGGCAGTAAATTTCCGCTTCATCTTGCCCCTGAGATAGGGACATCAAAGTTTTTTCTGCCTGAAGCTCCAAATGAGGTTCGTCATAAAGCAACCCCAAGGCCAGAAAAAACGCATCCACATTGAGCAACGCAGGATCCCCTGGTGTCAATGAAAAAGCCCAGTCTTGAGGGTCGCCCCGGAGCAAGGAAATCACAATCCTGACCTTCTGTGCAGGGTCTCCGGCAGAGCGAGATTTCAGAGACAAAAATAATTTGCAATTATTTCGAAAATTCTGAAACCCGGATCTATTCCCCGAGAAAAATTCCGGCAAAGGAATTCTCGGCTCAGATACAGGTGCATGACAAACAAAATCTTGCAAATTTTGTACCTTCGTGGCGAGATTATTCAAACCTGCAGTTACACTCTGAAGATCCATTACAAACAGGTGGACACAGAGCCATTCAAGGGTTAAGAGGAGGTAAGAAGCAGCTAGACAGCAATTAAGGGCTAGGCAGCAAAACTCTGAGGGGAAAAAAAAAAATTTCCCTTCAACACTTCTTTTTCTCCTGCTTCAGCCCAAACAATTAACACTTTGCGGGCCGGTCAAACTGTCATGATCTCAATGGCAAGAGAACATAGCATAAGCATATATAGGAACTAGCTCTTGGAAGATGGGAACTGAGCTGACCATGAACTAAACCTAACGCACAACTAGCAGTGGCCGGGTAGCATGCCTACGTTGATTCTAGATGCCCAGCCCAGCCGGAGGACTAAATAAAGCTAGCAGAAGAAAATATTAGTCCTAGCTCACCTCTAGAGAAATACCCCGAAAGGAGACAGAGGCCCCCCACATGTATTGGCGGTGAGTTGAGATGAAATAACAAACGTAGTATGAAAATAGGTTTAGCAAATTTGAGGTCCACTTACTACATAGCAGAAGACAGAAAGGACACTTTCATGGTCAGCTGAAAACCCTATCAAAAACCCATCCAGAAATTACTTTAAAACTCTGGCATTAACTCATAACACCAGAGTGGCAATTCCCGTTCACAAGAGCTTTCCAGACACAGTAACGAAACTACAGCTGTGAACTGGAACAAAATGCAAAAACAAACATGGACAAGAGTCCAACTTATCTAGTAGTTGTCTAGGAGCAGGAACAAGCACAGAGAGGCTTCTGATAACATTGTTGACCGGCAAGCAACTAACAGAGCAGCAAGGTTATATAGCGACTCCCACATCGTGATGGGAACAGGTGAACAGAGAAGATGAAGACACCAGTTCAATTCCACCAGTAGCCACCGGGGGAGCCCAGAATCCAAATTCACAACAGATAACTACGTTGCCAGGCATAGAACTGAAGGTCCAGGGAGCTTAAATAGCAACACCCTTAACTAATGACCCAGGTGCGGATAAAAGGAGTGACAGAAAAACCAGAGTCAAAAAACTAGTAACCACTAGAGGGAGCAAAAAGTAAATTCACAACACCTATCACAGTGATCAAAATAAAAAAAATAGTAAATAACACCGCCCCTTTATCACCTCCTTAGTTAGGGAAAAATAATAAAATGAAGAAAATATATTTATTTCCATTTTCCCATTAGGGTTGGGAGTTGGGTTAAAGTTAGGGTTAGGGTTGGAGCTAAAATTAGGGTTAGGGTTGAGGCTAAAATTAGGGTTAGGATTAGGGTAAGGCTTCTTGTACACTTACCGTGGTTTTGCATCCCATTTTTGTGGTCCCAATAGATTTCTATGCGGCCGCAAAAAAGGTCGCAATAATTCCATGGAGCGCCGTATGGCCGTGAGGGCCATATTTACGGCCATGAAAAAATATCGAGCCTGCTCGATATTTTTCACCGTTTATGGACACGGCCCCCATTGTAATTCAATGGGGCCGCAAAAAAAATGGAAGGTTGTTTTTGCGGCTCACTGTGACTTCCGGTTTTATGGACCGCCGTTTTTTTCCCAATACTTTTGCCATAGTATTGCAAACCTGAAAAACGGCGATCTGCAAGTTTTTTGCAGTCCGATATTGCGGCGGACCATGAAAATTGTGGCAATAAGGCCTGCAAAAAAGGCCCACAATAATGGGCCGCAAAAAACCCAGTAAGTGTAAAGGAAGCCTTAGTTTTGGGATTAGGGTTATGGTTAGGGTTGGGATTAGGGTTAGGGTAGGGATCAGTGTTAGGTTTGGGATTAGGGTTAGGTTTGGGATTAGGTTTGGCATTAGGGTTATGGTTAGGTTTGGGATTAGGGTTATGGGTGTGTTGGGATTAGGGTTAAGTTTGTAGTTAGGGTTATGGTTAGGGTTGGGATTAGGGTTAGGGGTGTGTTGGGGTTAGGGTTGTGATTAGGGTTAGGGTTTGGGATTAGGGTTATGGGTGTGTTGGGATTAGGGTTAGGTTTGCAGTTAGGGTTATGGTTAGGGTTGGGGTCAGGGTTAGGGGTGTGTTGGGGTTGGGTTGTGATTAAAGTTATGGTTATGGTTGGGATTAGGGTTAGGGGTGTGTTGGGGTTAGGGTTGTGATTAGGATTATGGTTAGGGTTGGGATTAGGGTTAGGGGTGTGTTGGGGGGTTAGTGTTGGAGTTAGAAATGGGAGTTTCCAATGTTTAGGTATATCAGGGGGTCTCCAAACACGACATGGCTCCACCATTGATTCCAGCCAAATTTGCGTTGAAAAAGTCAAATGGTGCTCCCTCCCTTCTGAGCTCTGCTCTGCACCCAAACAGTGGTTAACCCACTTCCACGTACTCAGAACAAATTGGACAACAACTTTTGTACAGTTTCTCCTCTTACCCTTGGGAAAATTTTGGGGCTAAAAAATCATTTTTGTGGGAAAAAAAAGATTTTTTATTTTCACGGCTCTGCATTATAAACTTCTGTGAAGCAATTGGGCGTTCAAAGTGCTCACCATAACATCTAGATAAGCTCCTTGGGGGTATCTAGTTTCCAAAATGGGGTCACTTGTGGGGGTTTCTACTGTTTAGGCACATCAAGGGCTCTGCAAACACAACATGATGCCCGCAGACCATTCCATCAAAGTCTGCATTCTAAAACATCACTACTTCCCTTCCGAGCCCCGACGTGTGCCCAATCAGTGGTTGCTCCCATATCTGGGGTATCGGCTTATCAGAAAAAATTGGACAACTTTCGGGTTCCAATTTCTCCTGTTACCATTGTGAAAATAAAAAATTGCGGGCTAAAAAAATCATTTTTGTGGAAAAAAAATGATTTTTTATTTTCACGGCTCTGCTTTATAAACTTCTGTGATGCACTTGGGGGTTCAAAGTTCACACAACACATCTAGATAAGTTCCTTGTGGGGTCTAGTTTCCAAAATGGGGTCTCTTCTGGGGTGTTTCTACTGTTTAGCCACATCAGGGGCTCTGCAAACGCAACATGACACCCGCAGACCATCCTATCAAAGTCTGCATTCCAAAACGGCGCTCCTTCCCTTCTGAGCTCTGCCATGCGCCCAAACAGTGGTACCCCTCCACATGTGGGGTATCAACATACTCAAGACAAATTGCACAACAACTTTGATGGTCCAATTTCTCCTGTTACCCATGTGAAAGTAAAAATTTGAGGGTGAAAAGATAATTTTTGTGGAAAAAATATGATTTGCTCTATGTTATAAATTTCTGTGAAGCACTTGGGGGATCATAGTGCTCACCACACATCTAGGTTAGCTCCTAGGGGGGTCTAGTTTCCAAAATGGGGTAAAATGTGGTGGGTTTCTACTGTTTACGTACATCAGGGCCTCTGCAAACTCAACATGATGCCCGGCAGACCATTCCATCAAAGTCTGCATTTTAAAATGTCACTACATCCCTTCCGAGCCCCGCTGTGTGCCCAAACAGTGGTCCCCCCACATATGGGGTATCGGCATACTCAGGACAAACAGGGCAACAAATTTTGGGGTCCAATTTCTTGTTACCCTTGTGAAATTAAAAAATTGCTGGCTAAAAAATCATTTTTGTGGAAAAAAAATTATTTTTTATTTTCACGGCTCTGCGTTATAAACTTCTGTGAAGCACTTTGGGGTTCAAAGTGCTCATCACACATCTAGATAAGTTCTTTAAGGGGTTTAGTTTCCAAAATGGTGTCACTTGTGGGGGTTTTCCACTGTTTATACACATCAGATGGTCTCCAAACGCGCCATGGCGTCCGATCTCAATTCCAGCCAATTCTGCATTGAAAAAGTCAAACGGCACTCCTTCCCTTCTGAGCTCTGCCGTGTGCCCAAACAGTGGTTTACCCCTGCATGTAGGGTATCGGCGTACTCAGGACAAATTGTACAATAAATTTCGGGGTCTAATATCTCATGTTACCCTTGTGAAAATAAAAATTGGGGGGCTAAAAATCATTTTTGTGGAAAATAATTGATTTTTTATTTTCATGGCTCTACGTTATAAACTTCTGTGAAGCACTTGGGGGTTCAAAGTGCACACCACACATCTAGATAAGTTCCTTAATGGGTCTAGTTTCCATAATGGTGTCAGTTGTGGGGGGTTTCCACTGGTTAGGCACGTCAGGGGCTCTTTAAACACAGCATGGCGTCCGATCTCAATTCCAGCCAATTCTGCATTGAAAAAGTCAAACAGCCCTTCTTCTCTTCCAAGCTCTGCCGTGCGCCCAAACAGTGGTTTATCCCCACATATGGGGTATCGGCGTATTCAGGAGAATTTGAACAACAAAGTTTGGGGTTTCTTTTTCTCTTTTTACACTTGTGAAAATAAAAAAAAATTGGTTCTGAAGTGAAATGTTTGTAAAAAAAAGTTAAATGTTAATTTTTTTCCTTCCACATTGCTTCCCTTACTGTGAAGCACATAAAAGGTCAATACAATTTTTGAATGTGGTTTTGAGCTCCTTGAGTGGTGTAGTTTTAGAATGGTGCACTTTTGGGTATTTTCTGTCATGAACACCTTTCAAAGTGACTTTAAATGTGAGATGGTCCCTAAAAAAATGGTTTGTAAATTTTATTGTAAAAATGAGAAATCGCTGGCAAACCTTTAACCCTTATAACTTCCTAACAAAAAAAATTGTTTCCAAAATTGTGCTGATGTAAAGTAGACATGAGGGAAATGTTATTTATTAACTATTTTGTGCGACACATCTCTCTGATTTAAGGGCATAAAAATTCAAAGTTTGAAAATTGCAAAATTTAAAATTTTTTCACCATGCTTCCATTTTTTTCCTAAAAAACACAAGTAATAGCGAAGAAATGTTATGAATAACATGAAGTACAATATGTCCCGAAAAAACAAACTCACAATCAGCGGGATCCGTTAAACCGTTCCAGAGTTATAACCTCATAAAGTGACAGTGGTCAGAATTGGAAAAATTGGCCTGGTCATTAAGCTGCAAATTGGCTCCATCACTAAGGGGTTAATATATGATAGGCTTTTGTTATGATTTGTATGGTCAGTGAGTGCTAGGGCATGGTTACAGCTGACATTCACTATGTAGTGAACTGTGACTGAAGCCATGTTTGCTGCTCCACTATGACTGAAAGGCCCGGAGACACACTGGTGCGAGATGCGGCCGAGTCTCGCTGGTTAAAAGCAAGCTGTGGCACCTGCACTCCGGAGCGGAGCGTGCGGCTCCATGTATTGCTATGCAGCTGCATGCTCCGCTCCGGAGTGCAGGTGCCACAGCTTGCTTTTAACCAGCGAGACTCAGCCGTATCTCGCACCAGTGTGTCTCCGGCCAAAGCCAGAGGCTGCCTAGAGGAATAAAGTTAATTTCCTCCCAGCAGCTGAGCATTCAGTGCAGAGGCCGGGCAGCTTTGGAATGTTATTGACCTGCAGATTGTATCTGCAGGTTAATAGTGTTTGAGAACATGACAGGTTATCTTTAAATAGAGTGGAGATCAAGCATGAGCACTGCGGCTCCATTCATTCTCTATTGGACTGCTAGAGATTACATCAAGAATTCCCTGTATACTCCTTCACATAACAAAGTTATGAAGCTTGAAGAGACTAAAACTTGGATTTTTATTGGCTATGAATAAAGATATTTTAGGTGCAATCAAAATGTCAAACTCTGCAAAAAATCACATGTCCCGGTCTAGGTTGAGTGTCAGCATCATGCTAGAACATTAGAAAATATAAAACATGCAATAAATGCAAAAAATATATGCTAGAATTACTTCAACTTAATTGATAATTTGTTTATACAATTATAGTAAAATTGCAATTAAAAATTGATTTCTACCGGGGCGGTCATCAAAAAGACGGCCATTATACAGTAAATAGAATATGATGCAAAAGTGAATAAATAGCAGAAAATCTGGGTAAAGTGATAGCCTTCAGAAAAAGGTGATTTGGTGCTCCATAGAGATACATACATATACCTGTATGTCATCTCCCCTGTAAATAGTATATACCTTGTTATGATCCGGTGACCTTGGAGCCGCATGAGACTTTCTCAGGAGAAGGTGGAACCTGTACTGACCGCAAACCCTAAACTGACACCGCAACTAGAAGTAGCCGTGGGGTGTACCTAACACATCCTAGACACCTCGACACAGCCGGAGGACTAAATACCCCTATAGATGGAAATGGGAATTCTATCTTGCCTCAGAGCAGAACCCCCAAGGATAGGCAGCCCCCCACAAATATTGACTGTGAGTATAAGAGGAAAGACAAACGCAGGCAGAAATCAGGATTTAGCAGAATTCTAAGCGGTCAGTATTAAAAGCCTAAAAATATCCACAGCAGATAATACAAAAAATTCCACCATCTAACTAAAGATATGGAATTAATTCACAAGGGAGAACCGGTATAAAGTGCCAATATGCACCAGAAAAATTATTTTATTAGAAAATACACATAAAATAGACAAAAAACAAGTACAATTGCAAGGTAGCTACTAAGAAGCAGAGACTGCCATACTAGGTAGTAAATGTTGTAAATATAAGTATTAGCACACCTATGCCTGCTTTAGTATGCCCATACAATAACTCCACAAACTACATAGTGTAGGGGTAACACGACCCTGTCTAAATACATAAGGGAAATATGTTAGGGCAAACAGCAATCAAAATCAGCGGCACTTACATTAACCTGGTGTGGATCACAGATGGCGTCCCCACCGCCCCACACCAGGTTAATGTAAGTGCCGCTGATTTTGATTGCTGTTTGCCCTAACATATTTCCCTTATGTATTTAGACAGGGTCGTGTTACCCCTACACTATGTAGTTTGTGGAGTTATTGTATGGGCATACTAAAGCAGGCATAGGTGTGCTAATACTTATATTTACAACATTTACTACCTAGTATGGCAGTCTCTGCTTCTTAGTAGCTACCTTGCAATTGTACTTGTTTTTTGTCTATTTTATGTGTATTTTCTAATAAAATAATTTTTCTGGTGCATATTGGCACTTTATACCGGTTCTCCCTTGTGAATTAATTAAGTATAGTTCGGTTTTTTGTGCCCTCTGAATTTTATATGGGTCTAGTGGTGTAGCTAAAGATATGGAATGTATCTCTGCATCTCCTGAGAATCCAACTTGACTGAAAGTATCCAAACACAGTCTAAGCTGGACAAGAAAAAACAATGAATAGCACTGAATTGTAAAGCACACCGCATGTGTGCAGCAGAAACAAAACCAGACACTTATCTTGGCTGATTTGGCAGCAGGGCAGGAGGAACCAGACAGAGATGTATAACCTCCAAGAACAATGGACAACTGGCAAGGGCTAATGAATCCTGCACACCTAAATACCCCAGTCAGAGCTGCAATCAGCAGGAACACCTGCCCAGGATTGCAACCCAGGGACAACTGCATTACCACCAGCAACCACCAGGGGGAACCCAAGAGCAGAATTCACAACAATACCTGCTGTATGTCATCTCCTCCTGTATATTGTATATACCTATGTGTCATCTCCTCCTGTATATAGTATATACCTATATGTCATCTCTTCTGTATATACCTGTTACCTGTATGTCATCTCCTCCTATATATAGTATATACCTGTATGTCATCTCTTGTATATAGTATATACCTGTATGTCATCTCCCCTGTATATAGTATATACCTGCTGTATGTCATCTCCTCCTCTATATACATATGTGTCATCTCCTCTATTATATAGTATATACCTGTATGTCATCTACTCCTGTATATAGTATATACCTGTGTGTCATCTCCCCCTGTATATAGTATATACCTGTGTGTCCTCTCCCCTGTATATAGTATATACCTGTGTGTCATCTCCTCCTGTATATAGTATATACCTGTGTGTCCTCTCCTCCTGTATATAGTATATACCTGTATGTTATCTCCCCTGTATATAGTATATACCTGTGTGTCATCTGCTCCTGTATATAGTATATACCTGTGTGTCATCTCCTCTGTATATAGTATGTACCTGTATGTCATCTCCTCCTGTATTAGACCTCGTTCACACGTTACTTGGTCAGTATTTTTACCTCAGTATTTGTAAGCTAAATTGGCAGCCTGATAAATCCCCAGCCAACAGGAAGCCCAACCCCCTGGCAGTATATATTAGCTCACACATACACATAATAGACAGGTCATGTGACTGACAGCTGCCGTATTTCCTATATGGTACATTTGTTGCTCTTGTAGTTTGGCTGTAGCTGCGACGGTGCAGATGCCAATCCCAGACGCACACACATACACACACACATTCAGCTTTATATATTAGATTACTTTGAATCTCTGGATGCTTCATCATCAATAATATTCCCCAGCGGATTGTTGTAGATGTGGTTTCAGTTCCAGCAGCGAAGAGATCCAGGACGGAAGTAAGTAGATTTTCTTCATTAAAATACGTCTGAACTTTCGATGTTTCCTAAAATTATATAACACGAATATTCCCCATGTTACTATAATCAGCTTGTTCCGAGGTAATTATCACCTGCTTCTGTTTCTTATTTGGTATTCACTGTCCCCTTTTGGTTAAATTTTTTTTGCCTGAAATGCTAAGTTTGTCACAGTAATGTTCTCATGACTATAGCTTCCTGAATGGGAAGTATTAAGGAAATGTTACGGTTGCACCCCTCAGTGTGTCTGGGATGCAGTTATTGACAGCTCAGGCGTCCAATCTTGTACAGATACATGCTGAAGATATCAGTACTTTGATTGACAGCTCAGTCACCCAATCTGATACAGGGGCATGCTAAACTGTCACTGTGTTGATTGACAGCTCGACTGTCCACTCTAAGACTGGGAGGCATTGGCTGTCTCCAGGTGTTCAAAGCACCAGGAGATTGCCAGGCTACTTAACGGGGCTGTTACTCCCAGACCAATGCCTGACATATATTTAGCTAAGTGTGGTTTGTCTCTCTATGCATTGAGTTCTGCTTGTAAATCTTTCATTGTCTGACCTTGTTCTATCCGTCTGTCTTTTTATCACCTTCTGCTCTGATCTAATATCCTCCAGGTATTCTGACCTCCAACATCATCACAATGCCAATTGCAGGATCAGATGATTAATTTGTTGAAGACTTCTTACAGCAGTCCACTGCCAGCATGGGCTGTGATGTCGGTACCCCCTGATTCACAGTTGATCTCTCCCGAACCCCCCTGTAATAGCCCTTCCTAATTAATTTTCAGGAGAGAAAGACCAGGGCATTTAGGGAAAGCTGTCAGTTATTGTTTACCATGTGCATCCGGTCATCGGGGGAGGAGTGGGAATAGCTATGTCTCTACTGAGAAGGTGTCCTCAGAACTGGGCATTTACATTGTCCCCAAAAGCCCCAGAACAGTTCTCTGTTTATGGCTTTTTTGACAGTTTGGGTCTGATACATGACTAAGATCATGAACCTGGCACAGAGAGGTTGCACAGCAAAGGACTACTGTACTAAGTTCCACCAGTGGTCCACTGAATTTCTGTGGAACGGTGCAGCTCTCAGGAGCCAATGGCTCAAAGAGCTTTCCAAAACCTTTAAGGACTCTGGTTCTTCATGATGCCCCTTGTTCTCTGGAAAAGGCCATGACCCAGGCCATATGAATGGACAGCAGAATCTGTGAGAGATTTGTTGAACTGCAGGCTATCCGTCATACTTGCCTGCAGCAGGTCCATTTACCGAAGGTGGATCCATTGGAGGTTAGCCTTGACAGTCTTTGTGTTGTGCAAAAAACACATGCACAAAATCTTTCTCTGGTAAAGTACTAATAAATACAGTGTTATCCTTTGAGAACCAGGTATTATCAATATTGGCGTTCATTGACTTTGGGTCTGCTGCTAGCTTTATTGATTTGTGACTGGTTTTCAATTTAGAGTTAGGGACAATCAGTTTAGATAGGCCCATTCAAATATTCGCCCTTGATAGGACACCATTAGCCTGGAATTTTGGCAAGAGGGTATTGGTGGATTTCACTCTCCAAGTGGGAGCACTCCACTCTGAATCCATCTCCTGTTTCGTATTGGATAATTTACCTGCTGGGTTGGTAATGAGGCTTCCACGGTTGCAGATTCACAATCCTGTTATTGATTAGTATCAGAAGGAGATTGTTAAATGGAGCCCCAATTGTTTCAAGAAATGTCTAAAAACTTTACAAATATGCTCTGAAAGGTCTGTCGGGATAAACTGAAGGTCTTCAGATATGTGTTCTCGGAAAAAGCATATGGCTCAATAGTAGTGTTGAGCGATACCGTCCGATACTTGAAAGTATCGGTATCGGAAAGTATCGGCCGATACCGTCACAGTATCGGAATCCAATCCGATACCGATACCCGATACCAATACAAGTCAATGGGACTCATGTATCGGACGGTATCCCTGATGGTTCCCAGGGTCTGAAGGAGAGGAAACTCTCCTTCAGGCCCTGGGAACCATATAAATGTGTAAAAGAAAGAATTAAAATAAAAAATATCGCTATACTCACCTGTCCGACGCAGCCGGGACTTCAGCGAGGGAACCGGCAGCGTTGTTTGTTTAAAAATCGCGCTATTACTTGGTTACGTGAATTCCCGGCTTGTGATTGGTCAGGTCGGCCATGTTGCCGGGACGCGGACCAATCACAGCAAGCCGTGACGAAATTACGTCACGGCTTGCTGTGATTGGTCCGCGTCCCGGCAATATGGCCGCCCTGACCAATCACAAGCCGGGACGTCACGGGAGGCTGGACACGCGCTCATTTTAAAATGGGCGCGTGTCCAGCCTCCCGTGACGTCACGGCTTGTGATTGGTTGCGCCGCGATCAACCAATCACAAGCCGGGAGGCTGGACGCGCTCATTTTGAAATGGGCGCGTGTCCAGCCTCCCGGCTTGTGATTGGTTGACCGCGACGCAACCAATCACAAGCCGTGACATCACGGGAGGCTGGACACGCGCCCTTTTTAAAATGAGCGCGTTTCCAGCCTCCCGTGACGTCACGGCTTGTGATTGGTTAATGGCGGCCATGTTGCCGGGACGCGGACCAATCACAGCAAGCCGTGACGTATTTTCGTCACGGCTTGCTGTGATTGGTCCGCGGCCCGGCAACATGGCCGCCCTGACCAATCACAAGCCGGGACTTCGCGTAACCATGTAAAAGCGGGAATTTTAAACAAACAACGCTGCCGGTTCCTGCGCTGAGGTCCCGGCTGCGTCGGACAGGTGAGTATAGCGATATTTTTTATTTTAATTCTCTATTTTACACATTTTAACATTAATGTTGTTCCGATACCCGATACCCGATACCACAAGAGTATCGGAATCCCGGTATCGGAATTCCGATACAGCAAGTATCGGCCGATACCCGATACTTGCAGCATCGGAATGCTCAACACTACTCAATAGCCTAATTTAAATTTCTAATAACAAATGATAAAAAAAACCTTGAATAATAAAGTGTGATGCAACAATAGTGCCCCCAAACACAGTATAATGCACCCACAGTGAATTCCTCAACAGTGTTCACTTTTGCCCATTCTCCCACTGCTCAGGTCTCTTCTTGGTGTCATCAGATCCTCTGCATATCTCGATGAAGAGGGTGCATTGTAATGACATAATTGTGCCCGCTGCGCTGAGATGTCAGACGTATAGGGGGAATCATGGGAGAGCGTCAGCTGACGCTCCCTCCTCCATCATTGCTTTCAACTGTATCGACATCTAAGATGCAGATCTAGTTGAAAGTGCAATGTCGGCAGGAGACCCACCCAGCACTGTGGGCCAAATATACTCATCCTGTGGGTTACATTTGGCCCGTGAGACAGAGTTTGACATGTGTGCTTTCGTGTCAATTTCAGCAAAGTTATGTCTCTTAAATGTTTTCAAATGATGAATGTATGTAAAAACTCAATTTCGATTAAATGACTGGCATGATTCCAGTAATAACTTTTAATAATATAAAAATACCAAAATAAAAATACCAAGTAAAGAAATATGCCATGTATTGGCTATATGGTCGTTCATATAGAAGGTCCCAGCCCCTGTTAAACCCACCCCATTTGTTATTGGGAGGTTAGTACCTGTGCAAGAAAGCCATCTCTAGAGGAACAGTAATGGGAGACCCATTAAATTTCCTAGTTGTATTATATGCGAAGGCAGTGATGTGAGTACAATTACTGACTACAGGGCTGGCATGAGGAAAGGGGTCCTGGGCAACTCCCTCTCCAAAGCTGACTAAAAGTTACGCAGGGGAAGAGACTTTTGGACCTAAGGACACGGATACAGATCAAGGATGCAAAATGGCAGTGAACATAACTCTGCAGACACAAATTGTGGCTGGAAGAAGTCTTCATAGCGGTCTGAGCCAGATGAAAAAGATGGGAAAAGTGAACAAGTCCAATAAGAGAAGACATTGGTCTTGGATTGGATTTATAAGACACACTGAACAGAAACACTAACAATTGCCTCCCTATTCAGCCTTGTAGGTCATTAACAATTGTGACATTGACCCCACACCCACTTTTTTATACTGCCAGGACAGTTTTGATTGGTGGGACATATGTTCCTATATGTCTAAACCTGTGCTGCATCTTAAAATCCAAAAAATGAACCCTAGCAGTGCCCAAACATCGGTGCCTCTGCTCTGCTCTCAGCACAAGACCTTCTGTGCTGACTGAATATGATTGTGTTGGTATAAATAGTTCAGCATTTACCATCTCACTTTTACTTTCAGCCACAGGGTTACACGTCACCTAACACCAACCGTGAGTGTTAGGGCTAGCGGAATGCACCAAATAATAATATGGAAGGTATAAGCTGCATTCGCTGCCCGGGGTCCACCGTGCAGAGAAACTCCTGCTGCTAGATAATGGCAGGCAGTATATGGCGGTATTACGTGATCACACACACAGGTTAGCTTCATCCGGTATGAACAATGAGGCGAACCCTGTTGCTTCACAGGGCCGCCGAACCGCAAAGAGACACTAGGTTCAGGTCATAGAACTCTGCCACAAGGATTGGGAGAAGAGTCCCTCTAGACCACTAGTGCTCGGCGCCACTACTGCGGTGCCAGGGAATTCAGACTAAACATTTACCAAGTGTGTGTACAGCGCTGCTCTGGCGGACGCCACTAACCACCCTGACTAGGGCCAGGAAAGCGCACTGGTCGCTGGAGATTTGTCACTGTCGTATTAGTGTGCTGGATTGCACTGTAAGGTGCTAGATAACTCCAACATTCGCAAGCATTCAACAACACTAGGAATGGGAATGATTAGGAGCTTTCATCAATCACAGGCATACATCCACATACACACAATAACAGGTTTATAGTAGCGCATTGCCATGCGGCCATGTGAACCTTTTATAGCAGAAGCTCTCCGGGACCTTCCTAGTGGTCCAATAGGAGCTGCTACAGGACCTGAGCATGTGACCCCAGACCTCCAATGAGAGGTCATCCCTTGGGCATGCTCATAAGAGAAAAAGCAGGACTTCGACCCAGTAGCGCCTGCTCGCCACTGATCAGTACTGGTGGTTACAACGTCTGAGTCAGGAATGACAGCAGTAACCATCCGCACAATATCAGCTTGAGCCAGATGCTGGGACTGATGTCTCTGCTGAGCAGGCTCCACTGCAGCTGGAGTAGAATGGGAGACCGCAGCGGAGATGGCTCGAGGTTCCCCCTGTGCAGCGGTGGAAACTCAAAACCTAACACTAAGTAGATTGTAAAATCCTCAGATGTAACCAGAATAATTGATATCACACCCTTTTTATCTTATAAAGGAAAATTAAGGTAACATATGCACTATTAACGCACCTGTTCCTGCTTCAGAAGATATGCATCAATATATCCTGTGACGTCATTTGCATCTAAATCCAATCGTCGATTCATCGAACATTGGGAAATGAAACTCTTCAGATCTTGTATGTTCTGCATTAGTTTCTTATGTAGGCCAAGGAGTGATCCGAGGAAAGGATAATAATTATACAGCTGTGGAAATTAATAATTCCTTCTTAGATTTTCTTGTAACAAAAAGTACAGACGATTTCAACAACGGTGTATATTGGGAACAGCTCGACCAGTCAGTGGCGCTCCACCCTACATCACTAGGTTAGAATCCAGAAAAGTGTATTCTCTGAATTGAGTCCTTTTCAGGTTTTTTTTCTACATCACTTTTATCAGTATAGTGGATCCAATTGTAAACATTTGTAGTCCTTGTGGATGGATTTTTTTTACCATTCATGCATATCATCCATTTTTCTCATATGAGAAAAAACCACAAGTTCCCCAGGCTTCTACCAGCATTACTCAGTGAAAAACGGACGCTGCACATATTCACTCAAATCACTAAGGTTTATCCACAAAATGGATCAATATCGGACATGACTTTGGGTATGTGAAAAGGCCATAGACTATAATAGTAGCAAATAAGAAAACACAAAACATGCACGCAAAACTTGTGTAAATGAGACTTAAGCTGGTATGTTCTCCTTGTAGGCTTGCATGAGTTTCCTCGAGGTTCTCCACTTTTTTCCATATTCTAAAAAGCATACGGGTAGGCTTATTGGTCCTAGTGTGTAGGTGAGTGAGAGACAGATTTAGGTTGTGACCCTAATTGGGGACAACAACTGATAAGAGGAATGGTGATCTCTGTGGAGCGTTGTACAATATTATAGTACAAACCTATTTATCAAAGAGAGGACACATCACATCAATCAATTAATTATAGGCATTAACTAGGGTTAGAAAAAGGGTCTCCCTTTTATGAAAATGTAATGCTTCAGCAGTGTCTAGTTTTTCACATAAAAATAATTCACTTATAAGGAAGCTATCATCAGAAAATGACTAGAATGACCTACTATTTGTGTGACATTTTTTTTTCTTTTTACTATTAAGATCTTTATTTAAAATAAAACAATAGTAATCTTGCAATTTTCACAATGGCCACTGGGGCTTTTTTAGCCACATCCTTCCTTAGCTTTCAGGAAGACAGACTCCATATCATCAGAGGCAGGATTACAATGACTAGTGACAACTCTACACACAGCTGATAACACAGGATCCACCAATCACAATAGGCGATGTCACAGCTCTCCCTGCTATCCTTGATTTCACAATGACCTTTGCACATGCTCATAAAACCTGATGTATTCAATAGATAATATTATTCCCTTTAATTAATTAGAGACTAGTCTTTCTTACCTAGCAACTTATCTGTGCGCTATAAGGTACTCAGTAACATTTATCAGTGTGAATACTAAAAAGCTCCTTATTCACTTACTTGAAATATGAAAAAATCTATGAGATCTACTAACAGCTAAACCTAATTATCACTACTCCCTGCTGATTCTCCTGGATCTCTCTCCAGCATCTGACGCTGTGGATCACCAGCTCCTCTTCACTATGCTCTGCTCTATCGGCCTCCAGGACATTGTGCTATGCTGGTTCTCCTCCTATCTCTCCGACCGCTTTCTCACTGTATGTTTTGCTGGCTCCTCTTCCTCTCCTCTTCCGCTAACTGTCGATGTTCCTCAAGGATCAGTCCTTGGCCTCCTCCTTTTCTCCTTATATATTGCCACTAGGGTTGAGCGACTTTCATTTTTTTAAGATCGAGTAGGGTTTTGGGAAACCCGATTTTGTCCAGAGTCGAGTCGAGTGCAGTCGGCCGATTATCGCTAAAAGTCGGGGATCGACCGAAACACGAAACCCAATGCAAGTCAATGGGGAAGCATAGTCGGCAGTGAGTGGAGGCCAGGAAAACACCTACAGTGCCCATTTTAATGCCAAAAACATCCATTCTTGTTTCTGAAGCTTGCCAATCTTAATTAACTGTATAATAATAGTTGGGCATAGGGAATTGGGGGAAAGTTGTGGGGGGAGTAGGGCTGGCTCAAGTTTTTCGTGGGCCCAGGAAATGCGGACTACGTCACGGCGGTGTTGCAGGGAAAGGTAAGTATTTAAACGTTGCAAGTGCTGTGATCCTGAGCAAGCAGGGGGGGGCCCACTCGTTCGCATTGCCACTGGCACAGGGCCCCTCAAAGTACGGCGGTGTGTTTGCATGGCGGGGGCGCCTCCCACCAGCAGCGACACTTTTGCGTACTCTGAGGGGCCCTGTGCCAGTGACGTCGCCAACGAGTATGCCCCCCCACCTGATGAAGGAACCTGCACTTTCATCTGCACCTTCCTCTTTGTCCCTGTGTAAGGTGGTATAACATGCGGGAAGGGGAACCTTATTTTCAGCAGGGTCAGATTCTGGCTGTGTAGAGTACAAGGGGAATGTAGTGGTCTAGGTCAATGTACCAGCAGACTCATTTAGCAGTGGCTGGGCAATGGGCAGGATGAGGAGGAAACAGATATAGGGCCAAAGAATAAATTAGGCTACATGCAGTTCAAAATTGGTAACAGGACTAAACAGGCGGCATTGCTTTGTTCAGTGGAGTAGCAAACCCAAGAGCAGCAGACACTGTTTCAAGGGCCTAACCACACTAGTAGGCCAAATGCAGTTTAATATCTGATAGTATAGGGCGAAAGCCAGAATGTGGAAGCTCAGCTTTGTTCAGTTGAGGACAACACCAGGGAGGGGCAGACACCTTTAGTAGGCCGGAAAAGCCTATTGCATTTTTTAAAATGGTAATTTGGAGCAGAAGGTTGAAGCTCAGCTTTATTTAGTTGAGGACAACACCAGGCAGGGGCACACAGACAGACACCTTTAGTAGGCCGGAAAAGCCTATTGCATTTTTTAAAATGGTAATTTGGAGCAGAAGGTTGAAGCTCAGCTTTATTTAGTTGAGGACAACACCAGGCAGGGGCACACAGACAGACACCTTTAGTAGGCCGGAAAAGCCTATTGCATTTTTTAAAATGGTAATTTGGAGCAGAAGGTTGAAGCTCAGCTTTATTTAGTTGAGGACAACACCAGGGAGGGGCAGAAGCCGTTAGTAGGCCCTAACCACCATTTTTTTTTTTTTAATCCACTTAATGAGAGCCGGAAGGTTGAAGCTCAGCTTTATTTAGTTGAGGACAACACCAGGCAGGGGCACACAGACAGACACCTTTAGTAGGCCGGAAAAGCCTATTGCATTTTTTAAAATGGTAATTTGGAGCAGAAGGTTGAAGCTCAGCTTTATTTAGTTGAGGACAACACCAGGGAGGGGCAGAAGCCGTTAGTAGGCCCTAACCACCATTTTTTTTTTTTAAAACCACTTAATGAGAGCCGGAAGGTTGAAGCTCAGCTTTATTTAGTTGAGGACAACACCAGGCAGGGGCACACAGACAGACACCTTTAGTAGGCCGGAAAAGCCTATTGCATTTTTTAAAATGGTAATTTGGAGCAGAAGGTTGAAGCTCAGCTTTATTTAGTTGAGGACAACACCAGGCAGGGGCACACAGACAGACACCTTTAGTAGGCCGGAAAAGCCTATTGCATTTTTTAAAATGGTAATTTGGAGCAGAAGGTTGAAGCTCAGCTTTATTTAGTTGAGGGCAACACCAGGCAGGGGCACACAGACAGACACCTTTAGTAGGCCGGAAAAGCCTATTGCATTTTTTAAAATGGTAATTTGGAGCAGAAGGTTGAAGCTCAGCTTTATTTAGTTGAGGACAACACCAGGGAGGGGCAGAAGCCGTTAGTAGGCCCTAACCACCATTTTTTTTTTTTAAAACCACTTAATGAGAGCCGGAAGGTTGAAGCTCAGCTTTATTTAGTTGAGGACAACACCAGGCAGGGGCACACAGACAGACACCTTTAGTAGGCCGGAAAAGCCTATTGCATTTTTTAAAATGGTAATTTGGAGCAGAAGGTTGAAGCTCAGCTTTATTTAGTTGAGGACAACACCAGGGAGGGGCAGAAGCCGTTAGTAGGCCCTAACCACCATTTTTTTTTTTTAAAACCACTTAATGAGAGCCGGAAGGTTGAAGCTCAGCTTTATTTAGTTGAGGACAACACCAGGCAGGGGCACACAGACAGACACCTTTAGTAGGCCGGAAAAGCCTATTGCATTTTTTAAAATGGTAATTTGGAGCAGAAGGTTGAAGCTCAGCTTTATTTAGTTGAGGGCAACACCAGGCAGGGGCACACAGACAGACACCTTTAGTAGGCCGGAAAAGCCTATTGCATTTTTTAAAATGGTAATTTGGAGCAGAAGGTTGAAGCTCAGCTTTATTTAGTTGAGGACAACACCAGGGAGGGGCAGAAGCCGTTAGTAGGCCCTAACCACCATTTTTTTTTTTTAAAACCACTTAATGAGAGCCGGAAGGTTGAAGCTCAGCTTTATTTAGTTGAGGACAACACCAGGCAGGGGCACACAGACAGACACCTTTAGTAGGCCGGAAAAGCCTATTGCATTTTTTAAAATGGTAATTTGGAGCAGAAGGTTGAAGCTCAGCTTTATTTAGTTGAGGACAACACCAAGGAGGGGCAGAAGCCGTTAGTAGGCCCTAACCACCATTTTTTTTTTTTTAAACCACTTAATGAGAGCCGGAAGGTTGAAGCTCAGCTTTATTTAGTTGAGGACAACACCAGGCAGGGGCACACAGACAGACACCTTTAGTAGGCCGGAAAAGCCTATTGCATTTTTTAAAATGGTAATTTGGAGCAGAAGGTTGAAGCTCAGCTTTATTTAGTTGAGGACAACACCAGGGAGGGGCAGAAGCCGTTAGTAGGCCCTAACCACCATTTTTTTTTTTTAAAACCACTTAATGAGAGCCGGAAGGTTGAAGCTCAGCTTTATTTAGTTGAGGACAACACCAGGCAGGGGCACACAGACAGACACCTTTAGTAGGCCGGAAAAGCCTATTGCATTTTTTAAAATGGTAATTTGGAGCAGAAGGTTGAAGCTCAGCTTTATTTAGTTGAGGACAACACCAGGGAGGGGCAGAAGCCGTTAGTAGGCCCTAACCACCATTTTTTTTTTTTAAAACCACTTAATGAGAGCCGGAAGGTTGAAGCTCAGCTTTATTTAGTTGAGGACAACACCAGGCAGGGGCACACAGACAGACACCTTTAGTAGGCCGGAAAAGCCTATTGCATTTTTTAAAATGGTAATTTGGAGCAGAAGGTTGAAGCTCAGCTTTATTTAGTTGAGGACAACACCAGGCAGGGGCACACAGACAGACACCTTTAGTAGGCCGGAAAAGCCTATTGCATTTTTTAAAATGGTAATTTGGAGCAGAAGGTTGAAGCTCAGCTTTATTTAGTTGAGGGCAACACCAGGCAGGGGCACACAGACAGACACCTTTAGTAGGCCGGAAAAGCCTATTGCATTTTTTAAAATGGTAATTTGGAGCAGAAGGTTGAAGCTCAGCTTTATTTAGTTGAGGACAACACCAGGGAGGGGCAGAAGCCGTTAGTAGGCCCTAACCACCATTTTTTTTTTTTAAAACCACTTAATGAGAGCCGGAAGGTTGAAGCTCAGCTTTATTTAGTTGAGGACAACACCAGGCAGGGGCACACAGACAGACACCTTTAGTAGGCCGGAAAAGCCTATTGCATTTTTTAAAATGGTAATTTGGAGCAGAAGGTTGAAGCTCAGCTTTATTTAGTTGAGGACAACACCAGGGAGGGGCAGAAGCCGTTAGTAGGCCCTAACCACCATTTTTTTTTTTTAAAACCACTTAATGAGAGCCGGAAGGTTGAATCTCAGCTTTATTTAGTTGAGGACAACACCAGGCAGGGGCACACAGACAGACACCTTTAGTAGGCCGGAAAAGCCTATTGCATTTTTTAAAATGGTAATTTGGAGCAGAAGGTTGAAGCTCAGCTTTATTTAGTTGAGGACAACACCAGGGAGGGGCAGAAGCCGTTAGTAGGCCCTAACCACCATTTTTTTTTTTTAAAACCACTTAATGAGAGCCGGAAGGTTGAAGCTCAGCTTTATTTAGTTGAGGACAACACCAGGCAGGGGCACACAGACAGACACCTTTAGTAGGCCGGAAAAGCCTATTGCATTTTTTAAAATGGTAATTTGGAGCAGAAGGTTGAAGCTCAGCTTTATTTAGTTGAGGACAACACCAGGGAGGGGCAGAAGCCGTTAGTAGGCCCTAACCACCATTTTTTTTTTTTAAAACCACTTAATGAGAGCCGGAAGGTTGAAGCTCAGCTTTATTTAGTTGAGGACAACACCAGGCAGGGGCACACAGACAGACACCTTTAGTAGGCCGGAAAAGCCTATTGCATTTTTTAAAATGGTAATTTGGAGCAGAAGGTTGAAGCTCAGCTTTATTTAGTTGAGGACAACACCAGGGAGGGGCAGAAGCCGTTAGTAGGCCCTAACCACCATTTTTTTTTTTTAAAACCACTTAATGAGAGCCGGAAGGTTGAAGCTCAGCTTTATTTAGTTGAGGACAACACCAGGCAGGGGCACACAGACAGACACCTTTAGTAGGCCGGAAAAGCCTATTGCATTTTTTAAAATGGTAATTTGGAGCAGAAGGTTGAAGCTCAGCTTTATTTAGTTGAGGACAACACCAGGGAGGGGCAGAAGCCGTTAGTAGGCCCTAACCACCATTTTTTTTTTTTAAAACCACTTAATGAGAGCCGGAAGGTTGAAGCTCAGCTTTATTTAGTTGAGGACAACACCAGGCAGGGGCACACAGACAGACACCTTTAGTAGGCCGGAAAAGCCTATTGCATTTTTTAAAATGGTAATTTGGAGCAGAAGGTTGAAGCTCAGCTTTATTTAGTTGAGGACAACACCAGGCAGGGGCACACAGACAGACACCTTTAGTAGGCCGGAAAAGCCTATTGCATTTTTTAAAATGGTAATTTGGAGCAGAAGGTTGAAGCTCAGCTTTATTTAGTTGAGGACAACACCAGGGAGGGGCAGAAGCCGTTAGTAGGCCCTAACCACCATTTTTTTTTTTTAAAACCACTTAATGAGAGCCGGAAGGTTGAAGCTCAGCTTTATTTAGTTGAGGACAACACCAGGCAGGGGCACACAGACAGACACCTTTAGTAGGCCGGAAAAGCCTATTGCATTTTTTAAAATGGTAATTTGGAGCAGAAGGTTGAAGCTCAGCTTTATTTAGTTGAGGACAACACCAGGCAGGGGCACACAGACAGACACCTTTAGTAGGCCGGAAAAGCCTATTGCATTTTTTAAAATGGTAATTTGGAGCAGAAGGTTGAAGCTCAGCTTTATTTAGTTGAGGACAACACCAGGGAGGGGCAGAAGCCGTTAGTAGGCCCTAACCAAAGTTGAAGGCCAAATGCAGTTTAATTTCTGATACTATAGGCCGAAAGCCAGAAGGTGGAAGCTCCGATTTAGACAGTGGAGGACAATTTGAATTAGGGACTGCAGACAGACTTAGTAGGCTGTCCCCTGTGGACCATGCATCCACCACATTTTACCCATTGCTGTTGTGAATTTGCTTTTTGCTCCCTCTAGTGGTTACTAGTTTTTTGACTCTGGTTTTTTCTGTCATTCCTTTTATCCGCACCTGGGTCGTTAGTTAGGGGTGTTGCTATATAAGCTCCCTGGACCTTCAGTTCAATGCCTGGCAACGTAGTTATCAGAGCTAGTCTGCTGTGCTCTTGTCTACTGATCCTGGTTCCAGTTATATCAGCTAAGTCTGCCTTTTGCTTTTTGCTATTTGTTTTGGTTTTGTATTTTTGTCCAGCTTGTTCCAAATCTGTATCCTGACCTTTGCTGGAAGCTCTAGGGGGCTGGTGTTCTCCCCCCGGACCGTTAGACGGTTCGGGGGTTCTTGAATTTCCAGTGTGGATTTTGATAGGGTTTTTGTTGACCATATAAGTTACCTTTCTTTATTCTGCTATCAGTAAGCGGGCCTCTCTGTGCTAAACCTGGTTCATTTCTGTGTTTGTCATTTCCTCTTACCTCACCGTTATTATTTGTGGGGGGCTTCTATCCAGCTTTGGGGTCCCCTTCTCTGGAGGCAAGAAAGGTCTTTTGTTTTCCTCTACTAGGGGTAGCTAGATTCTCCGGCTGGAGCGTGTCATCTAGAATCAACGTAGGAATGATCCCCGGCTACTTCTAGTGTTGGCGTTAGGAGTAGATATATGGTCAAACCAGTTACCACTGCCCTATGAGCTGGATTTTTGTATTCTGCAGACTTCCACGTACCTCTGAGACCCTCGCCATTGGGGTCATAACACATTGCGCCGTAATGGACACGTAATCTTCCGTGGCCATGCCTACAGGTCCATGCGTCTGTTGTCAGGTGCACCTTTGTACTCACAGATTGCCAGAGTGCATGGACAATGCGGTCTTCTACATGCTGGTGGAGGGTTGGGATGGCTTTTCTCGCAAAAGAAGTGTCGACTGGTTAGCTTGTAGCGTGGTACAGCGTAGTCCATCATGGCCTTATTAATAGTAAATAAAATATATAACTAGGCTCTATGAACTTTTAAATAGGTTCCAGGGGTACACGGGCAGCATTGGTGTGGTCAGTGGAGGAGTATTGCAAGTAGGGGCTGCAGACAGGCTATCAAAGGCCTAAAATAACAAACAGTAGGCAGTCATGGCAGTTTTACATCGGTTACGTGGATACACAGGCAGGCACTCCAGGCAGCATTGTGGTCAGTGGAGGAGTATTGCAAGTAGGGGCCGCAGACAGGCTATCAAAGGCCTAAAATAACAAACAATAGGCTCATTGCAGTTTTACAGCGGTTACATGGATAGACGGGCAGGCAGCTTGGTGGTGAGTGGAGGAGTATTTAAAGTAGGGACCGCAGACAGGCTATCAAAGGCCTAACATAACAAACAATAGGCTCATGGCAGTTTTACAGCGGTTACATGGATACACGGGCAGGCAGCTTGGTGGTCAGTGGAGGAGTATTTAAAGTAGGGACCGCAGACAGGCTTCAAAGGCCTAACATAAGAAAATGGGCTGGCTGTAGGCACTTTATAATTGGTTCCAGGGGTACACGGGCAGCAGTGGTCTGGCCAGTGGAGGACTAGTGGAAGGAGGGACCGCAGACAGGCTTCAAAGGCCTAACATAAAAAAATGGGCTGGCTGTAGGCACTTTATAATTGGTTCCAGGGGTACACGGGCAGCAGTGGTCTGGCCAGTGGAGGACTAGTGGAAGGAGGGACCGCAGACAGGCTTCAAAGGCCTAACATAAAAAAATGGGCTGGCTGTAGGCACTTTATAATTGGTTCCAGGGGTACACGGGCAGCAGTGGTCTGGCCAGTGGAGGACTAGTGGAAGGAGGGACCGCAGACAGGCTTCAAAGGCCTAACATAAAAAAATGGGCTGGCTGTAGGCACTTTATAATTGGTTCCAGGGGTACACGGGCAGCAGTGGTCTGGCCAGTGGAGGACTAGTGGAAGGAGGGACCGCAGACAGGCTTCAAAGGCCTAACATAAAAAAATGGGCTGGCTGTAGGCACTTTATAATTGGTTCCAGGGGTACACGGGCAGCAGTGGTCTGGCCAGTGGAGGACTAGTGGAAGGAGGGACCGCAGACAGGCTTCAAAGGCCTAACATAAAAAAATGGGCTGGCTGTAGGCACTTTATAATTGGTTCCAGGGGTACACGGGCAGCAGTGGTCTGGTCAGTGGAGGACTAGTGGAAGGAGGGACCGCAGACAGGCTTCAAAGGCCTAACATAAAAAAATGGGCTGGCTGTAGGCACTTTATAATTGGTTCCAGGGGTACACGGGCAGCAGTGGTCTGGTCAGTGGAGGACTAGTGGAAGGAGGGACCGCAGACAGGCTTCAAAGGCCTAAAATAACAAACAATAGGCTCATGGCAGTTTTACAGCGGTTACATGGATACACGGGCAGCTTGGTGGTGAGTGGAGGAGTAGTGCAAGGAGTGTCTGTCCCAGTACTCCCAAAATATAAATAGATGTTAATGTCTCGCAAAACAACCAAAACAAAAAAAAAGGTGGCATACTTAGGTACAGGGGTGGGCTCATCTGCTGAGTTTCTGACATAGTAATTTGGCAGTAACTATTTAATGGTGCCAATATAGGACACAGACACAGACTACTTTAAGTTGCATCATAGATGTCTACAAATTTGTATTGTCAGTGCCAGACATTGAATGATGTCAGCGAATAGACTAAAGATTGGTGGAGCTGTGCGACATAATTTTGCATGTGGTAGAGCACATTTTGAGCTGGGGTACGGGGGGAACTCTCTAGAGGCCGGCGGGACCGCCCCAGGGCCCCTCATGTTACAACGGTGTGTCTGACGTTGGGTGCGCACCACCACCGCCAGAGACACTACATTGTACTATGAGGGACCCAGTAGCAATGCCGTCAACCAAAAGCGAGCACACCCACCTCTTCAGACAAACAGCAGTCTCACGGGTGCTTGCGCCAAGTCGCGATACCACGGCCCCGTGTGGGGAGTTTGGCCATTTAGGGAGGTGTAAACATGTCGTATGCTGTACAATCAGCTGCAGCAAATTAGACATTAGAAAAGTAATTCACAGGCAAGAGCCTTTCATAGGAAAGCTAGGTGTCGGCCGGGCAAGGTGGGGCAAAAGATTTCGAAATCCAGTTGTGGTTCATTTTAATGAATGTTAGATCGTCAACATTTTGGGTAGCCAGACGAGTCCTTTTTTCGGTTAATATTGAACCTGCAGCACTGAATACTCTTTCTGATAGGACACTTGCTGCCGGGCAAGCAAGCTCCTGCAATGCATATTCTGCCAATTCTGGCCAGGTGTCTAATTTGGAGGCCCAGTAATCAAATGGGAATGACGGTTGAGGGAGAACATCGATAAGGGATGAAAAATAGTTAGTAACCATACTGGACAAATGTTGTCTCCTGTCACTTTCAATTGATGCAGCAGTACCTGTCCTGTCTGCGGTCATAGCAAAATCACTCCACAACCTGGTCAGAAAACCCCTCTGTCCAACGCCACTTCTGATGTGTGCACCCCTAACACTCCTAGTCTGCTGCCCCCTGGAGCTCGTGTGAGAACGATCACGTGCGCTGTGTGCTGGGAATGCCTGAAGCAAACGGTCAACAAGAGTTGATTGTTTGGTTGCTAATATTAGTTCCAAGTTCTCATGTGGCATAATATTTTGCAATTTGCCTTTATAGCGTGGATCAAGGAGGCAGGCCAACCAGTAATCGTCATCGTTCATCATTTTCGTTATGCGTGTGTCCCTTTTTAGGATACGTAAGGCATAATCCGCCATGTGGGCCAAAGTTCCAGTTGTCAAATCTCCGGTTGTGATTGGTTGAGGGGCAGTTGCAGGCAAATCTACGTCACTTGTGTCCCTCAAAAAACCAGAACCCGGCCGTGACACGCAACCAATTTCCTGTGCCCCCGGGAAAGGTTCGGCATTAAAAATATACTCATCCCCATCATCCTCCTCGTCCTCCACCTCCTCTTCGCCCGCTACCTCGTCCTGTACACTGCCCTGACCAGACAATGGCTGACTGTCATCAAGGCTTTCCTCTTCCTCTGGTGCAGACGCCTGCTCCTTTATGTGCGTCAAACTTTGCATCAGCAGACGCATTAGGGGGATGCTCATGCTTATTACGGCGTTGTCTGCACTAACCAGCCGTGTGCATTCCTCAAAACACTGAAGGACTTGACACATGTCTTGTATCTTAGACCACTGCACACCTGACAACTCCATGTCTGCCATCCTACTGCCTGCCCGTGTATCCTCCCACAAATAAATAACAGCACGCCTCTGTTCGCACAGTCTCTGAAGCATGTGCAGTGTTGAGTTCCACCTTGTTGCAACGCCTATGATTAGGCGATGCTGGGGAAGGTTCAAAGACCGCTGATAGGTCTGCATACGGCTGGCGTGTACAGGCGAACGTCGGATATGTGAGCAAAGTGCACGCACTTTGAGGAGCAGGTCGGAGAACCCAGGATAAGTTTTCAATAAGCACTGCACCACCAGGTTTAAGGTGTGAGCCAGGCAAGGAATGTGTTTCAGTTGGGAAAGGGAGATGGCAGCCATGAAATTCCTTCCGTTATCACTCACTACCTTGCCTGCCTCAAGATCTACTGTGCCCAGCCACGACTGGGTTTCTTGTTGCAAGAACTCGGACAGAACTTCCGCGGTGTGTCTGTTGTCGCCCAAGCACTTCATAGCCAATACAGCCTGCTGACGCTTGGCAGTAGCTGGCCCATAATGGGACAACTGGTGTGCAACAGTGTCATCTGCCGATGGAGTGGTTGGCAGACTGCGTTCTGTGGAAGAGCTGTAGCTTCTGCAGGAGGACGAGGAGGAGGAGGAGGAGGGGGTGCGAACGCCTACAGCCAACTGTTTCCTAGACCGTGGGCTAGGCACAACTGTCCCTAAATTGATGTCGCCTGTGGACCCTGCATCCACCACATTCACCCAGTGTGCCGTGATGGACACATAACGTCCCTGGCCATGCCTACTGGTCCATGCATCTGTAGTCAGGTGCACCTTTGTACTCACAGATTGCCTGAGTGCATGGACGATGCGCTGTTTAACATGCTGGTGCAGGGCTGGGATGGCTTTTCTGGAAAAAAAGTGTCGACTGGGTAGCTCGTATCGTGGTTCAGCGTACTCCATCAGGGCTTTGAAAGCTTCGCTTTCAACTAACCGGTAGGGCATCATCTCTAACGAGATTAGTCTAGCTATGTGGGCGTTAAAACACTGTGTACGCGGATGCGAGGATAAGTACTTCCTTTTTCTAACCAGAGTCTCATGTAGGGTGAGCTGGACTGGAGGGCTGGAGATCGTGGAACTTTCGGGTGTGCCGGTGTACATGGCAGACTGAGAGACGGTTGGAGACGGTATTGTTTCCGCCGGTGCCCTAGATGCAATATTTCCTCCTACAAAACTGGTGATTCCCTGACCCTGACTGCTTTTGGCTGGCAAAGAAACCTGCACAGATACTGCCGGTGGTGCGGAAAATGGTGGCCTTACAGTGACGGAAGGGATGTTGCGTTGCTGACTAGCTTCATTGGCCGAGGGTGCTACAACCTTGAGGGACGTTTGGTAGTTAGTCCAGGCTTGAAAATGCATGGTGGTTAAGTGTCTATGCATGCAACTAGTATTTAGACTTTTCAGATTCTGACCTCTGCTTAAGCTAGTTGAACATTTTTGACAGATGACTTTGCGCTGATCAGTTGGATGTTGTTTAAAAAAATGCCAGACTGCACTCTTCCTAGACTCGGATCCCTTTTCAGGGATTGCAGACTGAGCTTTAACCGGATGGCAACGCTGTGCTCCAACAGGTTTTGGCTTTGACACGCGTTTTGGGCCAGATACGGGCCCGGCAGATGGAACCTGTTGCGATGTTGATGCCTGCTGCGGCCCCTCCTCCACCTCCGCTTCTGAACTACTGCCGCCTGCACCCTGTTCCCCCAATGGCTGCCAATCGGGGTCAATAACTGGGTCATCTATTACCTCCTCTTCGAGCTCGTGTGCAACTTCGTCTGTGTCACTGTGTCGGTCGGTGGTATAGCGTTCGTGGCGGGGCAACATAGTCTCATCAGGGTCTGATTGTGGATCTGTACCCTGAGAGGGCAATGTGGTGGTCTGAGTCAAAGGAGCAGCATAGTACTCTGGCTGTGGCTGTGCATCAGTGCACTCCATGTCAGAATATACTTGTAATGGGCATGGCCTGTTAAATGTTTCACTTTCTAAGCCAGGGACGGTATGTGTAAAGAGCTCCATGGAGTGACCCGTTGTGTCGCCTGCTGCATCCTTCTCTCTTGTTGTAGTTTTTGCTGAGGAGGACAAGGAAGCGACTTGTCCCTGACCGTGAACATCCACAAGCGACGCGCTGCTTTTACATTTACCAGTTTCGGAAGAGGAGGCAAAAGAGCTAGAGGCTGAGTCTGCAATGTAAGCCAAAACTTGCTGTTGCTGCTCCGCCTTTAAAAGCGGTTTTCCTACTCCCAGAAAAGAGAGCGTTCGAGGCCTTGTGTAGCCTGACGACGAAACTGGCTCCACAGCTCCAGACTTAGGTGGAATATTTTTATCCCCACGACCACCTGATGCTCCACTACCACTACCATCATTACCAGCTGACAATGAACGCCCACGATGACCTCTTGCACCAGACTTCCTCATTGTTTTAAAATCTTAACCAAAGTAACTTTATTTGTTGCTGTCAAACAACTTACACGGTGAGCTATAACTTCAGTATGATTTCAATATCCCTTAACAGGTTGGTGAGACCACAAGGAAAATCAGGCACAATGTTACACACTCTGTTTTCTGTGGCACAAAATCACAGAGATGACACACACGCAGGACTGTCACTCAAGCACTAATGTCAATATTAATCTCCCACCTAATTTATTTTTTTTTTTTTCTCAGGGAGACTTTAGAAACCAAATAATATTAAAAAAAAAAAAAAGGCTTTCTATGGCCCACAATTAGAGAGAGAGAGGTGGCACACCCAGGAGTCAAGACTGGCGCACAAGCTGAAAGGGCAATATTACTCTCCCACTGTTTTTTTAAGTTTTTTTTTTATTTCAGGGAGACTTTAGAAACCAAATAATATTAAAAAAAAAAAAAAAAAAAATAGGCTTTCTATAGCCCACTGAATGAGAGAGAGAGGTGGCACACCCAGGAGTCAAGACTGGCACACAAGCTGAAAGGGCAATATTACTCTCCCACTGTTTTTTTATGTATTTTTTGTTTTTTAAGGGAGACTTTAGAAACCCAATAATATTTAAAAAAATAAATAAATAGGCTTTCTATGGCCCACTGAATGAGAGGGAGAGAGGTGGCACACCCAGGAGTCAAGCCTGGCACACAAGCTGAAAGGGCAATATTACTCTCCCACTGTTTTTTTATGTATTTTTTGTTTTTTAAGGGAGACTTTAGAAACCCAATAATATTTAAAAAAATAAATAAATAGGCTTTCTATGGCCCACTGAATGAGAGGGAGAGAGGTGGCACACCCAGGAGTCAAGCCTGGCACACAAGCTGAAAGGGCAATATTACTCTCCCACAGTTTTTTTATGTATTTTTTGTTTTTTAAGGGAGACTTTAGAAACCCAATAATATTTAAAAAAAAAATAAATAGGCTTTCTATGGCCCACTGAATGAGAGGGAGAGAGGTGGCACACCCAGGAGTCAAGACTGGCACACAAGCTGAAAGGGCAATATTACTCTCCCACTGTTTTTTTATGTATTTTTTGTTTTTTAAGGGAGACTTTAGAAACCCAATAATATTTAAAAAAAAAAATAAATAGGCTTTCTATGGCCCACTGAATGAGAGGGAGAGAGGTGGCACACCCAGGAGTCAAGACTGGCACACAAGCTGAAAGGGCAATATTACTCTCCCACTGTTTTTTTATGTATTTTTTGTTTTTTAAGGGAGACTTTAGAAACCCAATAATATTTAAAAAAAAAAATAAATAGGCTTTCTATGGCCCACTGAATGAGAGGGAGAGAGGTGGCACACCCAGGAGTCAAGACTGGCACACAAGCTGAAAGGGCAATATTACTCTCCCACTGTTTTTTTATGTATTTTTTGTTTTTTAAGGGAGACTTTAGAAACCAAATAATATTAAAAAAAAAATAAAAAAAAATAGGCTTTCTATAGCCCACTGAATGAGAGATAGCACACACAGCAGTGGCACACAAGCCCTGACTGAGGCCAATATTTTTCTCCCACTGATTGATGTAGTGTTTTTGTGTTGAGGTAGAATTTAGAACACAAATCACGGAAAAAATAAATAGGCTTTCTATGGCCCACTCAGTGAGAGATGGCACACACAGGGATGGCACTGTAGCAGAAATGCAAATCTTAATCTCCCACAAAAAAAAAAAAAAAAAAAAAAACAGGGACTGTCCTACAATTACTATCTCCCTGCAGTAATCTAAGCCAGGTATGGCAGGCAGCAATAGGAGTGGACTGATGCACAAATTAAATAAAAAGTGTGGACAAACAAAAAAGATAGCTGTGCAGAAAGGAAGGAACAAGAGGATATGTGCTTTGAAAAAAGCAGTTGGTTTCCACAGTGGCGTACACACAGCAATACAGCTATCACGGAGCCTTCTAGGGCAGCCCAATGAGCTACAGCGCTGAGGGGAAAAAAAAAAAAAAATAGCTTCCACAGTCCCTGCACACCGAAGGTGGTGTTGGACAGTGGAAATCGCTGCAGCACAAGCGGTTTGGTGGTTAGTGGACCCTGCCTAACGCTCTCCCTGCTTCTGACGAAGCGGCAGCAACCTGTCCCTAAGCTCAGATCAGCAGCAGTAAGATGGCGGTCGGCGGGAACGCCCCTTTATAGCCCCTGTGACGCCGCAGACAGCAAGCCAATCACTGCAATGCCCTTCTCTAAGATGGTGGGGACCAGGATCTATGTCATCACGCTGCCCACACTCTGCGTTCACCTTCATTGGCTGAGAAATGGCGCTTTTCGCGTCATTGAAACGCGACTTTGGCGCGAAAGTCGCGTACCGCATGGCCGACAAGCACAGGGGTCGGATCGGGTTTCATGAGACGCCGACTTAGCCAAAAGTCGGCGACTTTTGAAAATGATCGACCCGTTTCGCTCAACCCTATTTATGACTATTGGTCGATGGCTGTTGCTGGGAAGAGTGTGGATTCTGCCTGACATGGTAATGTGATCCTGGAAGGGAGTTTCCCCTCACAAAGTAACATGATTATGATGTCAGTACAGGTCCTTTAGTCCTAAATCCTAGTTGCTGGAGAGACTTTGGAGGAAGAAGTCAGCTTTCTTTGGTCTGTAACAAAGAACCTTTCTGAGCTCCAAAACCAGAGGCTTCTACTGCACTTACAAGAAAGTGATCTGTTGAAGGTAAGAGTAGGGGGGCTGTACTTTACCCTAAGCACACAAACACTAACCGCCGTGAAATTCCACCAATAATGAAGCACAATGCACAGCGACCAATCTGCGAGAGTGTATTCGGTTTCTGCAATGAGGCAACAATGGTGTCCTATAAAGCCAAGAAAGAAAAATCTGTGATATTACTGAGCACAATGCATCACGATGAAAGTATTGACACCAATGACAGGAAACAAAAACCTGAAATTATACTTCATTATAATAAGACAAAAGGAGGTGTCGACAAGATGGACGAAATGATTACTGAATATTCGTGTAAAAGGCAGACTAAACGTTGGCCTGTTGCCCTTTTTTCCAATATCCTTGATGTGTCATCCCTCAATAGCTATATTGTTTATTGTCAAACTAATCCAGAATTCCATGCCAACAGGAAGGACAATAGACGTATATTTTTGACAGAACTTTGTTATGAACTTTTGATGCCTACTATGCTAGAGAGAAGCAGCACAAAATGCTTATCAAGGCAAATTACAGAGGCAATGATCCGATGTGGAATATGCTTTCAGGAACAGCCAGAGCAAAGAGAAAAAAAAAGAAAGCGCTGCTATATTTGTCCAGCAAAGAAAGAAAGAAAATCGGAGCGTTTCTGTTCTACTTGCAGACAAAATGTATGCAGGGAACATTCTGAAGAAAAAATAATATGCAAGAATTGTCGGGGGAATATGTAAAGTGGTAAATAAATATTCCTGCACCAAGTTTGCTACAGACTTTATGTAAATACTTTTTATAAGAAAAAATGTATCCATCATAAAAAATTGTACTGAGTGAATATATTGGGCGTGCCTGTTTAGTTACATTTTTGTTGTTTTATGTACATAATTTTTTTTTTGAATTATACACATCTTAGGCTATGTTCCAAGTAGCGCTGGGGTTCACCAGAATGTGATCCATAATGGATCTGACCTCCTGGTAACTCCAGCTAAGGCTGATGGAATGCCGGGATTCCACCAGCCTTAGCTGAGGTCACCAGGAGGTCAGATCCATTACGGATCCCCTCCTGGTGGACCCCAGCGCTAGTGGGAATGCATCCTTACTTTGCAAATTTAAAATAAACTTTGAAAAGTATTTTTATTTGAGTTATTCCATGTTATTTGCACACAGGCCTAAAAGGCCCCAGGTACGTGAATATGGGGTAGTCACAAAAAAAGCGTTGCTATACGAAATGCCTATAACATAAAAATATACGAACAACTGGAAATTACTAACAACTATATAGCTGATGAATACCTAGAGTTTCAAAATTGTAACTAAAGTAGTTTTACAGAAAATAATAAAAAAGTAACCTGACAGGCCTGCGAGGCCCCAGGTACGCGTTCTACCAGCCTTAGCCGGGGTCACCAGGAGGTCAGATCCATTACGAAATCCCGTCCAGGCGGACCCCAGAGCTAGTGGGAATGCATGCTTACTTTCAAATAACTTTGAAAAAAAATTTTTTTTGAGTTATTCCATGTTATTTGAAAACAGGCCTCAAAGGCCCCAGGTACGTAATAGTGTAGATTTCTATGGTCACGCATTCTAGGGTTAAGAAACTGTGGCTGAAGGTAAGCTGTGGCCTAAAATGGAAGTCTTCTAAGACCAGAGCCAGCAGTGAGAAACTGTGGCCTCACCTGGAGACCTGAGCAAAGACACAGTGTGTGTCTATAGAAGCAGTTGCGCCCTGCATAGGTAAGAGAGTGCAAAGCATGCTGAAACAGTTGCCTGGAACCCCTGAGTAGTCTGGCTGTGATTGTATGTGATCTGATGTTAGAGTAAAAAAGAGTACTCCTATTACTCCACAAACACTAAGCTCTGCCTCAATTTTGAAGTGTAACCACTAGTGTTGAGCAATACCTTCCGATATTCGAAAGTATCGGTATCGGATTGGATCGGCCGTTACCGGCAAAATATCGGATCTCGCCGACACCGATACCCGATTCCAATACAAGTCAATGGGACACAAATATCAGAAGGTATCCTGGATGGTTCCCAGGGTCTGAAGGAGAGGAAACTCTCCTTCAGGCTTTGGGATCCATATTCATGTAAAAAATAAAGAATTAAAATAAAAAATATTGATATACTCACCCCTCCGGCGGCCCCTGGACCTTAGCGATGTAACCGGCAGCCTCCGTTCCTAAGAATGAGGAGTGAAGGACCTTCGATGATGTTGCGGCTTGTGATTGGTCGCGTGACCGCTCATGTGACCGCTCACGCGACCAATCACAAGCCGCGATGTCATCGCAGGTCCTAAACTCACTGCATTCTTAGGAACAGAGGCTGCCGGTTACATCGCTAAGGTCCAGGGGCTGCCGGAGGGGTGAGTATATCCATATTTTTTATTTTAATTCTTTATTTTTTACATGAATATGGATCCCAGGGCCTGAAGGAGAGTCTCCTCTCCTCCAGACCCTGGGAACCACACACTGGGAACTTCCGATTCCGATTTCCGATATCACAAAAATATCGGAACTCGGTATCGGAATTCCGATACAGCAAATATCAGCCGATACCCGATACCCGATACTTGCAGTATCGGAATGCTCAATACTAGTAACCACCAAGATTAGCGCCTCAATTCCTTTTCTGAACATTAAACTGTACTATAGCCTAAAACAGTTTGAGGAACTGTGGCTGGAGATGAGTTGTGGCGTGAACTGGGAGTCTCTATGACTTGAGACAGTGGTGAGAAATTGTGACCTTTACCAGGAGAACTGAGCAAAGGGACAGTGTGTTTCTCTAGAAGAAGTTGTGCCCTGCATAGGTTAGTCAGTGTGAGGCATTTTCTGAGAGCTGCTTGGAACCACTGAGTGGTTGGGCTGTGATTGTCAGTTGTCTCACATTTGAGAAAAAAAAATCCCATTACTCTGCAAGGTTTGACTAATATATAGAACTAGATGGTGGCCCGATTCTAATGCATTGGTTATTCTAGAATATGTATAGTAGAATAAAGCACAGCCCATGCAGTATATAACACAGCCCACGTAGAATATAACACAGCCCACGTAGTATATAACACAGCCCACATAGTATATTGCCCAGCCATGTAGTATAGTGCACAGCCATGTAGTATATAACACAGCCCACGTAGTATATAACACAGCCCATGCAGTATATAACACAGCCCACATAGTATATTGCCCAGCCACGTAGTATATTGCCCAGCCAAGTAGTATAGTGCCCAGCCACGTAGTATATAACACAGCCCACGCAGTATATAACACAGCCCACGCAGTATATAACACAGCCCACGTACTATATTGCCCAGCCACGTAGTATAGTGCACAGCCACGTAGTACAGTGCACAGCCATGTAATATATAACACAGCCCATGTAGTATATTGCACAGCCCACGTAGTATATTGCACAGCCCACATGCTATATAACATAGCCCACGTAGTATATAGCAATGTGGGCACCATATCCCTGTTAAAAAAAAGAATTAAAATAAAAAATAGTTATATACTCACCTTCCAGCGGCCCCCGAGTCCAGCCCAGGAGTTTAGCGATGCTCCTCGCGATGCTCCAGTCCCAAGAATGCATTGCGGCAATAACACGTAATGATGCGAGACCGCTGCGTCATCATCTCGCGAGACCGCGGGTCGTTGCCGCAATGCATTCTTGGGACCAGAGCGTCGCGAGGAGTGGGAAAGGCGCCGGAAGGTGAGAATATAATGATTTTTTATTTTTTTTAATTATTTTTAACATTAGATCTTTTTACTATTGATGCTGCATAGGCAGCATCAATAGTAAAAAGTTGGTCACACGGGTTTAATAGCAGCATTAACAGACTGCGTTACACTGCGTTATGCCGCAGTGTAACACAGTCTGTTTAACGGACTGCTAAACCGCTTTGGGGGCACGGACTGGGGAGTAGGGAGGGGGCACTGACTGGAGGGGAGTAGGGAAGGGCGAATTCGCACCTGGACTGTGCCCGTCGCTGGTTGGTGGTATATAGACGGATTCCCCCATTAAAGGTAACCCTTAATTTTCACAATTAAAAGTAAAAAATTGCCACTGAAGTTCCCAAATTTTCCAAATATTTAATAACCCAAGTGGTTTGAATATCCACTATTGCGCCAAGTGAACTACAGGATAGGATAGGTCAGACAATGCCCTCTCAATAGCCCTACCTGCCCATGGAGGCTGGCACCCTAGATACACCATGCAAGAATGTCGCCCACGCTCACCATCGTCTAGCCCTTTAATAGCTTATGATGAATCAACACATTAATTGACTTTTGAGTTTAGACAAATTTCTTTGGAGTTCAGTTGGGGTCATAACTATAAACAGTGATTCTGATAATCAACTCTTTAAAGAGTATCATAACTTTTATATTTTTTTTTATTTTTTGAAGACACTTTACAGAGGGAGCCTGTGTCCTGAGACCCTCACCGATTGCTCCAAATATGGCAGATAAATGTGCAGCGTGGGAACCAGGAGTGCATAGCTCTTGTTCATGAGAGAACGCAGAACAGAGTATGGATATAATAGAGTCTATTACTTTCTAATGCGTCTTTACTTTTGGCCATATATTAAATGCTATGGTAATGTCATTAATCCATTTTTACTCATCTATTGTTTTGATAAGCGAACGAGAAACTAACTTTGTAAAATTACGGCATAAAACCATTATAGCAGAACATGGTTGCACGTATTTCCAGCAACATGACAAGTCTACGAGTCTTCAAGAGGTTCTTGACTTTGAACAATCCCTAGGTTATTAGATGGTCCCTTAACAATATTTTCATCACAAAGTGTCTACCTGCAGAGATCAGCTATTATTCCAGGGAAATCTGACAGTAAGTATTCAATCTCTCTCCCTCACCACCACAGAGGAAATGCAGAGTTACACAGTGACCATTCACATTAATGGCTTGTGTATAATGCAGTAAAGAACAAGACCTCTAGACCTTTAATGCCCACCATGAATCCATTCATACCTGTCTCATTCAGTAACCACCCCCAATTCCTTTGCCTCCAGCTAAATAATGTTGCACCCTCCTTGACTATACAGTAAGTACAGTATCCTACCTGCATCAGAGATTCGTGGGGCTTTTCCAGGTCCAGCAGGTGGAGATTTCCAATGACCGGCAGAGGCATAGGTCCAGGGGGCATCTTTGCTGTGCTCTTCTTAATTCCATTTATCCAATAGATGAATAGTGCAATGAAAATTGAAAAGTATATTAACACATCGGCTCTAGCCAAAAAGTAGGCAATAAAAGCCATAGCGAAGTACTGGTAAGAGTCAGTTCTGATTGTGCTCCTGCCCTTATATTTATACACATGGACTTATTTTTCCTGCCTGTGTTAATTGTTACTAGGGCACAAATAATCTATAATAAACTGATTGGTCAATTGACATTTACCTTGGACGAACAATCTTGGCATTGCTGTTCTTGTTTTTACTTACATAGCATTATGTATTTCATCCAAATGAATGTTGGCCAAGTGTATTATAAAGTGATGTGTACAGTGGGATAAAGGAATATGATTTGTAATGTTTTTTTATCTTGTTTGTTCTGCAGCTGTACCAGCGCCAAGTTGTGAAGTTCACATACTAATGTTTGGAGACACAGATGAATCTATTTGCAGTTATAGCAGGATGAACTTTATATCTATTGTGCTGGAGTCTTTTGCATTAGATTTTGTGTATTAAAGTTTTAATAAATTACCAATGTAATCAGCTAAATAGAACTTGGTGGGCAAGAGGCTGAAAAGATTTTCAATTTTTGGACATGTCTGACAATTATATCTATGGGAACCTAGAAGTTGTATCTTCAACAGTGGTCGACTCGACATTGAAGAAAAGAGAACCTCATCGCAAAATTTGTGCCAGGTTTTGCCACATAGGACAAAGTTTAGAATAAGCCCAGTATTAGCTAATGTTCCTCCTCACCTACAGTAATAGCTGAATTGTCCTTAATTCAGGAGGACCAGTCACGTTAATGCATGTTTTGGGAGTGCATTTTTTTTCAATTCAATCTAGGTAAAATTATATTCCCAGCAGTGATGCCATAAAAAAATTGAAAACCTTTTGCTGCCTTACATCACGGATTGCTGCTGACCTTTGGAAGCTCAGCAGTGATTTTACCAGGCATGGAACCTGTCATCATCATTATCCAGTCCAGGCACTATTTTATACAGCAGGAGAAGCTGAGCAGATTGATTTTGTGAGAAAAGATTCAGTATAATTTGTGTTTTTTCCATTTAATCCTCTGCTGTTTCTGGGATGTTTTGTCCAGTGGGCGGTCCTATCAGTGACTGACAGCTGTCTCGGCATGCACACTTATACGAGCTGTCTGTCATTGATAGGTCCACCTCCACTCCACCGCAGCTGTCTACCTCAACGCGTATCGCAAGCCCCTACCCGGATTCTTGTACCATTTGTGCACAATTTCTCTTCATGAGTCATGACCTTCCATATGAGCAAGGTTTGAAAAAGACCCAAGATAGGGTCAAAACGTTACCTTTGCCTTCCTAATGTAACCTGACTGCGGTGAATTTATTGCAGTTTTTTGTGATTGAAATAAAGCATTATCACTTATGACTAGAGTTGAGCGACTTTTACTTTTTTAGGATCGAGTCGGGTTTTGCAAAACCCGACTTTCTCAAAAGTCGGGTCGGGTGAAATCGGCCGATTATTACAAAAAGTCAGGGGCTGACTGAAACACGAAACCCAATGCAAGTCAATGGGGAATCAAAGTCAGCAGTGAGTGGAGGACAGGAAAACACCTACAGTGCCCATTTTAATGCCAAAAACATCAAAACATCAATTCTTATTACTTAAGCTTGTCAATCTTAATTTACTTTATAATAATAGTTACGCATTGAAAACAGGGGGTAATTTGGCTAAAGTTGTGGGGGGGTAGGGCTGGCTTAAGATTTTCTTGGGCCCAGGAAACGCGGAATACGTCACGGTGGTGGAGCAGGGAGAGGTAAGTATTTCAACTTTGCAAGTGCTGTGATCCTGAGCAAGCAGGGGGGCCCACTAGTTGACTCTGGCAAAGGGCCCCTCATAGTACGGCAGTGTGTTTGACGGCGGGCGGTGCCTGCCACTGCCAGAGACACTTTTGCGTACTATGAGGAGCCCTGTGCCAGTGCCAAAGAATATGCCCCCACCTGATGAAGGAACCTGCACTTTCATCTGCACCTTCCTCCTTGTCCCCGTGTAAGGTGGTATAGTATGCGGGAAGGGGAACCTGACTTTCAGCAGGGTCAGATTCTGGCTGTGTAGAGTGCAAGGGGAATGCAGTGGTCTGGGTCAATGTACCAGCAAACTCATCTAGCAGTGGCTGGGCAATGGGCAGGATGAGGAGGAAACACAGTTAGTAGGCCCAAATAATAAAGTGGGCTAAATGCAGTTCAAATGTGGTAACAGGACTAACCAGGTGGCATTGCTTGGTTCAGTGGAGGACAACCGTAAGGACTGGCTGACACAGTTACTAGGCCCAAATAAGTAAGTAGGCTAAATGCAGTTCAAAATTTGTAACAGGAGTACACAGGCGGCATAGCTTTGCTCAGTGGAGGACAACTGTAAGGAGTGGCGCAAACAGACACAGGTAGTAGGCCTAAAATAAAAAAGTTGGCTAAATGCAGTTCAAAATTTGTAAAAGGAGTACACAGGCGGCATAGCTTTGTTTAGTGGAGGACAACTGTAAGGACTGGCTGACACAGTTACTAGGCCCAAATAAGTAAGTAGGCTAAATGCAGTTCAAAATTTGTAACAGGAGTAGGCAGGCGGCATAGCTTTGTTCATTGGAGGACAACTGTAAGGAGTAGCGCAGACAGACACATGTAGTAGTTCTAAAATAAAAAAGTAGGCTAAATGCAGTTAAAAATTTGTAACAGGAGTACACAGGCGGCATAGCTTTGTTCAGTGGAGGACAACTGTAAGGAGTGGCACAGACAGACACAGGTAGTAGGCCTAAAATAAAAAAGTAGGCTAAATGCAGTTCAAAATTTGTAACAGGAGTACACAGGCGGCATAGCTTTGTTCAGTGGAGGACAACTGTAAGGACTGGCTGACACAGTTACTAGGCCCAAATAAGTAAGTAGGCTAATGCAGTTCAAAATTTGTAACAGGAGTACACAGGCAGCATAGCTTGGTTCAGTGGAGGACAACTGTAAGGACTGGCTGACACAGTTACTAGGCCCAAATAAGTAGGCTAAATGCAGTTCAAAATTTGTAACAGGAGTACACAAGTGGCATAGCTTGGTTCAGCGGAGGACAATTGTAAGGAGTGGCTGATACAGTGAATAGGCCCAAATAAATAAGTGGGCAAAATGCAGTTCAAAATTGTTAACAGGAATAACCAGACAGCATTGCTTGGTTCAGCGGAGGACAATTGTAAGCAGTGGCTGACACAGTGAGTAGGCCCCAAAAAAATGTAGGCTAAATGCAGTTCAAAACTGGTAAAATGACTAAACAGGCGGCATAGCTTTGTTCAGTGGAGGACAACTGTAATGGGAGGTAGACACAGTTAGTAGGCCTAAGTAAGTAAGTAGTCTAAATGCAGTTCAAGACAGGTAAAAGGACTAAACAGGCGGCATAGCTTTGTTCAGTGGAGGACAACTGTAATGAGAGGCTCACACTTAGTAGGCCCAAAAAAAGTAAGTAGGCTAAATGCAGTTCAAAATTTGTAACAGGAGTACACAGGTGGCATAGCTTGGTTCAGTGGAGGACAACTGTAAGGAGTGGCGCAGACAGACACAGGTAGTAGACCTAAAATAAAAAGTAGGCTACATGCAGTTCAAAATTTGTAACAGGAGTACACAGGCGGCATAGCTTTGTTCAGTGGAGGACAACTGTAAGGACTGGCTGACACAGTTACTAAGCACAAATAAGTAAGTAGGCTAAATGCAGTTCAAAAGTTGTAAAAGGAGTACACAAGCAGCATAGCTTTGTTCAGTGGAGGACAACTGCAAATGGGGGAATTGGAGCAGTCAGTAAGAGGAGGCCAAAAGCAAGACATTTTTCAGGCAAGCAACGTGTCAGCAGGGGAAGGTGGGGCCAAATAATTGGAAATCCTTGATTGGTTCATTTTAATAAAGGTTAGGTCATCGACATTTCGGGTAGCCAGACGTGTCCTTTTTTTGGTCAGTATTGAACCAGCCGCACTGAAGACTCTTTCGGATAGCACACTAGCAGCAGGGCAAGTGAGCTCCTGTAATGCATATTCTGCCAATTCAGGCCAGGTGTCTATTTTAGATGCCCAGTAATCAAAGGGGAATGACCTGTGAGGGAGAACATCGATAAGGGCGGAAAAGTAGTTTGTAACCATACTGGACAAATGCTGTCTCCTGTCACTTTGAATCAATGCAGCAGTACCTGTCGTGTCAGCGGTCATTGCGAAATCACTCCACAACCTGGTCATAAATCCCTTTGTCCAATACCACTTCGGATTTGTGCACCTCTAACACCTCTGCCATGTTGCCCACTACGCCTCATGTTAGAACCATCACTGCCGCTGTGTGCTGGGAATGCCTGAACCAAACGGTCTACAAGAGTTGCTTGTTTGGTAGCCAATATTTGGTCAAGGTTTTCATGTGGCATGATATTTTGTAATTTTCCTTTATATCGTGGATCCAGGAGGCAGGCCAACCAGTAATCGTCATCGGTCATCATTTTGATAATGCGGGTGTCCCTTTTTAGGATATTCAAGGCATACTCAGCCATGTGGGCCAATGTTCCAGATGTCAATTCACTGCTTGTGCTGGGTTGAGGAGCACTTTCTTGCAAATCAACATCACTTGTGTCCCACAAAAGCCCTGTACCTGACCCTGCAACGCCACCAGTTTCTATTGCCCCCTGAGAAGCATCCTCCTCCCATAAATATTCATCTCCATCATCCTCATCCTCCTCCTCTTCGTCCGCCACCTCGTCCAGGAGAGTTCCCTGAGCAGACAATGGCTGACTGTCATCAAGGCTTCCCTCATCCTCGGCTGCAGACGCCTGCTCCTTAATGTGCGTCAAACTTTGCATCAGCAGACTCATTAGTGGGATGCTCATGCTTATGATGGCGTTGTCTGCACTTACCAGCTGTGTGCATTCCTCAAAACACTGAAGGACTTGACAGAGGTCTTGTAGCTTCGACCACTGCACACCAGACAACTCCATGTCTGCCATCCAAGTGCCTGCCCGTGTATGTATATCCTCCCACAAATACATTACAGCACACCTCTGTTCGCACAGCCTCTGAAGCATGTGCAGTGTGGAGTTCCACCTTGTTGCAACGTCGATTATTAGGCAATGCTGGGGAAGATTCAGAGATCACTGATGGTTCAGCATACGGCTGGAGTGTATGGGCGACCGGCGCATGTGCGAGCAAAGTCTTCGCACCTTCAGGAGCAGGGCTGGTAACACCGGATAATTTTTCAGGAAGCACTGCACCACTAGGTTCAAGGTGTGAGCCAGGCAAGGTATGTGTTTTAGTTCTGAAAGGGCTATGGCAGCCATATAATTCCTTCCGTTATCACTGACTACCTTGCCTGCCTCAAGATGTACACTGCCCAGCCATGACTGAATTTCTTGCTGCAAGTACTCGGACAGAACTTCCGCGATGTGTCTGTTGCTGCCCAAACACTTCATTTGCAACACAGCCTGCTGACGCTTACCACTAGCTGTTCGATAATGGGATACCTTGTGTGCAACACTGGCAGCTGCTGATGGAGTGGTCGTGCGACTGCGCTCTGTGGACGAGCTTTGGCTTCTGTAGGAGGAGGGGGGGGAAGAGGAGGGGTGGCGAACGCCTACAGCCAACTGTTTCCTAGACCATGGGCTAGGCAGAATTGTCCCACTATGGCTGTTCCCTGTGGACCCTGCATCCACCACATTAACCCAGTGCGCCGTGATGGACACGTAATGTCCCTGGCCATGCCTACTGGTCCATGCATCTGTTGGAGGTGCACCTTTCCACTGACTGATTGCCTCAGTGCATGGACAATGTGGTCTTTGACATGCTGGTGGAGGGCTGGGATGGCTGTTCTCGCAAAGAAGTGCCGACTGGGTAGGTCATAGTGTGGTACTGCGTAGGCCATCAGGTCTTTGAAAGGTTCGCTTTCAACCAACCGGTAGGGCATCATCTCTAACGAGATTAGTCTAGCAATGTGGCCGTTCAAACCCTGTGTACGCGGATGAGAGGATGAGTACTTTCTTGTCCTAACGAGAGTCTCTTGTAGGGCGAGCTGGACTGGAGAGCTGCATATGGTGGGACTAGCGGTGGTGGTGGTGAACATGACGGATTGAGAGAGGGTTGGTGATGGTATTCTTGATGTTGACCTACATACAGTGTTTCCTACCAAAAACCTTTTGATTCCCTGACTGCTTTGTCCTTGCGACGATACCTCCACATTTGCTGCTGGTGCTGTCCTAACCGGTGGGCTTACAGTGAGGGAAGCAATGTAGCGTTGCTGACTACCTTCATTCTGAGCAGGTGCACCAACGGTACGTGATGTTTGGTAGTTAGTCCAGGCTTGCAAGTGCATGCTGGTTAAATGTCTACGCATGCACGTTGAATTTAAATTTTGAAGATTCTTCCCTCTGCTAAAGGTCTTTGAGCATTTCTTACAGATAACTTTGCACTGATCATTCGGATCTTGGTTACAAAATTGCCACACTACACTCTTCCTACTATGGAATACCTTTTCAGGCATTGCACGCTGTGCTACTTTCACCGGATGGCCACGCTGTCCTAAAACTGTTTTTTTGGTTGACACACGTTTTTGGCCTGAGAGGGGCCTGCCAGATGAAAGCTGTTGCAATGTAGATGGCTGCTACGGATCATCCTCCTCTGCTTCTGAGCTACTGGCAGTGGCACCCTCTTCCCCCAATGGCTGCCAATCAGGGTCAACAACTGGGTCATCTATCACCTCCTCTTCAATGTCATGTGCACCTTCCTCTGTGTCACCGTGTAAGGTGCTATAGCGTTCGGAACGGGGCACTATAGTCTCATCAGGGTCAGATTCTGGCTCAATACACTGCGAGGGCAAAGTAGTGATCTGAGTCAATGGAACAGCATAATAATCTAGCTGTGGCTGTGCATCAGTGCACTCCATGTCCGATTCATCTTGTAATGGGCAGTTAACAATTTCCCTATCAAACCCAGGCACGGTATGTGTAAAGAGCTCCATAGAGTAACCTGTAGTGTCGCCTGACGCATCCTTCACTTTTGGTTTGGGTGAAGGACACAAGGAAACGTCTTGTTCCTGACCGGGAGCATCCACTGACGACTCGCTGCTTTTATATTTGGAACTTTCTGAAGAGGAGGCGAAAGAGCTAGAGGCTGAGTCAGCAAGGAAAGCCAAAACTTTTTCCTGCTGCTCCGGCTTTAAAAGCTGTTTTCCTACTCCCAGATAAGGGAGCCTTCAAGGCCTTGTGTAGCCAGACGATGACGCTGGCTCAACACCTCCAGCCTTAGGTGCTATTGTGCTTTTGCCACCCCCACCAGATGCACCACCACCACCATCAGTACCAGCTGGCAACCACCGCCCACGGGCTCTTCCACCAGACTTCCTAAGTTTTTTGGAAAATCTAACCAAAATAACAACTGTTATATGGTACTGTAAAACAAGGTAGAAGGTATATATAAACTTGTTGAGAATTTAAATCTCCCTTTTTTGGGGGGAGACTGAACCAAAACTCAGGCCCAGTGTATAAAACAACACAATGTACGTGGCAGAAAGTGGCTGGCTGATATACGACAAACTAACAGGACTGAAGTATATCCACTTTGTGAGAATCTGAATCTCACTTTTTTTTTTTGGAGACTTAACCAAAACTCAGGCCCAGTGTATAAAACAACACAATGTAAGTGGCAGAAAGTGGCTGGACTATATATGAAAAAATACAAGGACTGTAGTACAATTTCAATCTCCCTACAATGATCTCAGGACAAGTATGGCAGCAATAAAAAGGACTGCTGCACACAAAAGTGTGGACAAATGAACAAGATAACTGTGCAGAAAGGAGCAACAGGACTTTTGCTTTTAAAATAGCAGTTGGTTTGCACAGCAGTGTGCAAACAGCAGTGCAGCTATCAGGGAACCTTATAAGGCAGCCTAATAAGCTACAGAGCTGATGCACAAAGATATAGCCTCCACTGTCCCTGCAAAAAAAAGGTGGTGTTGGACAGTGGAAATCGCTACAGCACAAGCAGTTTGGGGGTTAATCTTCCCTTCCTAACTATATCCCTTCTTCTGACGAAGCTGCAGCAACCTCTCCCTATGCTAAGATTGGCAGAAGTAAGATGGCGGTCGGCGTGCACGCCCCTTTATAGCCCCTAGTAATCTTTATTCAGCCATAGAGCATCAAAGCGACGTTTCGACCATATGTTGGTCTTTTTCAAGCTTTATTCAGCTCTATGGCTGAATAAAGATTACTTTGGATATTACACCCGGTGGTGCGCTGTTCTTCTGTGAGAAATTTGAAGCTTTACCCAGGAGGGTTCCCTGGATATGGAACGAGCGCCCAAATGAGTGAGTGCTGTCAGCCACCTTCATACTCTCCTTTATAGCCCCTGTGACGCCCAGAAAGCAAGCCAATCACTGTCATGCCCTTCTCTAAGATGGTGGGGACCGAGACCTATGTCATCACATTGCCCACACTCTGCGTCCTCCTTCATTGGCTGAAAAATGGCGCTGAAAGCGTCATACGAAACACGACTTTTGCGCGCAGATTGCCGACAGCATGGCCGATCCCACACTAGGATCGGGTCGGGTTTCATGAAACCCGACTTTTGCCGAAAGTTTAATTTGTCCGATCCGTTTCGCTCAACCCTAGTCAGCACAATTTTGTAAGGTAAAGAAAACACATGGCAGTAATGGTGCTGTAATACTAATTAAATTGATGCCTTAAAATGATATCACAGCTATGTCTTTACTTCACATTACAAAATTGTGCTGAAAAGTTCTACACAATTATTTTTTTCACTTGACAAAGACACTAGTCCAGCCTTGAAACTCGTTATCGAAATAAAAACCGTTTAACTCATCTTGGTCCCAAAGATTCTTCATTTCAGTGGTATTATCCAAACTGGTCAACTACCGTGGAGGAGATCATCACCCAACCACGATGCAGCAGCAGCGGATATCATCAAGTGTTCATAGGAGTTGTGCCTGCCCACAGCCTGCTCAGGTGAGCACTTTCCTTTTACTTTCCTTTGTAGCTAAAAGTGTATCACACGATGGTCTTTGTTTACTTTTTGTTCCTCCACAGGTGTTATACTAAAGATCAGAGGTAGGCAGAGTGCTGTTGAATCACAGACAGGGGGGGGGGAGAAGACCCAGGGTACAGTCCACGCCTGTGCACCAAAATCAAATTAGCAGAAAATCAATTTACAAAAAAATCAATTAGCAGGTATGGTACCAATTTAAATAGTATTAAAGTGAACTCACAGCTATGTCTTTACTTCACATTACAAAAATGTGCTGAAAAGTTCTCTTTAAAAGAATCATAATATTAAAGGCACAGCTTGGGTGTGGGGCCTGGTGCTGATTTTAAGTGGAGCTCAACCAAACAACTCTGCCTTGGTCAGGGTATTTAGACAAAGGGTAAAAGTGGCAAATTGAATTACTGCCCCATAAAACAACATAGCGAAAACTTTGAGAAATGTACTCTAGCTATATTGCTGAAAAATTATAAAGTGCCCATGCATGTGCTTCGCAATTGAACAAGACCGTAGAATAGTTTTGAAATTTTTTGCAGGAAAAAATATGGGATTTAGAAAATATATATATATATATATATATATGATCATTCTGTTAGAAGGTGTTTTTTCAGTTGAGTGACATGGAAAATAATTTGATTTTGTATCTTAATGGACCTCATTACTTTAATACTGAGAATGGCACAAATGCGTCATGCAAATTTTCTAACTTTCTACCAAAGAAGTGATTGGGATTGAAATAAAAGGGGCATCGTAGCTGTGCTTTTCTTAATTCAATTTATCATATTAATGAATAGTGCAATGAAAATTAAAAGGTATACACATCAGCCCACATCAACACATCAACCATAGCCAAAAAGTAGGCAATAAAAGCCAAAGCAGGGTACTGTTAAGAGTCCATTCTATTTGTGCTGCTGTCCTTATATTTATAGACATGGAATTATTTTTCCTACATGTGTTAATCTAGGGCACAAATAACCTATAATAAACTGATTGGCCCATTACCATTTACCTTGGCCAGACAATCTTGGCTTAGATGGCACAGCCTTCAGGGACACAAATTAATTCATTTTTAATTCCAGTAGAATTTATGTACTAAAGTTTTAGTAAATTACCAATGTAGTCAGCTAAACTGATTTTGAGGGCAAGATTCTGAAAAGAATTCCATTTGTAGACATTTCTGACTATTATATACATGGGAGCTTAGATGCTGCCACCCTCACCAGTGATCTACACAGAAGAAAGGGGTCCCCTTTAGTGATGAGCGAGTGTGCTCATTACTCAAAATTTCTGAGCATGGTCGAGTGTTCTCCGAGTATTTTGGGCGTGCTTGTAAATTATGTTTTAGTCCCCGCAGTTGCATTATTTGCAGCTGCTAGACAGCCTGAATACATGTGGGGATTCCCTAACAAACATGCAATCCCTGCATGTGTTCAGGTTGTCTAACAGCCACAAATCATGCAGCTGCAGAGACACAAACATAATCTACTAGCACGCCCAAGATACTCGGAGAACACCCGAGCATGCTCGGAAATCTCGAGTAACGAGCACACACGCTCATCAATAGTCCCCTTTGCCAAAATTGTGCCAGGTTTTGCTACTTAGGACATGACCTACAGAGTTAGCCCAGTATTATTTAAGATTCCTCCTCTGTTACAGAATTAGCTGTATTGTTTTTCATTCAGGAGGACCAATCAATTTATTGCATTTTTGGAGTAGGCCATTTATTTTTTTAATTGAAACTATGCCAAGTTTTATTCCCAGCTGTGTCACCGTAGGAAAATTGAACATTTTTTATTGTCCATCACAGATTGCAGTTGATCTTTGGAAGCTCAGCAGTGACATAGACTATGAGCAGATCATCATTGGTGAACTTTTCGTCCAAAAAAATGGTTCACTCCTCAAATAACAAATTGATATTTATATTTTGTTTATGTTTTATTCATTATATATTGGGGCAGATTTATTATTCCTTCTGACTTAAACGTAGCATGAAACTAAACTAAGCAGAATATGAGTAAAATATATCACAGTAGGCTACTTCAAATGATAGACTTGGAGAATCTTGCTAGAGATGATAAACAATGTCCCCTTCGTAATGTCATCCCTATTTGGTTGAGCCAACATTTTTATGCAATTTGTCACTTTCATAGCTAACTTGTTTTTTTCTAATCCTTGCCTCTAAACACTTTGTAAAACTCTTGAGTGGGGCGCAAAAAAGTGTTGTCAAAAACGCACAAATGGAAAAGGTGCCGGATAACCCCTTGAAGTGCTAGACCTTAGTGCTGAGGGTTTGTGCAGTGTTTAGGCTGGGTTGGATATGGTCACCAGTCAGAAGCAATCTTGAACTTATCCGGAGACTTAGGCGATACTAAAGGCTGAGACTGTGAAGATGGTAAGCCAGAGGATGCAAGTCATGACAGAGGGTCTAAGTGGAGCGGAAAATAATGTCTTACGCACACATGATTATTTTTGGCTCTATCAATATTTATAAGGCAAAACCTGTGACTGTCCTTTGTAGGCTACCGCAGGAGTACTCTTGGCTAAATGCATTATCAGGCCAGTTGGTTAACTCTGGAGAGTGTGCTGGAACTATAGGAATAGTCAACCCATAGAGGTAACAAGTGTTGGGATAGAGTGGCGAAGTTCAATCACATACGATAATTAGAATATTCAATGCACCAGTGGCTTGGTCAAGAGGTCCAGTGCAACATTCCACCCACTGGTTTTGTATGCTCCCGCCACTATCACTGGTGAATTACAGCACTGACTTGCTTGAACTTTCACTGCTGACAATGCAGCCAGCATTGTTGATCACCAGTGACGGAAGCATGCAAAACCAATGGGTGTAACGGTTCACTCAGCACCCCAATTGCTTATGCTTTAGGTTCTACAGAACAAAGGCAACAACTGGAAAATTAAATGTTTGATTTTTCTTTACAGGGGCTGTATCCTTTACAAAGCTATGATTTTAGATTATAATGCCAGTTTGGGCTCACATTTAGTGAATGACTTTACCAGGATTTTAATTCACGACTCCTAACCTGTAAGGCAGAAACTCCATCAGTGAGCCACACGTTGCACTGTTAAGTATAAGAGAATTTTCTGTAGCTATAGATCTTAATGGTATTTTTATTTTTTACAGGCAATAATATTCTGATATGCAGAGAATGATACATATCTATATACCAGTACATTATGCCCCTGCATGTGTGCACAATAATAGTAGCACCAATTACAATCATTCACTATAGCTGGAAGCCCCTAGAGTTCTTTCCTCTGTCTTATGTCTTATGCCATTGGGTGCAATGACCATTTTCAGGTTTTCAGGACTTCCTTCTTCTGAATAATTGCATTGTATCAGTCAAGGGGATGGGGAATGGCCCAAAGACCCTGATTAGTGATCTAAAAGTTCCGATAAGCCTAAAAAAATTCAGGCTCAATCGACTAACAACTACCTCTCCTGACATCCCAAAATATATGTACTTTTGATTTGTAAATGTTTAATAGCAAAAGTGGGGAAAGGCTTACAGCATTTACCTCAAAATTGCCTGAACTTCCTTTCTAATGTGTATGGGCGTCCTAAAAGTTCTATTTTCTGTCCCAGAAACTAAAGGCACAGCAATTCAGGAGAAAGTAAAAAAAATATCTTGCAAGATATAAACTATGCACAGATACAGTGCATTAAAATTTTCATTTGTGCCACAAAGTACACCTTATCAAAAAATCCAATCAGCATTTACTAAAACTAAAAATATACTTTTAGTTTAAAGGTCAAATAAGATAATTGGAGCCCATTGCATAATTTACTCTACTGCTTTCAACTAAAGAGATTTGATAATGATATTTACAAAAAAAGTACTAAATTAAATTTATTAAAGTATAATCAAACAAAAAACATCAGTCTCTATGTTGTCTCTGTTTTTCACTCCAAACTAATAGTTTGACTTCGCACAGGTCATGTATGGTGTGGGTGCTAATGTGAATCCAATACGAGGTTGGAGACTGAGATCGTCTGGGTGAGTATAAGCATTTTTTTATTTTTTTATTATTTTTAAATATTCTATCTTTTACTATAGATGCTGCATAAGCAGCATCTATAGTAAAAAGTTGGTCACACTTGTCAAACAGTATGTTTGACAAGTGTGACCAACCTGTCAGTCAGTTTTCCAAGCGATGCTACAGATCGCTTGGAAAACTTTAGCATTCTGCAAGCTAATTACGCTTGCAGAATGCTAAAAAAAACGTGAAAAAAACGAAAAAAAACCCGCAAAAACAAAATGCGGATTTCTTGCAGAAAATTTCCGGTTTTCTTCAGGAAATTTCTGCAAGAAATCCGGACGTGTGCACATACCCTAAGGCATACTTTCCAAGTCTCTCTCCTGGAAAAAATAGGAAGCGTCCAGGAAGTCACAAATGTTTCCTAGAACTCCCTGGAAAGCATAGTTGACTGAATAGTTCTTGTTTATTGCTCCAGGATGTTTCATATCCAGACCATTTGAAAAAACTGACCGTCACATCCAAACATAGACTAAGTGTGAACAGGTGCTGAACCTAGAGTCACCAACTCTTATATAGTCAAGCAAATAAGGCAGCACACTGCAGTGCTGAAACATGCAAACATGAAACATGCAAATTGAACTGCATTACTGCACTAGAAATATGAAAAATGAGAGCGTTTAGCGCATAAAAATGGCCAATTTTATGTGTACCTGGTAGCCACTTTATGGCATCTCTCTTATACCAGGTCCTACGCTTTCCTTTCCTCGCTGAGAATAAACATCTCCATCTGAATGGGTACCTATGAAAACCTCTTCTTAGACTAACATTCTCTCTCTCTGTGGAGGGGTAATGGACCTGTTGCAATTAAAACACCTGTGTATTATTTAGCCTTCTGACCGAGCACTTCGCCTCCTAGCCACAGGTGTTTTAATTGCAACAGGTCCATTACCCCTCCACAGAGAGAGAGAATGTTAGTCTAAGAAGAGGTTTTCATAGGTACCCATTCAGATGGAGATGTTTATTCTCAGCGAGGAAAGGAAAGCGTAGGACCTGGTATAAGAGAGATGCCGTAAAGTGGCTACCAGGTACACATAAAATTGGCCATTTTTATGTGCTAAACGCTGTCATTTTTCATATTTCTAGTGCAGTAATGCAGTTCAATTTTCGTGTTTCATGTTTGCATGTTTCAGCGCTGCAGTGTGCTGCCTTATTTGCTTGACTATATAAGAGTTGGTGACTCTAGGTTCAGCACCTGTTCACACTTAGTCTATGTTTGGATGTGACGGTCAGTTTTTTCAAATGTATTATTTAGCCTTCTGCCCGAGCACTCCGCCTCCTAGCCACAGGTGTTTTAATTGCAACAGGTCCATTACCCCTCCACAGAGAGAGAGAATGTTAGTCTAAGAAGAGGTTTTCATAGGTACCCATTCAGATGGAGACGTTTATTCTCAGCGAGGAAAGGAAAGCGTAGGACCTGGTATAAGAGAGATGCCGTAAAGTGGCTACCAGGTACACATAAAATTGGCTATTTTTATGCGCTAAACGCTCTCATTTTTCATATTTCTAGTGCAGTAATGCAGTTCAATTTTCGTGTTTCATGTTTGCATGTTTCATATCCAGACCAAACCACAGAGTACAAAGAATATTACAACAATACTCCATCCTCCACAAGGATGCCAATGGAGGGATGAAAAGTTCGATTTTGCTCCCTTTCTTTGTCCCAGGTATCCTACTTAGACATGAATGCTGATCTTCATAAGCTTAAGTACATGAGAGAATGACCAAGCAGCATATAATTACATTTTTAGCTACTGCATCTAACTCTTAAATGCACACATGCTTGGGGGATGTCATTCAAACAACTCTGCCTTTGTCAGGGTATTTTGTCAAAAAATACTGAGAAGCAAACTGAATTCTTGGCCTAGGAGAAGGAAAACACGATGAAGACTTTCGGAAATGTACTGGCTGTGCCAATCATTGTACTGGTTTCTCACTCGCTACAGAATACAATGCAAAATTATCTATCTCACCCACAAAGTTCTCCATTGTTTTGCACCACCTTATATATCATTCCTCATTTCTTTCACCTTACCCGTGCCCTCCATTCTGTAAGTGATCTAAGACTAACATCCTTCATAATATGAACCTCGCACCTCAGTCTCGAAGACTTCTCTCATGCTGCGAATATGTTGATGTTATATAAATTGAATTATTATTATTACTCTAGGTTATATTGTAAAAAAAATATTAAGTGCTCATGCATATGCTGAGCATATTAATAAGACCATCAAACTTTTTTTACTTTTTGGAGGAAAAAATATGAGATTTAGAAAACATATTTTATTTCATGTAAAATATAGTCATTCTGTTGGACAGTGTTTTGTCAGTTGAGTAACATGCAAAGTGATTTTATTTTTCATCTTAATGCTCCTCATTACTTACCTGCTGAGAATGGCATAAATGCGTCATGTTGGATAAATTTCACATTTTCACCCAAGAAGTGATTAGGATTGAAATCATAGGGAGTTTTCCATTGAGTTTTGTCATAGAGAACTGATGTCAGGAATGGGATAACCTCTATACCCTGGGAACAATAAATCACCAATTTTTTTTATTATATACATTTAAAAAATGTGAGATTATTTGGATGGCTGTGGACCCCATAGCAGTCCCTTTTACTAATAGGTAAATGCATACAATAGTTGAGCATAAGAACATTTCTTTTATATAAACTCACTTTTGGGATCAGGTAGCCCCACAAATACACATCAGTTGGAGTTGCGTGTGACACGTTCAATGGGACAACATTGCCAAACCTTTGTATTTCATGTATTACTGCATTAGCATAAGGCATTTTTTTCCAATCTTCAACTTTCGGCAGCTGTCCAAGTTTAATATGTGTTTTAATTTCTGCCTGTACCTTCACTATAAAGAAAAAGAAAACCTATTTTGTTACATTTTGTACTTGCACATCAATACCAATGCATTTAATTAATAGATTAAAGACTTTTGTTATGACTTGCACTGGCTACCAGCCAGTGCTAGGGCATGGTTACAGCTGACGCTCACTATGTACTGAATCCGTGCCAGCAGCGCCACTATGTCTGAAAGCCAGAGGCTGCCGAGAGGAATAAAACTCGTTTCCTTTCAGTGCAGTGGGCGGGCAGCTTTGAAATGCTATTATTCTGCAGATTAACCTTATATCTGCAGGTTAATAGTGTCGTTATCTTTAAATGGTGTGGAGATCAAGCATGGGCACTGCCGCTCCATTCATTCTCTATTGGACTGCTGGAGATTTCATCAAGAATTCCCGGTATACTCCTTCATATAACAAAGTTGTAAAGATTGATAAGTCTAAAACTTGGATTTTTACTGGCTATGAAAAAATGTATTTTAGGTGAAATCTAAATGTCTTATTTCGCCAAAAATCTCTTGTCCCTCTCTGTCTAGGGTGGGTGGTAGCATCATCCCAGGAATATAGCAAATATAAAACATGCAATTAATGCAAAAAATAAATACTATAATTACCTCAAATGAATAGATAATTTATATATGCAAAAATTTGCATTTAAAATTGACTTCTACAGGGGTGGCCATTAAAAAGACAGCCATTATACAGTATATGGAATATGACGTAAAAATGAATAAATAACAGAAAGTCTGGGTAAGGTGCTACCTTTCAGAGAGAGGTGATTTTGTGGTCTATAGAATCTATAGAGACTGTAGTTGTTCATGCGGCGCGCCCCCACACCGCCGCAGGGCCGAGGGGTACCCGGAGCCGGGCCTCTAGTTCTCAGTCTCGGGGTTGTCACGGTGGCTAGACCCGGTCCGTGGCCCTGTCCGTCAGTGGGGGACGTCCGGTGTAATAGGTGGTAGTAATAGTAGCGATGGAGCGGTGCAGTTGTGGGGTGTAAGTCGCGGTAAATAACGAGGACACCAGGTTGCAGTCTCTTTACCTCTTTACTGGAGATCTCTGAGTCCTCAGTCCAGAACACGGTTCACCAGGCTACGCAAGTCCGGCCGGTCCAATGGCACCTCCAGAGTTCTCCTCTCAGGTGGAAATCTGTGCCTTCCTTCTAGCGCTATGTGTTGTAGTCCTTCCCTGCTGTGCTTACGGAAAGTAACCCCACAACGGTTGTGTCTGTTTCTTAAGTTCCCTCACAACTCGATTTGATGTTCCTCTGTAATCCACCCCTTCCCTGTATTCAGGTTGGAATGGCACCCGTTTGTCAGGTAGGCCTGGAGTTCTTCCGGGACCCTAGAGTCGCCCCTCTCCCGCAATTGCCCCCCAAGACTTCATAGGTGATATGTGGTAGACAGCCCGCCTGAGACCGACTGTCCTGCCGCTGTTTGGAGTATGGCTTGAAGCTGTATTCTAATCCACTCCCTCGGCGTTCTGGCCACCGGTATTGCGCCTCAGCAGGGTGCTGCCTCTTTCAACAAAACCCCTGCTGGTATTCTCCTTCTGCTTGATCTCGTTTCTCACTCAGCACAATCTGTCTCGCTTCTAGTCCTTTCCTTGAGTCCCGCCGCTTCCAGGAGCCTGCGCGGACCCGTTACGTTCTTTCAATGCCAAGCCTCTGCCAGGATCCCACCCCTGGCAGAGACCCTACAGTCTCTCCCTTCACAACACCCCCTGCCACAGGGTGTTGCTCCGTTCAATCCCGTCAGCGTTCTCTCTAACTTTCTGCCTGACCCCCAGTTTACCCACTATGGTGGGGAGTGGCCTAATGAATAGCACCCTTAGCTCCCCCCGGAGGCCCAGCTGTGAAACATATTGGTGTCTGTGATACCTGATTGGAGGAACTCCTTCGGTGCCATCGAACGTACCATGGCTCCCCTTAGCGGCGAAGCCACAGTACTGCAACGACCAGAACTCTGGGGCGCTGCACTCACCTACATTCTTATATAACTTTTAAAAATATATCAAGAATTACTTTGAATCTCCGGATATTTCATCATCAATAAAATTCCCCAGCAGATCGTTGTAGATGTAGGTTCAGTTCCAGCAGCAAAAAGATCCAGGACGGAAGAAAGTAGATTTTCTTCTTTAAAATATGTCTGTGGTTTTGTTGTTTCCTACAATTACATAACACGAATATTCTCCATGTTACTACATTCAGCTGGTTTCAAGGCAATTACATGCGTCTTCTGTTTCTTATAAGGTAGGCACCGTCCTCTTTTCTTAACATTTCTTTTTACCTGAAATAGTAAGTTTGTCACAGTAATGTTCTCATGACTATAGCTGCCTGAATGGGAAGCATTAGAGAAATGTTATCATTCCACCCTTCAGTGTGTCTGGGATGCAGTTATTGACAGCTCAGCCGTCGATTCTGTTACAGGGGTGTGCTGAAGCTGTCATCACTTTGATTGACAGCTCAGTCATTCAGTCTGGTGTAGGGGCATGCTGAGCTATCAGTGTGCTAACTGACTGCTTGGCCGTCCAATCTGAGACTTTGAGGAGCTGGCCGTCTTCAGGAGTTCATTGCCCAGGTGATTGCCAGGCTACTTAACTGGACGTGTTTGCACTCTAAGAAATAATCACTTTACTAATTTACCTTTGGGTTGGTCTCTATGACTACTATTTACTTATACATATAGATGTTTGTTGATACCCCTTTACTAACATAGGATCAAAGTGGTCTGATGTTTTAAAAGCACTTGCTTTGATATATTATACCACTTAATCACCATAAGCTATTTTTGTCTGGTATCTCCATATATCTGTATTCTTTCCGTGTCATTTGTGGCTTTCACCACAAATTACCCATTCATAGATATTGTGTCTGCTTCATCAACCCTAATCTACATTTTTGATACCTACTGTGCTGTGTGCCTTTACATTTACCTACTCATCTGCAACAGTGATGTATTGATTGCCTTCTTGACCCGAGAGATTTCTCTTTTGCCACTTCCCCTTGTATTTTGTCTATATTTAATTTAATGGATTTAATAAACATTTACCTTTTTAATACATAGTGGTATACTGCTTCTTTGTTTCTCTTTTGGGTAATACAGTTTTTTTGGAAGTAATATCTTTAATAGGCCGAATCTGCTTTGGATTTCTTACGTAACTGGGCTGTTTCTTCCTGGCCTCTGCCAGACGTACAATCAGCTAAGTGCGGTTTGTCTCTCTGTGCCTTGCATTCTGTTTGTAAATTTTTTGTTACCTCACTCTGACCATCCGTCTGTTTAACCCTTTCTGCTCTGATCTGTTATCCCCCAGGTATTCTGACCTCAGAAAGTTACCTAACAACTCATCTGTCTCTTCCTTCTGTTTATGACGTACCCTCCTAACTTTTGACCATGGACTCCTTGATTATCCCGCCTCATGGCTTGGCCATGAGATGTGACTCTGTGTCACATCTCATCTGGCCAATACGTTTTTCTTTTTCGCCGGTATGGAGCCTGTACACCCGCTCGGTGACCAGGTGGCAAATTTGACGTAGATGACTCAGGATCTGGATAAAGAATGTCAGCGTCTGGAGTCATCACAATGCCAGTTGCAGGGTCAAGTAATTAATTTGATGAAGACCCCCTATAACCTCCACTGTCGGCAGTGGCTGTGACGTCAGTAGCCTCTGATGTAATGTTGGCCTATCCTGGACCTGTAATGGCCCTCCCTGATAAATTTTTGGGAAAGATCAGTTTAAGGTATTCACTGAGCTCTTCGAGTTGCAGATCCTGTGCCTTAGCAAAAATGGCATAGTCATCAAAATTTTGGTAGCAGCTAAAAGTAGCAGTCACTGACCAGTCCGTAGTGACTTAGTCCCCCTCGAAACAGGGAAAAGAGGTGGCAGAACACAAAGTGGAGAAAAGTCAGTCAGGTCTAGGACCCTTCAGAGAAAGAGTCCGTGAGGTCCTCCAAAACTTGAAGGGCTAAAACTATCTGTGTTTTTAAAGAACAAAAGGACCAATTGGGGGCATAGAACATGGGAGCTGTTAAAAGGGCTGTCAGCAAAACAGCTCAGCAGCAGGGAACTGTGATCTACTTTCACAACAACATGGACTCTGTTGTTCCTCTGAGGTCAATCAAGGCCGGAGAGCTACCAGAGCCAAGAAAGGGGAAGGACAAAGTATCGCCATGTTCCTGCCAAGGTTGGCACTGGTTTTTACACTCTCCTTGGCAATAGTCACTGATCATGGCTGTGCCATAATAGATCAGAGATAAAAAATTAAAAGAGAAAATACGACGCAAACAGCACATACTGAGAAATTAAAGTTACTGATTTACATATAATTTTTTTAGCATACAAGTTAACATCCAGATTAACTGTTCTCTGGATGTTTCCAGTATTGTGTATTGTATAATCCCAGGTATCCTGTCATTCATGAAATTCAAGCGAACCTTTCTCTAAGAATGTGCCTTCAATAACTGAAGCATTGGAGGACAGGGCAAGGAAACACATTTCCAACTTTACCTACTATAATCTGGTGCTCTGTTTTGCCAAAATTCATGTTTAATGTATATGCAAATTAGGCTTGCAAGTGCACCAGTGGGCGCATCAGGGCACTTTCAGTCCTCCGTTCCTCCATGATTCTTTCTTCCAACGCTACGCTTGAGTTGAGAGCAGAGGTGACATCAGGCAACAGAGCTTGTCTCTACTGTTAATCAATAAAAAAGCAGGGGCATAGCTGGGGGAGGGCAGCAAAGAGGAGACGAGGACTGCAAGTGCACTAATACGTCTACCACTAAACTTGTAAGCCTACTTTGTATATAAATAAAATATGAATTTTATCGCAATTGAGCAGCGGATAATGACAGAAAAGGTATTGTCGAATTTTTTTTCCCTGCTCTATTCTACAGTACCTCAGGTTTCTTAAGTACATTCTTACTGACAAGTACCTTTTAAGTAAGAAAAATTATGAAAAATCACAAAGAAATCTCTTACTTGATTAACCATAGAGTTATTTTAGGGCAGGGATGTCAAATTCAAATACATAGATGGTCAAAATTAAAAGTTTGGAAAAAGTTGTAGGCCAACTTTGATATTTATTAAAAAAATCTACAGTTGAGGACATTTTTCCTCATCAAATATAACAATGAACTTTTTCATATGGAAACAAAGTTAAAAGGGTTGTACCACAAACAAAGTATATTTTAATTAATAGATCTTGAAATAAAATATTGGAATTATGTAATATGTTATGTAAGATCGGTAAAAACCATATGGCCCAATATCCTAATTTAAATATGTAATTATAAAGAACTAGATGGTGGCCCGATTCTAACGCATCGGGTATTCTAAAATATGTATGTATGTATATAGCAGCCACATAGTATGTAGCACAGGTCAAGTAGTATATAGGAGCCATGTAGTATATAGCAGACAAATACTACGTGGCCTGTGCTATATACTATGTGGCTGCTATATACATACATACATATTGTAGAATAGCCGATGCGTTAATACAGGCCACGCAGTATATAACAGTGGCCACGCAGTATATAACAGCCCAAACAGTATATAACACAGCCCATGTACTATATAACACAGTAAAGGAACAAAGTCCAGCTCACCATACCGACATTCCCCAGGTCTCGGAGCACGGAACCGCTGTGTCAGGGCGTGAACAAACAGGAAAAAAGGAGAAGATCCAGCTCAACGATATAGTGAAAAGTCCATAGTTTTATTTCACCTCGAAAATAGCATGGTGTAAGGACAAAACATCAGCATACAAAAGGGTTAAAAACCAAGATCAACGCGTTTCCGGTGACTAAGCACCCTTAATCATGATACCTGGCACATGTCATGTCTCGTACTTTTATACTGGTATCCGGTCGGCACACCGGCATGACAATTAATCAATCCAATAGAATGGACACACATGAAAAATAAGCACAAAACAAGCATGGTAATAGAACTAAGGCAAATGTTCTAGTTGGATGGAATTACGGAAAAAGGAATACAGAAAAAGCATAGAAAAACTACATACAAAATTTAACACTGAAATAATTAATTAAATAAATAGATCTATACAAAGTTTAATTATAATTGTAATTAAATAACCTAAAATATATAGAAAAAATTATTTATATGATATATAATAAAATATATTCTAATGACAATATGAAAAAAATACTATTTTTAAATATAAATTAAATTTGTGGAAGCAACCTAATCCACTTGAGTTGATGACAATTTTACATGGGAGGGAGAGAAATTTACAAGGGAAAACAAAATCGCCTGAAGTGGGACACGAACTCATATGAGTTCTTTATTCGGAGGTGAGACATGCATGTAAATCTCGTAATGAACGGAGCTACAAGCTTCTTTGACTCGAGAGTCGGCCTTGGAATGTTACGGACTTATAGATGGCCAAGGCTGAAAGAGCAAAGTAAACAAATTAGAGGCAATCAAAGTCGAAGTGAATTAGTGCACAGCAGGAGACGCCGTTACAATGTAGAAGCGGCCGACAGGAAGGAATCATTTTAAATGGATAGTAAATAATAGATAAATAAATAAAAAAAAATATTATACATAACAGGAAAAACAGGGAAACATACAGAAAATGTAACCTATACATATAGTAAGCAGATAAACGAATGCGCAGTCCATAAGCTGTCAGAAGATTAATAGAAGAGCATTAGATCCTTTCTTTTGTTTAAGCCATGTGGTATTCTAGTACCAAGCTTGAAGATCCACCATGTTTCTCTATTTCTAAGGATCACCTCAACATCTCCTCCTCTAAATGATTTATGAATTTTTTCAATCGCATAAACTTTAAGTGACTCAAGATTTGAATGATGAAAATTAATAAAATGTTGTGAAACTTGTGATATGTTTCTGTTGACATTGATATTCTCAACATCATAAATGTGTTCACGGATGCGTGTTTTTAGGGAACGTATGGTACTCCCCACATATTTGAGGTTACACATTGTGCATTCCATGATATATACCACATTTTTGGTGTTGCAATTCAAAAATGTTTTGATAGGGAAAGTATTCTGGTCACTAGCATCAGTAAAATTACAGCGTTTTCCCGAAAATTTGCAAGTTTTGCATGTCACCGCACCACATTTGTAAAAGCCTTTCGTACTAAGCCAATGAGAGGGCTGTGCAATAGGGGTATTGAGAGAGCTCGGTGATAAGCTGGAACCCAAAGAAGGTGCTTTTCTGGATACAATTCTACATCCATTACTCAAAATTTTGGCTATATCAGGATCCTCTTTTAGAATAGTCAAATTATTAATAATCGTTTTTTTGATTAAATTAAACTGATTACTATACTGGAGAACTATAGTGATTGGATCTTGAGGAAGTAGACTTTGGTTTTGTTTTTTGTGAAAACGTGGTCGTCGTGCGACGATTTTTTCTGCTCTTTTTAAGTGCCAGTCACTATAGCCTCTCTGTGAAAGTCTTTCTTTTATACCCTCGATTTCTTGTGAATAATCTTTCTGTGTGCTACAGTTACGTTTTGCTCTTACCATTTCCCCCACAGGAATACTTTTAATTGTATGTTTGGGATGGTGACTGTTTGCGCGCAATATCGTGTTTCCTGCCGTGGTTTTCCGAAATGTGGAGGTAACAATAGGAGCATATGGTATGCCCTTCAATTTTAGGTCTAGAAACTCTATACAGGTGTAATCTTGGCGAGAAATAAATTCAAGATTAAAGGGATTGCCGTTGAAATAATTTGTTAAATCCTGTACGGTAGATACATCAGAATTCCAGATTAATATCAAATCATCGATGTATCTACCGTACCAACATATGCAGTCCTTAAATGGGTTTTCATCATTGTATATATAGGATTCTTCCCACCAACTCATTACCAAATTGGCAATGGAAGGTGAGTATTTAGCACCCATTGACACTCCGCTAATTTGCATGAAATACATTTGATTAAAGCAGAAAAAATTGTTGGTCATGAGAAAAGAGGTGACCTTTATAACATAGGACTGAAGGTCCGCAGAGAAATCACTATATTTCTGCATGTGAAATTTAAGAGCAAATAACGCCACTTCATATGGTATAGAGGTATATAACGAAGTGACATCTGAGGTGATCCATGAAAAGTTTGGCTGCCATATGAACTCCTCCATGAAGTTGAGGACATCAGTACTGTCCCTAAGATAGCCAGGAGTTCTCTGGACGAGAGGCTGGAGGAGCAGATCCAGCCACTCCCCCAGCCTCTCACCCAGAGATCCAATACCCGATACAATCGGCCTCATAGGTGGTGGATATTTATTTTTGTGGGTTTTGGGTAAGGCATACAAAATTGGAGTTACTGGATTTAAAACTTTCAGATGGTCACCTTCCTTTTTGTTAAATAATCCCAAATTAAGCCCCTCGTCTATCAGACTATGGATTCTATTTTGTATTTGTAGAGTGGGATTGGCAGGCAGGCACTTGTATACAGTTGAATCCATGAGCATGTCATTAACCCATGTGATATAATTAGCTTTGTCCATTATAACAACGGACCCACCCTTGTCAGAGTTTTTAATGACAAGGTCGTCATTATTTTGTAGTTCACGAAATGCCTTCTGTAACCTGGGTTTAAGATTACTATTGTGCAGGTGTCTGTCCCGCGTGCCTTCAGAGAGATTTCTCAACTGAGATTCCATCACATTTTGAAATCTGTCCATAGCAGGTTTGCGTGCTTGGACAGGATAATAATGAGGGTTAGGCACTTTAATTACATTTTTTGGAATAGTTAAATCTTTACTCGCCTCTAAACTTTCTTCCTGTAGTTCTAATAGACACATGAGTGATAACTGGTCTGAAAAGTCAAGAGATCTGAATACATTATTATGAGAATTAGTATTGCTTTTTACCTCTGATGAATCATCCTTAAAATGCAATTTAAGAGTGATATTTCTAATAAATCTATTCACATCACAAACCGTGGAAAAAAGGTCAAAATTGCAGCTTGGTACAAAATTAAGGCCATATGATAGAAGTTCTTGTTGGTCATCTGTAAGGGAAAAAGAAGACATATTGACAACATTGTAATGACCTAACGCTGGCGTCTGAGATGATATCTCGGAGGATTTCTGTTTGCTTCGGTGTTTCCTTCCTTTTCTTCGATAGATCTTCTTCTGTTGAAAAACGGAGGTTTGCTTTTTTTGTAATAGGAGTTTTTTGAACTCTGTGCAGGTTCAGAGTCTGAGTCCTCCGTGGCTCCAGTTGAAGTATCCAAATCTGACGAGCTGTATACAAGTGCCTGCCTGCCAATCCCACTCTACAAATACAAAATAGAATCCATAGTCTGATAGACGAGGGGCTTAATTTGGGATTATTTAACAAAAAGGAAGGTGACCATCTGAAAGTTTTAAATCCAGTAACTCCAATTTTGTATGCCTTACCCAAAACCCACAAAAATAAATATCCACCACCTATGAGGCCGATTGTATCGGGTATTGGATCTCTGGGTGAGAGGCTGGGGGAGTGGCTGGATTTGCTCCTCCAGCCTCTCGTCCAGAGAACTCCTGGCTATCTTAGGGACAGTACTGATGTCCTCAACTTCATGGAGGAGTTCATATGGCAGCCAAACTTTTCATGGATCACCTCAGATGTCACTTCGTTATATACCTCTATACCATATGAAGTGGCGTTATTTGCTCTTAAATTTCACATGCAGAAATATAGTGATTTCTCTGCGGACCTTCAGTCCTATGTTATAAAGGTCACCTCTTTTCTCATGACCAACAATTTTTTCTGCTTTAATCAAATGTATTTCATGCAAACTAGCGGAGTGTCAATGGGTGCTAAATACTCACCTTCCATTGCCAATTTGGTAATGAGTTGGTGGGAAGAATCCTATATATACAATGATGAAAACCCATTTAAGGACTGCATATGTTGGTACGGTAGATACATCGATGATTTGATATTAATCTGGAATTCTGATGTATCTACCGTACAGGATTTAACAAATTATTTCAACGGCAATCCCTTTAATCTTGAATTTATTTCTCGCCAAGATTACACCTGTATAGAGTTTCTAGACCTAAAATTGAAGGGCATACCATATGCTCCTATTGTTACCTCCACATTTCGGAAAACCACGGCAGGAAACACGATATTGCGCGCAAACAGTCACCATCCCAAACATACAATTAAAAGTATTCCTGTGGGGGAAATGGTAAGAGCAAAACGTAACTGTAGCACACAGAAAGATTATTCACAAGAAATCGAGGGTATAAAAGAAAGACTTTCACAGAGAGGCTATAGTGACTGGCACTTAAAAAGAGCAGAAAAAATCGTCGCACGACGACCACGTTTTCACAAAAAACAAAACCAAAGTCTACTTCCTCAAGATCCAATCACTATAGTTCTCCAGTATAGTAATCAGTTTAATTTAATCAAAAAAACGATTATTAATAATTTGACTATTCTAAAAGAGGATCCTGATATAGCCAAAATTTTGAGTAATGGATGTAGAATTGTATCCAGAAAAGCACCTTCTTTGGGTTCCAGCTTATCACCGAGCTCTCTCAATACCCCTATTGCACAGCCCTCTCATTGGCTTAGTACGAAAGGCTTTTACAAATGTGGTGCGGTGACATGCAAAACTTGCAAATTTTCGGGAAAACGCTGTAATTTTACTGATGCTAGTGACCAGAATACTTTCCCTATCAAAACATTTTTGAATTGCAACACCAAAAATGTGGTATATATCATGGAATGCACAATGTGTAACCTCAAATATGTGGGGAGTACCATACGTTCCCTAAAAACACGCATCCGTGAACACATTTATGATGTTGAGAATATCAATGTCAACAGAAACATATCACAAGTTTCACAACATTTTATTAATTTTCATCATTCAAATCTTGAGTCACTTAAAGTTTATGCGATTGAAAAAATTCATAAATCATTTAGAGGAGGAGATGTTGAGGTGATCCTTAGAAATAGAGAAACATGGTGGATCTTCAAGCTTGGTACTAGAATACCACATGGCTTAAACAAAAGAAAGGATCTAATGCTCTTCTATTAATCTTCTGACAGCTTATGGACTGCGCATTCGTTTATCTGCTTACTATATGTATAGGTTACATTTTCTGTATGTTTCCCTGTTTTCCTGTTATGTATAATATTTTTTTTTATTTATTTATCTATTATTTACTATCCATTTAAAATGATTCCTTCCTGTCGGCCGCTTCTACATTGTAACGGCGTCTCCTGCTGTGCACTAATTCACTTCGACTTTGATTGCCTCTAATTTGTTTACTTTGCTCTTTCAGCCTTGGCCATCTATAAGTCCGTAACATTCCAAGGCCGACTCTCGAGTCAAAGAAGCTTGTAGCTCCGTTCATTACGAGATTTACATGCATGTCTCACCTCCGAATAAAGAACTCATATGAGTTCGTGTCCCACTTCAGGCGATTTTGTTTTCCCTTGTAAATTTCTCTCCCTCCCATGTAAAATTGTCATCAACTCAAGTGGATTAGGTTGCTTCCACAAATTTAATTTATATTTAAAAATAGTATTTTTTTCATATTGTCATTAGAATATATTTTATTATATATCATATAAATAATTTTTTCTATATATTTTAGGTTATTTAATTACAATTATAATTAAACTTTGTATAGATCTATTTATTTAATTAATTATTTCAGTGTTAAATTTTGTATGTAGTTTTTCTATGCTTTTTCTGTATTCCTTTTTCCGTAATTCCATCCAACTAGAACATTTGCCTTAGTTCTATTACCATGCTTGTTTTGTGCTTATTTTTCATGTGTGTCCATTCTATTGGATTGATTAATTGTCATGCCGGTGTGCCGACCGGATACCAGTATAAAAGTACGAGACATGACATGTGCCAGGTATCATGATTAAGGGTGCTTAGTCACCGGAAACGCGTTGATCTTGGTTTTTAACCCTTTTGTATGCTGATGTTTTGTCCTTACACCATGCTATTTTCGAGGTGAAATAAAACTATGGACTTTTCACTATATCGTTGAGCTGGATCTTCTCCTTTTTTCCACTATATAACACAGCCCACACAGTATATAGCAGCCATGCAGTATATAACACAGGCACACAGGCGACGTAGTTTATAACAGTGGCCGCGCAGTATATAACACAGGGCATGTAGTATATAACACAGCCCACGCAGTACATAACACAGGGCACGTAGTATATAACACAGCCCACGCAGTATATAACACTGGCCATGTAGTATATAGCAGCCACGAGGTATATAACACAGCCCACGTAGTACATTGTGCAGCCAACGCAGTACATTGCGCAGCCAACGCAGTACATTGCGCAGCCCACGTAGTACATTGCACAGCCCACTTAGTATATTGCGCAGCCCACATAGCATATTGCGCAGCCCACGTTGTATATTGCGCAGCCCACATAGTGTATTGCGCAGCCCACTTAGTATATTGCGCAGCCCACTTAGTATATTGCGCAGCCCACGTTGTATATTGCGCAGCCCACATTGTATATTGCGCAGCCCACGTTGTATATTGTGCAGCCCACATTGTATATTGCCCAGCCCAAGTTGTATATTGCGCAGCCCACGTAGTATATTATGCAGCCCACGTTGTATATTGCGCAGCCCACGTTGTATATTGCGCAGCCCACGTTGTATATTGCCCAGCCCACGTTGTATATTGCCCAGCCCACGTTGTATATTGCGCAGCCTACGTTGTATATTGCCCAGCCCATGTAATATATAGCACAGCCACGTACTATATAGCACAGCCCATGTAGTATATTGCCCAGCCAACGTAGTATATTGCCCAGCCCACGTAGTATATAGCAATGTGGGCATCATATCCCTGTTAAAAAAAAGAAATAAAAAATAGTTATATACTTACCTTCCGAAGCCCCTGGATCCAAGCGAAGCGGTTACCGACACTGCTCGTGCGCTCCGGTCTCAAGAGTGCATTGCAGTCTCGCGAGATGATGACGTAGCAGTCTCGCGAGACTGCTATGTCATCATCTCGCGAGATCGCAGCACGGACCGGTTACCGGAGCGTCGCAAGCAGGAAAGGCCTGTTGTCGATTCGGGGGCCAACGGACAGTGAGTATATAAAGATTTTTTATTTTTTTATTATTTTTAACATTAGATCGTTTTACTATTCATGCTGCATAGGCAGCATGAATAGTAAAAAGTTGGTCACACAGGGTTAATAGCAGTGGTAACGGGGTGCATTACACCGCGGCATAACACGGTCCGTTACTGCTGCCATTAACCCTGGAGGGGAGTACGGAGCGGGCACTGACTGAGGGGAGGAAGGAGCAGCCATTTTTGCGCCGGACTGTGGCCATCGCTGATTGGTCGAGGCTGTTTTGCCACGACCAATCAGCGACTTGGATTCCATGACAGACAGAGGCCACGACCAATGAATATCCGTGACAGAAAGAAAGACAGACAGACAGACGGAAGTGACCCTTAGACAATTATATAGTAGATTTGCAGTAAAGTAGTGATGGCTTGTTATATTATTTATCCTTTTACTTTTTATTATTTTTTATTTATATTTTTGTTATATATTTATATTTATTTATTTATATTTATTATTTATTTATCATGTATTATTCATTAATCAATATGTTTTATTCTATTTTTCTATTTGAATAATTTTTAATAATTTTTATTTTTTTCCTACTATTAATTTAAATATTTATTTTTTATTATTTTTTCATTTTCATTTTATTTTCATTTTCTATAATTCCTTTATTATTCTTTACTATTTTTGTGTGTATACATGCATGCATGTATGTGGTTAGCATGTATATACACGTAAGTACATAATTTCCTCATTATCGTATATATTTTTTTATCACACACAATCATTATTTTTTCACCATTTTTACTTCATACTCTGTATTTCACTTAATAAGTAGCACAGATTGTATGGCATACTTTCTTATGGCACATTGCCCTTGCATAAGTACATATACTTTTTAATTCACAATCTTAATTCACACTTTTGTGTTTTTTCCCCTTTTGTATTTTTTATTCTTTTTGTGTTATTTTGGTAATACAAGTTGTGGTGACATTGCATTTAATCTGAATTATCCAGACATGTTATTTCAGTAGGTCCAGGGACATGAGCTAGTGTTCATGTGAGAATGACTGTTGGCCCTTATTGCCACTAAATTATTGTTCACTGGCTGCATTTGTTGACTGGCTGCTGATTAGCTATTGTATCTGTCCTAGTATTGCAGTCCTAGTATTTGAATGTTTGTTAATATGTTGACCCATTGGTACTCTGAAATATAAAGGACAATCTATGCATGTTGTTTGAACACTCCAGCAGTGAGGGATGGCCTCCTTCCACCTACTGTACCACCAAGCCTGTGGTGGAATGACTGAATGAGAAGTTGTGATCTATAAAAAGCAGGATCTGCCTATGTTCAGAGAGAGTCTACATTACAGAAGTCATGGCATCATAACTCCAACTGAAGAAGCACAGAGCTGCCTCACTGACCATCACTGAACCCTCAAAGATGTTTAGAGAATCCAAGATGGGACAATCAAGTCACCTAGCCTTGTACAGTATTGGGCTGTATGCTTCATAAATTTGTCGTTACCTCTTAACCGTGGAGGCCCGCCAAAAGCGGGGAGCCACTGGTGGGGGTATTCGGCATTGGAAGCAGCTCTAATCCCGGCGAGTCAGCGGAAGGGTGAGACTCTGTAATTTGCACCATCTTGGGTATTTGCTGGGACTGTTCTGTATGCTATTATGTGTTGGTGGTTCAATAAATTATTGACACACTGTTTTACCCTCATCCTGTGTTGTCTGGGTTCTGCCCATAAGGAGAGAGAGAGGACGTTCAGTTGTATGAGCCCTTGTCCATGCAGTCTTTCTAGTTATAGCTCTTAATAGTATTTTTATTTTTACAGGCAATAATATTCTGATATGGAGAGATACATATCTTTACACCAGTGCAATATTTCCCTGCATGTGTGCGCAATAATAACAGCAGCAATTACAATCATTCAGTATAGCTGGAGGCCTGTTAGAGAACTTTTCTCTGTCTTATCAAAGAAAAAAAAATCAGCTGACAGCTCGTCAGTCCCAGGATGCACGTTCCAAGTCCAATGACCCAATCAGACATCAAGTGATACAACAATAAAAAGGAACAGCATCCAGTTCAGGGGATGAAAAAGAAAAAAGGCCTTTATGTCAACACGTTTCGACCACTATTGTTCTTTTTCAAGTCTTGATAAAGACCAATTGTGTTTGAAACGTCGAATGATGGCGGAATAAAGGCTTTTTTCTTTTTCATCACCTGGACTGGATGCTGTTCCTTTATATTGTTTCCTATGTATTATGTCTTATGCCAATGGTTGTAATGACCATTTCAGGAATTCCCTCTTATGAATATTTACGTAGACCCTGATTAGTGATCTATAAGTGCTGATAAACCTAGAAAAAGGTCAGCCTAAATCGACTAATAACTATCTCTCCTGACATCCCAAAATATGTTCACTCTTGGTTTGTAAATGTTTAATGGTAAAAGTGGAGAAAGGCTTACAGCATTTACCTTGATAATGACTGAGCTTCCTTTCTCCTGACTTCATTGGTTGGCGAAAAGTCAGGGGGCCTCTATACACATTAGATGTTTGTCCAACTTTAATGTAATGTGTATGGGGGTCCTCACCAATTGAAAAAATCCTATCAGCATTTACTAAAACTAAAAATGATTCCTTTAGTTTAAAGGGGAATTATGATAATTAGAGACCATTACATGATTTACTCTACAGCTTTCAACAAAAGAGATTTGAAAATGAGATAAAAAAAATAGAAAATTAAATATATTAAAATATAATCAAACAAAAAACATCAAAACATCAGTCTCAATGTTCCTCTCTGTTTTTCACATCAAACTAATAGTTTGGCTTGGCACAAGTCATGTATGGTGTGGGCACTAATGTGAATCCAACACAAGGCTTTAGACTGAGGTCTTCTCTGGAAACTCCTGGAGGTGGATAGAAAGTAAATGCTTGAAGAAGTCCAGTAAAAAACAGGAAAAGTTCCATCTTGGCCAAGGCCTCTCCTGCACAAGCTCTTCTTCCTGTAGAAATGGGATTACTGAGTTAACAATGTCATGTTGAGAGTAGATTTTGACTCTAAGGGTACCGTCTCACAGTGGCACTTTGGTCGCTACGATGGCACGATCTGTGACGTTCCAGCGATATCCATACGATATCGCTGTGTCTGACACGCAGCAGCGATCAGGGACCCCGCTGAGAATCGTACGTCGTAGCAGATCGTTTGGAACTTTACTTCGTTGCTGGATCTCCCGCTGTCATTGCTGGATCGGTGTGTGTGACACCGATCCAGCGATGTGTTTGCTTGTAACCAGGGTAAACATCGGGTTACTAAGCGCAGGGCCACGCTTAGTAACCCCATGTTTACCCTGGTTACCATCGTAAATGTAAAAAAAACCAAACAGTACATACTCCCATTCCGGTGTCACGTCCCTCGCCGTCTGCTTCCCGCACTGACTGTGAGTGCCGGCCGTAAAGTAAAAGCAGAGCGCTCTGTGTGACAGCTCCCCAGCGACCACATAACGACTTACCAACGATCAGGGCCAGGTCGTATCACTGGTCGTGATCGTTGGTAAATCGTTTAGTGTAACGGTACCCTAAGGCCGGAGACAAACTAGTGTATGGCATCGGATGAGAGATCACCGGACACGATAAGCTAATGACCCTCTGCTCCTGCTGAGCTGAGTGTCATGCTATTGTGCTCCGATTCTCTCGCACAGAGGGAATCAAATCACAGGTGTGGAGGAGGTGAAAAAATTAATTTATCCATCTCCTCCGCTGACAGCATTGGCGTATAACGAGTTCTGTGAATTGCGTCACTCGCACCCACAGGCTTATATGGGTGCAAGTGAGCCAAGACTCGGCCAAGTCTTGGTGCTAATGGTAGCATGCTGGGATTGATCTCGCATGCCGAATCGGCATGAGAAAATAATCACAGATGTGAGCTGCCCCATAGAGCAACACTGGTTCAAAGTACTATGCAAAGTCTTATCACATAGCACTCGGTCATATTGTATGGTAGCCTGACTCCGGCCTGACTTAATAAATTGGAAATAATGCATACTTTCCAAATTTCTCTAAATTACTGTGAGTGTCCTGAAAAAAAGAGACCTCCAGAAAGTCACAAAATGTTCCTAGATCTCCCTGGAAAGCATTGTTAACTGAATAGTTATTTTTCATGGCTCTAGGCTGTTTCGTATCCAGACCATCGTATACTGTACGTGTATGTATGCCTGCGGATCACCCATGGACACTTACATGGAGAGCATCTTTCAAGATATCTCTGCAAGAGAAATTAAATCAATATAATATATTGAAAGCAGTAAATACGCATGGTTCAGTGAACACATGGTGATTTAACTGCATTCAATAGAAGGCACCGCTTTGGATGCAGTGAACATACGCTGCATCCAAAGCGTTGATAGTTCCAGATTATGGGCACATAGCCTTATTGTAAAGTGCTGTAGAATATGTTGGCATTGAATAAATACAATTATATTTACTCTAGGCTATATTACAAAAAAAGATTAAGTGCTTGTGTACTGTATATGTTGAGCATCTCAATAAGACCATAGCACATTTTGGAACTTTTTGAAAGAAAATATATGAGAGTTAGAAAACATATTATTCCTTGTTAAGAGAGGCATTCACACTAGGCACAAAAGGTCCAAACAGTGTGAGACCACCTTGTCGTTTGTTGCTGGGCATGCATGAATTGGCCAAATTATGTACTAAGTGTCTCAATGTTTTCGTATTATCCAGAGCAGTATTGCTATTCATATTTCATATATTCCAAGCCTACATGCTTTAGCATGACAGAGACCAACTTCTTTTGTATCTTGTTAAAATATAGTCATTCTGTTGGGCAGTGTTTTGTCAGTTAAGTGGCATGTAAAATGATTTGATTTTTCATCTTAATGCTCCTCATTACTTACCTACTGAGAATGGCATAAATGCATCAGGTCGGACAAATTTCCCATTTTCATCCAAGAAGTGATTGGGATTGAACTCATTGGGAGTTTTCCATTGAGTCTTGTCATAGAGAACTGAAGTCAGGAGTGGAATAATCTCTATACCCTTTGAACAACAAATCAGCAAATATATTTTTTATTATATGAATTTAAAAAGCGTGAGATAATTTGGATGGCTGTGAACCCCATAACAGTCCCTTTTACTAACAGGTAAACGCTTACAGTACTTGAGCATAAGGACATTTTTTGCATAAACTCACTTTTGGGATCAGGTAACCCCGCAAATACACATCAGTTGGAGTTGAGTGTGACAGGTTCAATGGGACAATATTGCCAAACCTTTGTATTTCATGTATTACTGCATCAGTATAAGGCATTTTCTTCCGATCTTCAACTGTTGGCAGCTGTCCAGGTTTAATATGTGTTTTAATTTCCTCCTGTAACTTCTCTATAAAGCAAAAGAAAACATATTTTGTTACATTTTGTACTTGCACAACAATACCAATGTATTTAATTAAGCCCTTAATGACCGCCGATACGCCTCTTAACGACGGTAGTTAAGGGTACTTAAAAAGTGTATAGCGCCTCCCAGAATCAGATTTTCTCCAGGTCTCAGCTGCCAGGAGTAGCCGAGACCCCAGAGAACATGATTAGGGTCTGTTTTTACCGACCCCTGGGTTGCGATCGCCGGTATTAACCGTTTAACGGCGACCGCAAAAATAAAAGTTCAATGTGCCATTTAATTTCTCTCTCCTCTGATGTGATTGCACATCAGAGGAGAGAAAAATAGGGTCCCCCCCGGTACCTCCGGGTGCTTCCCAGCACCCCTGCTTCCCCCACCATGGGCACCGCCATCTTTTCCTGGAAAAAAAAATGGTGTGCGCATGCTTAGTGCGTCCCACGAGATCTCTGGGTCTAGGCTTCCAGGGGTAGCCGAGACCCCAAAGAACATAATTCGAGTTGGTTTTTACCGACCCCGGTTTTGCGATCACCGCCACTAACCGTGCAGTGGTGTCTGCAAAAATAAAGGCCGATGTGCCATTTAATTTCTCTCCTCTGATGTGATCGCACATCAGAGGAGAGAGAAATAGGGTCCCCGATCTCCCCCGTATCTGCCGGTGCTCCTCGGCCCTCCTGCTTCCTCCTGTGGGCGCTTCATCCTCATCCGGGAAAAATGGCCGAGATCTGCAGGCTGGCACCCGGCAACAATAGGAAAATATTTCCTATTGGTTCATTTTGATCACCGTGATAAACCCTATCACAGTGATCAAAATAAAAAAAATAGTAAATAACACCGCCCCTTTATCACCTCCTTAGTTAGGGAAAAATAATAAAATGAAGAAAATATATTTATTTCCATTTTCCCATTAGGGTTGGGAGTTGGGTTAAAGTTAGGGTTAGGGTTGGAGCTAAAATTAGGGTTAGGGTTGAGGCTAAAATTAGGGTTAGGGTTAGGATTAGGGTAAGGCTTCTTGTACACTTACCGTGGTTTTGCATCCCATTTTTGCGGTCCCAATAGATTTCTATGCGGCCGCAAAAAAGGTCGCAATAATTCCATGGAGCGCCGTATGGCCGTGAGGGCCGTATTTACGGCCATGAAAAAATATCGAGCCTGCTCGATATTTTTCACCGTTTATGGACACGGCCCCCATTGTAATTCAATGGGGCCGCAAAAAAAATGGAAGGTTGTTTTTGCGGCTCACTGTGACTTCCGGTTTTATGGACCGCCGTTTTTTTCCCAATACTTTTGCCATAGTATTGCAAACCTGAAAAACGGCAATCTGCAAGTTTTTTGCAGTCCGATATTGCGGCGGACCATGAAAATTGTGGCAATAAGGCCTGCAAAAAAGGCCCACAATAATGGGCCGCAAAAAACCCAGTAAGTGTAAAAGAAGCCTTAGTTTTGGGATTAGGGTTATGGTTAGGGTTGGGATTAGGGTTAGGGTAGGGATCAGGGTTAGGTTTGGGATTAGGGTTAGGTTTGGGATTAGGTTTGGCATTAGGGTTATGGTTAGGTTTGGGATTAGGGTTATGGGTGTGTTGGGATTAGGGTTAAGTTTGTAGTTAGGGTTATGGTTAGGGTTGGGATTAGGGTTAGGGGTGTGTTGGGGTTAGGGTTGTGATTAGGGTTAGGGTTTGGGATTAGGGTTATGGGTGTGTTGGGATTAGGGTTAGGTTTGCAGTTAGGGTTATGGTTAGGGTTGGGGTCAGGGTTAGGGGTGTGTTGGGGTTGGGTTGTGATTAAAGTTATGGTTATGGTTGGGATTAGGGTTAGGGGTGTGTTGGGGTTAGGGTTGTGATTAGGATTATGGTTAGGGTTGGGATTAGGGTTAGGGGTGTGTTGGGGGGTTAGTGTTGGAGTTAGAAATGGGAGTTTCCAATGTTTAGGTATATCAGGGGGTCTCCAAACACGACATGGCTCCACCATTGATTCCAGCCAAATTTGCGTTGAAAAAGTCAAATGGTGCTCCCTCCCTTCTGAGCTCTGCTCTGCACCCAAACAGTGGTTAACCCACTTCCACGTACTCAGAACAAATTGGACAACAACTTTTGTACAGTTTCTCCTCTTACCCTTGGGAAAATATTGGGGCTAAAAAATCATTTTTATGGGAAAAAAAAGATTTTTTATTTTCACGGCTCTGCATTATAAACTTCTGTGAAGCAATTGGGCGTTCAAAGTGCTCACCATAACATCTAGATAAGCTCCTTGGCGGTATCTAGTTTCCAAAATGGGGTCACTTGTGGGGGTTTCTACTGTTTAGGCACATCAAGGGCTCTGCAAACACAACATGATGCCCGCAGACCATTCCATCAAAGTCTGCATTCTAAAACATCACTACTTCCCTTCCGAGCCCCGACGTGTGCCCAATCAGTGGTTGCTCCCATATCTGGGGTATCGGTTTATCAGAAAAAATTGGACAACTTTCGGGTTCCAATTTCTCCTGTTACCATTGTGAAAATAAAAAATTGCGGGCTAAAAAGTCATTTTTGTGGAAAAAAAATGATTTTTTATTTTCCCGGCTCTGCTTTATAAACTTCTGTGATGCACTTGGGGGTTCAAAGTTCACACAACACATCTAGATAAGTTCCTTGTGGGGTCTAGTTTCCAAAATGGGGTCTCTTCTGGGGTGTTTCTACTGTTTAGCCACATCAGGGGCTCTGCAAACGCAACATGACACCCGCAGACCATCCTATCAAAGTCTGCATTCCAAAACGGCGCTCCTTCCCTTCTGAGCTCTGCCATGCGCCCAAACAGTGGTACCCCTCCACATGTGGGGTATCAACATACTCAAGACAAATTGCACAACAACTTTGATGGTCCAATTTCTCCTGTTACCCATGTGAAAGTAAAAATTTGAGGGTGAAAAGATAATTTTTGTGGAAAAAATATGATTTGCTCTATGTTATAAATTTCTGTGAAGCACTTGGGGCATCATAGTGCTCACCACACATCTAGGTTAGCTCCTAGGGGGGTCTAGTTTCCAAAATGGGGTAAATTGTGGTGGGTTTCTACTGTTTACGTACATCAGGGCCTCTGCAAACTCAACATGATGCCCGGCAGACCATTCCATCAAAGTCTGCATTTTAAAATGTCACTACATCCCTTCCGAGCCCCGCTGTGTGCCCAAACAGTGGTCCCCCCACATATGGGGTATCGGCATACTCAGGACAAACAGGGCAACAACTTTTGGGGTCCAATTTCTTGTTACCCTTGTGAAATTAAAAAATTGCTGGCTAAAAAATCATTTTTGTGGAAAAAAAAATATTTTTTATTTTCACGGCTCTGCGTTATAAACTTCTGTGAAGCACTTTGGGGTTCAAAGTGCTCATCACACATCTAGATAAGTTCTTTAAGGGGTTTAGTTTCCAAAATGGTGTCACTTGTGGGGGTTTTCCACTGTTTAGACACATCAGATGGTCTCCAAACGCGCCATGGCGTCCGATCTCAATTCCAGCCAATTCTGCATTGAAAAAGTCAAACGGCACTCCTTCCCTTCTAAGCTCTGCTGTGTGCCCAAACAGTGGTTTACCCCCGCATGTAGGGTATCGGCGTACTCAGGACAAATTGTACAATAAATTTTGGGGTCTAATATCTCATGTTACCCTTGTGAAAATAAAAATTGGGGGGCTAAAAATCATTTTTGTGGAAAATAATTGATTTTTTATTTTCATGGCTCTACGTTATAAACTTCTGTGAAGCACTTGGGGGTTCAAAGTGCACACCACACATCTAGATAAGTTCCTTAATGGGTCTAGTTTCCACAATGGTGTCAGTTGTGGGGGGTTTCCACTGGTTAGGCACGTCAGGGGCTCTTTAAACACAGCATGGCGTCCGATCTCAATTCCAGCCAATTCTGCATTGAAAAAGTCAAACAGCCCTTCTTCTCTTCCAAGCTCTGCCGTGCGCCCAAACAGTGGTTTATCCCCACATATGGGGTATCGGCGTATTCAGGAGAATTTGAACAACAAAGTTTGGGGTTTCTTTTTCTCTTTTTACACTTGTGAAAATAAAAAAAAATTGGTTCTGAAGTGAAATGTTTGTAAAAAAAAGTTAAATGTTAATTTTTTTCCTTCCACATTGCTTCCCTTACTGTGAAGCACATAAAAGGTCAATACAATTTTTGAATGTGGTTTTGAGCTCCTTGAGTGGTGTAGTTTTAGAATGGTGCACTTTTGGGTATTTTCTGTCATGAACACCTTTCAAAGTGACTTTAAATGTGAGATGGTCCCTAAAAAAATGGTTTGTAAATTTTGTTGTAAAAATTAGAAATCGCTGGCAAACCTTTAACCCTTATAACTTCCTAACAAAAAAAATTGTTTCCAAAATTGTGCTCATGTAAAGTAGACATGAGGGAAATGTTATTTATTAACTATTTTGTGCGACACATCTCTCTGATTTAAGGGCATAAAAATTCAAAGTTTGAAAATTGCAAAATTTAAAATTTTTTCGCCATGCTTCCATTTTTTTCCTAAAAAACACAAGTAATAGCGAAGAAATGTTATGAATAACATGAAGTACAATATGTCCCGAAAAAACAAATTCACAATCAGCGGGATCCGTTAAACTGTTCCAGAGTTATAACCTCATAAAGTGACAGTGGTCAGAATTGGAAAAATTGGCCTGGTCATTAAGCTGCAAATTGGCTCCATCACTAAGGGGTTAATATATGATAGGCTTTTGTTATGATTTGTATGGTCAGTGAGTGCTAGGGCATGGTTACAGCTGACATTCACTATGTACTGAACTGTGACTGAAGCCACGTTTGCTGCTCCACTATGACTAAAAGGCCCGGAGACACACTGGTGCGAGATACGGCCGAGTCTCGCTGGTTAAAAGCAAGCTGTGGCACCTGCACTCCGGAGCGGAGCGTGCGGCTCCATGTATTGCTATGCAGCTGCACGCTCCGCTCCGGAGTGCAGGTGCCACAGCTTGCTTTTAACCAGCGAGACTCAGCCGTATCTCGCACCAGTGTGTCTCCGGCCAAAGCCAGAGGCTGCCTAGAGGAATAAAGTTAATTTCCTCCCAGCAGCTGAGCATTCAGTGCAGAGGCCAGGCAGCTTTGGAATGTTATTGACCTGCAGATTGTATCTGCAGGTTAATAGTGTTTGAGAACATGACAGGTTATCTTGAAATAGAGTGGAGATCAAGCATGAGCACTGCGGCTCCATTCATTCTCTATTGGACTGCTAGAGATTACATCAAGAATTCCCTGTATACTCCTTCACATAACAAAGTTATGAAGCTTGAAGAGACTAAAACTTGGATTTTTATTGGCTATGAATAAAGATATTTTAGGTGCAATCAAAATGTCAAACTCTGCAAAAAATCACATGTCCCGGTCTAGGTTGAGTGTCAGCATCATGCTAGAACATTAGAAAATATAAAACATGCAATAAATGCAAACAATATATGCTAGAATTACTTCAACTTAATTGATAATTTGTTTATACAATTATAGTAAAATTGCAATTAAAAATTGATTTCTACCGGGGCGGTCATCAAAAAGACGGCCATTATACAGTAAATAGAATATGATGCAAAAGTGAATAAATAGCAGAAAATCTGGGTAAAGTGATAGCCTTCAGAAAAAGGTGATTTGGTGCTCCATAGAGATACATACATATACCTGTATGTCATCTCCCCTGTAAATAGTATATACCTTGTTATGATCCGGTGACCTTGGAGCCGCATGAGACTTTCTCAGGAGAAGGTGGAACCTGTACTGACCGCAAACCCTAAACTGACACCGCAACTAGAAGTAGCCGTGGGGTGTACCTAACACATCCTAGACACCTCGACACAGCCGGAGGACTAAATACCCCTATAGATGGAAATGGGAATTCTATCTTGCCTCAGAGCAGAACCCCCAAGGATAGGCAGCCCCCCACAAATATTGACTGTGAGTATAAGAGGAAAGACAAACGCAGGCAGAAATCAGGATTTAGCAGAATTCTAAGCGGTCAGTATTAAAAGCCTAAAAATATCCACAGCAGATAATACAAAAAATTCCACCATCTAACTAAAGATATGGAATGTATCTCTGCATCTCCTGAGAATCCAACTTGACTGAAAGTATCCAAACACAGTCTAAGCTGGACAAGAAAAAACAATGAATAGCACTGAATTGTAAAGCACACCGCATGTGTGCAGCAGAAACAAAACCAGACACTTATCTTGGCTGATTTGGCAGCAGGGCAGGAGGAACCAGACAGAGATGTATAACCTCCAAGAACAATGGACAACTGGCAAGGGCTAATGAATCCTGCACACCTAAATACCCCAGTCAGAGCTGCAATCAGCAGGAACACCTGCCCAGGATTGCAACCCAGGGACAACTGCATTACCACCAGCAACCACCAGGGGGAACCCAAGAGCAGAATTCACAACAATACCTGCTGTATGTCATCTCCTCCTGTATATTGTATATACCTATGTGTCATCTCCTCCTGTATATAGTATATACCTATATGTCATCTCTTCTGTATATACCTGTTACCTGTATGTCATCTCCTCCTATATATAGTATATACCTGTATGTCATCTCTTGTATATAGTATATACCTGTATGTCATCTCCCCTGTATATAGTATATACCTGCTGTATGTCATCTCCTCCTCTATATACATATGTGTCATCTCCTCTATTATATAGTATATACCTGTATGTCATCTACTCCTGTATATAGTATATACCTGTGTGTCATCTCCCCCTGTATATAGTATATACCTGTGTGTCCTCTCCCCTGTATATAGTATATACCTGTGTGTCATCTCCTCCTGTATATAGTATATACCTGTGTGTCCTCTCCTCCTGTATATAGTATATACCTGTATGTTATCTCCCCTGTATATAGTATATACCTGTGTGTCATCTGCTCCTGTATATAGTATATACCTGTGTGTCATCTCCTCTGTATATAGTATGTACCTGTATGTCATCTCCTCCTGTATTAGACCTCGTTCACACGTTACTTGGTCAGCATTTTTACCTCAGTATTTGTAAGCTAAATTGGCAGCCTGATAAATCCCCAGCCAACAGGAAGCCCAACCCCCTGGCAGTATATATTAGCTCACACATACACATAATAGACAGGTCATGTGACTGACAGCTGCCGTATTTCCTATATGGTACATTTGTTGCTCTTGTAGTTTGGCTGTAGCTGCGACGGTGCAGATGCCAATCCCAGACATACACACGCACACACATACACACACACATTCAGCTTTATATATTAGATTACTTTGAATCTCTGGATGCTTCATCATCAATAATATTCCCCAGCGGATTGTTGTAGATGTGGTTTCAGTTCCAGCAGCGAAGAGATCCAGGACGGAAGTAAGTAGATTTTCTTCATTAAAATACGTCTGAACTTTCGATGTTTCCTAAAATTATATAACACGAATATTCCCCATGTTACTATAATCAGCTTGTTCCGAGGTAATTATCACCTGCTTCTGTTTCTTATTTGGTATTCACTGTCCCCTTTTGCTTAAATTTTTTTTGCCTGAAATGCTAAGTTTGTCACAGTAATGTTCTCATGACTATAGCTTCCTGAATGGGAAGTATTAAGGAAATGTTACGGTTGCACCCCTCAGTGTGTCTGGGATGCAGTTATTGACAGCTCAGGCGTCCAATCTTGTACAGATACATGCTGAAGATATCAGTACTTTGATTGACAGCTCAGTCACCCAATCTGATACAGGGGCATGCTAAACTGTCACTGTGTTGATTGACAGCTCGACTGTCCACTCTAAGACTGGGAGGCGTTGGCTGTCTCCAGGTGTTCAAAGCACCAGGAGATTGCCAGGCTACTTAACGGGGCTGTTACTCCCAGACCAATGCCTGACATATATTTAGCTAAGTGTGGTTTGTCTCTCTATGCATTGAGTTCTGCTTGTAAATCTTTCATTGTCTGACCTTGTTCTATCCGTCTGTCTTTTTATCACCTTCTGCTCTGATCTAATATCCTCCAGGTATTCTGACCTCCAACATCATCACAATGCCAATTGCAGGATCAGATGATTAATTTGTTGAAGACTTCTTACAGCAGTCCACTGCCAGCATGGGCTGTGATGTCGGTACCCCCTGATTCACAGTTGATCTCTCCCGAACCCCCCTGTAATAGCCCTTCCTAATTAATTTTCAGGAGAGAAAGACCAGGGCATTTAGGGAAAGCTGTCAGTTATTGTTTACCATGTGCATCCGGTCATCGGGGGAGGAGTGGGAATAGCTATGTCTCTACTGAGAAGGTGTCCTCAGAACTGGGCATTTACATTGTCCCCAAAAGCCCCAGAACAGTTCTCTGTTTATGGCTTTTTTGACAGTTTGGGTCTGATACATGACTAAGATCATGAACCTGGCACAGAGAGGTTGCACAGCAAAGGACTACTGTACTAAGTTCCACCAGTGGTCCACTGAATTTCTGTGGAACGGTGCAGCTCTCAGGAGCCAATGGCTCAAAGAGCTTTCCAAAACCTTTAAGGACTCTGGTTCTTCATGATGCCCCTTGTTCTCTGGAAAAGGCCATGACCCAGGCCATATGAATGGACAGCAGAATCTGTGAGAGATTTGTTGAACTGCAGGCTATCCGTCATACTTGCCTGCAGCAGGTCCATTTACCGAAGGTGGATCCATTGGAGGTTAGCCTTGACAGTCTTTGTGTTGTGCAAAAAACACATGCACAAAATCTTTCTCTGGTAAAGTACTAATAAATACAGTGTTATCCTTTGAGAACCAGGTATTATCAATATTGGCGTTCATTGACTTTGGGTCTGCTGCTAGCTTTATTGATTTGTGACTGGTTTTCAATTTAGAGTTAGGGACAATCAGTTTAGATAGGCCCATTCAAATATTCGCCCTTGATAGGACACCATTAGCCTGGAATTTTGGCAAGAGGGTATTGGTGGATTTCACTCTCCAAGTGGGAGCACTCCACTCTGAATCCATCTCCTGTTTCGTATTGGATAATTTACCTGCTGGGTTGGTAATGAGGCTTCCACGGTTGCAGATTCACAATCCTGCTATTGATTAGTATCAGAAGGAGATTGTTAAATGGAGCCCCAATTGTTTCAAGAAATGTCTAAAAACTTTACAAATATGCTCTGAAAGGTCTGTCGGGATAAACTGAAGGTCTTCAGATATGTGTTCTCGGAAAAAGCATATGGCTCAATAGCCTAATTTAAATTTCTAATAACAAATGATAAAAAAAACCTTGAATAATAAAGTGTGATGCAACAATAGTGCCCCCAAACACAGTATAATGCACCCACAGTGAATTCCTCAACAGTGTTCACTTTTGCCCATTCTCCCACTGCTCAGGTCTCTTCTTGGTGTCATCAGATCCTCTGCATATCTCGATGAAGAGGGTGCATTGTAATGACATAATTGTGCCCGCTGCGCTGAGATGTCAGACGTATAGGGGGAATCATGGGAGAGCGTCAGCTGACGCTCCCTCCTCCATCATTGCTTTCAACTGTATCGACATCTAAGATGCAGATCTAGTTGAAAGTGCAATGTCGGCAGGAGACCCACCCAGCACTGTGGGCCAAATATACTCATCCTGTGGGTTACATTTGGCCCGTGAGACAGAGTTTGACATGTGTGCTTTCGTGTCAATTTCAGCAAAGTTATGTCTCTTAAATGTTTTCAAATGATGAATGTATGTAAAAACTCAATTTCGATTAAATGACTGGCATGATTCCAGTAATAACTTTTAATAATATAAAAATACCAAAATAAAAATACCAAGTAAAGAAATATGCCATGTATTGGCTATATGGTCGTTCATATAGAAGGTCCCAGCCCCTGTTAAACCCACCCCATTTGTTATTGGGAGGTTAGTACCTGTGCAAGAAAGCCATCTCTAGAGGAACCGTAATGGGAGACCCATTAAATTTCCTAGTTGTATTATATGCGAAGGCAGTGATGTGAGTACAATTACTGACTACAGGGCTGGCATGAGGATAGGGGTCCTGGGCAACTCCCTCTCCAAAGCTGACTAAAAGTTACGCAGGGGAAGAGACTTTTGGACCTAAGGACACGGATACAGATCAAGGATGCAAAATGGCAGTGAACATAACTCTGCAGACACAAATTGTGGCTGGAAGAAGTCTTCATAGCGGTCTGAGCCAGATGAAAAAGATGGGAAAAGTGAACAAGTCCAATAAGAGAAGACATTGGTCTTGGATTGGATTTATAAGACACACTGAACAGAAACACTAACAATTGCCTCCCTATTCAGCCTTGTAGGTCATTAACAATTGTGACATTGACCCCACACCCACTTTTTTATACTGCCAGGACAGTTTTGATTGGTGGGACATATGTTCCTATATGTCTAAACCTGTGCTGCATCTTAAAATCCAAAAAATGAACCCTAGCAGTGCCCAAACATCGGTGCCTCTGCTCTGCTCTCAGCACAAGACCTTCTGTGCTGACTGAATATGATTGTGTTGGTATAAATAGTTCAGCATTTACCATCTCACTTTTACTTTCAGCCACAGGGTTACACGTCACCTAACACCAACCGTGAGTGTTAGGGCTAGCGGAATGCACCAAATAATAATATGGAAGGTATAAGCTGCATTCGCTGCCCGGGGTCCACCGTGCAGAGAAACTCCTGCTGCTAGATAATGGCAGGCAGTATATGGCGGTATTACGTGATCACACACACAGGTTAGCTTCATCCGGTATGAACAATGAGGCGAACCCTGTTGCTTCACAGGGCCGCCGAACCGCAAAGAGACACTAGGTTCAGGTCATAGAACTCTGCCACAAGGATTGGGAGAAGAGTCCCTCTAGACCACTAGTGCTCGGCGCCACTACTGCGGTGCCAGGGAATTCAGACTAAACATTTACCAAGTGTGTGTACAGCGCCGCTCTGGCGGACGCCACTAACCACCCTGACTAGGGCCAGGAAAGCGCACTGGTCGCTGGAGATTTGTCACTGTCGTATTAGTGTGCTGGATTGCACTGTAAGGTGCTAGATAACTCCAACATTCGCAAGCATTCAACAACACTAGGAATGGGAATGATTAGGAGCTTTCATCAATCACAGGCATACATCCACATACACACAATAACAGGTTTATAGTAGCGCATTGCCATGCGGCCATGTGAACCTTTTATAGCAGAAGCTCTCCGGGACCTTCCTAGTGGTCCAATAGGAGCTGCTACAGGACCTGAGCATGTGACCCCAGACCTCCAATGAGAGGTCATCCCTTGGGCATGCTCATAAGAGAAAAAGCAGGACTTCGACCCAGTAGCGCCTGCTCGCCGCTGATCAGTACTGGTGGTTACAATGTCTGAGTCAGGAATGACAGCAGTAACCATCTGCACAATATCAGCTTGAGCCAGATGCTGGGACTGATGTCTCTGCTGAGCAGACTCCACTGCGGCTGGAGTAGAATGGGAGACCGCAGCGGAGATGGTTCGAGATTCCCCCTGTGCAGCGGTGGAAACTCAAAACCTAACACTAAGTAGATTGTAAAATCCTCAGATGTAACCAGAATAATTGATATCACACCCTTTTTTTCTTATAAAGGAAAATGAAGGTAACATATGCACTATTAACGCACCTGTTCCTGCTTCAGAAGATATGCATCAATATATCCTGTGACGTCATTTGCATCTAAATCCAATCGTCGATTCATCAAACATTGGGAAATGAAACTCTTCAGATCTTGTATGTTCTGCATTAGTTTCTTATGTAGGCCAAGGAGTGATCCGAGGAAAGGATAATAATTATACAGCTGTGGAAATTAATAATTCCTTCTTAGATTTTCTTGTAACAAAAAGTACAGACGATTTCAACAACGTTGTATATTGGGAACAGCTCGACCAGTCAGTGGCGCTCCACCCTACATCACTAGGTTAGAATCCAGAAAAGTGTATTCTCTGAATTGAGTCCTTTTCAGGTTTTATTTTCTACATCACTTTTATCAGTATAGTGGATCCAATTGTAAACATTTTTAGTCCTTGTGGATGGATTTTTTTTACCATTCATGCATATCATCCATTTTTCTCATATGAGAAAAAACCACAAGTTCCCCAGGCTTCTACCAGCATTACTCAGTGAAAAACGGACGCAGCACATATTCACTCAAATCACTAAGGTTTATCCACAAAATGGATCAATATCGGACATGACTTTGGGTATGTGAAAAGGCCATAGACTATAATAGTAGCAAATAAGAAAACACAAAACATGCACGCAAAACTTGTGTAAATGAGACTTAAGCTGGTATGTTCTCCTTGTAGGCTTGCATGAGTTTCCTCGAGGTTCTCCACTTTTTTCCATATTCTAAAAAGCATACGTGTAGGCTTATTGGTCCTAGTGTGTAGGTGAGTGAGAGACAGATTTAGGTTGTGACCCTAATTGGGGACAACAACTGATAAGAGGAATGGTGATCTCTGTGGAGCGTTGTACAATATTATAGTACAAACCTATTTATCAAAGAGAGGACACATCACATCAATCAATTAATTATAGGCATTAACTAGGGTTAGAAAAAGGGTCTCCCTTTTATGAAAATGTAATGCTTCAGCAGTGTCTAGTTTTTCACATAAAAATAATTCACTTATAAGGAAGCTATCATCAGAAAATGACTAGAATGACCTACTATTTGTGTGACTTTTTTTTTTCTTTTTACTATTAAGATCTTTATTTAAAATAAAACAATAGTAATCTTGCAATTTTCACAATGGCCACTGGGGCTTTTTTAGCCACATCCTTCCTTAGCTTTCAGGAAGACAGACTCCATATCATCAGAGGCAGGATTACAATGACTAGTGACAACTCTATACACAGCTGATAACACAGGATCCACCAATCACAATAGGCGATGTCACAGCTCTCCCTGCTATCCTTGATTTCACAATGACCTTTGCACATGCTCATAAAACCTGATGTATTCAATACATAATATTATTCCCTTTAATTAATTAGAGACTAGTCTTTCTTACCTAGCAACTTTTCTGTGCGCTATAAGGTACTCAGTAACATTTATCAGTGTGAATACTAAAATGCTCCTTATTCACTTACTTGAAATATGAAAAAATCTATGAGATCTACTAACAGCTAAACCTAATTATCACTACTCCCTGCTGATTCTCCTGGATCTCTCTCCAGCATCTGATGCTGTGGATCACCAGCTCCTCTTCACTATGCTCTGCTCTATCGGCCTCCAGGACACTGTGCTATGCTGGTTCTCCTCCTATCTCTCCGACCGCTTTCTCACTGTATGTTTTGCTGGCTCCTCTTCCTCTCCTCTTCCGCTAACTGTCGATGTTCCTCAAGGATCAGTCCTTGGCCTCCTCCTTTTCTCCTTATATATTGCCACTATAGGACAAGCAATCAGTAGATTTGGTTTTCAGTACCATGTCTATCAGGATGACACCCAAATATACACATCGTCTCCTCACATCACTTACGCATTTTTACAAAACACAAGTGATTGTCTTTCCGTCTAAAAATGAATCTGTCAAAAACTGAACTCATTGTGTTTCCTTCCTTCACAAAGATGTCTATTTTAATATTGCCATTTCCACGTGTGGTTCTACCATTAGTCTCCAACAGCACGTTCACTATCTTAGGTTCATGTTTGTCTCAGATCTTTCCAGATCTTCCAAATGGACAATGACCTGAAGCATGCTGCCAAAATGGTAACAAAGTGGCTTAAGGATAACAAACTCAATGTTTTCAAGTGGCCATCACAAAGCCCTGATCTCAATCCTATTGAAAATTTATAGGCAAAGCTAGGCAACCAACAAACCTGGATCAGTTACACCAGTTTTGTCAGGAGGAATCGGCCCAAATTCCGACCAACTATTGTGAGAAGCTTGTGGAAGGATATCCGAAACATTTGACCCAAGTCATTCAGTTTAAGGGCAATGGTACCAAACACTAATGAAATGTATGTAAACTTTTGACTTTGCAGTAAGTAATAAAAATGCCTTAAAACATTCTCTCTCATTATTCTGGCATTTGGCAAATATTAATAATTATGGTAATCCTAATTGACCTAAAACGGGAAAGGTTTATTGTGATTTCATGTCAGACGTTGAGAAAAAACATGGATATGTGTCTTTTTATAGAGTGTATGGAAACTTCTGGTTTTAACCATACATCTCAAAAACATCTCTAGAATTTGACCTTTTCTTACCTATTGACTCAGGAAAATCTCTAACCATTACTCTTATTCATTCTTGTCAGGGCTATTACAACACTCTACTAATCGGTCTCCCTCTTACTAAACGCTGCGCTCTCCAATCTTTCCTCAATGCAGCAGCCAGGATCACATTTCTTTCCAACCAGTACACCGATGCCTCTACCCTGTGCCAGCCATTGCACTGGTTGTCCATCCAATACAGAGTCCAATATAAACTTATCACTCTCACTCATAAACTGCTCTACGGTTCAGCACCATCCTACATCTCCTCCCTCATCTCAGTCTACCACCTTATCTGTGCCCTCCATACTTAGTGACCTAAAACTTACATACTCAATAATCCAAATCTCCCACTCCCGTCTCCAAGACTTCTTACGTGCTTCACCAAATTTTTTGGGAATTCACTACCTCTGACAATTAGATTAGTTCCCAATAACCCCAATTTTAAGCGTGGCCTAAAAACACATTTCTTTAGATTGGCCTATCAAATCTCCTCACTTATCTAACTATCCCTTTTTGCCCATACAAAATTTTCTTCAAAACCAAGACCCTCATAGCATATGTTCACACACACTCTATGCACTTAATAGCCCGCTGTGTCAGTACTCGTATACATAGTGGCTGGTGACTCGTTCATGCAGCGTTATGTGAGTACCCTATTTATTGTATTAATAACCGACAGGACAACATAATCACTTTTTACTATCTACCTTTCAGGGCCCTCACTCTTCTTGGTATTTTACTTATTATTTTTATTGTTATACATTTTTATAGCGCCATTTATTCCATGGCGCTTTACATGTGAAAGGGGCAGATATAGACAAGCACAATAAGCATAAGCAAAACAAGGCACACACAAGTACAGAAGGAGAGAGGACCCTGCCCGTGAGGGCTCACAGTCTACAGGATCTGAGGTGTGTGTAATTCTGTAATTCTCTGTACAAGTCCCATCTAAAATGTGAGCTGTGAAATATGTATGTGCTATAGAAATAATAAATCAATAGAGGAACACAATCAGTATTATCTAGCCACCATAGCAGTCTGTTTCCTTAAACTCCCTATTATGTTCATCTTATACCCACTGTATTTGGTGAATGTCTGAGAAGGACTGTTCTTCTTCAGTACAGTGACCAACTAAATTAGAGAAAGGGTAAACAGAATATTAATTGGATATTGTACATTAATTGTAAGGAACTGTAGTGAAATATGTATAAATATACATGTGTGCAGTGAACTATTGATAGGTTTATTGTGTGACTAGTAATAATTTAACATCTGTCCTGAAGGCTGCATGTCTCACCCAGGTGTTAATATGTATTATCATGAGACAGCAGACTTCTGTCTCCAATCTCGCCAGGGGGCCTTGCTAGGACCAGGAAAGAGAGGAAGCGCTTCATACCTTCGGCTCTTTGGAACAAAGATGTCAATTACAGCCTGACACTATCTATCTGTGGGAAGCTTTACACAAAGATCTCAGAGAAAATAATATATTCATTGGGGGTGCAGCCGTTGTCCAATCAAAAACAAGCAATTAGAATATTAACTTGAGGGGCTGGTCTAGAAATCTGACCTCCAGGGTGACTCTATAAATTAGGCTTGTATACATTCAAAATTGTTCACATGTGAGGGCAGCCTTGGAAGCTGATGTGTTCCAGCCCATATTCACCCCCCTCCTCAGGGAGCAGAAGCAGACTACAAGTTAGCTATTTCTGTAAGTTTTCTCCTGCTTATTTTATACTGTTTTGCATACCTGTATGTCTTTTTATTATCATATTTTCAAATCTTTTTTCTTTACTGTAAGCACTGTACTTTTTGCATTAAAGCATAAACTTTAACAGCTGAACCTTGTATGTTCTAAAGAATCCATAGCCTAAGGTTTGTTAGTAGACAGTATTAGTAATATTTCTGGGACTCATTGCCCGTGTGTTCGGTGAGTGGTGGCAGCTAGGGTTGAGCGACTTTAACTTTTTTAGGATCGAGTCGGGTTTCGCGAAACCCGGCTTTGTCAAAAGTCGGGTCAAGTGAAATCGGTCGATTATCGTGAAAAGTCGGTGATCGACCGAAACACGAAACCCAATGTAAGTCAATGGGGAATCAAAGTCGGCAGTGAGTGGAGGACAGGAAAACACCTACAGTGCCCATTTTAATGTCAAAAACATCAATTCTTGTCACTTAAGCTTGTGAATCTTAATTTACCTTATAATAATAGTTAAGCATTGAAAATTGGGGATCATTTGGCAAAAGTTGTGGGGAGGGGGGTAGGGCTGGCTCAAGTTTTTTGTGGGCCCAGGGAACGCGGACTACGTCACGGCGGTGGAGCCGGGAGAGATAAGTATTAAAACTTTGCAAGTGCTGTGATCCCGAGCAAGCAGGGGGGTCCACTCGTTCGCATTGGCACTGGCACAGGGCCCCTCAAAGTACGGTGGTGTGTTTGATGGTGGGGGCGCCTCCCACCGGCAGAGACACTTTTGCGTACTATGAGGGGCCCTGTGCCAGTGATGTCGCCAACGAGTATGCCCCCCCACCTCATGAAGGAACCTGCACTTTCATCTGCACCTTCCTTTTTGTCCCCATGTAAGTTGGTATAGTATGCGGGAAGGGGAACCTCACTTTCAGCAGGGTCAGATTCTGGCTGTGTAAAGTGCAAGGGGAATGTGGTGCTCTGGGTCAATGTATCAGCAGACTCATCTAGCACTGGCTGGGCAATGGGCAGGATGAGGAGGAAACACAGATATAGTCCCAAAGAATAAAGTAGGCTAAATGCAGTTCAAAATTGGTAACAGGAGTAAACAGGCGGCACTGCTTTGTTCAGTGGAGAACACCAAGCAGCGGCAGACACCGTTAGTAGGCCCAACCAAACAAGTAGGCCAAATGCAGGTTAATATCTGATATAGGCCGAAAGCCTGAAGATTGAAGCTCAGCTATATTCAGTGGATGAGAACACCAAGGAGCGGCAGACACCGTTACTAGGGACCAACCAAAGTAGTAGGCCAAATGCAGTTTCATATTGTAAATATAGGCCGAAAGCCTGAAGATAGAAGCACAGGAGAAAAGCACAGGAGAACACCAAGGAGCGGCAGATACCGTTACTAGGGCCCAACCAAACTAGTAGGCCAAATGCAGTTTAAAATTTCCTATAGGCTGAAAGCCTGAAGATTGAAGCACAGGAGAAAAGCACAGGAGAACACCAAGGAGTGACAGACACCGTTACTAGGGCCCAACCAAACTAGTAGGCCAAATGCAGTTTAAAATTTCCTATAGGCCGAAAGCCTGAAGATTGAAGCTTTGCTTTGTTCAGTGGAGGAGAAAAGCAAGGAGCGGCAGACACCGTTACTAGGGCCCAACCAAACTAGTAGGCCAAATGCAGTTTAAAATTTCCTATAGGCCGAAAGCCTGAAGATTGAAGCTCAGCTTTGTTCAGTGGAGGAAAAAAGCAAGGAGCGGCAGACACCGTTACTAGGGCCCAACCAAACTAGTAGGCCAAATGCAGTTTAAAATTTCCTATAGGCCGAAAGCCTGAAGATTGAAGCTTAGCTTTGTTCAGTGGAGGAGAAAAGCAAGGAGCGGCAGACACCGTTACTAGGGCCCAACCAAACTAGTAGGCCAAATGCAGTTTAAAATTTCCTATAGGCCGAAAGCCTGAAGATTGAAGCTCAGCTTTGTTCAGTGGAGGAAAAAAGCAAGGAGCGGCAGACACCGTTACTAGGGCCCAACCAAACTAGTAGGCCAAATGCAGTTTAAAATTTCCTATAGGCCGAAAGCCTGAAGATTGAAGCTCAGCTTTGTTCAGTGGAGGAGAAAAGCAAGGAGCGGCAGACACCGTTACTAGGGCCCAAACAAACTAGTAGGCCAAATGCTGTTTAATATCTGATATAGGCCGAAAGCCTGAAGATCGAAGCTCAGCTATATTCAGTGGAGGAGAACACCAAGGAGCAGCAGACACTGTTAGTAGGGCCCAACCAAACAAGTAGGCCAAATGCCGTTTCATATTTTCTGCAGGCCGAAAGTCTGAAAATTGAAGCTCAGTTATATTAAGTGGAGGAGAACACCAAGCAGCGGCAGACACCGTTAGTAGGCCCAACCAAACAAGTAGGCCAATTGCCGTTTAACATCTGATATAGGCCGAAAGCCTGAAGATTGAAGCTCAGCTATGTTATGATCCTTAGTGGCTGAGGATCACGAATAGACCAGCAAGTGAATAAGCTAAGGACAAGCTCTAGGGAGATGGTAACTAGACTGATCGCAAATCTGAACCTATCCAACACAAATAGAGGTAGCCGGTGAACGTGCCTAAAAAATTCCTAGACGTCTCGAGCCAGCCTGAGGAACTAGCTACCCCTAAAGAGAAAGAAAGACCTCGCTTGCCTCCAGAGAAATAATCCCCAAAGATATAGAAGCACCCAACAAATATTAACGGTGAAGTAAGAAGAAGGCACATATGTAGGGATGAAATCAGATTCAGCAAAAGAGGCCCACTAGTACTAGAAAGCAGAAAATAGAGCAGGGGTCTATGCGATCAATAAAAAACCCTTACAAAATATCCATCCTGAGATTTCAAGAACCCACGCACCAACTAATGGTGTGTGGGGAGAAACTCAGTCCACTAGAGCATCCAGCAAGCGAGGGAATCACATTTTAGCAAGCTGGACAAGAAAACATGATAAACACTGCTGATCAAAAAATGAGCAAACAAAACTTAGCTTGTCCTGGATGGACTGGGAGCAAGGTAGTCAGAAGGAATCTGAGTAGCACTGATTACATCGACAGCCGGCAACAAGTGAAAGCAAAACAGAGCTATATAGGAACCTCCCAGAGGATAACGAACCAGCTGATAGCCAGAGACCAGCAGGATAACAAACAAAGCCACCAGGGGGAGCCCAAAGCAAAAGTCACACCATACCACCAGTGACCACAAGAGGGAGCCTGAAAACAGAGTTCACAACAGTACCCCCCCCTTAAGGAGGGGTCACCGAACCCTCATGAAAACCCCCAGGGCGATCAGGATGAGCCACATGGAAGGCACGAACCAAATCGGCCGCATGAACATCAGAGGCGACAACCCAAGAATTATCCTCCTGACCATAGCCCTTCCACTTGACCAAATACTCGAGCCTCCGTCTAGAAACACGAGAATCCAAGATCTTATCCACCACGTATTCCAATTCTCCCTCAACCAGCACCGGGGCAGGAGGCTCAACCGGAGGAACCACAGGTACCACATACCTCAGCAACAACGAGCGATGGAACACATTATGAATAGCAAATGATGCCGGGAGGTCCAGACGGAATGACACAGGGCCAAGGACTTCCAGAATCTTATAAGGACTGATAAACCGAGGCTTGAACTTAGGAGAGGAGACCTTCATAGGAACGAAGCGAGAAGACAACCACACCAAGTCCCCAACACGAAGTCGGGGACCCACACAGCGACGGCGGTTAGCAAAGAGCTGAGCCTTCTCTTGTGACAACTTCAAATTGTCCACCACATGATTCCAAATCTGATGCAACCTATCCACCACAACATCCACTCCAGGACAGTCAGAAGGCTCCACCTGACCCGAGGAAAAACGAGGATGAAACCCCGAATTGCAAAAAAAAGGAGAAACCAAAGTAGCAGAACTAGCCAGATTATTAAGGGCAAACTCGGCCAACGGCAAAAAAGTAACCCAGTCGTCCTGGTCAGCAGAAACAAAACATCTTAAATAAGTCTCCAAGGTCTGATTAGTTCGCTCGGTTTGGCCATTCGTCTGAGGATGGAAGGCCGACGAAAAAGACAATTCAATGCCCAACTTAGCACAAAAGGTCCGCCAAAATCTAGACACAAACTGGGATCCTCTGTCAGAAACAATGTTCTCAGGAATCCCGTGCAAACGAACCACATTTTGAAAAAACAGTGGAACCAACTCGGAGGAGGAAGGCAACTTAGGCAAGGGCACCAAATGGACCATCTTAGAAAAACGATCACACACCACCCAGATGACAGACATTCTCTGAGAGACAGGGAGATCTGAAATAAAATCCATGGAAATGTGCGTTCAAGGCCTCTTCGGGACAGGCAAAGGTAACAGCAAACCACTGGCACGAGAACAGCAAGGCTTCGCCCGAGCACAAATTCCACAAGACTGCACAAAGGAACGCACATCCCGCGACAAGGAAGGCCACCAAAAAGACCTGGCCACCAAGTCTCTGGTACCAAATATTCCAGGATGGCCCGCCAACACCGAAGAATGAACCTCGGAGATGACTCTGTTGGTCCATCTATCCGGGACAAACAGTCTCTCCGGTGGACAGCGGTCAGGTCTATCCGCCTGAAACTCTTGCAGCACACGTCGCAAATCTGGGGAGATGGCAGACAAAATCACCCCTTCTCTAAGGATACCAGCCGGCTCTGAATCTCCAGGAGAGTCAGGCACAAAACTCCTAGAAAGAGCATCAGCCTTCACATTCTTCGAACCCGGCAGGTACGAGACCATGAAATCAAAACGAGAGAAAAACAACGACCAACGAGCCTGTCTGGGATTCAGCCGCTTGGCCGACTCGAGATAAATCAAATTCTTGTGATCAGTCAAGACCACCACACGATGTTTAGCTCCCTCGAGCCAATGTCGCCACTCCTCAAATGCCCACTTCATAGCCAACAGCTCCCGATTACCGACATCATAATTCCGCTCGGCAGACGAAAACTTTCTAGAAAAGAAAGCACATGGCTTCATCACAGAGCCATCGGGGCTTCTCTGCGACAAAACAGCCCCCGCTCCAATCTCGGAAGCATCAACCTCCACCTGGAAGGGAAGTGAGACATCTGGCTGACACAAGACCGGAGCTGAAGAAAACCGATGCTTCAGCTCCCGAAAGGCCTCCACAGCCGCAGAAGACCAATTAGTCACATCAGAACCCTTCTTGGTCAAATCCGTCAAAGGCTTAACAACGCCAGAAAAATTAGCTATGAAGCGACGGTAAAAATTAGCAAAACCCAAGAACTTCTGAAGACTCTTAACAGATGTAGGCTGCGTCCAGTCATGAATAGCCTGAACCTTGACAGGGTCCATCTCAATAGTAGAAGGAGAAAAAATGAAACCCAAAAAAGAAATCTTCTGGACTCCAAAAAGACATTTTGAGCCCTTCACAAATAAAGCATTGTCACGCAGGACTTGAAAGACCATCCTGACCTGCTTAACATGAGACTCCCAATCATCCGAAAAAACCAGAATATCATCCAGATACACAATCATAAACTTATCCAGATATTCACGGAAGATGTCATGCATAAAGGACTGAAAGACTGAAGGAGCATTAGAAAGTCCAAAAGGCATCACCAAGTACTCAAAATGGCCTTCAGGCGTATTAAATGCAGTTTTCCATTCATCACCCTGTTTTATACGCACAAGGTTATACGCACCACGAAGATCTATCTTGGTGAACCAACTAGACCCCCTAACGCGAGCAAACAAATCAGTTAACAATGGCAAAGGATACTGAAATTTGACCGTGATTTTATTCAAAAGGCGATAATCAATACAGGGTCTCAGGGAACCATCCTTTTTAGCCACAAAAAAGAATCCTGCACCAAGAGGGGATGAGGACGGGCGAATATGTCCCTTCTCTAAAGACTCCTTTATATAACTCCCCATGGCAGCATGCTCCGGCACAGATAAATTGAAAAGTCGTCCCTTAGGAAACTTACTACCAGGAATCAAATTTATAGCACAATCACAGTCCCTATGAGGAGGTAGAGAATTGAGTTTGGGCTCCTCAAATACATCCTGGTAGTCTGACAAAAACGTAGGGACTTCAGAAGGAGTGGACGAAGCAATTGACACCACCGGAGCGTCACCATGAATTCCCTGACAACCCCAACTTGACACCGACATAGCTTTCCAATCCAGGACTGGATTATGAGTCTGCAACCATGGTAGACCCAACACGACGACATCATGCAAATTATGCAGTACAAGAAAGCGAATCACCTCCTGATGAACAGGAGTCATGCACATGGTCACTTGTGTCCAGTACTGAGGTCTATTCGTAGCCAATGGTGTAGAATCAATTCCCCTTAGTGGAATAGGGAATTTTAAAGGCTCCAAATCAAAACCACAGCGCCTGGCAAATGACCAATCCATCAGACTCAGGGCGGCACCTGAATCTACATATGCATTAACCGGGTAAGATGACAGGGCACAAATCAAGGTAACAGACAAAATGAACTTAGGCTGTAAAGTACCAATGGTGACAGATTTATCAACCTTTTTTTTGCGCTTAGAGCATGCTGAGATAACATGAGCTGAGTCACCACAGTAAAAGCACAACCCATTTTGCCGTCTATAATTTTGCCGTTCACTTCTGGTCAGAATTCTGTCACATTGCATAGATTCAGGTGTCTGTTCAGAAGACACCGCCAAATGGTGCACAGGTTTGCTCTCCCGCAAGCGCCGATCAATCTGAATGGCCAGAGTCATTGACTCATTCAGACCTGCAGGCGTAGGGAACCCCACCATGATATTCTTAATGGCTTCAGAAAGACCTTCTCTGAAATTTGCAGCCAGGGCACACTCATTCCACTGAGTAAGCACCGACCATTTCCGAAATTTCTGGCAGTACACCTCTGCTTCATCTTGCCCCTGCGAGAGGGCCAATAACGTTTTTTCAGCCTGGTTCTCAAGATTAGGTTCCTCATAGAGCAATCCAAGGGCTAGAAAAAACGCATCTACACTAAGCAATGCAGGATCCCCTGGCGCCAATGCGAAGGCCCAATCTTGAGGGTCACCGCGCAAAAAGGAAATGATAATCTTAACTTGCTGAACGGCATCACCAGAGGAACGAGGTTTCAAAGAAAGAAACAACTTACAATTGTTCCTAAAATTCAGGAACCTAGATCTATCTCCAGAAAACAACTCCGGAATAGGTATTCTAGGCTCTGACATAGGACTGTGAACAACAAAATCCTGAATACTTTGAACCCTAGCAGCAAGATGATCCAGACTGGAAGCCAAGCTCTGGACATCCATGTCAGCAGCTGAACTCAGAGCCACACCAAGATTAAGAGGAGGAGAGAAGCTAGCCACAGCAGCTAGACACACGGCAAAAAAAAAAAAAAAAATTTCTCAAGGCTTCTTTTCTCCTGCTTCTGCCATGCAATTAACACTTTATGGGCCGGCTGTACTGTTATGATCCTTAGTGGCTGAGGATCACGAATAGACCAGCAAGTGAATAAACTAAGGACAAGCTCTAGGGAGATGGTAACTAGACTGATCGCAAATCTGAACCTATCCAACACAAATAGAGGTAGCCGGTGAACGTGCCTAAAAAATTCCTAGACGTCTCGAGCCAGCCTGAGGAACTAGCTACCCCTAAAGAGAAAGAAAGACCTCGCTTGCCTCCAGAGAAATAATCCCCAAAGATATAGAAGCCCCCAACAAATATTAACGGTGAAGTAAGAAGAAGGCACATACGTAGGGATGAAATCAGATTCAGCAAAAGAGGCCCACTAGTACTAGAAAGCAGAAAATAGAGCAGGGGTCTATGCGATCAATAAAAAACCCTTACAAAATATCCATCCTGAGATTTCAAGAACCCACGCACCAACTAATGGTGTGTGGGGAGAAACTCAGTCCACTAGAGCATCCAGCAAGCGAGGGAATCACATTTTAGCAAGCTGGACAAGAAAACATGATAAACACTGCTGATCAAAAAATGAGCAAACAAAACTTAGCTTGTCCTGGATGGACTGGGAGCAAGTTAGTCAGAAGGAATCTGAGTAGCACTGATTACATCGACAGCCGGCAACAAGTGAAAGCAAAACAGAGCTATATAGGAACCTCCCAGAGGATAACGAACCAGCTGATAGCCAGAGACCAGCAGGATAACAAACAAAGCCACCAGGGGGAGCCCAAAGCAAAAGTCACACCATACCACCAGTGACCACAAGAGGGAGCCTGAAAACAGAGTTCACAACAGCTATATTCAGTGGAGGAGAACTGTTGTGATTTTCCTTTTTGCTCCCTCTAGTGGTCATTAGTGATTTGACTCTTGAGCGTCTGTCTTTTCCTATATCCTCACCTGGGCCGTTAGTTCAGGGGCGTTGCTATATAAGCTCCCTGGACCTTCAGTTCAATGCCTGGCATCGTTGAAATCAGAGCTAATCTGTTGTGCTCTTGTCCTCTGATCCTGGTTCCTGTTTTTCAAGCTAAGTCTGCTTCTTTGCTTTTTGCTTTTGTTTTGTTTGGTATTTTTGTCCAGCTTGTTCCTATCTGTATCCTGACCTTTGCTGGAAGCTCTAGGGGGCTGGTGTTCTCCCCCCGGACCGTTAGACGGTTCGGGGGTTCTTGAATCTCCAGCGTGGATTTTTATAGGGTTTTTGTTGACCAGATAAGTTATCTTGCTTTATTCTGCTATTAGTAAGCTGGCCTCTCTTTGCTGAACCTGGTTCATTTCTGTGTTTGTCATTTCCTCTTACCTCACCGTTATTATTTGTGGGGGGCTTGTATCTTGCTTTGGGGTCCCTTTCTCTGGAGGCAAGAGAGGTCTTTGTTTTCTTCTCCTAGGGGTAGTTAGATTCTCCGGCTGGCGCGAGTCATCTAGCGATCACCGTAGGCATGATCCCCGGCTACTTCTGGTGTTGGCGTTAGGAGTAGCTATTTGGTCAACCCAGTTACCACAGCCCTATGAGCTGGATTTTTGTATCTTGCAGACTTACACGTTCCTCTGAGACCCTGTCCACTGGGGTCATAACAGTATGCCAGGACCGTATTAAATGTTTAATGCATTGCAGAAGTGGGATTATAAGAAAGAGAATTTTGAGGTTTTTTTTCCCTCTCTCATTTTTTTTTTTCTTTTCCCCTTTACCTCAGAGTGGCTTAAGCTTGCTGCAGACATGAATGTCCAGACCTTGATTACAAGTGTGGACCAGCTTGCCGCTCGTGTGCAGGGTATACAAGATTATGTTACCAGAAATCCTAGGTCTGAACCCAAGATTCCGATTCCTGAACTGTTTTCAGGAGACCGATTTAAGTTTAGGAATTTCAGGAATAATTGTAAATTATTTTTGTCCCTGAAACCTTGTTCGTCTGGAGACTCTGCTCAACAAGTAAAAATTGTTATTTCATTCTTACGGGGTGACCCTCAGGATTGGGCTTTTTCGTTGGCGCCAGGAGATCCGGCATTGGCTGATATTGATGCGTTTTTTCTGGCGCTCGGTTTACTTTATGAGGAACCCAATCTTGAGATTCAGGCAGAGAAAGCCTGGCTGGCTATGTCTCAGGGCCAGGACGAGGCAGAGGTGTATTGCCAAAAATTTCGGAAATGGTCCGTGCTGACACATTGGAACGAGTGTGCACTGGCCGCTAATTTTAGAAATGGCCTTTCTGAGGCCATTAAGAATGTTATGGTGGGTTTTCCCATTCCCACAGGTCTGAATGATACCATGTCCCTGGCTATTCAAATTGACCGGCGGTTGCGGGAGCGCAAAACCGCAAATTCCCTCATGTTGTTGTCTGAACAGACACCTGATGTGATGCAATGTGATAGAAAAACCGCAAATTCCCTCATGGTGTTGTCTGAACGGACACCTGATTTGATGCAATGTGATAGAATCCTGACTAGAAATGAGAGGAAAATTCATAGACGCCGGAATGGCTTGTGCTACTACTGTGGTGATTCTACACATGTTATCTCAGCATGCTCTAAACGTATATCTAAGGTTGTTAGTCCTGTCACCGTTGGTAATTTGCATCCTAAGTTTATTCTGTCTGTAACTTTGATTTGCTCACTGTCATCTTATCCTGTCATGGCGTTTGTAGATTCAGGTGCTGCCCTGAGTCTTATGGATCTCTCATTTGCTAAGCGCTGTGGTTTTATTCTTGAACCATTAGAAAATCCTATCCCTCTTAGGGGTATTGATGCTACGCCATTGGCAGAAAATAAGCCGCAGTATTGGACACAGGTTACCATGTGCATGACTCCTGAACACCGCGAGGTGATGCGTTTTCTCGTTCTACATAAAATGCATGATTTGGTTGTTTTGGGGCTGCCATGGTTACAGACCCATAATCCAGTCCTTGACTGGAAGGCTATGTCAGTGTCTAGTTGGGGCTGTCGTGGTATTCATGAGGATTCCCTGCCTGTGTCTATTGCTTCTTCTACGCCTTCGGAAGTTCCGGAGTACTTGTCTGATTATCAGGATGTCTTTAGCGAGTCCAGGTCCAGTGCATTGCCTCCTCATAGGGAATGTGACTGTGCAATAGATTTGATTCCAGGCAGTAAGTTTCCTAAGGGAAGACTGTTTAATCTGTCGATACCTGAACATACCGCTATGCGTTCATATATCAAGGAGTCTCTGGAGAAAGGACACATCCGTCCGTCTTCTTCCCCTCTTGGTGCGGGATTCTTTTTTGTGGCTAAAAAGGACGGATCTTTGAGGCCTTGTATTGACTATCGGCTTTTAAATAAGATCACTGTCAAATTTCAGTATCCTTTGCCGCTGTTGTCTGACTTGTTTGCCCGGATTAAAGGTGCCAAGTGGTTTACCAAGATAGACCTTCATGGTGCGTACAACCTTGTGCGCATTAAGCAAGGGGATGAATGGAAAACCGCATTCAATACGCCCGAAGGTCATTTTGAGTACTTGGTGATGCCTTTTGGGCTCTCTAATGCCCCTTCAGTTTTTCAGTCCTTTATGCATGACATTTTCCGGAACTATCTGGATAAATTTCTGATCGTTTATCTGGATGATATTCTGTTTTTTTCTGATAATTGGGACTCGCATGTGGAGCTGGTCAGGATGGTCTTTAAAATTTTGCGTGAAAATTCTTTGTTTGTCAAGGGCTCAAAGTGTCTTTTTGGTGTACAGAAGGTTCCCTTTTTGGGGTTCATTTTTTCCCCTTCTGCTGTGGAGATGGACCCAGTCAAGGTCCGAGCTATTCTTGATTGGACTCAGCCCTCGTCAGTTAAGAGTCTTCAGAAGTTCTTGGGTTTCGCTAACTTCTACCGTCGTTTTATCGCTAACTTTTCTAGCATTGTGAAACCTTTGACGGATATGACCAAGAAGGGCTCCGATGTGGTTAATTGGGCTCCTGCTGCCGTGGAGGCTTTCCAGGAGTTGAAACGTCGGTTTACTTCGGCGCCTGTTTTGTGCCAGCCTGATGTCTCGCTTCCCTTTCAAGTTGAGGTGGATGCTTCAGAGATTGGAGCAGGGGCCGTTTTGTCGCAGAGAGGCCCTGGTTGCTCTGTTATGAGACCTTGCGCCTTTTTCTCTAGGAAGTTTTCGCCTGCAGAGCGAAATTATGATGTGGGCAATCGGGAGTTGTTGGCCATGAAATGGGCATTTGAGGAGTGGCGTCATTGGCTCGAGGGTGCTAAGCATCGTGTGGTGGTCTTGACTGATCACAAAAATCTGATGTATCTCGAGTCTGCTAAACGCCTGAATCCTAGACAGGCCCGCTGGTCATTGTTTTTCTCCCGTTTTGACTTTGTTGTCTCGTATTTACCAGGTTCAAAGAATGTGAAGGTCGATGCTCTTTCCAGGAGCTTTGTGCCTGATGCTCCTGGAGTCGCTGAACCTGTTGGTATTCTTAAGGATGGTATTATCTTGTCAGCTATTTCTCCAGATCTGCGACGTGTGTTGCAGAGATTTCAGGCTGATAGGCCTGATTCTTGTCCACCTGACAGACTGTTTGTGCCTGATAAGTGGACCAGCAGAGTCATTTCCGAGGTTCATTCCTCGGTGTTGGCAGGTCACCCAGGAATTTTTGGCACCAGAGATCTGGTGGCCAGATCCTTTTGGTGGCCTTCCTTGTCTAGGGATGTGCGGTCATTTGTACAGTCCTGTGGGACTTGTGCTCGAGCTAAGCCTTGCTGTTCTCGTGCCAGCGGGTTGCTCTTGCCCTTGCCTGTCCCTAAGAGACCTTGGACACATATCTCCATGGATTTCATTTCTGATCTTCCGGTGTCTCAGGGCATGTCTGTTATCTGGGTGATATGTGATCGCTTCTCCAAGATGGTCCATTTGGTTCCTTTGCCTAAACTGCCTTCCTCTTCCGATCTGGTTCCTGTGTTTTTCCAGAACGTGGTTCGTTTGCACGGCATCCCTGAGAATATTGTGTCAGACAGAGGATCCCAGTTCGTTTCCAGATTCTGGCGATCCTTTTGTAGTAGGATGGGCATTGACTTGTCGTTTTCGTCTGCTTTCCATCCTCAGACTAATGGACAGACGGAGCGAACTAATCAGACTTTGGAGGCTTATTTGAGGTGTTTTGTCTCTGCTGATCAGGACGATTGGGTGACCTTCTTGCCGTTAGCTGAGTTTGCCCTTAATAATCGGGCTAGTTCCGCCACCTTGGTTTCGCCGTTTTTCTGCAACTCTGGTTTCCACCCTCGTTTTTCTTCGGGTCATGTGGAACCTTCTGACTGCCCTGGGGTGGATTCTGTGGTGGATAGGTTGCAGCGGATCTGGAATCTTGTGGTGGACAACTTGAAGTTGTCACAGGAGAGGGCTCAGCGCTTTGCCAACCGCCGCCGCGGTGTGGGTCCCCGACTACGTGTTGGGGATTTGGTGTGGCTTTCTTCCCGCTTTGTTCCTATGAAGGTTTCCTCTCCCAAATTTAAACCTCGTTTTATTGGTCCTTTCAAGATATTGGAAATTCTTAATCCTGTGTCCTTTCGCCTGGATATTCCTGTGTCGTTTGCTATCCACAACGTGTTTCATAGGTCCTTGTTGCGGCGGTACGTTGTGCCTGTGGTTCCTTCTGCTGAGCCTCCTGCTCCGGTGTTGGTTGAGGGCGAGTTGGAGTACATGGTGGAGAAGATCTTGGATTCTCGTCTCTCCAGGTGGAGGCTTCAGTACCTGGTCAAGTGGAAGGGCTATGGTCAGGAAGATAATTCCTGGGTGGTCGCCTCTGATGTTCATGCGGCCGATTTAGTTCGTGCCTCTCACGCCGCTCATCCTGATCGCCCTGGTGGTCGTGGTGAGGGTTCGGTGACCCCTCACTAAGGGGGGGGTACTGTTGTGATTTTGCTTTTTGCTCCCTCTAGTGGTCATTAGTGATTTGACTCTGGAGCGTCTGTCTTTTCCTATATCCTCACCTGGGCCGTTAGTTCAGGGGCGTTGCTATATAAGCTCCCTGGACCTTCAGTTCAATGCCTGGCATCGTTGAAATCAGAGCTAATCTGTTGTGCTCTTGTCCTCTGATCCTGGTTCCTGTTTTTCAAGCTAAGTCTGCTTCTTTGCTTTTTGCTTTTGTTTTGTTTGGTATTTTTGTCCAGCTTGTTCCTATCTGTATCCTGACCTTTGCTGGAAGCTCTAGGGGGCTGGTGTTCTCCCCCCGGACCGTTAGACGGTTCGGGGGTTCTTGAATCTCCAGCGTGGATTTTTATAGGGTTTTTGTTGACCAGATAAGTTATCTTGCTATATTCTGCTATTAGTAAGCTGGCCTCTCTTTGCTGAACCTGGTTCATTTCTGTGTTTGTCATTTCCTCTTACCTCACCGTTATTATTTGTGGGGGGCTTGTATCTTGCTTTGGGGTCCCTTTCTCTGGAGGCAAGAGAGGTCTTTGTTTTCTTCTCCTAGGGGTAGTTAGATTCTCCGGCTGGCGCGAGTCATCTAGCGATCACCGTAGGCATGATCCCCGGCTACTTCTGGTGTTGGCGTTAGGAGTAGCTATTTGGTCAACCCAGTTACCACAGCCCTATGAGCTGGATTTTTGTATCTTGCAGACTTACACGTTCCTCTGAGACCCTGTCCACTGGGGTCATAACAGAGAACACCAAGGAGCAGCAGACACCGTTAGTAGGGCCCAACCAAACAAGTAGGCCAAATGCAGTTTAATATCTGATATCGGATGAAAACTGAGGCTCAGCTTTGTTGAGTGGAGGACAACTGTAATGGGAGGCAGACACAGTTAGTAGGCATAAATAAGAAAGTAGGCAAAATGCAGTTAAAAATTGGTTAGTGGAGTACACAGGCGGCATAGCTTTGATCAGCGGAGGACAACTGTAATAAGTGGCTCAGACAGACAGAATAGGCCTACAATTAAAAAAGGTGGCTAATTGCAGTTCAAAATTTGTAATAGGAGTACACAGTCGGCATAGCGTGGTTCAGCAGAGGAGGACAAGTGTAATTAGTGGCTCTGACACACTGAGTAGGCGTAAAATAAAAAAGAAGGCTATATACAGTTCACAATTGGTGAGAGGAGTACACAGGCGGCCTTGCTGGGTTCAGCGGTGGAGGACAACTGTTGTGAGAGTCTGACACAGTTACTAGGTCAAAATAAATAAGTAGGCTAAATGCTGTTCTAGATTGGTAAGAGGAGTACACAGGCGGCATAGCTTGGTTCAGGGAAGGAGGAGGAAAACTGTAATAAGTGGCTCAGACAGACTGAGTAGTCCTAAAATAAAACAGTTGGCTGAATGCAGTTCCAAATTGGTAACAGGAGTACACAGGCAGCATAGCTGGGTTCAGCGGAGGACTACTGTAATAAGTGGCTCAGACAGACAGACAGACAGAGGCCTAACCGAAAAAAGATGGCTAAATGCAGGTCAAAACTGCTAGCAGGACAAAGCAGGCGGCCTAGCTTTTTTCAGGGGGGGGACAGTTGTAATGTGTGGCGCCGACAGACAGACAGACAGAGGCCTAACATAAAAAAAGGTGGCTGAATGCATATTCAAAACTGCTAGCAGGACTAACCAGGTGGCCTAGCATGTTTCAGCGTGGGAGGACAACTGTTATGAGAGGCTGACACAGTTACTAGGCACAAATAAGTAAGTAGGCTACATGCAGTTCACAATTGGTAACAGGAGTACAGAGGTGGCATAGCTTTGTTCAGCGGAGGTCAACTGTTAGAAGTGGCTGACACAGTTAGTAGGCCAAAATACTAAAGTGGGCTAAATGTCAGCCAAGGAATTGGTCATAAATAAACTGGTGGCATAGCGAGGTACAGGGGTGGGCTCCTCTGCAGAGTTGCAGACAGGGGTAGTTGGCGCAAAGTATTAAGGGGTCTAAATGGAGGCCAGGGCCCCTGTATATTTTTACTATCATCTATCATTGCAACAAATTTGTTATGGCAGTGCCATTTAAGGATTTAACAGCACAGACTACACAGTGGTGGGGCAGGGAGAGGTAAGTTTTGCAAGTGGTAGAGCACAGTTTGAGCTGTGGGGGAACACTCTCTCGTGGGCGGCGGTACTGGCACAGGGCCCCTCATATTACGACGGTGTGTCTGACGTTGGTTGTGCACCACCACCGTCAGAGACACTTCATTGTACTATGAGGGACCCTGTGCCAGTGCCGTGGCCCAAGAGTGCTTGTGCCACGTTGTTACCCACTGCCCTGTGGGGGGAGTCAGATCATTTAGGGAAGTATACAAATGGCCTATGGTGGACATTCGGCACCTGCAAATGGCGGAATCGGAGCAGTCAGTAAGAGGAGGCCAAAAACAAGAAATTTTTCTGGCAAGCTACGTGTCAGCAGGGGAAGGTGGGGCAAAATAATTTGAAATCCATGATTGGTTCATTTTAATCAAGGTTAGATCATCAACATTTCGGGGAGCCAGATGTGTCCTTTTTTTGGTCAGCATTGAACCAGCAGCACTGAAGACTCTTTCTGAGAGTACACTAGCAGCTAGGCAAGCGAGCTCCTGTAATGCATATTCTGCCAATTCGGGCCAGGTGTCTAGTTTAGATGCCCAGTAATCAAAAGGGAATGACCTGTGAGGGAGAACATCGATAATGGCGGAAAAATAGTTGGTAACCATACTGGACAAATGCTGTCTCCTGTCACTTTGAATAGATGCAGCAGTACCTGTCGTATCTGCGGTCATTGCGAAATCACTCCACAACCTGGTGAGAAATCCCCTCTGTCAAATGCCACTTCGGCTTTGTGCACCTCTAGCACCTCTGCCATGTTGCCCCCTACAGCTCGTGTGAGAACCATCAGCGCCGCTGTGTGCTGGGAATGCCTGAACCAAACGGTCTACAAGAGTTGCTTGTTTGGTAACCAATATTTGCTCAAGGTTCTCATGTGGCATGATATTTTGTAATTTTCCTTTATATCGTGGATCCAGGAGGCAGGCCAACCAGTAATCGTCATCGGTCATCATTTTGATAATGCGGGGGTCCCGTTTTAGGATACACAAGGCATACTCTGCCATGTGGGCCAAAGTTCCAGGTGTCAATTCACTGCTTGTGCTGGGTTGAGGAGCACTTTCTTGAAAATCTACCTCACTTGTGGCCCGCAAAAACCCTCTACCTGACCTTGCAATGCCACCAATTTCTATTGCCCCCTGAGAAGAATCCTCCTCCATAAATATTCAGCCCCATCATCCTCCTCCTCCACCTCTTCATCCGCGACCTCGTCCCGGAGACTTCCCTGTCCAGACAATGGCTGACTGTCATCAAGGCTTCCCTCCTCCTCGGCCGCAGACGCCTGCTCCTTGATGTGCGTCAAACTTTGCATCAGCAGACGCATTAGTGGGATGCTCATGCTTATGATGGCGTCGTCCGCACTGACCAGCTGTGTGCATTCCTCAAAACACTGAAGGACTTGACAGAGGTCTTGGAGCTTCGACCACTGCACACCAGACAACTCCATGTCTGCCATCCAAGTGCCTGCCCGTGTATGTGTATCCTCCCACAAATACATGACAGCAACCTTGTTGCAACATCTATTATTAGGCGGTGCTGGAGAAGATTCAGCGATTGCTGATGGTTAAGCATACGGCTGGAGTGTACGGGCAAACGGCGGATGTGCGAGCAAAGTCTGCGCACCTTCAGGAGCAGGGCTGGTAAATCAGGGTAATTCTTGAGGAAGCACTGCACCACAAGGTTCAAGGTGTGAGCCAGGCAAGGTATGTGTTTCATTTCAGAAAGGGCTATGGCAGCCATAAAATTCCTTCCGTTATCACTGACTACATTGCCTGCCTCAAGATGTACACTGCCCAGCCATGACTGAGTTTATTGCTGCAAGTACTCAGCCAGTACTTCCGCAGTGTGTCTGTTGTCGCCCAAACACTTCATTTGCAGCACAGCCTGCTGATGCTTACCACTAGCTGTTCCATAATGGGACACCATGGGTGCAACACTGGCAGCTGCGGATGGAGTGTTCGTGCGACTGAGCTCTGTGGACGAGCTTTCGCTTCTGGAGAAGGAGGAGGAGAAGGAGGTGCAAACGCCTACAGCCAACTATTTCCTAGACCGTGGGCTAGGCAGAACTGTGCCACTATGGCTGTCCCCTGTGGACCCTGCATCCACCATATTAACCCAGTGTGCTGTGATGGACACGTAACGTCCCTGGCCATGCCTACTGGTCCATGCATCAGTTGTGAGGTGCGCCTTTCTACTGACCGATTGCCTCAGTGCATAGACAATGCGTTCTTTGACACGTTGGTGGAGTGCTGGGATAGCTTTTCTCACAAAGAAGTGTCGACTGGGTAGGTCATAGCGTGGTACTGCGTAGGCCATCAGGGCTTTGAAAGCTTCGCTTTCAACCAACCGGTAGGGCATCATCTCTAACAAAATTAGTCGAGCAATGTAGCCGTTCAAACCCTGTGTATGTGGATGAGAGGAAGAGTACTTTATTTTCCTATCAAGAGTCTCTTGTAGGCTGAGCTGGACTGGAGAGATGCATATGGTGGAACTAGCGGGGGTGGTGGTGGACATGGCAGATTGAGAGAGGCTTGGTGATGGTATTCTTGAAGTGGGCCTACTTACAGGGTTTCCAACCAAGAGCCTTGTGATTCCCTGACTGCTTTGGCCTTGCGACAATACCTCCACATTTGTTACTGGTGGTGTCATAACCGGTGGGCTTCCAGTGAGGGAAGCAATGTTGCATTGCTGACTAACTTCAATATGAGCAGGTGCATCAAAGGTTCGGGAAGTTTGGTAGTTAGTCCATGCTTCCAAGTGCCTGCTGGTTAGATGTCTACGCATGCACGTTTTATTTAAACTTTGTAGATTCTTCCCTCTGCTAAAGGTCTTGGAGCATTTCTTACATATAACTTTGGACTGATCATTCTGATCTTGGTTAAAAAATTGCCACACTGCACTTTTCCTACTATGGAATACCTTTTTAGGCTTTGCACGGCATGCTACTGTCACCGGATTGCGACGCTGTCCTACACCTGTTGTGGTTTTTGACACACGTTTTGGGCCTGATGCGGGCCTGCCAGATGAAAGCTGTTGCGATGTTGATGCCTGCTACGGCTCATCCTCCTCCGCTTCAGAGCTACTGCCAGCGGCACCCTGTTCCCCCAATGGCTGCCAATTGGGGTCAACAACTGGGTCATCTATCACCTCCTCTTCAATGTCCTGTGCACCTTCCTCTGTGTCACCGTGTAAGGTGCTATAGCGTTCGGGACAGGGCACCATAGTCTCATCAGGGACAGATTCTGGCTCAGTACACTGCGAGGGCAATGTTGTGATCTGAGTCAATGGAATAGCATAATAATCTAGCTGTGGCTGTGCATCTGTGCACTCCATGTCCGATTCATCTTGTAATGGGCTGTGAACTATTTCCCTTTCTAACCCTGGCACGGTATGTGTAAAGAGCTCCATGGAGTAAACTGTAGTGTTGCCTGCCGCATCCTTCACTTTTGCTTTGGGTGAAGGACACAAGGAAGCGACTTGTTCCTGACCATGAGCATCCACTGACGACTCGCTGCTTTCAAATTTGGAACTTTCGGAAAAGGAGGCGAAAGAGCTAGAGGCTGAGTCAGCAAGGAAAGCCAAAACCTTTTCCTGCTGCTCCGGCTTTAAAAGCGTTTTTCCTACTCCCAGAAAAGGGAGCCTTCGAGGCCTTGTGTAGCCAGACGATGACGCTGGCTCAACAACTCGAGCCTTAGGTGCTATTTTGCTTTTCCCACTACCACCAGATGCTCCACCACCACCATCATTACCAGCTGGCAATGACCGACCATGGCCACGACCTCTTCCACCAGACTTCCTCATTCTTGGGAAAATGTAACCAAACTAACAACCGTTATATGGTACTGTAAAACAAGGTAGAAGGTGTATGTAAACTTGTTGTGAATTTAAATCTCCCTTTCTATATGTGTGGGAGAATGCTGCAAAATTCAGGCCCACTGTATTACACTACACAGTATAAGTGGCAGAAAGTGACTGGCAGATATACGCCAAACAGAACAGACGCAGATGCACTTAATGGCAGTATAAATCTCCCTTTTTATGTGTGGGAGACAGCAGAAAAAATCAGGCCCACTGTATTACACTACACAGTTTGAGTGGCAGAAAGTGGCTGGCAGATATGCCACAAACAGGACTGACGCAGATGCACTTAGTGGCAATATAAATCTCCCTTTTTATGTGTGGGAAACTGCAGAAAAAATCTGGCCCACTGTATTACACTACACAGTTTCAGTGGCAGAAAGTGGCTGGCAGATATGTAAAAAAAAGGGACTGTACTACAATAACAATCTCCCTACAATGATCTCAGGAAAAGTATGGCAGCCAGCAATAAACAGGACTGCTGCACACAAAAGTGTGGACAAATAAACAAGATAACTGTGCAGAAAGGAAAGAGCAACAGGATTTTTGCTTTTAAAAAAGCAGTTGGTTTGCACAGCGGCGTACAAACAGCAATGCAGCTATCAGGGAGCCTTATAAGCTACAGAGCTGATGCACAGAAATCTAGCCTCCACTGTCCCTGCAAAGAAAAGGTGGTGTTGGACAGTGGAAATCGCTACAGCACAAGCGGTTTGGGGGTTAATCTTTCCTCCCTAACTATATCCCTTCTTCTGACGAAGCTACAGCAACCTCTCCCTATGCTACGATCGGCAGAAGTAAGATGGCGGTCGGCGTGCAAGCCCCTTTATAGCCCCTGTGACACCGCAGAAAGCAAACCAATCACTGCCATGCCCTTCTCTAAGATGGTGGGGACCGAGACCTATGTCATCATGCTGCCCACACTCTGCGTGCACTGTTGTGAATTAGACTTTTTGGCTCCCTCTTGTGGTTACTAGTGATATTACTCTGGGAGTTTCTTCCCTCAGTTTGCACCCACCTGGGCCGTTAGTCCAGGGGTGTTGCTATATAAACTTCCTGGATCCTTAGTCCAGTGCCTGGCATCGTTGTAATCAGATCCTTTCTGTTTGCTCCTATCTGCTGGTCCCGGTTCGTGCTAAATTAAGCTAAGTCCTGCTTCTTTGTTTTTTGGGTTATTTGCTTGCTCTCATTTTTGTCCAGCTTGTACTAAATGTGATTCCTGACCTTGCTGGAAGCTCTAGGGGGCTGGTGTTCTCCCCCCGGGCCGTTTGACGGTTCAGGGGTTCTTGAATTTCCAGCGTGGATATTTTTGATAGGGTTTTTGCCGACCATATAAGTTATCTTACTATATTCTGCTATTAGCTAGTGGGCCTCTCTTTGCTAAATACCTAGCTCATTCTTACGTTTGTCTTTTCCTCTTACCTCACCGTTATTATTTGTTGGGGGCTTGTATCCAACTTTTGGGGTCTTTTCTCTGGAGGCAAGAAAGGTCTTTCTTTTCCCTTCTAGGGTTAGTTAGTTCTCCGGCTGGCGCGAGACGTCTAGAATCAACGTAGGCACGTTCCCCGGCTGCTGTTATTTGTGGTGCTAGGATTAGATATATGGTCAGCCCAGTTACCACTGCCCTATGAGCTGGTTTTTGTGTTTGCAGACTTAGTAAATATTTCTGAGACCCTCTGCCATTGGGGTCATAACAGTGCACCTTTATTGGCTGAGAAATGGCGCTTAAAGCATCATACGAAAAAGCGACTTTGGCGCGCAGATCGCCGACCTCATGGCCGATCCCACAGTGGAATCGGGTCGGGTTTCACGAAACCCGACTTTGCCAAAAGTCGGCGACTTTTGAAATTGTCCGATCCGTTAGTCATGGAGAGACTAGGTGAGCGAGAGCTAATAACCCGGGCCCCTGCAATTTCCCTAAGACTAGGGAAATCCTGACTGACCCTCTACCTGAAGTTTACACTGACGGTGTGCATGTTCAGGCCTCGAACCTCACCCTAACTCCTGAGCTCAGCCCTAGGCTGAAACCTCCACCCACCACCCAGTGAAGAGGTAATACTTAAATACCCACAGTTAGCACAGACAAGGATAAAGGAAAATATACACCACGCCGCAGACACTCAGGAATACACTATAAATGTGCAGGGCAAAATAAACACAAATATAGGAAGGAGTAAATAAGATGAAGGAATATACACCACCAGCAACGAATCTCCAACCACCAGCTCTCCACTCCAGACCGAGATAACAACGCAAGACAAAAGCTATAATCGGCGACGCCCAATGATCAGGAGAACTATTTAAAAGCCATGGAAATGGCCCAGCTTCCTATCCGAGGATCAGGTAAATTAACCCCGGAACAGCTAGACAAAATCTAGCAGACGCCAATGAGTAAATAGTGGTCAAAAGCGGAATTACCGCTGTCTGTCGGACGACCTGGTCTGAACAGCGTCCGACATGACAGTACCCCGCCTTCTACGAGCGACCCCAGGGCCCTCACGGCTTATAGGACCCGGCTTGTCCGGATGACGACGGTGAAACAACCTGACCAGCTGGTCAGCATAAACATCCGAGGCTGGTACCCAGGACCTCTCCTCAGGCCCATAACCACGCCAGTGTACCAAGTACTGTAAATTTGCGACGCACTACACGAGAGTCAACCACCTTGGAGACTTCAAACTCCAAATTACCATCCACCAAGACTGGAGGTGGCATAGGCGCCGCGTCCACAGAACCCACCACCTTCTTTAGAAGAGACCTGTGGAACACGTTGTGTATCTTATACACCGTAGGGAGCTCCAATCGGTACGCAACTGGGTTAATGACGGCGGTGACCCTAAATGGACCTATAAACCGTGGACCCAATTTAAGGGACGGTATCTTGAGTCTTATGTTTTTTGTGGATAACCACACCCAGTCATCCACGCTCAGGTCCGGACCTGGCACATGCCTACTGTCAGCCACACGTTTGTACCTAGCACCCACACTCAACAGGCGCTGTTTAACTCTCCTCCAGACTGATGACAATTGTGTTCCTAACTGGTCCTCCTCCGGAACACCGGAAGAGCCCCTCTGACTCAAGGTACAAAATTGAGGACGTAGTCCGTAAACACAAAAAAAGGAGACTCCCCAGACGACTCCTGGCGGTGATTATTGATGGCAAACTCAGCCAAAGGAAGAAAGGTAGACCACTCCTCCTGGTTATCAGAGACAAAGCAGCGTAAGTACTGTTCCAAATTTTGGTTCATATGCTCAGACTGACCATTTGACTGAGGATGAAACACCGAAGAATGAGAAAACTTGATTCCCAGCCGTGAGCAAAACGCTCTCCAAACTTTTGCCACAAACTGAGACCCCCTATCAGACACGATGTCAGACGGAACCCCATGAAGTCTGACCACCTCCTGCACAAATACCTGAGCCAGAGTCTTAGCGTTAGGCAACGCAGGCAAAGACACAAAGTGCGACATTTTAGAAAAACTATCAACAATCACCAAGATGACCGTGTTTCCAGCTGATGAGGGCAAATCAGTGATGAAATCCATGGAGATTTCCATCCATGGCTTACTAGGTACCTCAAGAGGAAGTAGTGTGCCAACAGGACGGGAGCGGGGCGTCTTAGCCCTAGTGCACGTGGTACAAGCTGACACGTATGAGACCACGTCCTATCGGATCTTGGGCCACCAAAACCGACGTACCTCTAACCCCTGGGTGACCAGCCAGGACGGCATCATGATGCTCCGCCAAAACCTTTAGGCGGAGATGAAGCGGAACAAAAGATTTGTTGACGGGAAGCTCAGATGGTACCTCCTCCTGAGCCTCGGCAATCTCAGCCTCAACCTCGGTAGTGAGAGCCGAAACCACAACACCCTTTTTGAGGATGGGTACTGGATCCTCCCGAGGTTCTCCCCCCGGAAAACACCTGGACAGAGCATCTGCCTTAGTGTTTTTAGACCCCGGTCTGTAAGTGACCACAAAATTGAAACCCGTGAAAAACAATGCCCAGCGAGCCTGCCTAGGGGACAGACGCTTGGCTGACTCCAAATACAGCAGATTCTTATGATCAGTAATAACAGTTACCTGATGGACCGACCTCTCCAGGAAGTGTCGCCATTCCTCAAAGGCCAACTTAATTGCCAAAAACTCCCTGTTGCCGATATCGTAGTTACGTTCGGCGGACGACAGTTTCTTGGAGAAATAGGCGCACGGACGTAAACCACTCAAAGATGAGCCATGAGATAGTACCGCCCCCACACCAACCTCAGACGCATCGACTTCCACACCAAATGGTTTAGATACGTCTGGCTGCACAAGAATGGGGGCTGAAACAAAACTGTTTTTAAGAAATTCAAATGCACGCACAGCAGCCTTAGGCCAAACAGAGAAATTGGTACCCTTTTTAGTCATGTCAGTTAGCGGTTTAGCAATGATGGAAAAATCCTTGATAAATTTCCTATAGTAGTTAGAAAACCCAAGGAACCACTGAAGTGCTTTCAGGTTATCAGGACGTTCCCAATGCAGCACCGCCTGCACCTTAGCGGCGTCCATTTTAAAACCAGAAGCAGACACAATATAACCCAAGAAAGGCAACTCTTGAACAGAAAATACACATTTCTCAAGTTTAGCATACAGCTTATTCTCTCTGAGAAGCTGTAACACCTGCCTGACATGATCTAAATGAGCCTCACGGTCGCAAGAATATATGAGAATGTCATCTAGGTACACAATAACGTATTTCCCCAAACATGCGAGAACACATCATTGATGAAATGTTGGAACACTGCAGGTGCGTTAGTCAACCCAAACGGCATCACCAAATTTTCAAAATGACCCTCAGGGGTATTAAAAGCCGTCTTCCACTCATCACCTTGACGGACTCTTATGAGGTTGTACGCCCCCCTGAGGTCAAGCTTGGTGAACCACTTAGCACCTGCCACCTGGTTGAACAAATCTGGTATCAGAGGCATAGGGTATGGATCACGAACCGTAATCTGGTTCAACTCCCTGAAATCCAAACACGGGCGTAATCCGCCATCGTTCTTCTTCACAAAGAAGAACCCTGCTGCCACCGGCGAGGATGACGGCCTGATGTGCCCTTTGCTCAAGCTTTCAGCAATGTAATCTTTTAACGCTTGTCTCTCCGGACCGGAGATGTTAAACATCCTTGCTTTAGGCAATTTGGCCCCTGGTTTAAACCTGATAGAACAGTCATAAGGACGATGTGGCGGCAACTCTGAACAACCCTTCTCAGAGAACACATCCACAAAATCCTGAAGTGACTCCGGAACTCTTGAAGTCACCGCAGCCACACTTGTGGCCAGGCAATTCTCCTGGCAGAACTCGCTCCACCGAATTATGTCCTGAGTTTTCCAGTCAATTACAGGGTTGTGCATAGACAACCAAGGAAAACCCAAAACCACCTGAGTAGGAAGATTCCTGAGCACCTTACATGTAACCCGCTCAGAATGTAGAACTCCAATGTGGAGTTTCACCTCAGCCACAAATTCAATAATCTCCCCCTGAGAGAGAGGAGCAGCATTGATGGTGACCACGCGGATAGGATGAGACAGTTTTTCAATCCTAAAACCTGCTGTGCGCGCAAACCCCTCATCAATGAGATTTGTGGCTGAACCACTATCCACAAAAACAGTAATTGGCAGCTCACTGCCAGCAACAAAAACCTTAGCAGGAGCATGCACTGAGAAACCACCATGGAGGATATACATAAGCTCAGACTGGTCTCCTCCACACCCTCTGAGCTCAGAAGTTTTCCTCTGTTGCGTTTTTCTTAGGCAGCAGAGGACAGATGTTAATAAAATGACCAGTTTTACCACAGTAAAAACAAGCTCCCTGCTTCCTGAGCTCAGGGGCTCGATGCTTGACATGTGACACCCTTGCGATTTGCATAGGCTCCATGGGCTCACCTGCAGCCACCTCACGTGAACCTAAACCCTCTCCCATAGGTGGTGTCTCATGCTCCCCCTGACGCAAACGGCGATCAATGCGGACAACCAGACTCATAGCGGAATCTAGAGAAGTAGGAGTCTCGTACATCAGAAGGGCTTTTTTAACCCTTCCAGAAATCCCATGTATAAACTGACTCCGCAATGCTGCATCATTCCATTGGGTATTGATCGCCCAGCAACAAAATTCAGAACAGTAATCCTCTGCAACTCACTCCCCCTGGTGAATAGAGCATATCTTAGATTCTGCCAGAGCCATCGTAGATTTTCCCAAGAGAAGAAAAAACTCTCCACAGAGACAAATGCAGCAGAATCAGATGGCAAAGAAAACGCCCATGCTTGGGGATCCCCACTTAACAATGGCAACACCAGGCCCACACGCTGAGCCTCATTACCCGAAGATATTGGGTGCATACGGAAATATAGTTTGCAAGCTTCACGAAAAGAAACAAATTTACTGCGTTCCCCAGCAAATTTTTCAGGCAACGGAAATTTAGGCTCAGTAACTCTTCCTGTCGCTCCAGCTTGCACATTGGACACTGCTAGTCCCTGTTGCTGCACTGCCCCCCTCAACTCAGTGACCTGTAGGGACAGCGCCTCCAACTGGCGGGTTATGGAAGTCATGGGATCCAGGACAAAACAAAAAAAAGAAACCCCTTTATTTATTTTTTTTCTTTGTTGTTGTTGGGCCGATTATAATGTCAGGGAGAGACTAGGTGAGCGAGAGCTAATAACCCGGGCCCCTGCAATTTCCCTAAGACTAGGGAAATCCTGACTGACCCTCTACCTGAAGTTTACACTGACGGTGTGCATGTTCAGGCCTTGAACCTCACCCTAACTCCTGAGCTCAGCCCTAGGCTGAAACCTCCACCCACCACCCAGTGAAGAGGTAATACTTAAATACCCACAGTTAGCACAGACAAGGATAAAGGAAAATATACACCACGCCGCAGACACTCAGGAATACACTATAAATGTGCAGGGCAAAATAAACACAAATATAGGAAGGAGTAAATAAGATGAAGGAATATACACCACCAGCAACGAATCTCCAACCACCAGCTCTCCACTCCAGACCGAGATAACAACGCAAGACATAAGCTATAATCGGCGACGCCCAATGATCAGGAGAACTATTTAAAGGCCATGGAAATGGCCCAGCTTCCTATCCGAGGATCAGGTAAATTAACCCCGGAACAGCTAGACAAAATCTAGCAGACGCCAATGAGTAAATAGTGGTCAAAAGCGGAATTACCGCTGTCTGTCGGACGACCTGGTCTGAACAGCGTCCGACATGACACCGTTTCACTCAACCCTAGTGGCAGCGTGTATGAGCGGGTGTGTGGCCTGAGTCGGTGTGTGATTTATGCTCCCATTACAGCATAGGACAGAGGTTGAATGCTGGACTGAGAGAGGGGAGATAGATCAACCCTTTGCAGGCACAACCCCAGTCACTTGCTGAGAGCAGGTACGTGACAAATTAGTGACAGCACGGAGTGATCAGTGACAGGAACCATGAACAGAACCAAGTTTGTACATCACCATCTACTGTGTAGGACACTTTTATTTTATAATTGAAGCAACTGGAGGGTATGTGGTGAGAACCAAAAGATGAGCTTGGGTCTATTTTTCTGAGCTCATAATTGGAGTACAATTAGCCCTAAAGGTGAACCTGATATTATTCTTATGAGAATTCACTAAAAAGGTTAGATATAACATCTGAAGGTTTTCTTACCATCACTTTGGGTGTACCGATCAGTTTGGCACTTTCATCTAACATTTTGATTAATTTTTCAAACGTTGGGTCATCATACTCAAACCTTTTACCAAAGATAATAGAGCAGATTACATTGGAAACTGCACTGTTTATCACCATATGAGTATCGAATGGTTTGCCTGAAATAACAAAAATATACATATACAATAAGTTAAAACATGAATAAAAAATGCTCCAGATATTGTAATCTCAGGTCAAAACTACCTTCAGTAATGACAGTGGATTACTGAAACAATCAAGTGATAATTGAAGCAAATCTGCAGCCAATTAAAATTCTAATATGTTTAGATGCTGCAGATGTTTTCCACGTGCAGCAAAATATGATTCAAATATAGAGCAAAAACTTCACACTGTGGGGTACCCTCTACTATATGTGAATGGGGGGTCTACAAAACCCCTCTGAATAAGGCTATAGTTTAACTGTGTTGGGGATTGGAAACGTGGATTCTGTAAACCGGGTTGTATAACGCGACAGATAAGAAGTTAGAGTATATGAAAGCTATGAGATAAATGTGAATGATGTATCTTACCATTGTGAGATCTAAAACTTTCTATAAGGGGCATTAATTCATCTTGAATTCTGGCTTCCACACTTTTCTTCCCCATTCCAAAGTCTCGAAGTGTTGATAGCGTGAACCTCCTCATGGATTTCCATGTTTCCCCATTAGAAAGTATTATACCTAAAAGTATAGTTAAAAATGAAAAACTTTTGTCAGTTATTAATTAATCATACTGAATAGAAAATAGCCTTTAGTAATCTAAACAATCGAACAAGTGGTTTCTTTTAAAAGTTGAAGAAGTTTAATTCTGTGACTTAAAAATTTAATTTATAAAAAAACACCCGCAGGTAAGAAAATACATGTAAACTGACAACCAAGGTTGTCATACACAATAATACTTTAATTAATTATGAGAAAGAAGAAAATGTCGCAAAAGTAAGAGGAAAGAAGAAGACAAGAAACAGAAAACAAAAATATGATGGTTACAGAAAAGATGGAAAAGGGAGGACAAAAAAAGAAAAAAGATAAGAAAATAACAGGAAAAGTAAGAAAGAGAGAATGAAGTAAATTACGATAAAACTGAAGAAGAAAGTTGGAGAAGAAGAAGATGGATGATGAAGAAGAAACAAAGGAAGAAAAGATGATAATAAAAAGATGGTGATGAAAAAAGTGAAGGCAGAATAGTCAAGATGATGTTATGATAATGATGGTGCAGGAAATGGAAAAGAAGACAGGAAGTAGATGAGGTGAACATAAGATAAAAATGAAGAGAATCATGAAGTAGATGAATAATTAGATAAAGAAAAACAGAAGGAAAATTAAATTAAAGAAAAGAACAAAATGAATAAGGAAGAAGACTGAACATAATCATCATGAGGAAGATGAATGAGCAAAAGGAAACGGAAAAAGAATGGTGTACAGAAGTAGAAGGAGATGAAATAGAAAGAGAAAAAGGAGAAGGTAGATAAAAGTTAAAACCAGGACCGCGGGTTACTTCCCAGGAATAACCTGAGCGCTTCCCTCCCTTCCCTTTTTCCTTCGTGTCTTTCTTTTTCATGTTCACCCTTGACTAATAAAAAATGTTCATTGTTTGTTCACCTGGATTTGTTCAATAAATACTAGCAGCTTCATTTTAATGTATATTAATTGGTGCAAAATTCTTAGAAAAATGTTGAAAATGAGAAAAAGGATGTAGAATGATGATGACAGTAAAGTAGGAATAAGAAGAATGCAGAAGTATAAACACTAGCAGCTACGACTTTCTGCAGTCATTACACAACTTCTAACAGTCGGCTTCCATGATTAAAGTGTTCTTCAATTCATAATTTTTGCTCATAAATGACCTTTGTTGATGTTTTTAGTGTATCTTTTATTAGCAGAATCAGCTATATTTACTAGACTCTATTGTATTCTTCTACTCTTACAGGTCACCATTGTGGATTTTATGATTCATAGAAAGCACAATATTATAGTTCTATAAATACCATGTCCATTAGAGAGGATATCGAAGACTGGAGTAATCGGCCGTTCTGAAAAATCCTCAGCTCGCGTAACAAGTGCTTCCATTATAATCCTATATCCAGAAAGTATCACCATTTTCTTCGGTCCAAAATGCAAAGTAAATACTTCACCATACTTTTCAGAAAGCTGCAAAATATTATAATTCTTTATTTTTATAAAACATTAATTTGACTCGCACTTCTGCAAAGAAAAAATATGTATTTTCAAACCACAATGTCACTTAAACAGAGCTAATTAAGATAAACTTCCAACAAGTCACAGTTGCTGTTGAGACCATGAATCTGGAGAAATATGCAAAAATTGTGATATAATCAAGGAATTTTGCCTTAGCACTAAAGTTAGGGAACAAGAGGCGTAAAGATCTGTTGGGATTAGCTTAAGAATTAGGCCTGGCAGAAGAGAGTTGGAAATAGCTAGTGTTTGAAGAAAGCTAACTGAAGAAATGTGCTGACCTTAAAGGGAACCTGTCACCCCCAAAATCGATGGTGAGGTAAGCTCACCGTCATCAGGGGCTTATCTACAGCATTTTGTAATGCTGTAGATAAGCCACCGATGTTACCTGAAAGAGGAGAAAAAGAGGTTATATTATACTCACCCAGGGGCGGTCCTGGTACGATGGGCGTCTCAGGTCCGGTACAGCGCCTCCCAACTTCTTACGATGATGTCCTCTTCTGGTCTTCACGCCGCGGCTCCAGCGCAGGCATACTTTGTCTGCCCTGTTGAGGGCAGACCAAAGTACTGCAGTGCGCAGGTGCCAGAAAAGTCAGAGAGGCCTGGCGCCTGCGCACTGCAGTACTTTGCTCTGCCCTCAACAGGGCAGACAAAGTACGCCTGCGCCAGAGCCGCGGCGTGAAGACAAGAAGATGATGTCATGGAATGAAGATAGGAGGCGCCGGAGCGGACCTGAGACACCCAATTGACTGGACCGCAGCGGGACCACCCCTGGGTGAGTATAATCTAAGCTCTTTTTCTCCTCTTTCAGGTAACATTGGGGGGTTTATCTACAGCATTACAGAATGCTGTAGATAAGCCCCTGATGCCGGTGAGTTTACCTCACCATCGATTTTGGGGGTGACAGGTTCCCTTTAAGATGGGAAATGGACTTAGAAGCTCCTGTGGTGACCTTGGGAAATTTAATACATCAGTCTGCCTGCCTTGAAACAGCTACTGCTCCCAAGACAGTAAGAGAGGAGCCATGGCCTGGACGCTAATGGGTACTATAGTTAGAGACTGTTTGAGAAACTGTGGCTGAAGGTAAGCTGTGGCCTGAAATGGAAGACTTCTAAGTCCTGAGCCAGCAGTGAGAAACTGTGGCCTTCACCAGGAGACCTGATAAAAAGACACAATGTGTGTCTCCAGAAGCAGTTGCGCCCTGCATGAGTACGATATTGGAAAGCATGCTGAAACAGTTGCTTGAGCCCTGAGTATTCTACCTGTGATTGTAAGTGATCTGATGTTAGGGTAAAAAAGAATACTCCTATTACTACACAACCACTAAGCTCTCTGCCTCAATTTTGAAGTGTAACCACCAAGCTTAGCGCCTCAATTCCTGTCCTGAATGCTAAACGGTACTACAGCCTAAAACAGCCTCTATGACTTGAGGCAGTGGTGACCTGCACCAGGAGAATTGGGCAAAAGGACCATGTGAGTGTTAGGGTTGGTGGATCGCACTAAACATAAATAATGGTGAAGTGCGATCGCAACCAGGGGTTCACCGTGCAGAGATGGAAAACTGCAGCTAATGTGAATAATGGCAGAACACACAGTGAGCGTGTGTCAGGCTTTGTCAGTCGCACACAGTAATGGAAAAGATGCTCTGCAGTAGAGCTGTGTCAATCACACATAGTAACAGAGCAGATATGGTGCTAAACACGATCCCTGTTAATTTCACAGGAGAACGCAACCCTCACAGGGGCAAAGGAACAGGTAGTGGACACAAGCGCAGCGTGTGCATGCACATGAGCTCCTCTTTGGAGGTGCCAGAATTCTAAAGGCTATACGCCTGCCCTGAATTCACTCAAACTCCTCTCTGGAGATGCCGGAATTCTAAAGGCTATATGCCTGCCCTGAGCACACACAGACAAGTCCACACTACCGTTATGTTCACACACTCATAAGATATAGATGATCTTAGCGTGCCGATATGCACTCCAGGAAACCTTTTATAGGTTCCTGTTCAAGTCAAGTCAGACATTTCCTTGCTCGTGGACCAATCCGGAAATGCCATATCACCCAAGCAGCTGACGACCGACCAGCAATGAGAGGTCGCCACCTCACGAGCATGCTCAGTAGGGAGATTTCTGGACTTAGCCTCTGGAATGCCTGTTCACTGCCGCCTATTGCTGGTTACTATAGCTTTGGCTGGAGAGCCCGCAGTAACCAAGCGAACAGCACGAGCCTGGGCAAGACGTTGAGACCGACGTCTTTGCTGAGCAGCTCCCATTGTTGCCAAAGCAGAATGGGAGACCACAGAGGCACACAAGGCTTGGGATCTACCCCGTGCAGTGGGAGAATCCTGGTTCCTAACACTGAGTCTGTGGAAGAAGTTGTACCCTGCATAGGTAAGACAGTGCAAGGCATGCTCTAAGAGATGTTTGGAACCACTGAGTAGTTGGGCTGTGATTGTTAGTCGTTTCACATTTGAGAAAATATCCCAAATAATCCCATTACTCTGCAAGGTTTGACTAATATATAGAATTCCCGCAATATAAGAAAACCTTTATTTTTCACAATTAAAAGTAAATAAATACCATTGACGTTCCCAAATTATCCAAATATAATAACCCAAGTGGTTTGAATATCCATTATTGTGTCAAGTCAACTACAGGATGAGATAGGTCAGACAATGCCCTCTCAATAGCCCTACCTGCCCGTGGAGGTTGGCAAACTAGATACACCATTCAAGAATGTCGCCCACGCTCATCATCGTCTATCCCTTTAATAGCATATGATAAATCAACACATTAATTGACTCTGAGTTTAGACAAATTTCTTTAGCGTTCAGTTGGGGTCATAACTATAAACAATGATCCTGATAATCAACTATTTAAAGAGCATCATAACTTTTATACATTTTCTTATATTTTGAAGACACTTTATGGAGGGAGCCTGGGTCATGAGACCTTCACGAATAACCCCAAACATGGCAGAGAAATGTGCAGTGTGTGACCCAGGAGTGCACAGCTCTTGTTCATGAGAGAACGCAAAACAGAGTACGGATATAATAGATTCTATTACTTTCTAATGTGTCCTTACATTTGGCCATATATTAAATGCTATGGTAATGTCATTAATCCATTTTTTATTCTCCTATTGTTTTGATAAACGAACGAGAAACTATCTTTGCAAATTACGGCATAAAACCATGATAGCAGAACATGGTTGAACGTATCTCCAGTAACATGACAAGTCTACGGCTCTTCAAGAGGTTCTTGACAATGAACAATCCCTATTTTATTAGATGGTCCCTTAACAATAGTTTCATCATAAAGTGTCTACCTGCCGGTAATTGGAGGGATCAGCTATTATTCCAGGGAAATCTAGCAGTAAATATTAACTCTCTCTCCCTCGTCACCACAGAGGAAACGAAGAGTTACACAGTGACCCTTCACATCAAAGGCTTATGTATAATGCAGCAAAGAATACGACCTCCAGACCTTTAATGCCCACCATGAATCCATTCACACCGGTCTTATTCATTATCCACCCCCAATTCCTTTGCCCCCAGCTGAATACTGTTGCACCCTCCATGACTATACAGTAAGTACAGTATCCTACCTGCATCAGAGATTCGTGGGGCTTTTCCAGGTCCAGCAGGTTGAGGTTTCCAATAACCGGCAGAGGCATAGGTCCAGGGGGCATCTTTGCTGTGCTCTTCCTAATTCCATTTATCCAATAGATGAATAGTGCAATGAAAATTGAAAAGTATACCAACACATCGGCTCTAGCCAAAAAGTAGGCAATAAAAGCCATAGCGAAGTACTGTTCAGAGTCCGGTCTGATTGTGCTCCTGTCCCTATATGTATACACTTGGGCTTATTTTTCTTACATGTGTTAATCTTTACTAGAGCACAAATAACCTACAATAAACTGATTGGCCCATTGCCATTTACCTTTGTCAGACAATCTTGGCTTGGACGTTCTTGTTTTTATATACATAACATTATGCATTTTATCTAAATGTATGCTGGCCAAGGTGTGTTATAACATGATGTGTCCCGTGGGATAATGGAATTTTTTATCTTATCCGTTCTGCAGCTGTACCAGTGCCATGGGGTAAAGTTCACACACTAATGTTTGGGGACACGAATGAATCTATTTGTAGTTATAGCAAGATGAACTTTATATCTACTGTGCTGGAGTCTTTTGCATTAGATTTTGTGTATTAAAGTTTTAATAAATTACCAATGTAATCAGCTAAACAGAGTTTGGTGAGCAAAAGCTTGAAAAGATTTTCCAGTTTTAGAGATGTCTGACAATTACATCTATGGGAGACTAGAAGTTGCGTCTCCAACATTGGTCTACATTGAAGAAGGAGAACCTCATCGCAAAAATTGTGCCAGGTATTCCACAAAGAACATGATCTACAGAATAAGCCCAGTACCTACAGCATTAGCTATATTTAATTCAGGAGGAACAATCAAGGTAATGCATGTTGTGAATAGTAATATATGTTTTTTCAATTGAATCTGGATAAAATTGTATTCCCAGCAGTGGCGTCATAAAGAAATTGAAAGCC